>NW_024412418.1:30817324-30827828 GCF_014898765.1 Herpailurus yagouaroundi
TTTACCAAATCCTAGCTGTGTGGATCGATTAGGCAAGTTGCTTCCCCTGTCTGGGCCTCTGTTTCTCCATCTGTAGAATGAGCCTAATGATACCTACCTCCTCAGGTGGAGCTGGAAGGAGATAAATCACATTAGCCTGGAACATGGATCCTGGCACACAGGTGCTGAATAAACACCCCCTTCCCCTCTATCCCTTCTTATGTCTAGCTCTTCCCGATCCACTCGAGACCCCAGAAAATGTGCTCTCCTGTGACCAGGAGATCCAAAGGCCACTGACAGGGATATCTTGGTTCAGACGTTATCAAGAGGACACCGGTCCTTCACAGACCCCGGGACTCCAGCTGCGGCCCCACTCAGCTCACACTGTCTATAACAAGGACCACTGGCATTCAAATCCACAGCTCCTCCTCCTGTCTCTGGGGCTCCTTCTGCCACCCCACATCCACATCCTCTGATACTGAGGAGATCCACATCCTCAGTATCTCACATCTGCTCTGCACACCCAGATCTCCCACCCCAGGTTGCTCATAAGCCCTGATTTCCGAAGGAGCACACAGAGCCACGGATGCTGAACTCTACGGGCACGGTCGGGCAACTTAAAGGCAGCCAGCTTGGGCTCGGGCCTTCAGCAGAGGACAAAGGGACACACACTTGGGGTTCATCACCCCTCACCAGGCGCCTGCCTAACCCTTCCCAGTGGCTGACATCCTCGTGTGCTGCCTATCCTACATGGCAACGCTAGCCGCTGGCAGCAGGGAGAAGGGCCAGGGCTCCCTGTTCACCAGAGCCCTCTGCCATCTGCTCGCCACACCTAATCCAGAACATGCTGCCCCATTGTCTCTAGATCCCGGATGCATGCATTCAAGCCTCAGCTCCGCTCACTTTATCTGGGACCCCGTTCTGGCCCGCCCGAACCACCTAGCTCCCCTTTCTCTTAGTCATCCAATTTGATCTTTTACTCTGGACCAGTCTTTGTCAGAGCAGGGGCTACAGACCAAAATACAAATTCACGGGCCCCACCCAGGTCTGCAAAATCAGAGGCTCTGAGGCCGGGGTCCCAGGGCTCTGCCCCTTTAACAAGCACCGAGGCAATGCCGATGCACACTGAAGTTGAAGAATCACTATTGTGGAGCAAGAGAGCACACTCCCATAGGACCACTCTTTGCACACTCCCTTTCCTGTTAATAACTATTACAAAGAATGCATTAGCTGGTTTCCTTATTGCCAAATAACACTCATATAACTGAGCTCTGCCATCTCATTTCTCGACTGCATTCTGCCTTGGACTTACTTGAGAGGTTTCTATCCATATATTAGGGTGCAGCAAAAAATACACACACACATACCCAAGACCTAACATTTATGGAGAACTCATCACATGCCAGGTGCTTGCCACATGCTTCATATACTTTGTGGCATGAGCAGCCCTGTGAGGTCATTCATCTCACGCCCCTAGAGCAGATGAGGAGGCGGGGGCAAATTTAGCAACCCACCTAAGCTGGTATCCTAGGTGGAGAGAGCCGGAATCCAAACCCTGGTCTGCGCGGCCGTGACCACTTGCTCTTACCCACTTCATTATCCTGCCTTCTCTGACGGAGCTGGTCTCAAGTCTGAGAAATCGCACCCCAACGTGTACCTTGGAATCTGCTGCAGAACCCTGAGAAATACAGATGCTGAAGCCTCACCCCAGGCCTGTCTCTGTAAGGGAGACGTCTGGACATGTGTACTATCTGAATAACTCCACATGCTCCTGGCAAAGAACTATGTGCCTGGGTCACGCGGTTTGTTAAAGGAAGGTCTAGAAAGAGAACTCAAGTCTCTTGACTCCAAGAACAGTGCTCTTTCAGCCTCCCCACACTGCCTTGCTGCTATGGTGCTGCTAGGGGTCAAAATGGATTTTCTACAGCCTCTCAAGGAGCATCTGGACAGAAACACACACACACACACATGCTTGTGCACGTGCACACACGTACACGTGCCTGCGCACACACAGGCGCTCACACGCATACATGCACGTATGCATACACATACACAAGTACCTTCTGGGTATCAGGCTTGTCACAGGGCAGTTTCTCTGCCTCCACTCAGGGCCAGGGCTGGACTTGAGGGTGGCTGGGGATGTCTCCTCCACGTGGCTTGGATGGAGTTATGTGAGACGAGTCTAGAGGAGCTGGGGAGTGGGGAAGAAAGCACCCCTTTGCCCCCTCCACTACCTTTCTTCCTCCTGCAGACTCCCACGAGGACACCAAGCCTCTTTCTCCTCCTGCAATGGCCCATGCCTGACTGAGACAGGCGTGTGCACAAGGACAGGCCGTTTCTATGGCACCAGTGACCGTATGAGCAGCTTTTAAATAGCCCCGATTTATACAGAGTGCAGGAAAAAGCTCCAATGTCAGCATTAGACAACAATTTCACCAAACAGCCTGATTCAGAGGCTCAGTTAATCTGCTCCACTCTTATCAATGGGTTGTCCCCAAATCAATACATAACCACAGCATGACTGAAAGAAATGCCTCAGCAGGCAGGCAGATTGCATATGCGCGGCACCTGCCCATTGAGAAGGCTTCCCTAGGCAGAGAAGGAAGGCCCAGAATCGCCAGGGCAGCGAGCCCCTCCCCCTGGTACTCAGAGGATGCATCCTGCCTCCTTCCCAACCACGTGCTGAAATCAAGCACTCTAATTTCCAATTGCAATTCAAGGAGAATGGGAAGGAGACTTCCAAACAGCAAGGGATTGTGGGAGTTGGGCTCTGTAAGGCAGTGGGAATGGCTGTCCTCCGTTTGCTGAAGGGGCTAGAAAGGATCTCACAGCCCATCTGTGAGAAGCTGGAACTGCCTCCAGCTTCTGGAAGATGCCATCTCAACTAGCCCAGAGCACACCCGGCAGGGTGGAGAGCTGCAACTCTAATCCCGAGCTCTTGCATCAAAGACTAGCTCTCCCCTCCTTCTGCAGTTACCAGAGAGATTACAGACACCCATCGTGCTGACCAAACATCAGCTGCAAAGCCCAGCACACAGGCCAATAAGACAGAGCAATGTAAGAAATCGAGTGGGCATGGATTCTAGAGTCTCTTTCATGATACCCTCCCTCTAGGGCTGCCCTGTCCATCCCTCCCATCCCTAATCGCAGGGTAAAATAATTGTAAGCAATGGGGCCTGTGCCTCCAGACAGAGGTGGTGACTGAGTATAGTAAGGGGGCTTCTCGTAAGTCCTGGTTCTGAAGGGGTAAGGGCATAAAGGCTCCTCTGCTTCTTAAACTTTAATTCACCTATGACTGGGGCGGGGGGTCTTGTTAAAATGCAAATCTGGTTCAGAAGGCTTGGGACTAGGCCCAAGACTCTGCATTTCTACCAAGCCTCCATGTAATGTCATTACTGCTGGTCCACAGACCATACTCTTATTAACAAAGGTTAAAGCACAAAAAGAGGCCTGAAAAGACAGGCAGGGAGAGAGGAGGAAGGAAAGCAGGGAGGGAAGGAGGAAGGAAAGGGAGAAGGAAGGGAAACTGAAGACAACATGGAGCCAGTGCCTGTTGGCAAACCCAATTTTTAGCCCCACATTCTACTGTGAACATCTCAGAGCCAGCCCTAAACTTGGACAAAGTAAGAGGCTGCTCATAAGTTAAGAATTCCCCAACCTGAGCAAAAATATTACCCTTTCCCAGAAACCTAACTCACCCACATCTCTGTGTGAAGACACTGACTTTTGGGCTAAGACAACCACCCACTCTTTGCACTAAGAGCCCCCATGAAAGACATAAAACTGCCAAAAGGATGACATTTTGACCCATGAGCATCTTTAAGAAAATTTTTTTTAAGTTTATTTATTTTTGAGAGAGAGACAGAGCGTGAGCAGGGGTGGGGCAGAGACAGAAGAAGACACAGCATCCGAAGCAGGCTCCAGGCTCTGAGCTGTCAGCACAGAGCCCAACGCGGGGCTCGAACTCAAAGACCACGAGATCATGACCTGAGCCGAAGTCGGATGCTTAACCGACTGAGCCACCCAGGAGCCCCAGCCCATTAGCATCTTAAGGAACACACTGTCGCTTTCTCAGTAGGGTGTGAGGAAACAGAGTCCGAGCCCTCGACTGGGAGTCCTACCTGGATGCTTGTCCCAGCTCTGCCTAAAATCCTGCATGAGCCCCTGTCACTTACTCACTAAATACTTAGTAAGCACTTACCATGTGCTGGGCACTGTTCTAGGTGCAGTGCACAAGATGGACAAATCCCTTGTCCTCATGGAGCTGAAAGTCTAGTAGAGGAAGGCACATAATAAACAAACACATAACACGCCAGGAGCCTGCTCTGGTTCTGGAGAAAAATAAAGCAAGGTAAGGAGACATAAAAGGACAGATTGCTATTTTATAGAGGGTGGTCAGAAAAGGTGCCTTTAATAAAGTGACATCTGAACAGAGCCCAAAGGTCACGGAATGAACCATGTCAATATCTGGGAATACATTTCAGGCAGAAAGAACAAGTACAAAGGCCCTGAGGCTTGGCTTTCTCATCTATAAAATAAAGGATAAGAAAACAGGGTCTTTGTGATATAGCTCTAAGGTTCCCAAGTCTGCCCAGCAGGAGCGGGAGAGGCTTTGGAGGTTGGCGGTGGGTCAGGGTGATACAACCGACAGGACACCTTGCCAGTCCTTTCCTTTTTTATAGTCCTGTACATCTCTCTTTCTAGCTCTGTTTCGAGGAGCAAATGACCAATTGTTTTTAAGAAACAAAAATAATCTGCCCTGTTAAGGGTGAGATATTTTAAAACCACTGAATGGATTTTTCCTTCCTTGCTTGCTTGCTTGCTTTCTTTCTTTCTTTTTTTTTTTATTGATACATCTCCTCTCCTTCCAGTTCTAAAATAAGCACCCTGTCTGCCCATACACGAGTCCAAAGGCAACACACTGCAGATGGCGTGGGCCTGGGGAGAGCCAGATGGAGGTCGCTTGGAAGTCACCAGACCTGGAGAAGCCACCAAGCCAGCCTGGCCAGCCTGGCCTCACCCATGGTCTGCTTCCTCTGAATCCAGGTGACGAGACGCTCTTAAAAACAGCAGTGGAATGTGGTGAGAGTTGGCATTTGTAAATGACAAATTTCTGACCGAATTCCAGTTCTTTGGAATGGAAAACCAGCAGCTTCCTGTTACAAAATGTACCAACAGTTCATGCCTAATACATGGGTGTGGGCAATTCATATATTTCAATCTAAATTTGGCTAAAAATATAACAAAGCCGGCATATTTTTAGCCAGGTAAACATTTCTAGGGACTAGGTCAGATTTATATTGGTTTCTGCTCTGCAATCCAGAGGAGGAACGATTCCAAATGAGAGTGAAGGAGGGACCAAAGGGGAAAGCCACACAGTCCACCAGGCAATCGGGAGTCACTGATTCTTGGTGACCACGTCCAGTTTGGGAGTGCTTCCCAGGGCTGAGCAGTTTGTCCCTTCCCATTGGAGAGACAGTGCCTTTTAAAGAACTAAGCCCCACGCTTCTTTGGAAGGCAAGTCTCAGTTGGGTTTTACTACTTCTCTCGCTGGACAGCCTTCAACGAGTCATTTCTCCTCTCTGTGCCCTCAGCTCTATGTGTCTCTCTCCTCCCCGCCCTCAGCTAGCCTTGGGTTTAATTAGAAGCAGCACAGACGGAGGACCACGCAACGGGTAAAAGATTCAGGCTCTGCAGGTTCTGTCTGAGTTGCAAGCCCGGCTCTTGCAATTATAGGTGGGGGACCTTGGGCAAGTCGCTGAGCTCTCTCTACTTGCACCTACAGAGCGAAGACAATGACTGAAGTGCCTAACTCAGAGGCGATTGCTTTTGTGATGATTAGGTCGGAAAATCCACATAAAATGCCTAGAAGACTATCCAGCACATAGTAAGTCCTCAGTAAATAACAGCATCTACCCCACACCAGGCATTTTTACACACACGCTAGTTGCTTGAATCTGCACGACCCATTGAGATGCCACACTTTCCCTGAGGAAACTGAGGCTTGGTGGGACTGTCTTGTCTAAGCTGCGGTTCAACAACTATTTCTTGAGCCTGCAGTGTCCCAGGCCTCACACCAGCACTGGGGACGTTAGACACCTGGGCAATAAACGAGGCGGTAAGACTTTAAGCCGGGTCGCTCTCACTTCCAGCTTGGGAGGTGGAGGGGATCCAAGAGGCTGGACAGAAAGAGCAGGGACATGAAATCAGAGTTTCAGTACTGACTCCGTGTAGTCTTGGTCAAACCACTGACTTCCTCTGAGCCTCACACAAAACGTAGTCTCTTGCTACAATTGCACCAACCACAAAGGGATCCTGGTTTTCTGATTCACTGAACCAAATGCAAAAGCTTTCTAATACGAAGGGATTAAGAATACTTAATTACTTGGTAGAAGGAGGGGGAAAAGAACATAGCTTAGGGCTGGTTTCACTTCTTCAAACCATCAGGCCTCCACTCAGGAGAGTAGACCCTCTCCTTACAATGCGTGAGGTGGAAAGAATCCTGGGGCCAGGAGACGGGAGGCCTAAGTTCCAGTTTTGTTCTGCTCTCATAGCTGGGTGACTGTGGGCAAGTCCTACCCCTCTCTGGGCCATGCTGTCCCCACTTGCTCAATGGAGCTGTGGAAATAGGCCTCTAAGGCCTCCAAGGCCCACCCTGGCTCAGATGTCCCAAGCGTCTAGTCCAGAGAGGCACAGATCGATCGCTAAGCAGACATCCCAATGAGCCTGATTATTCTGAATCTGGCTTTGTCACCTACATAGCGCTTTTCCCCCCAAAGCTGCCTTCTTCTGTCCAGAGACAGTAAACAACCAAAGTTCCCACACCGGAAGGTCTGACAGCTCTAGAACACTTGTGGCCCACGCATTTTGACGTAAACATGCGTCACTCCCAGGTCTGAAAAGAATCAAAGCAAATCAGCATGAAATGGGGACTGTCTGCAGTGCTGCAGCCGAGCGGCCTGTGGCGAGAGGACAGGAAGAGAGGTCCTGCCAGCTGTTAAGCACATGGACCCCGCTGGGCCCTGCAGCACAGGGGTGACCTGGGGGGCGGCAGCCACGGCAGTGAGAGAACGAGATCGTGCCCACATGGCGGCAGGATGTGGGCAAAAGCCAATGGGGATCCTTATTCTGTAAACGCGGAGCCTCTGGAGACGGGCTGGGTCAGGCACAGAAGGCCCCGGCAAGAAGGAAACAGGAGGCCAAGGCCAGGGAAGTGGGGGGCAGACTCCAAGGAGAAGAGGGTTTGGACACTTGGTTGTCTAAAGCAGCACCTCCGTACGGGGCTCAGGCCTCCTCCAGTTACTGGCACGAGAAGGCAGAGGTCAAGAGATTTGGGAACTGGAGACACCCAGCTATGAATTCTGTCACCCGTCCATACCACCTGTGTGACTTGAGTAAGTTCCACGGCCCCTCTCAGGCTTGTCTCCCTACTGACTCCTCATTTTTCTCCTTTCCGGTAAAACAGGATCAATATTGGCTCAGGACATTCGTGTGAGGATTAAGTGTATGGAAATGGCACGTAAATGGTTGCTGTCATCATTATTCCTGGAAGGCTGTCCCATCCTGGGACTCTTGAAGCCCTCCCCTTTTCTTCACCAGCTAAAATCCTTCACAACCTTTCTCAGGTCCCCCTTCCAAAGTGTGTGCGTGCACGTATCTGCCGAAGCCCTCCAGAGCCCACAGTGTTCTCTCCCCCTCCACCCCTCCAGTCTACCGCACAGTCATTGTCACATCCTGAGAGGCCTTCCATTGGATCAGCCGGACAGTTTAGACACTGTAAACAGCCTTGAGTAAGGGAATCTGCCTCCTTCTTCTACCCAGCCAGCCCAGCCGCGTTTCTCTAAGACCTGGTGTTGGAGAGCTTTGATGCTGGCCTCAGCCAAGGTTCAGGTTGCCTCTCTGTGTCTCCTACACTTGGCCACCCACCATCACATGATCTTCTCAGCGCACAAGCCAAGAGGGAGTTCTGCAGAACACATGGCTTAGCCATAGCTTCATGAACACAGCTGGTGCTCAATATCCACTTACTCCTGTGTGTCAATTCTTTCTTTCATCTTCCCCCACCCATCCTTCTTTTCTTCTGCAAATATTAACTAAGAACCTACTATGTGCTGACCCTGTATCAGTAGACATCAAAAGACACACATCCCTGACTCAGGGAAGCCATGGTCTGGCTAAATAAGCAATCGCAGGCTAAGCTGTAGGGGCTACAGAGCAGGCTATGGGACCATATAGGCGAGATACTATCCTGGTGATGGTGGAAGGCTTCCTGGAGGAGGTGACACAAAGCCTGAGCTTGAATGGGTGAAGGACAAGGAGGATTTAGCCAGTCAAAGGAGACCTACGTAGTGGTAGATGAGTAAGACTCAACTAGGGGTTTTGATATTTTTAAAAGTTCCCTCATTAAAAACAATTTCTTTTATGCTTTCAACTTTGGAACCATCTTAGATTTTTACAAAAGATTATCAAATCAACCTGAATCTTGTGATTCCATAAACCGTCAGCAACTATTCTCATGAAAGAATAGGAATTAAGCCAAGATTCTCACACTGCACCAGAAAAGAGATAAAGAGTCCAGATCCTAAACCCAGTGAAATAAACTTGGCTGGGCTATTTATTATCAGCGAGCGCACACACACACACACACACACACACTCACTCACCCCTTCCTATCTCATTTATGTTCTCCTGGGTACACTGTAGACGTCAAGGGGACTGCTAATGTGTACTCTTTAGCCAGGGCTTTGCTTTGTCTCTCAACATTTTATTTTGAAAAATTTCAAACAGAAAAGTTGAAAGAACTGCACATGTATCTTCACCTAGATTTATCAGCTGTTAACACTTTATGACATTTACTTTCTCCTCTCTGCAGATATACTAACCTTTTTTTTCCCCTGGATGATCTGAGAATTAGTTGCTGACACCAAGATATCTCTAGATATTTCAGTATGTATCTCCCAAGAAAAAGGACATTTTCTTACATAACCCTAATACCATTAACACTGATAGAATACTATCTAATACACCATCTGAATTCAAATATCTCCAATTGTCTCCAAAAGGAACTTTCTTTTTTTTTAAATTTTTTTTAACGTTTATTTATTTTTGAGACAGAGAGAGACAGAGCATGAATGGGGGAGGGTCAGAGAGAGGGAGACACAGAATCTGAAACAGACTCCAGGCTCTGAGCTGTCAGCACAGAGCCCGACGCGGGGCTTGAACTCACGGACCGTGAGATCATGACCTGAGCCGAAGTCGGCCGCTCAACCGACTGAGCCACCCAGGTGCCCCACCAAAAGGAACTTTCTAGAATTTATGATTTTGCTCATCCAGGATGCAGTCAAGAATCTCACTGGATTTGGTCATCATAGGTCTTTGGTCTCCATCTACCTTTTAAAATTTTTTGTCTTTCATGACACTGTCCATTTTGAAGACACCAGGCCTGTTGTTTTAAAGAATGATCCATAATCTGAATTTAGCTGATTGCTTCCTCATGCTAACAAATGATTCTGATCAAATTCCTCATTTTTCCCTTCTCTCCAGGACCAGCCCTGCCAGCGACACCATGATAAACACTTAGTGGACCTTGTGGCCTCAGTGCACTTGGAATTTTACAAATCCCAGAGGGATTTAACTAATAACTAAATAAACTAACATTTATTTAATTTTGAAAGAATATTTTCAATATTTCCAAACTCTAGGGGCAGAGGGGAGGGGCCAAATGTCACATGTGCCAACCCAAAGGAAATTTTATAGCGATTTACTTTGATTCAGTATTAACAATGGCTTTTCAGATTTCTTTAAAGAATTTTTAATGCTTATTTATTTTTGAGAGAGAGAGAGAGTGAGACAGAGCATGAGCGGGGTAGGGGCAGAGAGAGGGAGACATAGAATCGGAAACAGGTTCCAGGCTCCACACTGTCAGCACAGAGCCTGACGCGGGGCTCGAACTCATGAACTGCAAGATCATGACCTGAGCCAAAGTCGGACGCTTAACCAACTGAGCCACCTAGGTGCTCCGCTTTTCAGATATTTAAAAAATGTTTGTTTATTTATTTTGAGAGAGAGAGAGTTCATGCATGCACGTGAGCAGGGGAGAGGCAGAGAGAGAGAGGGAGAGAGAGAGAGAATCCAAGGCAGGGTCCGTGCTATCAGCACACAGCCTGATGCGGGGCTCGAGCTCACGGACCATGAGATCATGACGTGAGCCGAAATCAAGAGTCAGACACTTGATTGTCGGACAAGAGTCAGTGGCTTAACTGACTGAGCCACCCAGGATCAGGTATTTTTTTCAAAGTGCTCTCACCCTTGCTATTGAGGAACGCTTGCTTTGGGGTGAAACAGATATGGGCTCAAATTCTGGGTCTATCACTTACTAGCCATGCTGCTTGGAAAAGTAGTTTAACCTCTCTCAGCCTTGGTCGCCTTAAAGGATATTTATGGTGTAAGGTGCTTAAGCCAGTGTCTCGGTCCTAATCGTTGCATCTGTTAAGCTTTGCAAGAACTCTTTTTTTTTTTTTTTTTT
>NW_024412418.1:30827928-30929198 GCF_014898765.1 Herpailurus yagouaroundi
GGGCTCGAACTCACGGACCACGAGATCATGACCTGGCTGAAGTCGGACGCTCAACCGACTGCGCCACCCAGGCGCCCCTGCAAGAACTCTTCAAAAAAGGGAGAGCAAGAATTATCCTCTCCATTTCACAGGTGAGGTAACTGAAGCTCAAAAGACAATGGGACCTGTCGAAGGTCATGCAGCAAAGCGTCCAACGCTATCGAACTAGAACCAAAGTTGCTGACTCCCAGAGCTGTCATTTCCACTTCTCCTCAGGAAGTAGCATCTTCCTCATGGGATGTTGTGAGGCTTGATCGACATGATACATGTCTGGTGCTATGCATTATGTTCGTACAGAGGCTATGTTCAGTGTCAGTGACCCTTATTGTCATTATTTCTATGGTGTCACACTGCTGTGAGTAACGGATTTTTTGTTTCAAAGGCCCCACAAGAACTCTGGGAACCAGGCTCCTAATTATCCTGACTCCCACCAAGACAGGGTGGGGATTAGAACAACCTAAACTTCACTGAAGGTATGAAGGTTTCGCTTGGAAGGAAAGACAGAATATTCTGAGGCTGTGGGGCCATTGTTTGCAAAACACAAGAGAGGGTCTGTTTTCTTGGGAAAGGGACATAAATCATGAGTCATACTTTAGGTTCTGTGTGGGTGACTTGAGGTTCCTGAGAAAACTTTTGTGTCACTCACTATTGTCGGGTGTCGACTGAAAACACAAAAAGCCTGACCCAGTTTTATTCCCCAAATCACATGACCCATCCTGACCAAGACATTCTAGGAACACATTGTCCATCTCCTTGAACAATGTGAGCAGGAGACAGAGTAGCCATTCAAATTGGCCACGAGGCAATTAGTAAAACACCGTTGAGCAGCCGGCCATGCCTTGGGGCAACTCAATGACCAAACAGATCACAAGGTCCGGCTCCCACCGTAATCATGCCAGCCGCGAGGGAAGAGGGCTTTCCTTCTACCCTCGAAACAATAAGCAGCCATTCAGAAGCCCAATCAATGGGACTGTTCCATTCTTGGTCCTGGGCAAGGCCATTATATTGTCCAGTGGCTACAGTGCTAGCTCAGACAGTGTTACAAAGAAGACTTTTCCATAAGTTTGGTGTGCAATAGATCCCTCAGCTTGGTTGGTGCTAGAGGGACGGCATGTCTGGAACCAAAATGTGGAGGTTTCATTTCACAACTCTGGATATGACTCATTTAGAGGCCATTGTTCTTAATTTACTCTTGCTTCCCATTCATCTAACCAAAGCCCTGCTACACTCTCTGTTTTCACATCTGTCCTTCTAAGTAATGAACCGTGCGCTGGGGAGAGAGGTAGGGAGGGTGGAAAGAACATGAGCTTGGAATGAGGCAGATCTGGTTTCTGAACTTGGCTCTGACCTTAGGTGATAAAAATAGGCAATACCATGCTTACTGTATGCCAGGCACTGTGCTCAATAACCTACCTGTACCCGTTTCTACTTCATAGGTGAAGACACTGACAATTAGAGATGTTAAGTAATGTGCCCCAAGCCTGGATTCAAATCCTGCTGTGTCTCTCAGTGAAGCCCAATCTACCATGTAAAACTGCCTTGAAATGCAAATTTCCTTTGCTCTAAGCTTCCTCATATGAAACGCATAGACCTCTTTACATTTTACCCATTTCTTGTGTCTCGAGTCGTATAGAAACAAATACACCCAAATATATATTTAAGAAATAGGTGTATAAAGCAATATATGTACAAAATACATTTACAAAACAAATATGTTTGTTTTATATATATAATATATGTATACATATGTTTAATAACCACATGCGAAGTAACCGCTTGAGCTAAAGCCGACAATATATACATTTTTTTAAAGCAGCAGAGACTAACAGGCACGTAGCAGATACTCCATAAATGCCCCCTTCCCTGCGGCCGAGGCTGATTCTAAGATATCAAATCTCTGACCCCAAGCCAAAATCTCACTGGGCAGTTTGTCTTTTTCAGACGAGCCTCGGGAACCTCACAAAGGCTTAATTAAAACACCTCTGTCACGGCCCCATCTCTTGCCGTATAAGTCAATAACACAGGACACCAAGATTTGGTTGCTTCAGCCTCGGTCACAGAGGAAGACGGTGTGAGGAGGGGGGAGGCCAATCCAGCTATCCTGAAAGCTGGAAATCGGGCTGCAACTCCTCCAGCCGGGCCTTTGATGTGTGTGTGCCTGCTTCCATGTGCTCATTACTTTAAGCTGTTCCATGTGTATATGTTTGTATATGTGTGTGTATACATGTGTATTACGCGTAGCCAGAAGTAGATGTATTTACATACCTATAGACACACACATAACGATATCCCAAATAAGCCACCAGTCCCACCTTTAAAGTGTCTTCAGAAAATTAACCCACGGAATAAGCAATAATATGTGAAATATAAACATTCTTGCATGTTGGCAGATAACCATGCTATACATTCCCCTCGAAGAACTGAGAAGGAGAAGAAAGGGAATAACACAATGGCAGAAAAATGCACTAATCAAATCCATAATCAACTTTGATGATGGAGTAAGGAGTCTAATCAAAACACAATGGGACAAAGTTGCAACAGGTTGTAAGCTTGGAGCTGTGCTCTCCTCCCAGGGGCCTCGCCTGCTCTTTCTTTTTAAACATCTAAAACACCCACAGAGGATTTCAATCACTTCTAATTACTTTTTTAAAGAAATGAGTTGCAAGTTGAACACCAGGCTCCTAAAAACAGGAAATATCAAAGTATTATATATATAATTTTTTCCCTGCAGCTGCTTCTTAAAAATAAGCTAACCTCTCCTCAAATAGCTCATGCGCATTCCTTATCTGAAGGTCGGCCGGCCAGGGTTTCTGAACTAACGCAGAGCATGCCTCTAAAACAATTCTTTGCATATGGTCATAATTTATACACCACGTTAACAGAGCAGATGCTATAAATGCTCACTCTTGGGGGAAGGCCCAGGTATCCCAGCACCAGGAGGAGAATTCGGGAGGGATGTGCTGCTCCACAGCAGTCCCCTCCCCCCAGTGGGGGTGGAGCCGAGCTGTAGGTTTGTGGGAGAGGTTCAAGGTGAGGGGCCTGGGCAGTTGACAGAGGGGACGCACCTAAGGCTGTCTGCTGGCTACCTTAGGTCTTCTCACACTTATTGGACATGGAGAGCCAGCTTGGGAGGAGAGGGCTGTCATTGGCCGAAGAGAGTTGCTGCATAATAAAAGGAGCCATGAGAACTGCCTCTCTTCCCCTGTAACTACCATGTTGAATATTCCGAACCCCAAGCTAATAACGATAATCACTGTCATTTCCCAAAGGTCTATTATGAACCAGGTCTTTATGGACACCACCTCCCACCTTCTCCTAAGGAGCCTGCATGTGCAGAATTCTCATTCACCAGCCAGCATGCAAAGCCCATCCTTCAGGGGCACCTGGGTGGCTCAGTCGGTTAAGTGTCTGCTTAAGTGTCCGACTCAGGTCATGATGTCACGGTTCGTGAGTTCGAGCCCCACGGCGGGCTCTGCCTCTGCACTGATAGTGCGGAGCCTGCTTGGGATTCTCTTTCCCTGTGCCTCCCCTGCTCGTGCACATGCGTGCTCTCCTTCTCAAAACAAACAAACTTTAGAAAGAGCCAGTCCTTCAACTGCGAGATGCTTTTGTTGTTCCCTCATCACCATGTTTTAAAAGGAAGATACTAGGGGTGCCTGGGTGGCTCAGTCGGTTAAGCGTCCGACTTCAGCTCAGGTCACGATCTCGCGGTCCGTGAGTTCGAGCCCCGCGTCGGGCTCTGGGCTGACGGCCCGGAGCCTGGAGCCTGCTTCCGATTCTGTGTCTCCCTCTCTCTCTGCCCCTCCCCCGTTCATGCTCTGTGTCTCTCTGTCTCAAAAATAAATAAACGTTAAAAAAAATTTTTTTTAAAAAAGGAAGATACTAGATACAGAACAATTACCTGTTGTATGAAAGTGCGGCTTCTCTGCAGTGACATCATCTTCTGCTCTGCACCAACACATGGCCCTGCTCCTCATCCTTCCCTCTCATGAGCATGTCACTTCCTCTTCTCCCCACCCAACCAGGGCTGCCCATCTCTGAAGCCCAGTCTCCTCCAGGAGGCCCTCTGGATTTCTCCAGCCATCATGGCCCTTCCCTTCCTTTGAGCCCCAAGCATCCCTTCCAGCCCTCTCTGTGTTGTGTCCTGTTGCTCTAGGCACATTGGTTACATCTCCCAACTAGACTAGGAAATCCCCAAGGCCCAGGCCATGTCTATGTACCCCATCCACCCGCCAGGGTAAATGATGGAGGTAGGCAGCTATGAAGGGTGCGAGACCACCAGTGTTGAAGCTACACCAACCTGAGTCGGACTCTCTGTTCCATCACACTGGAGCACGATGACTTGGAGCAAGTTCCCCCAGACTTGCAGAGTCTCACTCGCTCTTCTAGCTCAAGGGTTAGAGCAGTGGTTTCACTAGGGCCTGCCAGTAAGCCAAAAGTCTCTGTGCTTACCCGTGTATAGTGGTTAAGGGCATGGACTCCAGAGCCAGACCGTCCAAGTTTTAATTCTACTTCTGCTACTCCCCAGGTTACTAACCCAGTCTTTGCCTCAGTTTCCTTGTGTGTAAAATGAGAATACTAACATTTATGTCATTGCATTGTCATAAGAATCAAATGAGGTCTTTTACGTACTAGTCTTTAGAACAATTCCTGGCATGTAGGAAGTAATTGTATTGTTTGATTTGTCATTATTATATCATTATTGATTTGTCATTATTATATCATTGGACTTGCCATTATTATATTATTGGATTGCCATTATTGTATTATTATTGTTATAGAACATTATTGTTATACAAAACGTCCCATCTGCTTTAAATGTTACTATGGGTGAAATGATATCATATATAAAAAGCCGGGCACCGTGAGCACTAAACAAGTAGTCATGCCCTTCCCTCACCTTCCCACCGTGCCCGGTTCTGAGAGATGCTCTGTAAATTCTTGTGAACTGATGAATACCTTTTCAAGGGCTAGAGAGATAAGCTATGCCTTTTCTCACTTAGAGGCTATTAGATCTAGGTTCTAATAGCCTTATCTCTTGGTTTGGCAATATAAATAGCTAATTATATTAAGTGTTGCTTACTTGCCAGACACTGGGCTAAATACTTCATAGGTTATTTTTCTCAGTCCTTACAATTTGTGTGGTTGTTTCTGCCCATTTGTACAGAGGGGAACACTGAGGCCCAGAGAGGTTAACTGACCAGGTCACTCAGCAGGTGCACGGCAGAAACAGGACACCACGGATATCCACCTGACTTTAAAATCTGTGTACTGACCCCTGCACAACTCATCCTCCTGAGAGAAACTCCCTGAATAAAAGGGAGAGTCAGAGGCCCCAAGATATCATCTGCCCTATAACTCAACATTTCCTGAGTATCTTCTAGTGACAAATACCAGGTTTTGTATTAGAGACCACAGAAGTCCAGCCAGACACAGTCCTTAAGCTATAATAGAGAGGCTTTCCTGGATGGCGAATGGGCTACTATGTTAGGTAGAGTGAAAGAAGGCCCTGTCCAAAGAAGGCAAAACTGCCTTTGCCAAAGTCACTTTGATGCCAGTGTGGGGCAGTAAGTAAGGACAAGGATCTGCTGCTTGACGCAGGGAAGAGCCCTCAGGAAGCCCAAACATGGATAAGGAAAGCAGGCTGGTAAGAAATAGGATAGCCCACCAGGAAGGAGTCAATTTCCTGCCAAGGAAATTGTCCATCCAAACCATCCTCATGATCAGAAGGATTGGCCTCCTCCCCTGAGGGCAAGACAGGTGCAATGGGGCATTTGGGTATGGTGGGCCAAGAGTGAGGGAAGAGAGCAAAGCCGAGGGACCAGGCCCCTGCCAGCCCCTCCATGAACAGCTGGAGAATATTTTTTCAGGAAAGAAGGTGATGAATCACCTTTCCAGAACCTGCCCCCTGCAAGTCCTCCAACCATGTTTGTTAAATATAGGGTCAAATGGGCAAAGGCAGAACAGCTGCCTGGGTGGAAACAATCCCTGTGTCTACTTTCCCTCTCATTCCTCAGTTCCTTCTCATCAGGCTGGAGGGTGTGTGTCACATCCCAGAGTCACTGTTCTGGCCTCCCACATACCACCCACCATACCTCATAAACCCCGTCTCCAAGGATGGATAGGAAAACCTCCCAAGAGTGAATCCCTGAGCTCATTCCCATTTCGGAGCCCACTGGACAAATCCCGCGGCTAACAGCAGAAAAAGAGAACACAGCACAAACTCCTAGCAGAGACAGGCCCTCTGGAGCACAGGGTGAAATCTTGCTTTCCTCCCACACGCCATCACTCAAACCTGTCAGCTTCCAAAAATGTTTAGCAAGTGCAGCAGCAAGGGGCATGCTTATCAGCCTGGCCTGGGAGCTTAATCTGCTTCGAGAGCCTTCTCCAGCCCAGAGTTCCAAAAGTCTGCTTACAATTAGCTCCCAGCTCCAGTTCCTCCATCGGAAAGGTTAGCACTGTGTTGAGTTCTAGCCTCTGATCAGAGAAAGCTCCAGGAGAAGGTGGAGACAGTGTCAGCAGAAAAGAAAGTGCCAAAAAGGTCAGCTGGTCTGTTGCCACTTCCCTGACACCAGCCCCAAACCACCTCCCCCTCTGGCTTCCTGCCTCTCCTGACTGGGACAGTCACATCCGTCAGGTCAGCCTGTCCCCAAAAGTCCCTGCTGAATGACTGCCAAGAAAATACAGCATGCCCCTGCTCCCTCCTACCAGATGAGGGAAAAAAAAAAAAAAAAAAAAAAAAAAAAAAAAAAGGGAGCAGGGAGGGCAGAAGGCCAAGAGAAACTGATTGGCCCTTGCTGATTTCCTTAAAAGAGATTGCATGGCCAAGGCCTGTCACCCAGCCGGACTGGGTGATGCAGGCTCTGTCTGGAAAGGTAGAAGTCACCAATTCTCTTCAAGCCCAAGCCACCAGCCATCCCCACACCCAGTCACCCAGGCTACCAGCGCCAGGATTTACTACCCAGGAAGGAGGGGCTTAACTTCAGGCAGCCATTTGGAAACAGCCACCCCCACCCCCACCGCCATCCTCACCCCCCACCGCAACAGCCAGCCAAGACGCCAGGAGTCTCCAGCTGCCTGCTTCCGCTGGTGCAGCGGGCACTCCTAGGGCAGTCCCAGCACAGTGCCTGGAATCCTGTCGGCCCAAGGGACGGGCAGGGGCAGGTCATCTTCAGACCGAGGGGAACAGGTTGATTGCACCCCCCAGACACCTTTTCCTGGATCTTGCAGCCAGACCAGGGGGCATCGAGCCCAAGAGACTTCAGACCATTCCTTGGCAGACACAGAATCTCTGCAGAACCGACAGCCAACCAGCCGCTGCAGAAGATACTGCCTTCTTGAGGCCAAGCTCTCAACATGCAGGAACTGACATTTCCAGAGCCGCACGGTTGTGTGTGTGCGTGCGTGTGTGTGTGTATGGACACGCCACCCGTACCCCCCAGAAGGAAGCTGCTGGCATACCCCCACCTCGGTCTCTCAAAGCTCCTGAAGGCAAACCTCTGGCACCCGGGCCACACCCACCGGCCAGCCCACTCTCCTAGCGCATCCCCAGATCTGCCAGCCTAAGTAGAAGGGCTCCCTTCTCCGCCCACCGGGTAGCCCTTTCACTCCTCCAGCCGTGCCACCTTCCCCCCAAGAAGTATTCGCCAGCCCACCCTCCCAGAACAGTGCCCCAGCACACATCGCCTCTCACCTGGGTATCGAACCCGTTTTCCACCGAGCCGCTCTTCCGCAGCGGGAGCCCCTCCCCCGCCGGCTCCTGCAGCCCCTGGGATTTCAGGGGGATCTGGCTAGGGTAGGTAGTCTTGCTCACCTCCACCTTGCTTCCCAGCTTGAGGTAGCAGGGCTGGGGGCCGGCCCGGGCTGGGGGCACGTGCAGGATGGGCGCGGCGCTGTGCACGGGTTTGGGCAGTCCCGACTTCATTTTGGAGGCGACCAGGATGGCCGGCATCTTCTCCCGGGGCTTCGGCTTTCCCAGCACGTCCCTGGCAGCGGCGGCGGAGGCGACCGCTAAAGGCAGCGCGGGCAGCAGAGCAGGCGCCGGGCCTCGGCCCGCGAGGCGCCCACCACCAGCGGAGGAAAAAAAAAAAAAAAAGAAAAAGAAAGCCCCGGGTCTGGGAGTCAGAGCAAACCGGCGAGCGCGCCTTCGGGTTGTAGGATGGGGCAGAGGGACTGGTCGCTGCGCTCAGCTGGTTCCACCTGGATGGATGCTGAAGGCGGGTTTCTCGCGCGTCCTAGGCGGCCTGTTCAAGGGATCTGGGCGCTCAGGGGCTGTTCCCTCTTTCGATTCTCCTCCTGGGAAACCGAGGCTTGGACGCCCATATTAACTTGTCACTGCATCTCCGAAGTGAGGAGGCCCCTTTGGGAGAGGAACGGCGGGGCCGCGTGGCTTCCCGCTCCGGGAGGCTGCGGGTGTGAGGGTGAGGGAAGCAGCGAGCAGCGGGGGGAGGAAGGCGCGAGCAGAGGAGGAAGGAGAGGGAGGACGCACGGAGCCCAAGACGCCTCCACCAAGAGGCAGCTGCTGCCCTAACCGCGAGCACCGCAGTGTCACCCGCGACGCAGAGGCGCGGCGACAGCCCCCGAAAGGTCTCTCTAGGCGTGACAGTCACGACTGCTCATAAGTCCCCCGGACAGATAGCACCTTAGCGCCTGTAGGTCTGCACATGCTCCGTGAGCTATAGCGCAGCTAGGCTGTGGCCGTGGGGCGCGGGCACCCGGACGCGCGGCTGGCGGGCTGGGCAGGGCTGCGCTCGCGAGCGGCGGCCCCGCTTCCCGGGAAGGCTGCGCTGGCTGCGGGGCTCCGAGCAGGGGAGTACAGGCTGCGGCCGGCGCTGCTGCGGCGCGCGCTGACAGCCCGGGCCGCCCCGGCGCGCCCATTGGTCCGTGGCGCGCCAATCAGCGACTGCAGCTCGCTCTGCAAAGGGGGCGTGGCCTCAACTCCCGGGCCGTGGCCGAAACTCCGGGGCCGCGCTTGGCCGCCAAGTACAAAGCCGGCTGGTGGCCGCTCTGCGGCACTGCTTCTGCTGCGCGCTTCCCAGCGGGCCGACACTCCCGCGTCCCTGAAACCCTCTTTTGAAAAATGCCCTTTCGAATGCAAAGGCCCGCCTCGGGGCCCCGCGGGCGAGGCTCGGGGGGAAGTTTGTTTCCTTTTTCAAATTGTTCTGGTCACCTTAACGGTTTGAATCTTCCGGAATCGCGCCCGCCGCCCTGCGGCCCCCCATCTGGTCTGGGCAGGGCTGTTCCTCGTCTCCGGCGTTAAGGACTCGCCAGCCATTTCTCCTCTTTTCTGCCTCACTTCCAGGCGGGCCGGGGGCCCTCCCAAGAGCTTCCTCTCCCGCTTTCAAAGCCTTCAGTTTTCACTTAACTATTTGAAGTATTTATAGGCAAATACACTACCCAGGGAAGCCTCCCGCCCCGAGTCAGCTCCCCCGTGCAACCTACTACAGATTCTGTCATCAGAGTGGCCGGAGGAAGCCAGGAGAGGTTCCATGACCCCGGCTGGCTCAGGCTAACCCTTGTTGCATTTCATGTAGCAGCCCCTCCCTGTCCGCGCCTTGGATGCACTGGCCCCACAGGTTCCTCGACTTTAATGCGTCCGAGGATTTCCCTCCTCTCAATTGCTCTTTGGGTTCCTCGCTGACGCAGAGTTTATGAGAACTGGAACGTATGATCCAGACAGGCCCGAGCCCTCTCGATTCATGGATTGGGACCCCCCACCCCGGAGAACTGCCTGGATTTAAACTGGGCGAGACCTTAAATCGTAATGCATCCTTAAAAAGCTTCGGTTTTCACTTGGAGCAAGGAGGTTTGAGTACATTTATATCATGCGCTGTTGTTTGGATTAAATGAATAGTGCATGACAGTTGTTAAGCACAAGTACCTGGCAGTGTAAAGGGGTCAGTAGAAGTTGGGCATTATTATCCCTGTTATTAAATTACTACGGCTACTTCCCATCGCCCCCCTCCCCCCAGTCATCTCTGCTTATAAGTTGTTTGTCTCTTCTCTCTGTCTCTAAGATACAGGTTTTCCCAGTATGTCCACCCTGTATCATGATTTACAATGCTGATAGCATTGATTTATCATTATCCAGACCAGAGGAAACCTCGAAGTTTTAAAACAACCTCTTGAAAAGGCATTAAGAAATGAGAAGGTGCTTTCTTACCCTGGCCTGCTCCCTCCCCAACCTTATCTTCCACAAATTCTACACGGCGACTTTCTACTGTAGCTAGGCTGAAGTACATAGTCTTGTATATAATTTCAGGTATTCCCCCTCTCTCTGAAATTAAATCATACGTAGTCTGTGCCACTTACTTAACACTCAGCCCTTCGCCATCTGATGCCACCGTTATTTATCATTTCATGTTTATTTTCTTTGAGAGTAAGCCTCATGAAGTTAGGAACTGTGTTTTGAACTTCCATTAGAGTCTCTCGGCATGAAGTATGCGGTGGACCCAACAGCTACCCAGATTGTTATCGAATAAATGAGTAAGGGATGACAGCAGCAATTCTCCAGAAAGGGAGCCTTTTAGATTGAGGTATATAATGTCATAAGACACGTTATACTATATTAAACCTTAGGACTCTCTCCCCAGAATTCTGGTTCATACAGACATACCAAGAGTCATGGGAAGATATTGCAGTCTTCGATAAAGTTCACAGAGATATTCCAAAGTAATTCCATGGCAGTGCTTCTCAAAGTATGGTTACCAGACCAGCTGCAGCAGCAGCACCGGAAAACTTGTTTGAAAACCCCACCCCTGAGCAACTCAACCAAAAGATCTGGAGGTGGGGCCTAGCAATCTAGGTTCAACAAGTGCTTAAGTCAGTGATTCTGATGCATATTAAAGTTTGACAGCTTACACCCTAATGAATATACCAGGCACTCAGTGCTCTTCCAGGGCTGCCTAAACCTTAATGTACATAGGAAATACTGGAGGTCTTGCTAAAATACAGATTCTGATTCAGAAGTTCTGGAATAGGGCTGAGGTTCTGCTTTCAGAATATGCTCCCATGCGATGCCCCTGCTGGTGGCTTGGAGATCACACTTTGAGTAGTAAGGCTAAACTGTAGGTAACAAAAGGGTTTCATCTCAAGGACCATCTGTACTTAAGTGACTTTCTGTCACACTGTGCTGAAAAGAATTGAGGGTGCATCTACCTAGTTTAGTTGGAAACAGCAGCCTAGTCAATTAATAATGTCTGTCATGGATGCAGAAATAGAAATGGTGACAGACGTGCTAAGTATTTGCCATCTTTGATCTCCTGTTTAAATCATATTTGCTGCCAAGGTCATTTTTTGGGTTCTTAGACCCTCAACTATGTGCTAATATGAAAAACAGTACATTCTTTTTGGACTTCTTCCTAATCCTCTAGAATTTGGTAAACATTGAGCATGCACCTTGACCCTTTGTGAGTTTATAACTAAAGACTGCTAATTTCTCATCTTTCTTGATGGAAGCTGCGTGCATCTTTTAGTCTATTTCCAATTTCTTTGCCCACCTCTTCATCCTTTAATAATGTTATTTGCTCTTTCCCGGAACATTTTTCATTTCCCTTTATATCTTTCCTATTAACCTTCATTTTCCTTATTTAAAGCAAAATAATTTATCATCATAACCAGACAAAGTGAGAGTAAATCTACTTTTCCCCTGAGGCAAAAAAGGTAGTTACAAGGTTCCTCCTTAAATAAGATCATTGCGAATTATAAAAATGCCCTATAAAGTTACTCCTTTCATATGTATGCTATGTTAACATGTAAGAAGTCATTTTAAATCAATATGTTTGGCATTGGCAGCTAAAGAAGGTACTGGTTCAGAGAATAGCAAACTGCTTTGGAAAGAACAAACTATCCAGATATATATATATATATATATATATATATATATATATATTTTTTTTTTTTTTAATTCTTTTGATATTTATTTATTTTTGAGGGAGAGACAGAGTGTGAGTGGGGGAGGGGCAGAGAGAGAGGGAGACACAGAATCTGAAGCAGGCTCCAGGCTCTGAGCTGTCGGCACAGAGCCCCATGTGGGGCTCAAACTCACAAACTGCAAGACCATGACCTGAGCTGAAGTTGGACGCCTAAGTGAATGAGCCACCCAGGTGCCCCCCCCAAAATATTTTTAATTGTTTTCACTATGGATAGCGCACCATTTTAAGTCTCAACTTTGACAACTCTCCTTTTCTCTCACTCTGAACTTTCCAACTCACCCACGTGTCAGTGACGGCCTAATTTGAAACTTACCACCAAAGCTCTCAGGATCACTGAATCATCCTAAGAGCTCCGACAGTTCCCAGGTTCTAAGAGCCATCCTCACATCCGGATGCTCCAACTGCTTTCTGATCCTCAATATCAGCCACTGGTGATTAGGTGGGTGTGAATTAGGCTTCAGAGCTGACCTGCAGTTGACCAGCCCCATCAACCCATCCTTCATCTGAGTGAAAGACCCCTCGCTGTGCCTGACCTCCCAAGAAGACAGTCCTGTGAAGAACCCGAGACATCTAAACCCCAGCCTATCACAGAAATATGGAAGGGTCTTGAGAAAAAGTCAGCAGTCTCTTGGAAACCCTTGACTATAAATGACGAAGGGAAAGGTTGCAAGTCTCTGGAATAATATAAAAAGCATTCATGAGTTTATACGGGAGTAAAAATAAAGTCACACTAGCTTATTTTTGAAAACACACTTTTCCTTAATTTTCTATGGGCATGGGTTGGCAACTTATGACACATATCTCAGAGGTGGTACAAATACCCACATTTTGGTAGGGCCCAAATCGAGAGCGTACCTATCTCAGACTGCAGAGAAGCCAGGCTAAGAATCTTAGCCCAGCTCTTTAGAAAGCCCACTCACCCTGCTCCTCACTCACTTCTAACCTACCTTCTTCCAGATGGCTCTGTGTGCAGAGCAATATGCATAATGGTGACCTCTGGGAGACTGTGGGTTTGCCTACCTGTAGAGGTTGGATTGTGGGGAGTGTGTTTGTATGCGTGCACGTGCGCATGCGTGTATGCTTGCGTTCACGCAAATAGGGAGGGGCTCAATCATTAATTCAATGAATAAATTGTTGAGGGTCATTTGTGTGCCAGGCTTTGGGCATTATGATAGAGAGTAAGTAAAAGTCTTGTTCCCTGCTTTCAAGGTCCAAAGAACGATGCACCTGCTGTTTCCCAGTCAGAGGATTGCCCTTTTACGCAATTAAAAAATGGAAATCCGGGGGCGCCTGGGTGGCTCGGTCGGTTAAGCGTCCGACTTCGGCTCAGGTCATGATCTCACGGTCCGTGAGTTCGAGCCCCGCGTCGGGCTCTGTGCTAACAGCTCAGAGCCTGGAGCCTGTTTCAGATTCTGTGTCTCCCTCTCTCTCTGCCCCTCCCCTGTTCATGCTCTGTCTCTCTCTGTCTCAAAAATAAATAAACGTTAAAAAAAAAATTAAAAAAAAAAATGGAAATCCGAAAGTGATGCAGGTCAGCTCTGAAGCCTAATTCACACCCACCTAATCACCAGTGGCTGATACTGAGGATCAGAGAGCAATGCAGTTGGAGCATCCTGATGTGAGGATGGCTCTTGGTTTACGCAATTCAGGAAGGGGAGCAAACCGGGAAATAAATGACAAGTAGTAAAACTAATACGCTAATAGTTTTAGAGTACTGCAAAATATACTGCGATAAATGAGGCACAAAGGAGAATCCACTCTCTGTGAGGTTAGCAGCTACTTTGATTAATGAAACTTTCTTTTTTTTTCCAATGAATTCCATTCATTATTATTAAAGGTTGTGGGAAAATGTTGATAAAACAAAATATACACAGCCAATTCCTCACAATTGTTATGACCCCTTATACTTAAAAATAAATTTCTGTTAAAAAAATAATAAACAGATATTGATCTACCCTGAAGAATTTCAGAAAACTCTCACATCAAAAGAACATTGAGGGGCGCCTGGGTGGCTCAGTCGGTTGAGCATCCGACTTCAGCTCAGGTCATGATCTCACAGCTTGTAAGTTCGAGCCCCACGTCCGGCTCTGTGCGGACAGCTCAAAGCCTGGAGCCTGCTTCTGCTTCTGTGTCTCCCTCTCTCTCTGCCCCTAACCCACTCGCATTCTGTCTCTGTTTCTCTCAAAAATAAACAAACATTAAAAAATAAAAATAAAAAAAAGAACATTGATCTGCTAATAATGGAATTGGGTTGGGTTTTTTTTTCCCTGTAGCTGTAAAGCAACTTTCTGACCAACAAAACACTGAAGGGTAATGGAGAGAAATCTCCTTTCTCCACCATTAGTGTTGAAACTCTAAGTGACAATGGTCCACTCTCCCATCTTTGTAAGTTAAGTCTAGTAAATATTCTTTAAAAAAAATTTTTTTTTAACGTTTATTTATTTTTGAGACAGAGAGAGACAGACAGAGCATGAACGGGGGAGGGTCAGAGAGGGAGACACAGAACCTGAAACAGGCTCCAGGTTCTGAGCTGTCAGCACAGAGCCCGATGCGGGGCCCGAACTCACGAACTGCAAGATCATGACCTGAGCCGAAGTCGGACGCTTAACCGACTGAGCCACCCAGGCGCCCCCTAGTAAATATTCTTCTGTTGACATCTTCCCTCATTCCACAAAGGATTTGAGAAAAGCCCATATTCAATAAAATAACATCTAAATATTAGTAGCAATAAATGCAACATGGGTGCCTGGGTGGCTCAGTCAGTTGAGCATCCAACTCTTGATTTCAGCTCAGGTCACGATCCCAGGGTCATGGGATGGAGCCCCACATTGGGCTCTGCCCTGAGCATGCTTAAGATTCTCTCTCTATCTCTCTATCTCTTCTCTCTCCCCTCTCTACAATTCATGGTCTCTCTCTCTCTCTCTCGAAAAAGAATACAATTTTTTTCAACTAAAAAAATAAAGGATAAATGTGGTAGAGGAAACATTCTTATTTAAAATGTAGACTGTGATTACTTTTGCCTTCTGAAGGTGGGGTAGGATGTGTAAATAAGCCATAGCAGTGGGAATACAAATCATACATCCCTTCCATATTCAGACTATCTATCTATCTATCTATATACATTATATATATTTTTATTATATATATATATATAAAATATAATATATATTTTAAATGTTTATTTGGTTTTGAGAGAGAGAGTACCAGTGGGGGAGAGCAGGGAGAGAGGGGGATAGAGGATCCAGAGGGGGCTGCATGCTGACAGCAGCCAGGTTGATGCGGGCTTGAACTCACAAACCGTGAGATCATGATCTGAGCTGAAGTCAGTCGCTCAACGGACTGAGCCATCCAGGCAACCTCTTCAGACAGTGTATTAAATAGACAAGTCTAGAATCCCAAATCAGCCAGTGCAGGGCTACTGAAGAAAGAGCCTCTGAGTATGTGGTCTTAGAGATAACATTAGTGATCACTGAGATCTCTGAAGGCCAGCCCAGAGCTCAGGAGTCAAGCTATACGGTTGTCTATGACAAATAAGAGAGATTTAGTTTCCTGGGGAGGGTTTCATGTAAAGGGCCCCCTAAAACAGAGTGGCCAGAGCACTGTAAAGAGACCCATGACAGGAACCAAAAAAGCAGAGCATAGTGGCATAGGAGAACCCTTTCTTTTCCCCAAAATAGCAGTAAAGCCCACTGTGCTATGAAATGCTTGAGTGCCAAGATTTTTCTTTTGATGGGAGAGAATTATTTTTAAAAAGAGCTGAGTTTTGAATCTGGGTTCCTTTCAAAGCAGAAGAAAGAGAACAGTGAGGTTCTGAGTTTAATTGAAGCAGAAATTCAGAGTCAGGAATGCCAAGTGGATGGAAACTGCCTCGCTGCCTCACATCCTTACCCCACTCAGTAATTTGCAGAACACTTGGGGCGGGGGGACTGTCAAGCAAATCTAAATAAGAATGTCTCCCAACCAATAGACAGTACCAGGGAAAATGGAAAATAAAATGTCTGGACTCTCTAGTCCATGCCTTTGGCTATCACCTAGTCAGCACAAGTGGCTTCGTTCAAACCTTCCTATGTTCTAGAGTGAGCACGACCTAGGACTATACCTGCAGGTAGTAAGGGTGAAGGGGACTGAGCTGAATATGTCCAGATTATAGTTGGATCCTACCTTCAAGCTCTTGTGTTTGCTTGCTATTTTTTTTAATTAAAAAATGCTTTTAATGTTTATTTATTGGGGGGGGGGGAGGGACAGAGAGAGAGGGAGACACGGAATCTGAAGCAGGCTTCAGGCTCCAAGCTGTCAGCTTGGAGACCAATGTGGGGCTCGAACTCACAAAACAGCTCACGACCTGAGCCGAAGTCAGATGCTTAACCGACTGAGCCACCCAGGCACCCGTTTGCTTGTTATTTTTAACTGTATACCTACTTTTTCACTATCACAGATTAAAAAAAATATATTAATTGAGAGATCCAGTTCATTGAGTTTCAAACTGATCTTTTAAAAATTATATTCCTTGTTTTGTATTATCCATTCTTCTTTCCACAGATTAGACCAGACAACCAGAGTTGACCCAACAATAATGATGCTGCTGAAAGAATTATAACTTTGAAGTTATTCCTTTTAAATCTTTCTTTTAATGTTTATTTATTGTTGAGAGAGAGAGAGATATAGCATGAGTGGGGGAGGGGCAGAGAGCGGGGGAGACACAGAATCTGAAGCAGGCTCCAGCTCTGAGCTGTCAGCACAGAGCCTGACGTGGGGCTTGAACCCACGAACTGTGAGATCATAACCTGAGCTGAAGTCAGATGCTTAACCCAATGAGCCACTTAGGCGCCGCATGAAGTTATTCTTAATATGTGCCAGGGTCTGTGGTAAGCATTCTCACAACAATCCCACGAGGTGGATCATTAATGGTCATTTCCATTACACAGAAAAGAAAACTGAGGTCCAGAGAGGGCTCAGTACTTTACCTAAGTCCCTACAGCTAATTAAGCAGAAAAGTTGGATTCGAACCCAGGCACTCAGACTCAAGAGCCTGGACTCTGAATACTCCTAGCCACAGACTAGTCTTCATAACAGTAACAGTAAAGCGTCCCTCTAGGGAGGCACAATTACTGCATTTTGCAGTTGCAGAAACAGGCAAAAGGTTTGGTAACGGCCCAGGCTGTGAATGATAGTGGTGTTAATAGCGAGGCAAAGGATGAGCACCACACAGGTTATGGAGAGTCTTTTTGGGTGATGCTCAGGTTCTGAGACAGAGCTGCCTGCTGGTGACCACCAGGAGGCAAAGACGCCTGGACCAGTGGCCTTAGATAAGAAACCTAAGCATCACCAAGGGTGCCGGTTAAAGAAACAGATCCCTAAGCACCCTCTTCCTCCAAAAACACCCTAGAATGCTGAATCTGTGAATCTGCATCTTAAAGGGGGAGTCTGAATCAGCTAGTCCTCACTCTTTGCTTTGCAGCCTTGGCTGTCCATGACAGTCACCTGGGGAATTAATAAACTAAGGCTGCCCAGGCCCAACCCTGGACCAGCTAAAGCAGACTCTCTGGAAATGGGGCCCAGACACTTGCATGGTAGTAAAGCTCTCCACGTGTAGGCAAGTGGAAAAGCATGGGCTTTGAGAAACGCTACAAATCAACGCTTTAGAGGGGAGGATTATTATGGCAATAACCTGGATAGTTCCAATCAATAACGGCCAATCTGGAAAAACTCAGGCCTTCTACTATTTTCTGAGCAGGATTTTCTCTTTGAGAGACACACTCAGCCAGCTCAGCTGTCCCTGTAGCCTGAACACAGCTGGGTAAGTGCCCAAATGCTGCCTCCAGTCCGTTCTGCGGATGACATCAAGCAGCCTGACAGTTGCTGGGTGTGGGCCTCCAGGGAAGGAGCAGCGATGCTTCCCCGCTGCTCCCTCGGCCGCATTTCCTCTTTTGGTTACTGTGATCATCCTGGGAGCCTTCATGCCTACCCTCTGACTCTGCCCCAGGCACAGAGCCTGGTGAGCATCCACTGGGAGAGGCTAGGAGAGGCGCTCCTGGCCAATGTCTGACCCACAGGGAAGGCGTGTGGTGCCCAGGGTTCAGGGCTGTCAAAGGAGAGCTTGGAGCACAGTTAACTCTTGGAGGTCTGTGTGCTCATAAAAGAATGCGCCGGTGTGAAAAATCCTGGCAGTGGATAACTTAAAAAATAAATCACTTAGGGCTTCGGTATCCATTTTGTGATTCTTTTTGCTTTATTTAAGTGTATTCTTAGCGGGGGTATTTATCTTATTTACATGTATGTTTCATTACTATTAAAATTTACTCATATATTTGTGTGTTTACATATGTATAAATAAGTACGTTTACCAAGAAGGAAAAAGAAGGAAGGAATCATATGAAACATATGTCAACAGCAGTTATTTCTTAAATTTCTTTTAACGTTTATTTATTTTTGAGAGAGAGTCAGAGTGCGAGCGGTGGAGGGGCAGAGAGAGAGGGAGACATAGAATCTGAAGCAGGCTCCAGTCTCCGAGCCATCAGCACAGAGCCCGATGCGGGGCTCAAACTCACGGACCGTGAGATCATGACCTGAGCTGAAGTCAGACGCTCAACCAACTAAACCTCCCAGGCACCCCAACAGCAGTTATTTCCGAGGGGTAAGTTAGGAGACTGATAATTTCTTCTTATTTTATATCATTGTTTTAAAGGGTTGGAATTATGAGTGATTTGAGCTTACTTTTCCATGGCATTTTCTGTATATTTCAAATAAATGTCTGAACTTGTTTTAATCTTCTATCCACTCAGGAAGCATTTAGTAAGCCTTATGGTGAACCAAGAACCGTGCCAAATGTCCATGATATGGAAGTTAGCTAGCTAGCATATCTCCAACTCGGCCCTCTGTCTTTGCAGGCAGGAGAGATGAGCCTTCTCCCAAACAAACAGGAAACAAACACTTTGTTAGCTATCAAAGATTAAAGGTCCAGTCTTAATGTAAAAGCCATCTATGTATATGTAACAAAGTCACTGAACATAGGGCTCTCTCCTTCTAAGACAATCAGGACCTGTTACTCCGGAGAACCTGCCTAGTTTCCCTTCCTTCCAAGGAAGCAGCTCCTAACGGAATCATTCTCTGCAGAACTGCCAAGACCACCCCTGTGCAGAGGGGCTAGGAAATCGATTCTTTTTGGACTGATCTACCATGCTGTTTCTATAACCAACAATGCTGCAGACAACCCTTCTGCAGAAAGACGGGAAGAAAATGGGCCCCCGTATGGCTGAAATGAACTCTGCCGGGCACTTGTGAAAGGGAATTCGAGTTCACGCTACCCTTGGCTGAGCTTAAAGCTGGTCTAAAAACCGTCAACAAAGCAGAGACACCCATGAGGATCTTTTGCACCCTGAGATCATTCGAAGCCACTAAACATAAACAGCTGTGTTGATTTCCGCTCACTCTCCAAACCCGAGGCAAATAAAACCTCAAAGCGAAATGGGTGGAAAACGGCAAAATATACAGGGATTTTCTTTTATTTTCTGGCTTAGGAAGATGTTGTTTTACAAACAGTGGGGCAAGACACCATTAAATCTTAAAAACCTTTTTTTTTTGTTTTGGCTTGACAACTTTCTTGAAACTCCACGTTATGCAAGAATTTTAGACATTCACTGATAAATATATGAGAATGTTCTCCTCAAGGCAGTCTGGACATGCTTCAAATGTGAATCTGACAAAGTCAGTCTCTCTCAAGACTGCATCTGAGATTGTCAAGAATTGTCATCCTGGCTTCCTTGTTTCCACAAAAACCATCTTTTCAAACTTCGGGACGTTGAATGAACTCGAGTTCAGAATCATTTGCTTGTTAGGGTTTTATCCTTCCCGTTGTGGGGGTGGGGGAAGGGGACCATGATGGGGTTGGGGCTGAAGATGGAGAATCCAGTGTTCAAAGGCATCTGGCCTGCAAAGCTGACTTCCTGCTGAGTTATCAAAGACAGGTTTCTAGAATCCCCTCCCATGACCATTTTAGCTCTTTCCTTGCCTTTGATCCTTTATTCTTGACTTTCAATCCTGGCTGGCCTCCACAACCCCTTTTCTTCTGTTCTCCCCAGCGGAGGAACTTGAGCAGAGCCCCTTTATCAATACCCCTTGTTTCCAGGTTCCTTTTTGACAGAGTGGAGCAAAGGCAAGAAAACAGTGGGGGTGCAGTCAGGCGGACCTGAGTGTGAATCCTGACTTCACCTGAGATTGACTGAGCCAGGATCACTTTGCTTCTCTGACTCTCAGTTTGTTCATCAGTAAAATGGGCATGATCATAACTATTTCACAGGATTGTTGGGAGGATTTGAGATAATGGAGGCAGAGGGCCTGGTGTGAGTCTAGAACCTGACAGGTGTTACACTCATTCATTGATTTAAATAGTATTTTAATGCTACTGAATGCCAGACAACATGCTAATCACCGGTGATATTAGTAAGAACCAAAGTTCATTTCTCATGGAGCTTATAATGTAATCAGGGAAATTGATAATAATTACGTACTCACATCAGTGAATGTGTAATTACTAAGTGAGCCAAGTGCTACGTTCTCAGATAAAGAACTTAGACCCCTTTAGACTGTCAAAGCTTCAAGGCTTCTCTGGAGAAGTGATGTTTGGGGTGATGTGGGGGTGAGGTCTGAAAGGTAAAGAGGGCAGCCAGGCAATGGGGTTTTCATGCCCACCTGCCAGTGTCATCAGCTAGACCCCAAGAGCTGACCTTTACTCCTCACCTGCTTGCACCCACCGAAATTTTGTCCCACAGTTTTCCTCAAACTCTTCTTTCCGGTTTATTTCTTAACTCAGGCAAAAGACCCGAGGGGCATAACATCTCGTGATGGAAACCGAAACTACCCCTCAAGCAGTAACAACTGCCTGTACAAGAGCTCTATTGGCCCAGGTGGCCCAGACCAGTTTGAGCTTAACCCCTGACTCATGCCTATGCAGACGGACCGAGGAGTGACGAAGGGGATTAGGACAGTTACCTTTACCTCATTAGAATACTAAAATCTCCACCCACAAAGGAGCACAGACCTCCTCGACATAACATACAAGGTACGTATAGGCATGTTTCCTTAAGGAGCGTGTGTGACCTTATACTTGCCTCTACATACAGGTGACATGGCTCCCCATCTAAATATTCATCCTAACCCTAAGTAAAAGACACCCTTTCACCCTTGTTCAGGGAGTCACAAGTTTGTAAATAATCCCCTGGGATCTCCTTATTTGCTGCAAATAGTTTCCTTTGTGCTACAGCTCACCTGGTGGCATTCCTATCTGTGACTCCCCAAGGAGCAAATTCACATTAGTTTGGTTACACCAGTGTGCTTGGGGTAGAGGTTTGGGCTGGGTCCCCCCCACAATCTCCTCCCTTTTACCCTTGGCATACCCTCGTACGAGACAATGTCAAGGTTTCCCTCGCTCCTTTGGAAGTCCCTTAGTGCAGTGGGAAGAGTCTGACACATGTCCACAGCCACTTAACTGGTTGCGTGGTCTTGGCTGAGTCATTTAAACTCTCTGAGCCTCAGTTTCCCCACCTATGTCATTAATAAGACCTGCCTCCTGGGACTTTCGGGGAAAATTAAACGAGAGGCAGTTACGTAGGACAGAGCGGTTAAAAGGATGGTGACTTTGGAGTTTGCATGAATGTGACCACATGGGCTTGAGCTCTGCCACTTACTAGCAGTGTGACCTTGGACACATTACTCAACCTCTCGGTGCTTCAGGTTTCTCATCTGTAAAATGGGGTTAATAACAGTACCTCCCTCACAGGGTTGAAGGAGGGATTAAATGAATTAATATGTACAAAGCACTAAATCAGTGCTTGATACATGGTCACTGGTACCGCCACTATGATTATCATTTTTCCTGGCATACAGTAAGTACTCAAGCCATAGTTCCTCTCCCACCCACCCTGGAGTCACCACATGACCCCTTGTGGTGGGTGTAGCTGTGTGTGGAAATTTCTGTTGCTAAGACGTCAAGTGAAGACCCAGAACCTGAGGCTATGAGCCCGACGGGGAGCAGTGCCTCTCTGATAGGGGCTAAGGCACCACCCAGCGCTCTGGGAGAGGGATCTGTATCCCCAGACCTGAGCATCCAGAATGGGCCAGGCAGGAACGAGAAGCTAGGAGAAGGGGCTGGAACCTCTCTGTAAACAGTCTCCTTGCAGCTCTGTAGGCCGCGAGACGCACAGCAAGGCCCAGCCTCTCTCCTTGCGGTCTGAGCTCACACCTGCCCACTCCTCACCTGGCCTCCCGCCAGACCCAGTGAAGGGGTACAAGGTCAGGCCAAGAGCACGTCTGTTTCCTCTGAGACATTTCTTCAGGGCGCTGTGCCATTCTTCTGCCATGGGGTACCAAATGCAGGCGTCTCCCCATCACCACCAACGGCCTGAGGCCATCATCTCCAGGGGAGATGCCTGGGGAGACAGGCTTTGTTTTCAACAACTGCCTCATCATCCTGGTGTTCTCTTGGACTTGTCCAAATCCGCCATCAATATCAACACATCATGGCCCCGGCACTGTGATAACCCGATGCAGAAAGCCACCGGGATGGTGACGGGGCTCGGAGTGGGAATGGAACCGTTACGTGTCCGAGTCTCCATCTCTGTCTCTAAATGGTGCTTGGAAGCAAGTAATAGATCTTCCTTCTACAGATGAAGGAACAGAGGTGCAGACAGGTAAAGGAGTCCTTCTCCTATGATCACACAGCTAGGGAGTAGTAGAACTGGGATTCAAATCCTGAACTAATTCCAAATGCACGCTCTCTCCATGACACCCAGTTTGACACTTGCAACCTGTCCTGAGTCCCCGACTCTGCTCCTTGTTTGCTCAAGTTGAGGCAAATCACTGCCCCTCAGCAATGTGACCCCGATTCACCACGGGGTGAATGGGGATGCAGAGGACCCGAGAAGCATCATAGGGCAGGGGACTAAGCCATGGTGTGAGTTCAGGTACAGAAATAGTCTCTGGGAAATCTGAGGCTTCTATGTGCTCCTCTCCCTACTCCCTTTCCTTACTTCTTGCACACACATGCACACGCACACATGCACGCGCATGCTGTCCTCAGGCAGTTGCATCTGACAGGAAGGCATGCCAGCTGAGGTGTTGAAATCCACAGAGAGTCATGATTTGGCACCTGCGGAGTACTTTTCAGCACCCTGGAATGACAGCTTATTCGTCCACACAACCCTTCCAGAAAGGTTGTATCTGTGCCATCATGGAGGGAGGAAATCAGAGCAAAGGCTGTCAGTGGCTGTGGCCAAGCCGGAATTGAACTTCTCACCCCTGCTCAGTGAGGCCTCTCACAGGTACTTCTTGCCCCTGGTTCTGCTGTTCAAATTCCAGGTGATTTTGGAAAAGCCACTGGTCCCTTTCAGGCCTCAGTTGTCTCAGCTGCAAATAAGGGGTCCATCTGGGCTCTTTGGACCTGCAGGGTCTTCGAATATGGCAATGGCAATTAACCAGGCATAATAATAGCTGCCTTTGTTGAGGGCCTCAGAGACATTTATTAGATATTTTATGAATACCCCCAATTCTTAAAACAAACCTGTAAGGTAGGAATGGCCACCCCATTTTACACGTGAAAAAACTGATCTTCCTAGAGGTCAGTGATTTGCGCAAAATTGCATCATGAGCGGTAGAGTGGAATTTGAACCCTGGCTCACTTGTGCAATGATTACCACCTACTGCTTCCAAGGGGGTAGCCTCTCTCCTGGCTTAGACCATGGGCAGGGACGTGGGTTTCCGGCTTTTGCACGGCCGCCCCCTCGGCACTCAGGCCTGTGCCCTGTGAAGAGCCAGTCCTGGACAATGGCATGGAAGGTTCTTGTGGGCTTGATGAGCAGAGCGGGCCCAGATGCTGGGTAGGCAGTGCAGCTTGTGCAGAAGGAAGGCACGGGCCAGCTGCTCTGGAGCTGCCCCCAGAGGTCCTGGTGATGTGTGGAAGCAAGAGTTCAGTGGGGCAAGGGGCGGGAGGCCTTTCTTGTATCCCTCCCTCCTCAGCACGAAGCCGCTGTCAAAACCAATTGCCATCACAGAGAGCCTGCACCTCACAGCTCTCTTCCGAAGACACTGACCTACTTTTCTGTCGTGTAGACATGTATCCCGAGTCCCCCAGCTACTGCCTTCTTACCCTAGTTGATAGAGGTCAGAGCTATCCTGATGTCTACTGGATAGAACCCAGCCTTCGAGGGTGGGTTCCTACGGCCCTCCCTGCCCTGCTCTTGCCCACTTCTCCATCTGTTTCTCCTAGTTTTTCTTTTGCCACATGCTCAGCCGTTTCCAGACACACTGCCCCACTTGTGCTGCCACACATGAAGAGGCCGAATGTTTTAGAGGAACGCACAGCTCTCGGAAGGCAGACGGCCCATGGCCCTGTTCTGCTTCTGTGATGCTGTATAACCTTGAGCAAGCCGCTCTACCAACCCATGCCTCAGTTTCCTCATCTAAAAAATGAGTACAATGGCAGCATCTATTTTGTCGGATTGTTGCGAGGACTAAAACAAAAATACATGCAAAGAGTACTTTCAAAAAGCTCCAGGATGATTCCAATGTGTAGCGAGGGTCAGGGAACCTCTGGTATCAGACTAATGTCCAAGAGAAGGGAGAAGGCATCTTACCATGTGTACTTCAAGGTCGACATTCTTCGGCGCACAGTGCCTGGTACAAGGCTGGCATTCTGGAAATAAATTTTGAATGCATGGATGATTCTATTTATTTGGAAGATTAAAGGGTAAACGATCCTGGCCCCAAAGCCAGATGCCCAATCACTACCAAAACCCAATTTCAGCCTGAAACCACCAGACCATGATCCTGGTCATGAAAAGGTCCTTCTGGTTGAGGGCTCTGCTATGAGACGCTGAGCTGTACTGGGTCCCATCTGAGTACATAAAGTAGAGATGTAAACCTGGGTCCTGGACACATCAGGAAGAACAGACTAAATGAGATGCACGTAACACACAAAAGAGAAAAAGAAGACTTTCAACATGAGACAGAGTCTAGGTAAGTCATCGTTTGGACATTTACTGTATATTTCTTGTTTTTGTGACAGGCTTCCAAGCTTTAGGGACCGTGTCAGCCTCCGACTCGAAACTGGACAAATACGCTTTCTGAATCCTCACACCTGATTCCAGATGGAAACACGGGGAAGTGGTTCTGACCAGCCCCGCTGCTGGGATAGAAGTTATTCTTAGCACAATGGTGTGGGTGGCAAACGAGGTTCTTTTCTTATATGACTGATGTTCAATTAGGCTGCTGGAAACTGGGACAACATTTCTATGTATGGGGGATATGGGTGGAGCGGGGCATGACCCAGCATCTCAGTGTCATGTACCATTTTGCTTCTTTTCTTGTGGTATGTCATCCAAGAGGGCCTCATGTGAGGAGCTGTTAGCATACGGAGTATAATGGAATTCAATGAAAAAGGCCAGGTGCTAGCTTTGCATTAGTCAAGATCGATGGCCGGGGGGGGGGGGGGGGGGGGGGCGGGGAAGCAGGCCATCCAGTGTTCTTTGACAGAACAGTAACCAAGAAGGGACAAAACCTTTTAAAACACATGACAATAAAGGACACATTTCCCTAGCCTGCACCCTGCACCCAATCAAGACCAGGGCAGCGAGGCTGTATTAAATGCACATAGTGACCCAAGGTTAAGACAGGTAATGTGACAGAAAACAATGCCAGCAAAGCCTAGAAAAAAAAGGCTGGGACCAAACATTCCTAATGCTCACTCTGCGGTAGGCACTTACAGATAACATCTCATTTAATCTTCGCAGGGTATTGTTATTTCCTGTTCATAGCTAACAAGGTTGAGATACAAAGAAATTCACTGCCTCCGTTGGTACATGGCTGAACTGGGCTGTGAACTTAGATCCCAGCCTCTGGAGTCTCTATCCTTCCCACTGCGGTATGTGTTGAGCCAGAAAGTTCTGACTCAGCGCCCTCAGGAAGGCCACCTTCTCTGCCAAATAAGGGCAAGTGATGGCACTTGGCCGGGGGAGCGCCACGGTTGGTGGTGATCCCTCACCAGGTGTTCTGCTATTCATGTGTCCCTTGGTCTTGTTCAGGCGGGAGTGAGCTCCTCACCCAAGAAACAAGAGGCCTCTCAGGCACCGGCATTGGATAGCTCTTTGGCCACAGCCATGGAGAGCAGTAGGTCACAGCTGCCTATGCAGGGGGACCCTTGAGTGGGAGGACAGACTCCAGGGACAGTAGAGGAACACAGCAGATCCCACAGAGCGGGGAGCAGGGAAGATCCCCTTTCCAGCCTACAGAGGTACGAGGGAGAGCTAGTGACGAGCTTGTTGTCAAATCGACTCGGACAAACTCTGGTTGCTGGCCTCTGGGTTGGGCCCCTCCAAATCCATCTGCATGAGCCAACTTGGTTCTAAAATCTCATTCTAAGGGAGGGAGGAGCCAGGTACCAGCAGCTGGACCCCAGTGACCAAGGACGCTGGAGGTTACATTGAGAGTATAAGCCGGTGGCCAGTTCTGGCCCTCCCTCTTTGTGATCATAGCGGAGCTACTTGGACCCTTCTGAATCTCAGTCGCTCCGTACGCAAAAACGGTGATAAAACGAACACCTGTCTCCCGCGGTCTCCAAAGATGCTCTGCCAAGGCCCATGGCCATCTCTTAGCATTGCCACTGGCCTCCCTCCCACAGCCGCCATGTGCTTTGCCTCCCGTGGCCAGTGCCTGTGGTCTTGCTCAGAGGCCTGCCTTTGGGCTACGAGAGCGCTTCACCCACGCGTACAGAGAGTGCACACGTCTCAGTGTTTACTCCCTGGGGGCAGCCAGTGAGGGACTGCGGGCACACGAGAGCCCGGCTTGCTTGTCTCGAGGTGGGACAAACGCGGAGGTGTCACTGAAGCTCCAGATCCCCCAGCAGGATCAGGCTGAGGCTGAGACCATGCCTGAAATGTCCCTGTCCTGCCTCTGTCCCCAAGCATTTCTTTAACAAATCACAGATCTTCATCTTACAGTCCACTTCTGGGGCACTCAACCTAAGATGCCATTCCTCTGGGTCATTGTGAACATTAAATGATATAATTCACATAAAGTGCTCAGTTCAGTGCCTGGTCCACAGACAGTAATCAATAAATGGTCACTGCCCTTTAGTTTTAGATGGGACCAGATGAAGTTGCCAATAAGGACAATTTGTAATTAAAAAATGGTAATTTGATATGGATCAACCTAACGATCCAGTCTCCCACCAGCTACACTGAGAATATTTTTCTAACGAGGATCAGAGCCTGCCCTGGTGGGTTCCCAAGTCAGTGCCTTTTCTACCTGTTCTATCCTTCCCAGAATGGTGCTGGCCTCAACTATCTCCCCGGTTTACTGGGCTGGGGCTGGGCACAGAGGCACTTGTTATTTTATCAGAAGACCATGTGAACTGGAGCCCCACCCAATTCAGCAAAAACAGGAGAAAGGGCAGGGGTGTGGGTGGGGGAGAGTGATCAATATTTGTGAAGTGGAAACGAACAGATCATAAACAAGAAAAATGTTTTCAACTGCCCCCGAGGGCAGTGTTCTGTAAGTATATTTTTATTTAATCTCCTTGAGAAGATGACTTTGGTGGCTTCTTAAAGCAAGCCAACATTGTGGACCAACGCTTTGAAGGGCCATTTGTATTTGTGGCCCATTTTAGCTCCCAACACTGGACAAATGAAGACTGTGTTCACGTGAGCATGGCACTCCTGGCTGACAGAGACATAAAAAGTGCATGGAAAATTGTTTATATTTCCTCTCGCTATCACTGCTCCAACCTCATGACGCTGGGGAAAGTTTACGGCACACAAACAACCCATCTGCTATCTCACCCCAAACACAGCGTCCCCTCCCTTCCCATCAGGAGAGGACTCTGTGGAGGCGAGAGTCATGCTCAGTCACGGCTTCAAACACAGAGGAAACCGAGAGCCAGGCAGAGACAGGCAGGTGGCCCGTAAGTGAAAGACAGAACACGAATCTGAAAATACGGGGGCAGGAGGGCACCAAATGACCTGCCTAATTGGCACGTCCCAGCCATTAATAAACAGGGAGCTATTGAACATGAAGAGAAGGTCTTGGCAGGGTAGCAAAACCTGTTCTGTTTGATGGGGGCGGGGGGGGGTGCTGCCTGCTGTCTGGGAGCCTTGTCTGCCCTGTGACCTCCGTTTGGAGCCTATCAAGTGCACACGGTGCACAGAATACTCCCCCCACCCCCTCCCCGGTACAATCCATATGCTGCTCATTTGTTTCTTGTCCATCCCTGTCCCCCCCCCCTCATAGCGACACACATGAGCACATTTGCATGTAAGCTCCACAGGAGCAGGTTTTTTTGTTGTTGTTGTTGTTGTTTTTTCTGATGCATTCCCCAGAGCCTAGAACTACACCTGGTACATGACAGGTACTCAATACATATCTGTTGATTGAATGAACGAACTATAATTGCCTATACGGTCAATATACAAAAATGCCAGCGGAGGCAACTAATGATACTGAAGCATTAGATAACATTTGATTTTGCTCATTATACTGTCCTTATTAAGGCAGGAAAGACTCCATCCAAGTTTAGAAGGATTTGCAACAATAACCAGTGAAAGAGGAACAGTTTCTGCTTTAGCAGAAAATGCCATTCATGAGACCACCGCTATGTAGATGTTTTGTCTATAGCGTGCAGCGTATTTAGATGTTTCCAGATATCCATATGTTTAGCATCAGGTAGCACCATGCTACGTGTTTTCTTAGACAAAAGCAAACATTTGATTGAGGAGACAAATGACCAGCTTCTCAGACATGGGTTTTGAGGGGTACAAGGGAACAGAAGTGCCTGGTGAGTTACCCGCAAGTCACAGACTGGGGAAAATCCTGTAGCTTTCCTTCCGGCTCAGAGGACCCAGACCCCCAGGGTGAGGCCCTGAGCAGGTGCGGGGACTTCTCCCGGTGAGTCTACGAGCTCAGCTAGAGCTGTGGGATGTTCCCATTGATGCCTCTCCGGCAGGAGAAGAGCCTCACCCGAAGTCACAGAGGGCCAGCGGATGTCACACTGGCGCTCCACCATGGAATCACGGACTAGGTCTCTCACCATCGTGGTTGGCCCCACGCAAAACCTTTCAAACTACCAGGCCCGACAGTGGCAGGGGCTGAGTCATGTGGAAAGTGTTCTCAGTCCCCCTTTTCAATTGAGAGCAGAGTGCACAGGCCTTCCAGCATTTAACGGTATATTCCAACACCATGGAGCCAGTCAGACTGAGGCCTTTTGGCTCAGATAAACTGAGTGTTACCCAAAAATGAAGGAGGGAAGGTGGGTTTTGGCCTTCCTATCCAGGCTGTTATATTCCCAGGAAGCCAGGGATGGGTGGGAGTCAGGGCTGTTATTCCTCATGGCTGAGGGCTGGAGCAGACCTCACCCATGACAAGGGTGCAAGGGTGGGCTAGGCGGGTCTGCCAAGGTGGGAAAAGCCAGAGGAAGACCCCAGAAGGCCACATGTGACTGGTGCGGAGGATGGGGCGTGGGGCTAGAATCCCCTCAGGGATTGTCTAGAACTGCCCTGTAGCCACTAGCCACATGTGGCAACTTCATAACTGAAATGTGGCAAGTTGGAATGGAGATGCCCTCTAAGTGTTAAATGCACATTGAATTCTGCAGATTTTTGTACGAAAGTAAAGAATGCAAAATATCTCACTAATAATTTTTATCTTGGCTATATGTCGAAATGAGAATATTCTAGATATATTGGATGAAATGAAGTACATTAAAGTGAATGCCATCTGTTTCTTTTTTCATGTTGCTACTGCACAATTTTAATTGTTTTCAATGTTTATTTACTTTTGAGAGAGAGAGAGCGCGTGCACGAGTTGGGGAGGGGCAGAGAGAGAGGGAGACACAGAATCCAAAGCAGGCTCCAGGCTCTGAACTGTCAGCACAGAGCCCATGAGGAGCGGAACTCAGGAAGGGCGAGATGGTGACCTAGGCGGAAGTCTGACGCTTAATCAACTGAGCCACCCAGGCGCCCCGCTACTATGCACCATGCAATTTTAAACTATGTGCCTCCTACACTATTTCTATTGGACAGCACTTATTCTTTTTTGTTTGCTTGTTTTTTAAGATCTTTCTTTCTTTCTTTCTTTCTTTCTCTCTCTCTCTTTTTTCAGTTTATTTATTTTGAGAGACAGAGAGCGTGCACGAGAATGCGAACATGAGCAGGGGAAGGGCAGAGAAAGGAGAGAGAATCCTAAGCAGACCCACCCCCACGCTGTCTGCGTGGAACCTGACATGGGGCTCAAACCCATGAACTGTGAGATCATGACCTGAGCCAAAACCAAGAGTCAGATGCTTAACCAACTGAGCCACTCAGGTGCCCCAAGATTTTTTTTTCAAGTAACCTCTACACCCAACATAGGGCTTGAACCTAAACACCACCCCCCCCCCCCCATTGAGAGTTGCATGTTCTACCAACTGAGCCAGCCACGTGCCCCTAGAGCCTTGTTAATTCTAAGAGTGATTCTGGGGAGCAGTAGCAGTATCCTTCCCGCCCCCCCCCCCCCCAGCTTGTCAGCAATGCAGGTTTTCAGGCTGCACCTTGCACCTACTGAAATAGAATTTACATTTTTAACAAAATGCCCCAGGTGGTTCATTTGCACACTAAAGTTTGAGAAGCCCTGGCTTAAGTCTCTCCCTGGATATCTGACCTCACCGTAGGTGATTGGGCCAGCTTTGAGGGCTATGGCAGAACAGACCCCAAGAGAAAAACATCTGGTCTGCGCGGTGTTATGGACTTGTTTGGAAGTCATGGGATCTTGCTTCTATTCTTGGGTCTGCCTCAAAATTGCTATATGATTTTGGGTGAGTCACTGCCCCTGTGGGGCCAGTTAGTCATGCTGCAATTGTAGAACCTGGAGTAGAAGACCTTCAAAGCTCCTGCAAGAGCTCTCCCTCACATCAGCTGGCGTGACTGGAACTTCCTCCTTTTACCAAGCATCCAAGACAAATCTCTGGGATGGTTTTGTTTTCACCCTGGCTTTGTATCCATCCCATTCAGAGTGGCCACATACGGTGGGGAACCAATATGTATGTTCTACTAAGTCCTTCTTTGGGTCCTGAGAACTTTAGTTAATGAATTAATATTTTGATTACAGTATATGGAGCACTTACTGTGTGTTAGGACTGATTATATGTAAATGTTTGACATGGAGTATCTCCTTTAATACTTGCAATGACCTCAAGAAGTAAGGCTCAGTATAACTTCTTTATATCTGAGGCAATTAAAAAAACAGAGAGATCAATTAAGTTGCCCAAGATCACACAGCTGGTAGGTGGTCAAATCTGGATTTTATTCCAGGTAAGCTCAACTCTTTATTCTTGGCCAAAATAAGGAACTCCCTCTGGGCTGTTCTGAGACTTCTTATACGTGTTCTCAGCCCCCAATCTGCCAGGGATGCCTATTCTCAACTTGCCACATTTGCTTTTTGTTTCCAGGATCCAAAATTTCCCCCTGACATTGCTGAAATCGAAACCCCAGAGAACATCACCTTTGTTAGTTGTCCCCTCAGCCTCCTGGCCCATCACTGGATAAGCCCATCCCTCTGTCCAGGGAGCAAGCACTAAACCCTGACTGCTGACCAGGGTTCCCAGCCTCTGACCATGTGGTCATGACTGGTGAAGAGAGGAGTGGTCTAGATGGGCAGGCCGAGGTGGCAAAAATAGGCATGAAAAAAGGCAGTATTAAAATAGATACTCACGAATCAGATCAGTGCACGAGAACAAACCCTCGGTTCTTTCTGTACAATTGGTTGGATTGTCATACGAGGGTCAATATCGTGCATCTGATAGCCATGGTGATCTCTCTATTTCAACTCAGCACCCACAAGACAGAAGCCTCATGGGGAAGACACTCTGTCCTGTTGCTGCACTTGACATCAATACCCAGTACACACACATTATGGCAAGGTTGGTTTCAATAGACGGGCCAGGCTGATTAACTTGTCCCCAAGGAAATGATCTGAAAAGGGTTCATGCTAAAATAGCCCCTTTCTTTTTTTAAGCTCCCTCTCTTCTCTCATGAATAATTTCTTCTATAAAAATAACTACATATAAGTTAATCATAGCATTGCACCAGAGCCAGAAATCAAAAGGCAATTTGGTTGGCTGGCTGTGAATGCACTTGGGGGTGGGCTTGTCCTGGACAGTCGATGGCTCCTCCCCAGCCCTGCTGTACCCATTCTGATGCCAGCCTCCAGCCACTGAAGTTGTCATAGCCTTGGCCAATTTTGTCTGAGCCCTGTTCCCAACACCCCCTTTTCCCATCACCCTGTACTCTTCTTCCCAAACTTTCCCCCCCTGTTCCTGGTTGCAGGTTTCTTGCCTCATCTGATGATGTCTTTGTACTTACCCCTTGGAACTGACCCAGGATTTTGACTTTAATGCCAACCTCCCTGACTTGTTCCCGGACACTATGCCTCTTTGGCTGCTCCAGAGACTGGCTGAGGCTGAGTCAGGCTGCCATCCTTGACTCTGTCCTGGCATTGTCGCATGACCCTGGCCCACAGCAAGTTTACCTTGACCAAGGGGGCCAAGAATGGACCACTGATAGTGGCCACATCAGGATTCGCCCTTCTTATAGATCCCCAAAGTCTCTGAGAGTTCTCTGGGTCAGGGGGGACATACAAGGCTCTCCCGTTATTGAGTTACTTCCAGCCAGGGAATGTGCATCCAGGCCTCCTCCCCTAATCATTCTGGGTTTTCAGAGCTAGAATGACTATACGATTTTTCATTCAAATTGAGCTCTTTGGCAGTGGAAGAGAATGCTCTTACTAATGATGTCTGGACAACAGGCACAAACTGAGACTGCCCCAGGCTGACTGGGGTATAAAGTACCCTTACTCAACAGCCCAACTTTCTTCTCAGCGATAAAGCCTGATAATAACTGTACTCCTCTGTTGTATAATACATACCGATTCTGTTTCGTATCACTCAGACCGGTCCGCCAAAGTACCCCAATGCAGAGGAGCGCTCACGTGTGTACCCCCGGGTGACAGGTTCACAGTACAAAGGGACACCTAAAGCTTCTTGACAACAGAACTTTTCTTTGAAGTCTCAAAAGGGCATGTGAATTTTGTCACTCTACGTAGTAACATATTCTTGTTTTCCTTCTTAAAACAACTACCTACTACATTTTTTTTTTTTTTTTTTTTTTTTGGTCTCAAAAGTTAAAGTGAAATCGATGTCCAGGAAGAGGCTTCCCCGTGGTTTTGTGTATGTACCTCCTGACTCTACGCTGTCGTCTGAAAAACACGACATGACAACAGCCTCTCACCGGACGGGGGTGGGTGGGGGTTAGACACAGCTCACACTCACCACTTCTGCAGCATTTGTCTGGACTTGCCTGAGCATTTGACTTTCCCCTCTACTGAGTCTCTGTTCCGCCACGTACAGCAAATATAAGGCCAATAACCCCCCATTCAAGAGTCTTAAGGGGCTTCCTGATCATGCACTCAAGGCCCCAGATGGGATTCTTCATCCTTCATGTAGATTCTTGAGCTTGACAACAGGCCAACTCTGTAGGAGACCCTCTCCAAATGGGAGGTGTTTTTGGGGGCGCCATCCCTTCTTCACCCCATTCCACAGTTTCTGAAGAAACCCAAGGACAACTCCCCCAGCAGGCATATCTACTGGAGTCTGCAACAATGTCATCTGGATGGAGGATGGGAGGCAGGCTGGGCACAGAGGCCCAGGTCAAATCTTCTAAACTCAGCTAAGCGTGGCCCCCTTTGTGAGGCCTGACCTAACTCTGCAGATAGAGTGAAGCACTCATCCTCTGTGATATGACAATCTCCCTGTGCACCCTTCCCACCTAGTAATGTCCTACACCACACACACACACACACACACACAGGGAGTCCGGTCCAAGAACATCAAGTCTCTCTTCCTTTTTTCTGGCACCTGCAGCCCTTTGCCATATCTGAAGGTTTAGTACATCTTAGGTTGAATTCCTCCCTTCCTCCACCTCATTCCTGCAGACTTACAAGTTCCCTGGAGATGAAAGGATAATTTGAAAATTCACTTATTTCAGCCTTTCTCCACAGCTCCAGGGAATATTCTCAGATCAAAACACACAGGGGCTGGAAGGTAATGATTAGGAGGGGGCAGGACGGAGACTCTGGGTTGTTGGTAACGTTCTCTGCCTTGACCTGGGTGGTGGCGGCACGGGTGTGTTCGTTTTAAGATGATTCATTCCGCTGTATATGTGTAGTATGTGCTCTTCTGAACGCATGTGATACTCAATGAAAATTTAAATTGGAAAACAAGGATGGGACCTGGTTGCGGCTGAGAAAGAAGGCTGTAACGGGGAGACCTGCTGTTTGGGTAAGAAATACTTCCAGCTCTTTTCTGGGCAGCTCACAGCTGCTATAGCACTACCAGGGCCGCTCATGTTTCGAAGATGTGGGCTGAAGGCAGGCACTGTCTCCCTGCTTCCGGGGAGAAAGCTGTAGGAAGAGCATACGGGGGTCGCCTGGGGGGCTCAGTCAGTTAAGGGTCTGACTCTTGATTTCTGCTTAGGTCATGAGCTCATAGTTTGTGAGATCCCTCTGCTTGGGAATCCCTCTCTCCTTCGCTCTCGGCCCCTCCCCTGCACTTGCTCGCTCGCTCGCTCTCTCTCTCTCTCTCTCAAATAAATATTTAAAAACATTTTAAAAATTTTTAAAAAGAGAGTATATTGGTCTTAGGTTTCACACTGCCCTTTCTAAGGCTCTGGGCAGACTCATACTCCTAGGAGAACAAATCAGGAGGTCGTTAGAGGAGAGGCAAAATGGGCAAGAGATGAGCGGCTGGAGTCTGGCAGGTGAACCTGTGTTCAAACCCTGGCTCTGCCACTTTCTAGCCACGTGACCTTGGGAAAGTTATATAAGCTTTCTAATCTTCAGCTTTCTCATCTGTCAAATGGGGCTAATAACAGTGCCTGTCTTATATAGTTGCTGTGGGAATTACCTGCACTGCATATAAAGAGTTTAGCCCAGGGCCTGGCAAAAATATAAGTAGCCATTAAAGACTGAATGTTATAATCGAGTGCAACCCCCTCAGTTTGTATGAGGAAACCAAGACCCAGAGAAGGGACTATCTTGGTGAAGGTCACAGAGCCAGGATGTTACAATGACAAGGACCAGTATGCTGCCCTTCCCCCACACTGGGGACACAGGGCATGACCGTGCTGCCATACCTGACTCATTGAAGCAGTGTGGTTTCTATTGTGGGTCATGCAACTTTTAGACGAGGGTCTGGGGTGAGTGCAGTTTTGCTGGTGGGCCGATCCCCAGGTTGGGGGGTGGAGGGGGGGGGCGGGCGGTGAGCACCATGACAGGAGCGCTTTGCTGTGAATCACAACCTGAGACCAAGCAGTAAGACAGCTCGGCGGGAAAGAGAGACTCTTCCAGTAAACATGGAGGGTCTGCATGGTGGCCAGGCCAGGTGCTGGGGAGGACACGCAGGACAAGAAGGGCCCTGCCCTCCTGGAGCTCACAATATGGGAGGGCATGGGTGGAGAGATTTCAGACCATGGTGATGCCAAGAGATGGGCTGGTTATTTAAGGGAAAAGCAAGGGGGAACATAGCACGTGGGTGGGGTGCCTAAGAGAAATGAAGAGTGCGGAGGAGGACGTGTGGGAAGGCACTGGGCAGGGCAGGTGTGGGCATGAAGAAGTGGAGCCTGAGCTCAGGAAGCCAGGGGGATGTGCAAGAGCCACCCTGGGAATTCTGGACTTTATCCTGTGGGTTGTGAGAAGCCTCCACAGGGTTTTAAGTTGGGAAGTGACCTGATGAGATTTGCCTTTCAGCAAATCCCCGAGCCCTGAGAGCTAGTCCGGTCCAAAGGCACCAGCTGGTGCAGCAAGTCAGAGGGGCCCCACAGCTGCACACAGTTTCCAGGGCCACAGCAGTAGGGGCCCCGAGGGACTGATGCATCTGCACTAGACAGATAGGGAAACTGAGGACCGGCGAGAGAGGGTGACTTACCCAGGATCACTCAGCACCTGACAGGCAGGGCTAGGTCTGGTCCCCGGGTCTCCAGGCACAGTCCCTGCTGCACCTGCCTTGCATGGTTGCCTCACTAGTTTGTGTGAAAATCTTTCAGCCCCAAATACACCAATAGGCTCTTAATGGGCAGGAACACGGCTTGTCTAGAGGCATTAAATACATCTTTGCAGAATAAAGGAATGTAAGTGCATGACCTTTTGTGGGGACCCTGGATCTTCTCCCCTGCCTTCCATTCTCCCATCCTCTTCTTCTTCACAGTATCCTGGAGTCTGCAGAGCTTGATGCCCCCACCTGGCCACATCTGCAGACCTTTCCTCGTCGACGGCTGCCTGAAGCCTGCTTCCCTCCACCCCACTGCTGGCATCTGGAATTTCCCAAGGCTTCTTCGTCAACGGGCCCCCCACTGACAGATGAGATCAAGGACCTTTGAAATAAGAGGAAATCTGCTAGGCTGCAGGTTAAGGTGATGTAGATCCAGGTGGCACAGCTTCTGAACAGAGAGGGTAGGACAAGTCATCCAAACGCCCCAAGCTGGAAGCTGGCTGGGCTTTCTGGAAGGAAGGTGTTGGGGTTGTGGTGGAGGCAGGGCCTGGCATGGCGGGGCAGGGGCTTCACCACCGGGCCCTCCTCTGAAGGTCAGGACTGGGGTCAGCATTTGGGCTTTCCTCCCATTCCACCCCAAATCCATGTTAACCACAGGTAGAATCTTTGCCTCTTTCCCAGAGAGACTTCCAGGTCCCAGGCCCGCCTGAAGATGTGCTCTTGTGGAGTGAAGGACTCAGGATGGGAAATCAAGGCTCATCAACACCTGCGATGTGCCAGGCACTGTGTTGGGGGGTGGTGCATGGGTTATAATGACCTAAATTGTGGCTCTTCAGCCCGCCCTGGCAAGAGCAGCCCTGAAATGCAGGGGAGGGCTCTCCCCCAGAAGGGAATGGGTGCTCCCATGTTTGCTCTTCCTGAAAGGGGCAGGAAATGTGATGAGCCTTCGGGACTGGAGGAGGGAGACAGGAACTCCTCACTAGGGTGCCTGTGGGACCTGAAGTGCGGAGAGGCCGTGAGCAGCGGGGGGTGTGGGCAGTGGCTACATGGAGGCCCTCCAGGGGCCAGGAAGCCCCTGGCCTCCGCCACTGTTCACCACGGTGGGAGCAGCAGCAGCTCAAAGAAGCAACACGTTTTGGTGATAATCAGCATTTCGGCAATGCTCCAGGGCACGTCTGAGTGCCTGCCCCTCTTCTGAGAGGAGAGAGCAGCCCCCACTGTCCCTTGGATCGCCTCTGGGGTCTCAGAGGGTGGGTGGGTCTCAGAGCCAGGGGTGGTGACACCTGGGCCAGGCAAGTGGTGACCCCACATGGACATTAAAAACCCAGACTGTGCTGTGGGGACAAGAGGGATACCATGGAAGAGAAAGGCCTCAGGACTGTCTCTGCAGCACATGTGAGCCAATGCCCTGGGAAACTCCTCAAAAATGGTGGCGGCGGGGGGAACATGGCGACAAGGGCTGCAATCGTGGGCATGAAAAGGAAGTATAATTCCACTTCAACTGATTTCAGGAACATACAGATTATATATGACCTCACTTTTCAAAGGAAATGGCATCACTTATTATCCCCATTTTACAGACAAAGAAGCTAGTATTCAGAGAGGTTATGTCAGTGATTTCCAGTTTGTTTGTTTGTTTTGTTTTGAGGGGGGAGGGCAGAGAGAGAGGGAGAGAGAGCATCCAAAGCAGGCTCCACGCCCAGTGCAGAGTCCGACGTGGGGCTCCATATCACAACTGTGAGATCATGACCTGAGCTGAAATCAAGAGTCAGAAGCTTAACCAAGGAAGCCACCCAGGTGCCCCAGTGATTTCCAGTTTTTAGAGTTCACAAATGAGCAAGTTAAAAAACTTTGGGGAGTAGGGGTACCTGGGTGGTTCAGTCAGTTAAGCATCTGACTCTTGATCTCAGCTCAGGTCTTGCAGGGGTGTGAGTTCAAGCCCTGTGTTGGAGTTTACGCTGGGGGTGGAGCCTACTTAAAAAAAAAAAACAAAACTGTGGAGTATACATCGGTTGCTGACTGTAATTTTCCTAAGAAATTTAAAAAAAACCCAAAACTGCTATATTTATATTCATCATCATTCGTTGGTAAAGGAAAGGATATTTTAATGTCAAGAATCTAGAGACAATCGATCAAAAAAAATGTTGATATTTTAATACACTTCTATTGTGGAACCACACACAGCAATCAGTATATACTTCCTTCTGGGCACTTTGCTAACATCTCTAAGGCTCAATATTCCTGCCTGTTAAGTGGGGATAATGATTGGATTATAGGAGCTAATGGATGTATGTAAAAGGTTTAGCCCAGTGCTCAGCATATAAGAAGCCCATGGAAACAACTATTATTAGCATATTATTATCAGCTCTTTCTGTGTCTCTTCCCTTCTTCCCCCTCGCTTCCACGCCTTGATGCAGATAAGTGAAAAACGCAACAAGTAAGGTGTACCATGAGTAAGTACATCCTATGGTGGGCCAGGGGCTGTCAGGTGGGTTTACTGTTCAGCCTGAGGCTCTGGCGGTGGTCAGCAGCCCCGGAGCCCCACAGGGTGAAGTCTACTCCATTGGCTTGTCCCTCCCTGTGGTGCTTAATCAGGGTCAGGTGGCCAACACTAGCTTCCTCAAGGATCTGGACATCTCGTTCCCAGGTCAGCGTATTCCATCCGGTGTCCTAAATCCTGTGTGGAACCACGAGGCAGCCTCCGAGACTGTCAGCCACCCGACACATTCCATTCCACGAAATTCCATTCACATGTGCCCTTGGTGTCTCGGCAGATTCCCCAAGTGGCTTCCTGACCATCTGGTCCGGAGGAAATGCTCACTAGGCATTGGCGAGAGGCTCTGAACACTGTAGACACATGCTGCGCAAAGGGTATCCCTGGACCTCACACCCTCCCTTGCCAGAGACTGGCCAGATCCTCTGAGAGCCACAGACCATCGGCCCGAAGGAGCAAGGGGGAATCTGTTGCCGGATCCCATCAAACTGGTCTCCTGTTCAGGGGGATTTAGGCAGCCCAGTGGGTCACTGATGACAAACGGTCAGGTCAGTAAGCTTCAAAAACACCAAGTGGACCTGCTCCCCACGTGGCCGGTCACTTCACACAAAGTGGCGGAAATAAGCCGGACTTTTCGGCACACTTGGGTTCGGGGGCTGACTCTGGCACTAAGCGATGCTGGGTGTTTCTTCACCACTCAAACCCTCAACGTTCTCATCTGTAAAAGGAGGACAATCGAAACTGTCTTTTATAAATGCTGTGAAAATTAAGCCGAAGGTTGATGGTGCTCAGGACGTCGCCTGCCACATTGCCATTTATTTTTTTATTTAAAATGCTTATTTGGGGCGCCTGGGTGGCTCAGTCGGTTAAGCGTCCGACTTCAGCTCAGGTCATGATCTCACAGTTTGTGAGTTCGAGCCCCGCGTCGGGCTCTGTGCTGACAGCTCAGAGCCTGGAGCCTGTTTCAGATTCTGTGTCTCCCTCTCTCTCTGCCCCTCCCCTGTTCATGCTCTGTCTCTCTGTGTCTCAAAAATAAATAAACGTTAAAAAAAATTAAAAAAAAATAAAATGCTTATTTATTTTTGAGAGAGTGCAGGCGGGGGAGGGGCAGAGAGCAGGAGGGAGAGAGAGGATCCGAAGCAGGCTCTGCACTGACAGCAGAGAGCCCGACGCGGGGCTTGAACTCATGAGCCGTGAGATCATGACCTGAGTCAAAGTTAGACGCTCAATGGACTGAGCCACCCAGGCGCCCCAACAGACTGTCCTTATTAATGATGACCCAGTTAGGCCAAAGTATAAGGACAGCCAGGCCAGGGACGTCCCTGAGAGATTCTTCCTGCCATGCATGACATCGTCTCCTAAAACTCGCTCATTTCTATTCAAACCCTGGCTCTGTCTCTAGCAAGCGAGTGAGCCTTTCTGTGCCTCGGCTTCTCTATATGTACTTGGGGATAATAAAAACACCTACTTCAAACGGGCTTATGATGATTAACTTCCCAACATAAAATGCTGAGCACAGTACCTGGTCCACTGTAAGTGCTCAGTGAAGGTTGTTATTACCAGTAGAGCTCAATGAATTACCAGCAGCCTGCAATAAACTCCAAAAGTATGAGTTTCACGAAGCTCATTACTGTTCTGTCTTCCTGAAATGATAGGTGAGCAGAAGGCCTGAGACCCACACCTGCATGAGTTCCTTCCTCAGCAGAGGAGTCCGCCTTTTGGATCATAATTACCATTCCTAGAATGCTTGCCAAGTGCCAGTTGCTTGACAGACTGCCTCCAATCCTCATAATAACCCTCCGAAATAGGCATTCTTCTCATTTTACAGATAAGGAAGCCGGGGTTCAGAGAGGTGTAGTGACTTGCTCAAGGGAGCACAGCAGGCAGGTATAGAAGCAGGATTCGAACGTCAGTCTATCTGGACCCATCTCCATGGCTGCCTTGCTTCCCCGAACAGAACGGGGCTTTGTGTCCCTCGTGTGTGTGGGTGCGTCCAGCAGCTCTGCCGGCCTGGCTGAGGTGGTTGATATTTAAAAACTGGACGGTAGGGGAAAAAAAAAAAAACCCTAAAAACAATAAACGGTGATTCAGACTGAGTCTTTACTCAGGCAGTTACGGGAAACTGGCGGGAAGTGATAGCCTTAGTCACTTAGGAATGGCTGAGCCCCTGAGTCATGGGCAGGAGGCCACGCTGCTCAGGACTGAAGCCAGCACTGTTTTTAGTGCCAAAAAGGCAGGAACAAGCTCTGGTGAGGGGGGAGGGAAATCAAAGGAAAGATGAACTGGGGCCGGAGTGGCTTCTGTAAGTGAGGGGTCAGGCTTACCCTGGTTCCTGAAACAATATCCGACTCCCATGTTTGACGGGCCAGCCCCCATCTATAGCCCCCCTCATCTTTTTCAACCACATTTCCCTCCATTCTCATTCAAACACCCCCATCCAGAGAGATGGGGTGATCCACCATGCCAGGGATGCATCCCGGTTCTCTTTCCTTCCTGGAATGTCCTTGCCCCTTGTTCCAGGTGCTTCAGCCCCCCACCCTTGGGCCTCCACAGGGGCCCTGCCTCCTGCCTTCAGCTCCAAATCCGGCCCCCCACTCCTCAAATGTTTATGGAGCACATCCCGTGTATTAAGTTCAGTGCACCTGCTGGAGGTACACACAGATGGGTTAGCCCCCGTCCCCACCCTAGTGTCCATTTGAGCAGGGAACAGATACCCACAGGTAACTGGACAATGACCTCCTCCAAAGAAGGGCTCTGATGGAGGGAGCACAGAGCCCTTCTGGGGGCCCCTAAGCTACTCTAGGAACCAGTGAGGTTCCCTGGAGGAGCGATGTTTGAGTTGAATCTTGAAGAGTGGGAATTCAGAGATGGTGGATTGGAAAAGAATACAATCACTTTCAAAAAAAAGAAAGGGAAAGAAAAGAAAGAAAGAAAGAAAGAAAGAAAGAAAGAAAGAAAGAAAGGGACATAGGCAAATAATACGTTTATTGTACAAAAAAAAGGGGAAAATGAGGAAAACACAGAGAAGCAAAATAATAGCCCCCAGAAATCCTATTTAAATTTTGGAGTAATTCCTTCTTCCTTGGCATAGTTTTATGTGTATAGACAGATACATTTAAAAAGAAAACCCCAGAATATAGTAACGTGACTGTTTCATAACCTCCTTTTTACAGTTAACAATATATTATGGAAACTTTTCATGTCAATAAATACTAGCCACAACTTATCTGGCCTGATGGAGGTTTTGTTTGGCCCCTGGGGGTGCTGGAAAATCGTGCACGTGAACACCTACCATTGGGGAATGTGCTAGCCAGTTCTCCGAAGACCCCGCCTTTCTCATTTGTTGTCCTATACAAATGAGATGGGCTTCTCTGTTTACATCACCTGCCCGGCTGATCCAGGCATTGGCATTCAGGGCCCTGATCCTGAATACTTACGTGGCTATTTGGTATTCCAGAATATGACATGCCTGGATTTCCCCGACATCCTACTTGTTCTTTTTTTTTGATGCTGCCAATTTCTACTATAGATAGTGACTAATCATCCACGATTCACATCTGATTATGCCAGGCATCCAGGACAACTCCTCTGCGGAGAGAAAGGTGGCAGGCAGGCTGGGTGTGGTGCCACCGTGGCCTGGACCAGACCACAGTGGCTATAGGGATGTGGAGATTCCTGCTCTACAAGGCCAACCTTAGTGCCTCTGTGGCTGGCAGGCTTTGTTATGCCCTTCAGAGTCAACGTCTTCACTCCTGGCCTGGTTAATACGCACGCAACACTCTCTCACACACACACACACACACACACACACACACACACACACACGATCGCAGGGTAATCTTGTGGTCTTTACATCCTATGTTTTAAAGATCTAAGAGGAGTCAGGAAGCTCTCCAGACCCAACCAAATGCTGCTTTTATCCCCATAAAAAAAGCCAGCCAGCTGCTCTGGCCTGACCCACAACGAAGCAGGCCTTAGAAGATGAATAGAGTCACCAGTGGGGCCTGACCACAAGTCATCCTTGTGGCCTGATCGCTAAGGGACAGGACCGGGATAGCCTCAGTTCAACTGGGAGCCAAGGTGCCAATAACAATGACACCAGCATCAGCTTGGGCTATGACTTCCATATCTTCCCTGGGGTACTGGGATAACAAAGGCTATGTCCCAGCACTGTTGTACAGCTGGGGAAGGCCGGAAACCAAGCTGCAGGAAACTGGTTGCTATGGTTTCCTTGAGTGTAATGCCATAGAAATTGCTTTCAAAAAAAAAATTTTTTTTTTAAGATTTTTGTTGCTTTTTTTCAGGGAGAGGTGGGGAGGGAAACATTTATTTCAGTATTTACAGTAAGCCAGGCTTTGGGCTAGGTTCTAAATCCTTATAGCAAACCACTAGGCTTAGTAATATTCTCCCCATTTTTCAAATGAAAATATAGACGCACAGAGAGGCTAAGACACCTGCTCACAGACGTACAGATGGAAGGTGCCAGAGCCAGTTGTGAACTCAATGTTGTCATATTCCAGCGCCTGCTCTCTTTCTGATCATATACTGGGGTTCAGGAGCTCCTGCAACCCACATTGCTCTTATCATGAGGCCAGGCCCTGGAGCAGGGAGTGGATAGGGGAGCTAAAGCATGGGAAGGAGCTCAATCAGAAATGCGAACTGAGGAATGAGGACCCTGGTAGCCTCTGATGGCCTAGCAGCAGGTCCTCAGGGTAGATGGAAGGATCACAGGGTTTGGCCTCACAGGTCCCGAAGATAAGGTCCATTTTCCCTACTCTCAGTCTGAGTCTCAGTTCCTACCTCTGTCAAATGGGTGTAACAGCCCTATCTGCCTCACAGGGTGGTAAGAATTAAGCGAAATAATGCATGTCAAATGCATGGCACAGAGTAAGCACTCGGTAGATGTTAGCATTCTGAGTATTGTTACCACTGTTAATTACACTATTTGCAAAAACTTATAAATTATGAACTGCTGTGCAAACATCAATTAATTTAAGGGGGTCTTGGGCAACTTTGGGGAGGGATTCTGGGAATGGCCACGCCGGTGGTATGCTGACCATCCAGAGAGGCCCTGATTTATTTGGAGGATAGGAGAAAGCTTCCTACCATGCATCCCTCAGTGAGAACGGTGACGCGTGCATTAGTCCCACAGGTATTTATGGAACACCTAGAATGTGCCATATCCTGTGCCAGGAGGGATACAGGAATAGGACATGGCCCCATTCTCCAAGAGACAGAAAAGGCACATGCACCGACTACTCATTTACAGTGATGCCTCATACAGGGGGGATGTGCAGTGGGGGTCCAAAGACGGGGAGGCACGTCCTACAGGGAATGTGAGTGTACGTGTGTGAGGGAATGTGAGAGAATGTATGTGTGTGTGTGTAATGGTGGGCAGGGAAGACTTCTCCGAGAAGGGGGCATTTAAAGTAAGTCTTGCAAGATCTGTAGGAGTTTATCAAGTAAGAAATAGGAGAGGGCACACCAAGAAGGAGGAACAGACATCCTACAAGGGTATCAGGGCATTTGGGGAACGAGTGATCAGTTTCCTGTGTATATGCATGGCAGAGAGTTGGGGAAGTCCAGAGGAGTGGCGAGGGTGAGAGACGAAATGCAAAAGAGGGCCATGGCCAAGTGGTGTAGGGCCTTTTGCGCTTTGCTGCTGAGGCAAGAGAAGGAGGCAGCTGGGTGCTGATGTGATGGGGAGGTCTGCCAGGCTCGTGGGGATGGGATAGAAGCCCGAGGCTAATGGAAGAGCCACCCTTTATCTCAAGTTCTTATTCTCTGCAAGGCACCCTGCCGAGCTCTTTCCAAGGATTCCCTACTTAATCCTCACCTCCACAAGGTGGTCCAACTATTTCCCCATTTTGTAGATGAGGAAACTGAGGCTTGGCAAATGTCTACACCAGATTTGAACCTCGGCAGGCTGGCTCTTCCCCTTATAGGGGCTTCTGCATCCTACTATGGACAGGGAGCACATTTCAAAGAGGCCAGGAGAGAAGTGTGACATCGGATGGAGGGCAGTAGGCCTGGGGCTGGGGGAGGAGAGACTGAGGGGGACGTGGTGATGGCAGAGGCCGAGAGTAGAAAGCCTGAGGTTCCAGGCAGAGAACTGAAGAAATACCCAGGAAGCCTGACACTCAGGAAAGCCTGCTTGTCTGTGTGACCTCGCTAGCAGAAATTTCCGGCTGTCCCCACATATCCACTTAGGCTCCTTTCTGGGCCTGCCCCCACTTTTCCCTTGGAGAAGGTAAGCCTGGCCTGGGACCACACCTCTGAGAACAAACTCGCTACTCCAAAGCTGCAGGAAGGGAGCAGAGGAATTCTACCTTCAGGGCTGGTTGCTTAGAACATTCCACTGAGGAAAACTGCTGGCTGGGGGCTGCACCATTCCTGCCTGTCAAGGGCGGCCTTGGCCCAAAGGCTGGCCCCGAGAAGGGATGTCTTCCTGGGAAGAAGACACGTGCATGTGCTCCCCCTGAGATCCTGTCCTCACATCCCTCTTGTGCCAAAATCACCCCAGCGTGGAAAAGGAAACGACATTTGGGGCTCAGTGATCCTCAAGCCAGTCTCAGAAGGTTTCTAGGTAGCTCATGGAAGAAGGGGCGTCAAGGGTTCCTGATCACAGGGAACAGGGAAGGAGAGTCAGGACCGGCAGGAGAGAGGGCCGAGGGAGAGCTGGACACTCAGCCGGGAGCTCCTTCCACAGCCCAGGCCAGAGGCACTTGGCTCCCTGGCCCAGGCCTGATGAGGACCAGAGCTGCTCTGCAAGCACTCCTGCGTCGCTGTTACTTAATTAGCTCCATGGCCATAAAAGGCTGGGTCCGCTCAGGGGAGGCACCCGGGGCCCGAGAAGCAGCAAACTGAAGGGTCATAAAAACACAGCCCCAAGATGGGGAAAGGGGAGGGCAGGTTAGTAAATTCAAACCATCCTGGTGCGCTGTTGTGAACAGCTGCTGCCCACCCTGTCTGAAAGCATGCCGGGTCCCTGTCCCTGAGCCCTGCTGTGCCCAGGCCTAGCTGCTCATGGAAGGAAGGTAACAGGTCTCAGGAGGAAAAAGACATGGGCCAAGGGCTTTGGTCTATATATGCTGTTTATCAAAACCGAAGACAAAGAACAAACACTTTCAACCCACCATCTAAAACGAATTCTGAGATTTCTGGAAAGTTGCCTATTGTGTCACTCAATGTCCCCTTCTCCCCCTAGTTAAGAGTCTATGTGAGAAATTTCTTCTAGAATTTAGTGCCGAGGAAGCTATTCTCGGAGAAGCTGGGTTAACAAGGTGGTGAAAGAAAGAGGTTTAGAACCAAACTCCTCTGGGTGTGAATCTTGGCTTGGGCACTTACTGGCTGTGTGATGTTGAGGAAATCACTTCGCCTCTCTGATCTTGGATGGTTCCTTGTCTGTTAAGTGATGATAACGACAATATTTACTTCTGAGAATTATTAAAAGAATTAGAATCCTGTGTGTGAAACATTTAGCACACTGCCCGCTATGTGGTAGATGCTTAATAAACACAGGCATACGGGAATATATTTTTAAAACACAACATAGTCTCTCTAACTTCTTCGTCCTGTAAATGGAGATCATAGTATTTATCGCCACGGGGTTGCTGCGGGCAAATGCCCTCCACGATAATGGTGCTCACTATGTCCTCAGTATTCGTCCCTTGTTCTTTTTCTCCCTTGTCTCTGCTAATGCCTCAACTGCTCACAGGTTCCGAGCTAAATCCAATGTTTAATCCAGCTCTTGGGGTATGGCTGCTTCTGACTTCTCCATCAATCATATGGTAGACATGTAGTTTGTTGCAACCTGCCTCAAACTCCTTTTTGGGAAAGGCCAAGGGCAAATAAACATGTAAACACTCACAAATCCACATTCTGCACCATAAGAAACTTTTCCTGTCTCTCCGTCTGCCTCGCTAAGACACATCTTCTTGCTTGGAAGATGCCTGCTGGCCTAGAGCCACATGGTCCCCTGGTCCCTGACTCCGCGACAGAGGGCACTCTGCCGGGCTGCAGGCCCCTCCTGGGCCTGGCTCGTGCGGGATGTGCCAGCTCTGAGCTTCTGTTAGGCTCCTTCCCCATGTGCTCCTACCCGGTCTGTGCCAATAATCCTCAGTGCATCCCTCCTGCCCAAATGCTGGTCCCAAATGCTGGTCACCATTTGCAGGATATTTACCAGACACTCACTAATTCCCAAAAACACTGCCAAGAGGCAGGCCTCATCATCATGCCCGCTTTGCAGGTAGAAGGTCAGCACTGAGAGAAGTGGAATAGCTTGGTCACTCAAGGTCAGTTAGTGACAGAGCCGGGAATAGAACCCAGGGCCGACAGTGCCCCTCTGACTCGCACTGACTCGCACCCCAGTGGGCTGCCCCACAGCCAAGGGTCAGATGTAGACCCACCCTCTGCCTTTATGAAAATAAAGTATCCCGAGAAGAAAAGCAACCACCCAAATCCTATCTCTCTCTTTTTTAAAATATCTATTTATTTTGAGAGAGAGAGAGAGAGAGAGAAAGTACACTAGTGAGGTGGGGCAGAGAAAGAAGGAGAGAGAGCATCGCAGGCGGGCTCCATGCTGTCAGCACAGAGCCCCACACAGGGCTCATTCTTACGAACGGTGAGATCGTGACCTGAGCTGAAGTCCAGAGTCAGACACTTAACCGACTGAGCCACCCGGGCGCCCGTAAATCCTGACTGTTTTTTGAGCACAGGCTCAGGACCTGGTGTGGGGGTGGCTGACGTGACGGAGCCGCTCGGCGCCTTGCACTCTCAGTGGGCACTTAAGGTGTTCCAGGTACTGGGCCAGCACCTCCACTCGGAGTTCCCGGAACATGCAAGGCTGGCTCACCCCTCCATGCCCTCACCCTGCTGGTCCCTCTGCCTTGTCTCATTCCTCCTGCTTTCCATCTCATTCCTAGACATTCAGGCTCAGCTCAAAAATCTCCCCGGAAAGTCTGCATTCCCGCAGTCGTCTTGTGGCACCCATCACGCTGTGGCCTATTGGTGAGTGTCTCTCCCTCCAGTCAGGGCGTTCCCTGCGGACACAGGTTGTGCTTTGGACATCCTTGGATTTCCCACACACAGAATCATGCTAAGCACACAGCAGCGGCACCTGAAAATTTGTTGACCTAAATCAGTAGTTGGCAAACTACGGCCCATGGCCTTTGGCCTGTTTTTGTATGACCTCTGAGCTAAGAACGATTTCTACATTTTTACAGGGCTGTAAACAAACGAAAATGCAAACATACAACAGACACCACATGTGGCCCTGCAAAAGCCCAAAATATTTACTATCTGGCCCTTTACGGAAAAAAAATTGCCAACTCCTGCTCTAAACTGTTGAAACTCAGGGGCAGATAGGGCAATGGAGCTACTAGGATGAGTGGGTTCAGTCCGACCCCCAGGAGCTTATCTGGCCGCAGGAGAAGACAGGAGGCAGAAGGAGGAACAGAGCAGGGAGTGAACAATGCCAGCATGAGGCTGGAGCAGAGAGTGTCAGGAAGATTTCAAGGAGGAGCTAAGTTCAAAGGGTGAACACAATTTCCAGAATCACCATGAATAAGAGGTATTCCCAGCTGAAGGACGGGACATAAAGACAAAACGAAGTAAGAGGCCCTGTATGAAGGACACAATACCCAAGGGCTCACATCGTCAGAGCCATGGAGGGATGGATCTGCGCATGTGTGCGCACATGGGCTAGAGATCGTTCAGTATGTGAAATGAGTTTGTAAAGCATATACAAGCTGTTGGTGAAACAAGAACAGAGCAAACGATGCCAAACAAGGCAGGTCGCAAGAACGAGATCAGAGACGCATAGTGAAGGGCGCTAACTGACCACCACCCTCTTTTATGATAGGCTTGCATGCAGCTTCAAAACACCTTGCAACCCAAGTTCCAGCCCCCCGTTCCCATTTGGAGTTGAGGCGCGAGATGTAACCTACTTGCCATCTTTAGACTAGATGGAGTCCCCAGATCTTGGCACAGCAAGGGCTTTGAGGACAGGAGTCAGGAGGGCTGGCCTAGCCAGGTAGGCTACGCTAGGGTGGAGGGGGGCTGGAAGGACGCGCAGGGCTCCTCCATTATCTGCCCTGGCATTCCAAGGGGGCCGGATGAACCAGATTGTGGCTGGAAAGTGCTTAGGCCAGGCTGTCAGGGAAGACAGGGTGTCATTATTTATCCACACAAAGTGCTCCGCGGTTGTTATTTCTTTATTAATAATTTCCTGTGGGCTCAGAGGTGCCCACAGCCAAGGCATCTCCTCATTGGCTGCTTCCACCCCCTCCATGGCCCAGCTGCAGCTTCAAAGGCTGGGCCTTTCTTTGGGTGTGGAGGGATCAGGCAATTAGCACCCGCCTCCTCCCTTCTCTGCCCAGTGAGTCAGAGAGATGCTTGGTCAGCAGCCCCTTTCTGCTGGCCTGGCCCCTGAGGACTCCATACATCCTGAGTGTGGGGCTGTGGGCAGCATGGGGTGAGGAGCCACAGCATGGCTACAGCTGTCTCCTTAGAATGCCATGGAAGCGTGCACACTGTTCCCTCTCCGCAGAGCTCCCTGAGCAATGCAAAAGCAGGCACCTCATTCTATGGGCACTTACTGAGCCTACACTCTATAGAGTTCCAACAGAGACACCAGGGACACAGCAATGACGAGGAGAGGCCTGTGCCCTTCCTCTTGGAGCTCAGCAAGGCTGAAACTGCCCAGTGAGTTCAGGGTTAGGCAAGGAGGCAACACACTCAGACTTTGAGGGTTGAGACTTCCTGGAGGAGGTGAGGCCCAAGCAGACATATAGCACAGCAAGGGAGGTTACTGGTGGTAAATATGGAGGTGTGGGTGTATGGTACTCCAGACAGAGGGAGCATGCGTGTAAGCAGAAGCCAGACAAAGTGTGTGTGCACATCTAAGGGGCTGAGGTTCAGAGATACTGGGTCATCGAGTGCAATATGGGCATGATGAGGAGGAACTGGAGTCCCTAATCTACGTGGGTGGGAGCTAAATCACATGGAACCTTGTGGCAAGCTGACAGCATTAGGACTTTTTCCTGAGTGTATCAGTGGTCATACGCAGGGAAGTGATGTGATTAGATTAATATTTTAGAGGAACTTAAAATCTGGATGCCAAGTGGGATTCCATGTCTGACCCCCTGGGCATCATCCAGGACAAGGGAGGAAGGAATCCCACCCACTGTGGGCCATCATGGGCAGCCCAAGTCCACTTGTGGGCACTTGACCTTAACAGGATGTTGAATGACCTAGAATTCACTAAAACAAAAAGAACAGGATGTGATAGGACCCTCTAACCAAGCTCCAACCACTCAGCCAGGTTCATATAGACTCAAAAGAACAATAGAACAGATCAATAAAACTAGGAGCTGGTTGCTTGACAAGAAAAATTGATAAATCTTTAGTTAGACTCATCAAGAAAAACAGAGAGAGTACTTAAATAAATAAAATCAGAAATAAAGTAGGAAACATAACAACCAACACCACAAAAATATAAAGGATTATAAGAGAATATCATGAAAAATATGCCACCAAATGGAACAAACTAGAGGAATGGATAACTTCCTAGAAATATATACATTTCAAAACTGAATCAGGAAAAAATAGAAAATCTGGACAGACCAATCTGAACAGTAATGAAATTGAGTCAGTAATCAAAGAACTCCCAACAAAGAGAAATCCAGGACCCAGACAGCTTCAAAGGTGAGTTCTCCCAAACATTTAAAGAGGAGTTAATAGCTACTCTTCTCAAACTATTCCAAAAAATAGAAGAGGAAGGAAAGCTTCCAAATTCCTTCTACAAGGCCAGCATTACCCTGATACCAAAACCAGATAAAGACATTACAAAAAATAAACAAGCAAACAAACAAGGAAAAATTACAGGCCACTGTCTCGGATGTATATAGATGCAAACATCCTCAACAAAATATTAGCAAACCAAATCCAGCAATACATTAAAAAAATCATTCATCACAATCAAGTGGGATTTGTTCTGGGGATGCAAGAGTGGTTCAGTATTCCCAAATCAATCAACATGATACATCACAAAAATAAGAAAGGATAAAAACCATATGATCATGTTAATAGATACAGAAAAAGCCTTTGACAAAGTACAACATCCACTCATGATAAAATTCTCAGCAAAGTAGGTTTAGAGGGAAAATACCTCAATATAATAAAGTCCATATATGAAAAACTCATAGCCAACATCATACTCAATGGTAAAAATTGAGAGCTTTTTCCCCCTAAATTCAGGAAAAAGACAAAAATGTTCACTCTCACCACTTTTATTCAACATACTAGAAGTCCTTGCCACAGCAATCAGACAAGGAAAAGAAATAAAAGCCATCCAAATTGGTAAGACAAAAGTAAAACTTCCACTATTTGCAGCTGAAATAATACTATGTATAGAAAACTCTAAAAACTCCACCAAAAAACCCTACTAGAACTAAATGAATTCAGCAAAGTCACAGGATACAAAATTAACATACAGAAATCTGTTGTATTTCTATATGCTAATAATGAAGTAGCAGAAAGAAAAATTAAGAAAACAATTCAATTTACAAATGCACCAAAAAGAATAAAGTACTTAAGAATAAACTTAACCAAGAAGGTAAAAGACTCTGTACTCCAAAATCTATAAAACACTGATGAAAGAAATTGAAGATGACACAAACAAATGGAAAGGAATTTCATGCTCATGGATTGGAGGAAATAATATTGTTAAAATGTCTATACTACCCAAAGAAATCTACAGATTTAATGCAATCCTTGTCAAAGTACCAACAATATTTTTCAAAGAACTAGAACAGATAATCCTAAAATTTGTTTGGAACCACAAAGACCCTGAATAAACAAAGCAATCTCGAGAAAGAAGAACAAAGCTGGAAGTATTACAATCCCAGATTTAAAGACATACTATAAAGCTGTAGTAATGAAAACAGTATGGTACTGGCACAAAAGTAGGCACATAGATCAAAGAGCCCAGAAACAAACCTGTGTTTATATGTCAATTAATCTATAATAAAGGAGGCAAGAATATACAATGGGAAAAAGACAGTCACTTTGATGAATGCTGCTGGGAAAACTGGACAGCTACATGCAAAAGAATGAAGGTGGATCATTTTTGAACACCACACACAAAAATAAACCCAAAATGGAAAGAACAAGACCTAAATGTGAGACCTCAAACCATAAAACCTCTAGAAGAAAGCACAGGCAATAATTTCTTTGACATTAGGTGTAGAAAAAAATTTTCTAGATACATCTCCTCAGGCAAGAGAAATAAAAAACAAAATTACACTATGGGGACTACATCAAAATAAAAGCTTTTGCACAGTGAAGAAAACCATCATCAAAACAAAAAGGCAATCTACTGAATGCGAGAAGATATTTGCAAATCATGTATCTAATAAGGGGTTAATATCAAAAACACACAAACAACTTATACAACTCAAGACCAAAGCAATGAATAATCTGATTAAAAATGGGCAGAGGAAAAAAAAGAATGGTATGCAACCATAAAAAAATTACAATTATAAGGGGCACCTAGCTTGCTTAGTTGGTAGAGCATGTGACTCTTGATCTTGGGGTTGTGAGTTAGAGCCCCATGTTGGGTACAGAGCCTACTTAAAAAAATGCGCAGAGGACTTGAACAGACATTTTTCCAAAGAAGACTTACACAAGGCCAACAGACACTTGAAAAGATGCTCTGCAACACTAATCATCAGGGAAGTGCCAGTCAAAACCACAAGGAGATATCACTTTGCACCTGTCAGAAAGGCTAACATCAAAAACACAAGAAATAACAAGTTGTCGGAGAAGATGTGGAGAAAAGGGAACCCCCCTCACGTATTGTTGGTGGGAGTGGAAATTGGTACAGCCAATGTGGAAAACAGCATGGGGCTTCCTCAAAAATTAAGAATAGAATCACAATCTGATTCAGTAATTCCACTACTGGGTATTTACCCAGAGAAATCCAAAACGCTCATTTGAAAAGATACACACACCCCAAACTTATTGCAGCATTGTTTACAATAGCCAAGATATGGAAGCAACTCAAGTGTCCATCCATACATAAATGCATAAAGATGTGATGTGTATGTATTCCACATAATGGACTATTACTCAGCCATAAAAATGAAGGAGATCTCGCCATTTGAAACAACATGGATGGACGCAGAGGGTATAATGCCCAGTGAAATAGAAAAAAAAAAGAGGCGTGTTAAATGATCTGGAATTTCCTAAGAGAAACGGGAAGGGGGTAGGGCAGGACCCTCTAACCAAGCTCAAACCCCTCAGCCAGGTGCTTCTGGCTCAAAGCCCCTGCTCACAAGTACTGAACTACATCAGAGGCAGGATATCACCAGTGAAGGAAGAGGAGGAATGCTGTGAGCTGCCTGGCATTTAGTAGGTTCTATACAGGTAGCACTTATATAGAACACAGTGTGCCTCATGCACTGTGCTTTACATATACTAATTCATTCTATCAACTCAAGACTCTATGAAAGAGGTGCCATTGTTAGCCACATTTGACGAATGTTAACATTGAGGCCCAGAGAGGATAAGTAATTTGTCCAAGGCTATACAGCCAGCAAGTGGTAGAGCTGTTTCAAATGAATAAGTGAAGGAAGAGAGAAAGAGATGAGAAAGGTCACTGAGGGCTTAGGAATAGGCAAGCCAGGTGAAATGGAGCTGAGGAGAACCAAGGAGATGGCCGTGCACGTAGGCTCTGACATGTCTGGAGCCTATGGGACACGGGCAGCGCTCTGGAGCCCACCTTGCAGATGTCTTGTACCGTTCAATGGCCTTTCATACGGAATGACCCGGTACAGCTCGGACACCAAGGGGCAGCTCAATACATCTTTAGCTGCCGGCTGCACTTCTCTGTGCTGCTGTCGCTCCTGCATCGGCTGGAGCTGTCTGCCTCTCTGATTGCCGTGTGTGGTGGTCACTTGTCCATCTCTCCATTCGCCCACTTGTCCATCTGCTCGTCCTTCATTGTGCTGGCCCCGCAAGAGGATGGAGAGTAGAGGAAAACCCCAGTTTTCCTAACTGTCTCCCATAGGCCTGAAGCATAGATGGAATCACTTGATAAGAACGAATCGGGATGCTCTTCTCCATTGCAAATGTCCTGCCTCCCCAGAATCCTATTTAATACCCCAGCGGAGGGAGGCAGGGAGCCGGTGGTCTCACCTCTGATTCTGCGAGCAGATGAGTTGACAGGAAAGAGCCCGAATTCTGGGCAGCCACAGCTTGGGCACCGGGCAAGGTGGCTCAGTGTCCCCTTCCTCAACTCAGCCTGGAAGCAGGGCTCAGTGAAAGGTCTAAATGAGGAGGGACAGAAAGAGGGGGATCTCACCCTAGACTGAAACGGTATGAGAGCATCACAGAGCTGCAGACACACTTCAAATCACTGGGCTATAGAACCCAAGGTTGCTTTTTGAGACAGTTGATGGAACAGCATTTCACATGGGAAGGGCAGACCTTACTTATATTTGGTCAAAAAAAAGTTCTCTTTGGTACATTTTAAAGTGTTTCCTTTCCTGCTCTGCCTGCTCAGATTCCCTCCTGCCTCTGTCCTCTCTCCTCCCCAGAGGTGTCCTCTTGGTTGCGGGAGGACAGGGAGAGAGGAGACGCTCGGTGGGTCTGGGGGTCTGGGCTGGGGGAACTGGGGAGGTTTTGGCTAAGATGGGCTCCAGGGGCACTGAGAGGGGTAAGGGCAGTGGATGGGAGTGCCGAAAAATAAGCCAACAGACACCCTGAGACGCATCACAGTGGATTTTCAGTCTCTTTCACTGTGTTTGGGAAATACAAATAAAGGACTTGAGTTTTGTTCAAGTTCCTTTTGGCCTCTGAAATGTTCTTTTAACTATGACACTGCTCCAGGCCTGAAGCCCGTGGGTCACTGTTTTACAAGCTGTGTTCTTTTAACGAATCTCATGGCAAAGAAATCTAAAAAACACACATTGATATTTGCCCGGTGAGTTCCCCGGTTCCTGAGACTAGGCACTGATTGGCCTCATTCAATCATTTATTCATCAATTCGCTCAACAAGCTCTTAACAAGCACCCAGCAAATTCCTCCCCCAGCTCCCCCCAGCTCCCCCAGCTCCCCAGCCCCAGTTCTGGATCCTACAACTCACCAGTTGAGCTGCCTCCTCATTTTCACGCTCTTTCCCCACCTCCGGGTGCCCTCAAGGCATACCCACAGGTGTCCCAACTGGGGTCCTCAGGCTTGAAGACATTGTCAACCTTCCGTCTGTGCCTCTAGTCAGATGTCATATCATAACTATTTGTTCACACGTCTGTCTTCCCTGTCTGACTTTGAGCATCTCAAGATCAAGGGCCATGTTGTACTGAGCCTTAAATCCCCAGGGCCCAGCATGGGATCTGGCAAGTATCCTGTGAATAAGTATCAGTGAATAATGGTAGAACTTCAGAATGTCTGTTTGGTCTCATTCCATCAGCCAGCCAATCAGAACACGTCCTTCCTAGCTGCATACACGGCACTGGCTGTGAGGCCCAGGCAGTGAACATGGCGGATTCGGTCGCTCTGCCCAAGAGCTAACAGCTTCTTGGGAGACTGACTGGCTTCTTCTAGTCTGAAGATGGGGGCCCTGTGGTGGGGTGGGAGCTAGACTGGGGAAGGGTTTCTGGAGGAAGTGACATTTGAATCAAGTGGAACTAGCTAGAATCATCAGTTTTCAACACTGGCTGCATATAAAAATAACCTGGAGACAGGGACTCACTCCCAGAAATTCTGCTTCCGTTGGTCTAAGGCGAGGCCTGAACGTCATCTTTTTTTAAATTAATTAATTAATTATTTTTTTAACTTCCTTGTTGATTCTAATTTGAGAGGCCAGGGTGGAGCCTCATTAAGCTGTATAAAGGTGGATATGGAGATAGCTGTGTGTAGTGAGCAAGAAGAACCTTCCAGGCCCGCATGTCTGAAGGTCCTGAGCTAGAAAAGAGCACAGCATAGTCTAGGAACTCAAAGAAGCATAGGGAGGTGGAGGCAAAGACTGGGAGGGAGGCAGCATCTCAGCTCTATGCCTGCATCAGGACACCCCAAGTTCTACCAGCTACCTGGAAGGCTGTCAGCTACAGGGGAAAAGCAAACTTCCTAGGCTCCAGCCTCCCACGTGCGAGCTGTCACCTCCTTTGATGACAGCCATGATCAGTGGTGGCTATCTTCTACTGCTTACAGGCTGCTGGAGGAGGCACTGTGACAAACACCTAGCCAGGTAGGGGCTGTGCACTGTGATGGCATCAGGGTGACCATCGGTTTCTGCAAAGGCTTAAGGTGGCCTTTCTACACTATCCCAGATGCTGATGGAAGGGCACCCGGCTTCTGCTGTATGTGCTGGGCCCCAATCCAGACCACCTGAGTCAGTGGGGCTGGTCTCACTGGCCGGTGGGGCCAGTGAAAAAAGACATGAGATACTGGAAGCCAGCTGATACAGTGGGGAAAGCACGTGCTTTTAGAATCAGAGAGAACAAAGTTCAAATTCTAGCCCCGAGACTTTGCCATTTGAAGCTATACGGTTATGTAACTTCACAGAAAGAAGACCCAGTTTTATTTTATTTGCACAAGGAGGCTGACGGTACCTCATTTGTAGGCATGTGGAGGGTCCAATTCTGTAGATGGAAGACTGTCATGGTGATGATGGGATAATGGTGATGCTGCTGCTGCTGCTGCTATTTCATTCTTTGAAATTACGTTGCAATTCATAATCATGGGATGACGTAATCTTCAATTATGCCCATAATTGATCATAAATACATTCACATACTATACTTTGGTTGATTAAAAAAGCTCTTTATAAGAACAGTGATGAGAACACTCTGCCAAGTGTTTCGTTGTTAAATTGATTTTGTCATGCCTTTCTGCTCTTCCCAGAGGAGATGATAAATACTTTTGATGGTGAGATGTTTGAGATAGATTTATCCTCAAATCTATATCTTAATGAATCAGAAATCAAGAGATAATAACAGTAAGGGCAATGGGGTATCGGCAATCTCTTAAGGCTTTTACATATATTGATTTTAATATGAGTGACAAGTTTTCCAGGTAAATATTAATATATCTTCATTTTACAACAGGGCCAGTTCCTTAGAATGAACAAGCCCCAAGCTTCTTCTTGGCTCGTCAGCCATGAGCAGGGGTGTCAGGGAGCTACCCCCTAGATCCTGTCCCACTTCCTTCCCAGCCTTGAAAACGGCATCTGCTCCAGAGGCCCAAAGGGACTCCTGGGTAACGGTGAGCTGAAGAGAAAGAGGACCCCAGCTGGTCATCTGCAGCTCAGGGAGCTCCAAGAGCCACAAGGTAGGAGCTGCTGTCCCTGGAGTGGATGCAAGCATAACTCTGGTTTTCTTGGGGTTAACTGTTCATTGTTGTTCTCTTGGTGCTGGTCTCCACAATGGCTTTCTCTTTGCTCAGTCCTTCAGCTCAGCTCTCACGCCTGGGACTGCCTCTCCCCGACGAGCCCCCACAGGAAATACAGGTGATAAGCTCCTTGGCTTTCAAGCCTCAAGGATGCATTCACAAGGATCTGAATTCCATTTCTGCTACTCACAAGCTATGTGGCTTCAGCAAGTTCCTTAACTTCTCTGAGTTCTAGGTATTTCTTGTGTGAGGGAGGGATAATCTATCCCCCATTTAACCGTTCTGAAGTTCGAACGTGGGAATGGATATAAATATGTCTTGCACATTGCAGGCACACAATAGGTGCTCAATAAATGTTCGCCAATTCCTCCTTCTTTGGGCAGGTGGAGGCCAACATTCTCTTCCATGGCAAGAGCTTCCTGGCATCTTGAAGTTCTTGGGATGTACTGGTTCAAACACAGGCAAGCTAAAGCTCAAGAACTGAATGCTGTCTGGCTCTCAGTTTCTAATGAGATTCAGAGTTCTATAATTCACCCTTTTTTAAAGCTTGCCAGAAGCTCTAAGAATGGCAGACTCAACTCATCTAAGGCTGACAGACTCACTCTCCTCTGGGAGACTCACTTCTCTGGTTAACCCTGTCACCACCACATTGACTTGTGGTGGTGGGGGCAGGGGAGGGATGCTTCTCTAAATGGCTCTAAATTAAGTCTGGACTCATGAGCTCCTCATTTATGTCTTGCAGACCAGTCATGAGCAGGATCGGACATGTAACATGGCCACTACAGACTCTGAGGTAGCAACAGGGAGACTCGGGCAGTGCTAGGAAACTGGCGAATCTGGTTTGTCTTCAGTTTGGAGTCCTCATAGCTGCCCCCATACTGTTACAGGAAATCCTTGGCACCTACCCAGCTGTGAGACGTGCACCCATGTGACAAGGAGTCAACTTTCTTCTCTCACCCAAAAGAGCCTTCAACTAAAACAGACTAGGCTGAAGAGAGAGGCCAGAGAAAGGAGTTGAGGGCTAGTAGAAGGCCCATCGTTCAAGTCCAGTCTCTTCTAATGACTAAAGCTGGGTTTTGCCTTTCCCTTTGAAGGGCAGCCTGGTCTCATTTCTGTATAGTCATGGCTTCGCCAGATGGGAGGGAAGCAAGCAGGTTTCATTTTTTTTTTTTTTTAATTTTTTTTTTTCTCAACGTTTTTATTTATTTTTGGGACAGAGAGAGACAGAGCATGAATGGGGGAGGGGCAGAGAGAGAGGGAGACACAGAATCGGAAACAGGCTCCAGGCTCCGAGCCATCAGCCCAGAGCCTGACGCGGGGCTCGAACTCGCGGACCGCGAGATCGTGACCTGGCTGAAGTCGGACGCTTAACCGACTGCGCCACCCAGGCGCCCCTAAGCAGGTTTCATTTTATGCAACTGGCCAGATCAGCTGGCGATGGCTTGCTGGGGCTCTGTGCCGTGGGTACCGAAACTGCGTCCAAGCGCCACAGGAAGGCGTGCTGTCATTAATTTGTGATGTCTGCCACGGGTATGGGAGCGGGGAGTGGTAGCCACATGCCACGCACTTGTCATCCCTGCCTCGTAGCAGAAAACGTGCGTATTATGAGTCCACGCCCCTAACCTCAAAGGTGTGTGGATGCGATTACACACAAAGCCTTCTCTTCTGCCGAGAACGTTGATGGAATCTGACATAGAAGAGGAGGCTGGGAACAAAGGGCTGGGGAGCCTAGAATTGTTCTCAATAACACAAGGAGAAAGTACAGGAGTCTTCATGCTCAGTTGGAAGGAAGGAGATGCGGCTGAGGACTGAGAATGGGAAGAAAAGAGAATCTGTTATGGGGCTGGTGTGAGGCTAGAGAGCCGTGTGGTAAAGCAGACAGTGAAAAATCCAAGCCAGTCAGAGTGGGAGGTTGAAGACCAGGGGAGCAGTTGGAATCAGACTGCCTGAGTCTGACTCCTCAGCCCTGCTACTTCCCAGCTGTGTCATCTTGAACAAGTTTCTTATCCCTTCTAAGCCTCCGTTTTATTTGTAAAGTAGGCACAACAATATGTCTAATCCATAGGGTGATGGAGACCATCAAATCAGGTCATGTATATACAGTGCTCACACGGTGCCTCCTATGATGATCAGCACCCCGTAAACGTCAGCTTTTGTCATTTTTATTTATCACACGCAGTGCCCATTATTCAATATGAAACTAACACATTTCTGAAATACGTATCCCTTCTTTGTCTCACCGGCAAATTTTTCGTATGCTTTCGTAGGCTTGGTGTGAAAGGGACGGGGTTCCCAACCCGGAAATATGATGCAGAATCAACACGGGCATGTGGGAAGACGACCATTCAACTAAGGAGGCAACAGCGTGCGACATGAGGTGACTGTGCCAACGGTTCTTTTACCAGCACCCCAGTCAGGAACGGACGGAAATTGAGGAGACCTTTGGTTTTCCACTGGGTATGGAAGGTGGAGTTCAAGCTAATGGTGTCTGGCCCTGTGAATGGAGAGGGCTCTGGCTGGCATCGGGTTACACGTACACGAAATCAGGCAGTAGTGCAGCCAGAGGAGGGCACACCAGGCTAGGGAAGGTCCAAAATGCATAGTCCGCTTGCCACTGGACTTCGGGTGTGAGTGTCTCAGGCATGGCTGATGCAGGGAGGTGCTGCTGTATGGAACCCTTGTGCCGCAAAGGGAATCCCTGAGCCAATGGTACAGCGTCATCACCACAACGTGACTACATGGAAAGGAGGCTCAAGGGCAGGACTGACCGGTGCCTCTGGGGTGCCAGCTGTGCAGGGTCACACAACATCCCTGCAGCTACTTGGCACATGGTGGTTAGCAGGAAGGACAGACAGGGGCCATGAGGCTCACTTGGGGTCTGAAAGGTTGAAAGGCAGGTGGAAGGATAATCGTCACTCTTTCCCTGAGGACACAGGGATCTGTCTGATCCTACATGCAACGATGGATCTTACCAATCAGTTTCTATCAGACCATCCCACTGCCTGGCTCCTGGGGCCATCCTTGAAGTGTGGGTGGGAAACGAGGCCTCCTTGGGAAGGCTGCCTCTTTACTCTGAAATCCAGAAGGACTCTGACAACAGCAAGTACCCTTCTGGTGTGGGATCAGCTGCCAATCATAATATTGCTCTTAATCGCTTTGGACAACAACCTTCTGGTCTTTGATGGTAGGCAAACTAGAAATCTAACATCTAGGCAATCATTTTTTTTTTCTATTATCTTTGCAATGAACATGTTTTTAAAAAATACACAGCAGAGGTTCCTTCCCTTCAGAAGTTTAAAAAATAATGATTTTTAAAATGCCAGAAACTATCATCGAGGCCAGAGGTAGCGGACATGTATGCGGCTGCCGTGGCCCAGTCCTCGTTCCCATACCTGTGGCAGACATTGCTAACCAAGCACAAATCTCTTCTACTACATTCCAGGCAGCCCTGGCAATCGATTGGGGTTTGACATGTAATTAAATGTGCTTTGCTCCGTGATCATCCCTCACGTGACAAACAGGAGAATAGGGTTCCAATCTGACCTTTGCCATTAATCAACTCTTGTAGTGTCCTTACCCATTATATGAGACAAATGTCACACACCCTATCTAACCAGAAATTCTCATTTGAATCAGATGGGTGAAATGAAATAACGTGAAATTAACAATGGCATCTATTAAATACAAGTGTCGGACCTCTGCTCAACATTTTCACACTTGCTCTCTTATTTACTGTCACAATAACTGTCCATCCCAGGCATAATCGCCTCACTGCTTGGCACGTAAGGATGCGGGGACACAGCACATCTAAGGACCTTGTTCCGAGGCATACAACTGGTAAGGGACAAAGAAAGCCAGGATCACAACCCAGGCCCATCTGGCCTTCAAACTCCTATTCTGCCACACCTTAGTTTCAAAAGCCTTCAGACAAGTTAAAAACACTGCACAAACAAAAGATACTCATGCCTCTTACTTTATAGGCTGTTTTGACTTTGAATCATGTCATCAAACCTAGCCTCAAGACTTACACTGCAACAATAGCCCCAGAGTGGAAGTAACCCAAGGGTTCATCAGTGGATGAAGGGATACATAAAATGTGGTATATCCATGGGCTATACCGTGGGATATTATTCAGCCTTAAAAAGGAATGCAATTCTGACACCACACTACAATGTGGATGAACCTTGAAGACACTGTGCTAAATGAAACAGGCAGACAAGAACAAATATGGTATAATTCCACTTCTACGAAGGATCTTGAATAGTCAGATCAACAGAGGCAGAAAGTAGAATGGTGATTGCCAGGGGCTAGGAGTTGGGGGTGGGGGAGTAGGAAGTTTATTGGTTAATGGGTCCGGTGTTAGTTTGGGAAGATAAAAAGTTTTGGAGATGGATGGTGGTGACGGGTTAACTTATCTTGTTAAAGTTCTATTTATTTGTTTCTGAGGGCAAGGGAGAGAGATAGCAGGAGACAGGGAGAGAGAGAGAATCCCAAGCAGGCTCCTCCCTGTCAGCATGGAGCTCGATGCAGGGCTCGAACCCACGTTACCGTGAGATCTTGACCGTGAGATCTTGAGCCAAAATCAAAAGCTGGAGGCGTAACTGACTGAGCCACCCAAGCACCCCTTACGTACATTTTACAATTTTAAAAGAAAAGACTGATACTGCGTAAAAGCTCCATTTTCCCTCAGTTATTAGAGATTTGCACGGAAAATGGCTATTATTACCACCACCATAATCAGAAGGCAACTCTCCATTCTCTACTGGGGCCACGCCACCTTCACACGCCTATCAGAACCATGTAGCACACATATACGGTTTAGAAATTATATTCAATATTGTCATTTCACATTTAGAAAGCAAGCAGAGTTGCTGATCACTTTTGTAACATGCCCAGTCCAAATCTTCCAGGCTGCTGGGACATGGGACCAGGAGGTTGAGAAACCCTGAGTCGAGGCGTCTGAGGCTGGAGGTAGCTGGGAATCTCCGGCTTCGGTTAGGATCTGCCGTCCCCTCCCCCGTGTGCTTGCCTTTCTCTCATCCCCAGGGCCCTGCAGACCTCCAATTATTCCTGACATAGCCTAGTTGTACTGTCGCCCACTGTCCACTTGCTTTCTTCCAGACCCCACCTCTTGTTGCTGCCTGGATATCAGGTCCAAGAGCCTGTGAATCACAATGTCCAGGCCAGGAAGTGGTGAATGACAGTGGTGACTCACTCCATGCCACACCAGAAGAGGGACCAGACAACACAGGTGATGAGTTGCAGATGATGGCCCCACCTGCCAAAGTGGCCCACCCTGCTGGGCAGCCCCTGGGACGCAGCGAGCTGGCGAGGTCAGCATGAAGCAAGCCTGTTTGCTCCTGTCCTGTCCAACAGGGATGTGTGTCTGGCCTTTGCTGTGCTGCCTAACCTGATATTTTCTGGGGCACCGGACCTGTGTTTATTTTGAACAGCTTCTCCTGCCAAACTCACGCAGGGGAAGGGAACACAAACACAGGGAAAGAGGGACGCCTGCGGTACTCGCTCCAGAACATTTTCTTTCCAAACAAGACTTGTTTGCCTTGCAAGACTCAATCTCTTGATGGCAGACAGAAAAACTATCAATAGACTAATAATAATGACAATAATTCTTTTTTTCACGTAGTGCTCGCTGTATTCATGTATTATATCAAGCACGTTATCCAAAATAACTCATTGAAACGTCACAACAACCCTGTGAAGGAAGAACTCTATCTTATCGATGGGGAAACGGAGGCCCTTGGGGGTTGAGTCACTTGAGTCACTAGCCACTGGGCTAGGAAGAGGGATGGTCTCGATTTGAACTCAGGGAGTCTGGTTCAGGCCTCTTGTCTTCAGTGTCTTAAGGAAACTGAGCTTTAGACCAGGGAGACATCCTTGATTCTACCCTCTCTCTCGCCTTAAAGGCCATATCAGTCCATCAACTTGTTCTAATGATTCTGCCTCCTGAAATACATCTCAAATGTGTCCCCATTTAGTCCAAGCTGCCATCGTCTCTTGCCTGAATCCCTACCCTATCCTCTTAAGAGATTTCCCTCCTTCTGCTCCGACACCCTCCCGCCAGTCTACTTTCCATACCCACACCAAAGGCATTCTTTCATTACGAGAAACCGAAACATGTCACCAACCTGACCTAACCCCCACCCAAAACCCTTCTCTGATAGCTTCCCACCGCACCACACCCTTTCCCATGGTGCACAGGACACCATCTAGCCGTATCTTGTGCTCTTTTTCTCCCTCGCCCACCACCCACTGCACCTGAGCTGGCCTCCAACATTTGCCAAGTTTCTTCCCAGCACCTGAACTTCACATGCATTCCTCTGTCTCCTGGATCTTGCTGGCTTCTTTTCATCCCAGAGATCTCTGGTTTAAAGTCCAACCCCTTACAGTTGCCTTCCTTACCTCCTTATCCAACTAGATTCTCCTCTATTTCCTTCACGATGACACAACTTGAAAACGTATGCTTACATTTCTTCATTTCTCCTTTTTTTTTTAATCCATCTCACCCACTGGACTATATAAGGTTCACAGGATCAGAGGCATGTCTGTTAAAGTCACTGATATAGTTTCATGGCCTAATTTCATGACAACAGAGCACTCTTGAACACTAGGTATGCATTTATAGAATGTTTTTACTGATTTCTGCCTCCCCTAGGGCCACTGGAGAGATGTACCTGGTTTTCTGACTCCACAACCCTCCTCCGGCCCCAACGGAGCACACTTGATTGTAAATGTCAGCTCAAGTCTAATCAGTGGTATTCTGGTACATCGGCTCTCTGGAAAAAAATAATCCTTGATTTGTAGCACTTGCTGATTTCCATGGGGTAATCACTCCCACTGTAGCTGATTTTAAGCAACCAACATAATGCAGTGAATGCAGAGTTGGAAAGAACGAGTGCAATTAGCTCTGGTGAGACAATAAGAGCCCACATCTGCACGTTGCTGGGGTCATTGGTGCTAGAGCCCATCTGATCCTCAGTAAGGGATTCAAGGACTTTGACTTCCATACTCAAAGGGCTCCGCATGAAGCATCCTCTTTGCCGGCTCCACCTTTGGCCAGGTGGCATGGTTCTGGTGCTATGGCCGGTGGTTCAAAGTTTGGACTTTGGTATCCGCAATCCACCTCCCCTGCCTCCCAGCTATGTGGCCTCGAACAAATCACACAGCCTTCTAAGACTCAATTTCCTCATATATAAAATGAAGACAATAATGGTACCTATGTGGCTGTCATGATGATTAAGTGAGTTTCTCTGTGTAAAGTGCTCACTATAGAGTAGCAGTTAAAAGCCTAAAGTTGGAGTCAGACAGCCTAGGTTCAAATCCTAGTTCTGCCATTTATTGGCTGTGTGACCTTGGGAAAGCTACTCAAGTTCTCTGTGCTTCAGGCATCTTAAGTTGTAAAATGGAACAGTATCTGCCTCATAGACTTGCGAAAATGAAGCGAGTTCACAAATGTATGATGTCTAACAGAGTAAAAACTCTGCTGCTATTGTTTGGGACTAAATGTCAGTAGCACATATAAAAGTCCTTAGCATAGTACCTGGCACACAGTAAGGGCTTGGTAAATAGTAGTAGCTTTCATTATTAATAATACCTGATGTTGGACTATGTTCCCAGCCCAAGTCCTCGGCTGTGCCCCAGATCTAATATATACCACTCAGTGCTTCTGTCCTTGATCTAATGATGTATCCAGAAAGCTGCTCTGTTACCCTGGGCTCCTCTCCCTGGGGAGGTCTTATTGTTTGGACCTATTGTTTGTCTAATCCTCTTGGAACACCGGCTCTTCTTCATGCTTCCCTTCCTCACTTCCTGCCTGCCCTGGAGCCTCAGGGCAGCCTATGAAGCTTGCTTGAGTGTTGAGAGACATGAGCACCGTCTTTTATGCAAGGTCCTCCCCATCTGGTCTAACCTGTCTGCTGTCACCAACTCATGTGTTCCTGGCCTTCTCGGGATACAGGACTGGAGTGCGTTCAGAGAGCCTACGGGGGTGGGTAGCACAGGATGGTGGGAAATGGGCAACAAATCAGACATAGGCGCATTTCCCTCATATATAGAATCCACTTGAAGATCAGCCCCGGATGGGGGCAGAGAGTCAAAGGAACACAGACATTGAAAATTGACTTGAGTTCAGATCCTCAGCTCCATACCTACCCTCTCTGAACCTCACACTTGTTTTTGTACCTTTTTGCATATTCGATGTGTAAAACAAGTGCTACCTGCTCAGCGGAGACATACAAACAAGCTAACAACATACTTATGCACCTGCCATAAGTCATGTCCTTAAAAAGGAGTGGCCATGATGGTGGCTCTCCTAATCTGCCCTAGGCTCTCCCCCTTTTTCCGACTCTAAATACTGCAAGGCTAGGTTCAGTCCTTGGCCTTACTCTATTCTACTCATACTTGTGAGAATTCCCCATGGATTTCTCACAGTCAGATTTATATCCCCAGCCCTGACCTCTCCCCTCTGCTGTGAATCTGGAGAGCTAACAGCACCACTTGGGTGTCTAGAGGGTGTCTCAGATGTATCACAGTCAAGACACGACTCAGGTGTCCCCCTCCCCGCCACGGGCCTTCCCTCCCTGGCATTCTCCATCTTGAGTAAATGGCGCCTCCATTCACCCAGTTGCTCAGGCTGAAAGCCTAGGTGACAGCCAGTAATTCCTCTGTCTGCCAGACACCCAACACCCAAATCATTAGCAAACACTGTCAGCCCTACCTTTAAAATACAGCCTGAATCTGATCACTTCTTAGCTTCTCCCCTGTCCCCACCTCAGTCCAGAGACCATCACCTCCCTCTCTAGAGCAGTCCTTCTCTCTGATTCCGAGTCAGTGGGTCTGGGGTGAGGCCTGAAGGTCCGCGTTTCAAGCACACTCCCAGGTGAGGTGGGTGCTGCCCGGTGCCCGAGTCATATTGGGAAGCACTGAGCCTCTGACAAAGTCACCCTGCTTCCTCTCTTGTCCACTTCCTCAGCAGCCAGGGGCTCGACATTAAAACGTGAAGCAAATAAAACCGCTCCCCTACTCAAACCGCCCCCCGATGTCTTCCCTTCCGACTTGGAGGGAAATCCCAGCCTGCAAGTCTCAGCCCAGTCTGGCTCCCTTGCTCACAGCACTTCACCACAGAAGCCTTCTTTCCGTTCCCCAAGTGAACCAAGCTGCCTCCCGTCTCCAGCACTTTGCATTTTCGGGTCCCTCGGTGAGATCAATGCTGAGCTGCGGAGTCCAGTACGGTGCAAAGCTCCATGAGAACACGTAAGATGGACTCTCTCCTGAGATGGGGGATGGGACTTCGTCCCTGAGAATGCAGCCATTTTCCCTGGAAATGTGGTGCCCCCACACAGTCCCTCTGTGCTCTGCCTTCTGTCATTTGTTTGCTATTTGGAGAGAAAGGTAGCTGGAGACGGTGATGTGAGATAACCAGGGTGCAGCAGGGCCACTGACACCTTCGAGCCCCTACTCAGAAAAGTCTTCTTCAGGTAACGCCCCCCCCCCAGCCCCCATCAGACTCCTGACTCCTTAGAAACCAAGAGAGCAGCTGGACAATCTTTCCAGCCAGTAGCCTAGAGGAATGGGAAGCTGCTGTCTGATCTTTGCAATCCCCCCTAAAGGTCTGTCCTGTCGGGTCATCCAGAGGGTCTGGGGCCAACCTGCTCAGATTCAAGTCCCAGCTCTGCTAGCCAGGATTATGTCACCATGGGCAAGTTACATAAGCTCTCTCAGCCTGTGTTCCTTGTCTGTAAAATGGGGACAAGAGTGGCTCACTACCTCACACGACCAGAAATGTGTTCATGCACGTCGTGGGCTTAGAATGGCGCCTGGCACGTAGTAAGCGCCCAGTAAGCGTTCGCTCTTATTGTCACGCCTCATTATCTCTGATGTCTTCCAATAATGCGGCACCCAGGGCGGCAGAGTTGGATGGGGAAAGCGTGAGGTGATGCCAGGCACGTCTAGCTTTTGAATCCCAGCTCTGCCTGTCTGTATGTCTTTGGGCAAGTGGCCGCGCCTCAGTTTTCTCATCCGCACAATGAGGATATTGAGAGCAACATCCTGGGTACACGAGGAGTATTCATGAGCGCACAATCTAAAATGCCTGGCACTCGCTAGGGATCTAATAAATGTTAATGTTCTCCCTCCTGTCCTCCTTTACCTCCCTTTGGAGCTCGCCTCTGCATTCACAGTACTTTTTTTCCCCTCTTTTACTGTCACACTGAATAAATGAATACATTAAGTTAGCGCGAGCAGATACTTTAAGAATCCAGGCTGGTACATTTCCCAGGTTTCACCGCCATCCATCATGGAACATTAACAAGAGCACTTAAAGAAACACAGCACATCAGAGACAGAGTGGAGCTCCTCCTAGGCTCTGTAGTTCTTGTGCCAAGTGTCACATGTTATTAAGGCCAAGGGCAGGAGAGGCTGAGACGAGGGGGAGCCTGAAGCAGAACATGGAAAAAGAAAAAGATGATGACCGAGGAGGTCCCTTGTGCAGAGCTAGGGCTCAGTGCCGGGCGGCCTCCTGCCTTCCCCAGAGCTTCGCAAAGAAAAACCCACGCTTTGTAGTCTCGAAAGAGGTGGGGATGGCGTAAATACTCATCAGCAGGAAGCTAGTTAAAGAAATTACAGTCCGTGCAAAGTATGAAATACCCTGCTTCCATTAGAAGGAAAGAAGTGAATTTATATATGCTGCCGTGGAAGGCTGCCAAGCGAAAAAGCAAGGTGGAGAACGCTCTGTATGGGATGGTTCCATTTATGCTAACAAAGCTCTATAGTTGGATACGGACATATATGCATGTAAATGCATGAGCTGTGCACCAAACTGTTAATAGTGGTTACCCCCGCGCGGGGGGGAGGGGGGAGGGCATCCAGGGCAAGCATGGAGACTGAAGCCACGCTTCTGCATTATACCACATATACATGGATGCTGTTGGTTGCCGCATGCGTGTAGTACTGGGGAAGTTAAGGGAGGGAAAGAGAAAAAGGAGACGAAAACCAGTAATTCTCTGTCCACAAACCCAAAAGCACATCCAGTCAAGGATGTTCAGGGTCTGCAGGAAGCTTGGTCTCTCACTCACGTCACGGTTGATTCAGAGGAATGTGCAGGCACACACATCCCTCACTGCCAATCCTCAGCCTGCTTCTTGGGCACCTCTGCAGGTGGGGATTGGGGCTGGGATTGGGGCTGCCGTGACCGAGGGCTCCAGCAGAAACCCATCCTGTGGCTCAGCCATGCCTGCTCAGGCCAGAGCAGCCCCAGGAGGAAGCTGGTCCCAAAGAGTGCTTGCCCAGCCAAGACCCCTCCAAACATTCCCTCCCAGAACCCCCGGTCCTGGTGGAGACTCTGGATGAAGGCTTCTGTGAGCTGGGATCATAGGGACACAGACTGTATTTTTCCCAGTAAATTTCATTTGACTTGTTGATATCCTCGGTTCATCTTTGCCCGGTCGCCCCTTGCTCCAGGATGCTCTGTGGTCCACCACTGCAACACGGTACACGGGATACAAAACAAAGCCTTTACCCCGGCACTCAAGGTCCTCCAGGACCTGGCCTAACCAGACACTCATCCTTCTAGGTCAGAAAGAAAGCATGTCCTGTTAACACTTTGCGACTCATCTTGCCAGAAATGGTTTCTAGAAACAGATGCCATCTGTCAAAGCTGCCATCTGCCCCGTCTTCGCTCTGAAGCCTAGAGCGGATAACCAGCCAGTCTCCCCGCCTCCATTTCTCCTTTGGATCATCCGCAGACTCTTAAATGAAGCCAGAAGGGTAATGCCAATTAAAATGGTAAAACAGGGGCGCCTGGGTGGCGCAGTCGGTTGAGCGTCCGACTTCAGCCAGGTCACGATCTCGCGGTCCTTGAGTTCGAGCCCCGCGTCGGGCTCTGGGCTGATGGCTCAGAGCCTGGAGCCTGCTTCCGATTCTGTGACTCCGTCTCTCTCTGCCCCTCCCCCCTTCATGCTCTGTCTCTCTCTGTCCCAAAAATAAATAAACGTTGAAAAAAAAAATTTAAAATGGTAAAACAGGTTCCCACACGTGGAGCTTTGACCTTATGCCACGAGGGGTTAAGTGCTCCTCAGATATTGTCTCACTTATTTCTCAGTGAAATTTCAGTCGTATCATGTGCTCCCTTTACAGATGAAGAAACCGAGGCCCGGCAAGCATCGGGTGAAAGGGGGTTCTTGACCTCTCAGCCATACTCTTCAGCGGGGGTTCACGGCTGTGTGGGCGCCTGTGCAGTCACAGTGGCCTGCTGAGGTGCGCAGTGAAGGATATTCAGTTGAGCATGTCCCGTGTATATGCCACACAATGTGTCCCACTGTGCGCAACACGTCCCAGAGTGACTCATCCCTCCATCCCACAGGGAAGTGCACCTGAGCCTCCCTTCCCCCGGTGGGGCCTGGCAGGTTGAAAATGCTTGAGTCAAGCTCTTACTTCATTTCTGTGCTCTTACAGGGCCCTTGAGAAAAGACATCCTCCCCGATGAGCTGTAAAGAAAGCCTTCCAGGGAAAAGCTTTTCAAGTGTGTCAAGAGGGTCTATACAGCACATCTAAGGGCTTCGCACAGCAAACCCGGTGGGATGGTGTTTTTCTCCCAAGAGCCGTCTTGAACTAACACTCCGATAATGGGACTCATGGTTCTCTTTTGGCCATCAGAACTGTGTGACCCTGGGCAAATAGCTCTCCCACTCAGGCCGACTTTATTGAGAAATAACGTACGTAGAACAAAATGCACCCACTTTACGTGTTCAGTTTAATGGGTTTTTTAAATGTGACGCTGTAACCGCCACCCCACTCAAGATGTAGACGTTTCCATCGCCCCAAAAGCTCCATCTTCTGCTTTCAGTCGTTAAGGATTAAATTTGTCTTTTCTAGCATTTCACATGGATGGAATTATTCGCTATGCAGTCTTTTTGTTTGGCTTCTATCATTCAACATATTTTTGAGATTCATTCATGTTGGCACACGTATTGGCAGTTTATTCCTTTTAATTTGTGGCTAGTGCTCTATTGTGTGGCTATAACACAATTTGCATATCCATTACTTACTGGCTATTTGGATTGTTTCTAATTTGGGGCTATTACGAATAAAGCTGCTGTGCTCGTATGTAAAGAAGTCTTTTGTGTAACTCAGTATTTTCACTTCTCTTGGTTAAGTGCCTAAGCAGGGACGTTCTGGGTCACAAGTGTATACAGTTTTCTAGGACTGCCATACAAAGTACCACCAACTGGGGGGCTTAAAACAACAGAAATCTGTTGTCGCACAGAGCTGTAGGTTGGAAATCCAAAATCAAGGTGTCGGCAGGGCCCTGCTCCTTCAGAGCCCTCTTGGGGAGTCTTTCTTCTGTCTTCCAGCTCCGGCTCTGTTTCCTGGGCCATCTCACCTCTTCGTCTGTGTCATGACACAGCGCTCTCTCCTGTGTGTCTGTGGCTAAATTTCCGTCTTCTTATATTAAGGACATTGGTCACACTGGGTTGGGGCCACCCAAATGACCTTGTCTTAATTCGACTACATCTGCACAGACCCTATTTCCAAATAAGGTCAAGTTCATAGGTACCAGGGGTTAGGACTTCCACATATCTTCTGTGGGGGGGGGCTACAGTTCAAACCGTAACACGTGGTAAATAGACGTTTGACTTTCCAAGAGCTGCTGAACTATTTTGCAGAGTAGTAGCATCATTTCACACGTCCACCCGCAAACATAAGAAAGTTCCAGTTGCTTCAGAGCCTTGCCAACACTTGGTATCCGTCACACTTTTGTGTTTAAGTATTCCGGTGGCTGTGTGGAGGCATCTCGTTAGGGTTTTATTTTGCATTTCCCTGATTACCAGTGATATTGAGTGTCTTTTTATGTGCTTATTTGCCATTCGTACATCTTCTTGGGTCAAGAGTCCGTTCAAATATTTTCCCCAATTTTTATCTGCAATTGTTTATCTTCTTATTGAACTGTAAGCGTCCTTTACAACATATCCTCCGCAGACTTTTAAAAACAGGAGCGATAGTCTCATGCTAAAATCCCTTAGACTTCTTTGTTTCAATCTCAAATTAAATGGCGGAAGTGGTAAGGACATGTAACCCACTGACTAGATGCAAATACTGGAGGGTATTATGTCCCTTATAACACAGCAGTCTTACTCTAGGGAACTTATCCAGAGGAGACATACAAAGATTAAGCGACAAGAATGTTCCTTCTAGCACAGTGTTTTCTAGAGAAAAACGGGAATTAACCTAAATGCCCTAAAGCAGGATGCGTCCATAAGTCTATATGATGCAACACTAAGACAATAAGCCACTAAGACAAATACCATAAAAATTAACATGGGAAGATGCTTATAATACAATGTGCAATGAAAATAAGACCAGTTATAAAACATACATGCAATATCATCTTTTAAAAGTGTTCACCAACCATGTAGAAAGATAGGTAGGAAATATATCTAAATGTTAACAGTAATTATTTCTAGATGGTGGGTGTTTGGGTCATTTCTATTTCCTTTTGACTTTTCTGTATTCTCGGATTTCTCTGCATTTAGTTAATAATTGTACAAGTGTTGAATTGTGTTATTGCCAGGGCATGATGGTCAAAGGACACACATTTGGCATTGCCTGTCTAATCCTAAAGGCCGACCATAGCAGAGTGGAAAGAGCACACCCCGGTGACCTCCCAGGGGTCCCCATCAGCAGCCACTCTCGAGGACTGGTCCTCCCTCGCACATCTTAGCCCATCAGCAGCGACAGTGGGACAAAACTACTTCCCAGCCTGGCGAAGAGCCATCCTCAGTGGGGACTGGGCTACTCAGACTCGTGACCATAGTCTCCTTCCTCGGGATGACTGGGCTGGCCTGAAACATGACACAGCTGAGGGCTATCGGGCAGTGGTGTGCAGGTAAATGGTAAACAGCTGGATGTCCGGGAAAAATAAAAACAGCCCGGATTTGGAGTCTTTGCCTTTTTCTTTTTTTAAATTTTTTTTTAAAGTTTATTTGCTTTGAGAGACAGAGTAAGAGTGCACAGAAAGGGGCAGTGTGAGAGGGGGAGAGATTGAATCTCAAGCAGGCTCCATGCGGTTCACTGGGAACCCGATGCAGGGCTCGATCCCACAAACCATGAGACGGTGACCTTAGCCAAAATCAAGAGTCGGACTCCCAGGGAACTGAGTCACCCAGGTGCCCGTGGAGTGTTTGCTTATTTCTGTGGTACGAATACCCACTCGTGGCTGATTTCAAGCTACTGATGGGACACCTCTGAATGTGGCATTGGGAAGAAATGTGCATAACTAACCATAAGATAGTATTTTATTTTATTTTTAAGATTTTATTTTTTGAGTAATCTCTCCACCCAACATGAAGCTCGAACTCACAACCCCAGGATCAAGAGTCACATGCTCCACCGACTGAGCCAGCCAGGAGCCCCGCCCCCCACTGTACAGTATTTTAAATAGTATTCCCATCGCAGTGCAACAGGTGACGTAAATAACTTCGAGCACATGCAGACCCGTAAAGTTATCGAGCAAGCGATTTGCGCGATGACTTTGGAGTTATTACCTTTGTTTTTAATACTTTGAATTTCATCGACAGGTTATGTAATTGAACTTTTAACAACAACTGTCTTGAACAAGTAGCTCATGAAATTCCTAACGAATTAGCCACCGGCTCTCATGCACAGGCACTAGCCTTCTCTGGCACACCCCTGCAAACCCGGCCGCCCTCCCTCACCGACAGCCTCTGCCCCACACATGCTCAAGGAAGCTATTAAACTGCCTGAGCCTCTCCGTGTTCTCATTTTTCTGTAAAATGAGACTAATACTCTAACTCGCTGCAGTGGAGGGGGGTGGGTGGATTAATGTAAAAGCCCTACACTGTGTCTGGCACACAAGAGGTGCTCCGTGACCATTAGTTTCTAAACATTCCCTGAAGCAGACACAGGAGGAAGAGCCAGAGCTCACCCCACCCCTCGCCCTCCCCCCCCTTGGGCCCACCTCCTCTTCTCCCCCTTCATTCTCCCCCTTCGGGAAAGGGTGGGTCAGGAGGTCTGACTTTGCATCCATTCCACACCTGTCAGTGGTCAGGGCACAGCCCCTAACGGGGACCGGCCACAGAGACAGCAAGGTGTGGTGGCATCCAGGTTGGAGAGCTGGGACGTTTGGAAGCAGGTGCTGCTGGTGCTGCCTCTTGCTTGTTGCGGACACAAGTCATTTCACTTTCTTAAGCCTCAGTTTCCTCATCTGTAGAAGGGGCCCGGCTGCCTGCCTCATAGTCATAACGGCGATGGAAGATGGGGCTGGTGCCATTGGCGGTGAGGGCAGATGCCAGCTGTCCAGCACAGGCTCATTTTGTCCCGCAGTTAGGTCTTAGCTGGGTGGGGACCGAGGGGGCAGGGACGTTTCAGAGAGCAGAGGGCAGCTTTCACCCTGGGTCTGACCCGAGGACCGTTCCCCACGCTGACGCACGGTGCCTGCTTCTCCGTGACGACTGGGAGTCCAGCAACAGATCCCAACCCGGGTCTGCTGCGGTGGACAGATGCACACATGGGTGGGTGTGTGGGCGCTCGGCCTCAGCCCCCTCAGGGTTGTGGTTTTCGTGTGCTGAGGGCAGTTTGGTACGGGAACCGCGTCGGGGCAATCCAGACCACGGACCCGCGGACGGCCGGTTACAGCAGTTCAAGCCAGAGACCCGGAGGGAAAGTGCCATCTCCTACCCTGCCTCTGCTTGGCGTAGAAGAGGCTGGCGTCTCTCGGGCCTCCACCCCCTCCCTGCGGCAGATCCTTCAGAAATTCTGGAGGCTCGGGCTTGAGGGGGTTAGTGCCGGCCTTCAGTACTTGCGGGGAGACACGGCTACAGAGTGACACCTCAGTTCAAGTCCTGGCTCTGCCACATCCCAGCTGTGTGATTTTGTGCAAGTGCCTCAACCTCTCTGGGCCTCATGTTCTGTATCTCCAAACTGGGGGAAATCAATGATACGTACCTGATGGTGTTTTGAATAGGATTAATGATTTTATATATTTTTTTAAACATTTATTTATTTTTGAGACAGAGAGACACAGAGCATGAACGGGGGAGGGGCAGAGAGAGAGGGAGACACAGAATCGGAAGCAGGCTCCAGGCTCTGAGCCGTCAGCCCAGAGCCTGACGCGGGGCTCGAACTCAAGGACTGCGAGATCGTGACCTGAGCTGAAGTTGGACGCTCAACCGACTGAGCCACCCAGGCGCCCCTAATGATTTTATATTTAAAGCACCTAGCATGGTGCCCAGAGCATAACCACTCTTGCAAATTGTTGCCTGTGATTCCTTCTAAACATGTGTACGGACCACCACAGGCCCTCAGCTTGGATGGCGTCATATATCCACATCCCTGCCTGCCACGTGTGGCTGTCCAACCCTGTCCGCACAAAAGACAAAAGGCAGGAGGAAGCCAGGTTGCCGGCCTCTTCTGCCCCACTTCAAATAGTCCTGATGTGCCGATTAGAATATTTGTATTAAAAACACAGAGCTCCCACACCACACGTCCATTTTTTTCTCAGCCAGCTTCACTCCGCAGCCCCTCGAGGTCGGTAATAAAGACAATTGGAACGCAAACCACGTTCACGCAAAGTCACACTCAGAGATGCTGGGTGTGCGTTTTCTGACGTTTGCTATAGAGACCATGAGGATTTCTGCTGATGGGGCCGAAGCTCCCAGCCCTGGCCTCTCACTCAAGCCCGCTTGCACAGCTCGGGAATACTCTGCAAGGTGGGCAAGGCTCCAGGGGAAAGCTCTGTGTCAGGTGCGGTCAGCCATCCGGCACAGCACCACTGCCCTTGCAGCCAACTCCACTTTAAAGGACTTGGTTTCGGGGCGCCCGGGTGGCCCAGTCAGCTAAACATCTGACTCTTGGTTTCAGCTCAGGTCATGATCTCCCAGTTCGTGGGTTCAGGTTCGTGGGTTCGGGCCCCATGTCAGGCTCTGCGCTGACAGTGTGGAGCCTGCTTAGGATTCTCTCTCTCCCCCTCTCTCTGCCTCTCTGTCTCTCTCTCCAGATAAATAAATAGACTTAAAAAAAAAAAAAGGACTTGGTTTTGCATTTCTACTTTGTCATTTACCAGCTGGGTGACTTCGAGTGAGTCCCGTGACCTCTCTGGGCTTCAGTTTTCTCCACTGTAAAATACTAGCTACCAGTTTACCCAAAGAGTTGTGACGATAATGAAATGAGATGTGCCTCTGAGTCATATAGCAGGTGCCTGGCACAGAGTAAAGGCTCAATAAATGTCAGTCCCCTTTTCTTCTTGTCACCCCTCACCCCCGCCAGCCTGTTACTGGCCCTCATCCAACTTGATGTGTAATCGGCTACCAGACTAGGGATGGTGAATATCTGGCATTCTTATCACCCCAAACTCCTACCAGGGCCTTGGCAGACATTACTAATCTATCCCTATTGTGGTAGGCAGAATCATGGCCCCTCAAAGATGTCTGCATCATAATCTCTGAACTCTGTGAATGTGCTACGCGCCACGGCAAGAGGAAATTCGCAGCTGTGGTTAATATGAGGATCTTGTGGCTGGATGATCTGGGTGGGCCCAGTGCAAACACAAAGGTCCTTATGCCTGTAAGGGGGAGGCAGGAGGGTCGGTATCAGAGAGATGCAGTGTGAAAGACTCCACTGGCCATTGAAGACGGAGGAAGGGGCCACACACCGAGGAATATGACCGGCTATTGGACTCTGACACGGGTAGGGAAACCGATTCCCCCCTAGAGCCTCCAGAAGGAATGTAGCTCTCCTGACACTTTGATTTCAGCCCAGTGAGACCGTGTTGGACTTCTGACTTCCCAAACTGGAAGAGAATAACCTTCTGTGTTATAAGCCACCAAATTTCTGTAATTGGTTACAGCAGCAATGGGAAACGAATATACCCATCATCATCTTTCCCCATAATAATGTACTTGGCCTGAGAAGTCTTCCCAATAGAGTGTTCCCTGCAACCACCACTGAGAAATAGCAGATGGGGCCTTCAGTCAAGCCCGCCCCCCACCCCCGCCCCGGGTACACATAATGCCACTAACTGGTTCATCTTGCAGTGCTCTGATTATAGCCTGCCCTGGCCCAATGGCCCATCTGTCCTGATTTGGGACCTTTTCAGGTCCCACCTTTACTACCTCCTCAGGCACACCTTCCCCTTAGCTTGAAACCCAATGACCCCAACCATCTCTGGACCTCTTCCTGTAGGCTCAGACCCCTTAATGGCCCTAGAAAGCAGACTGCTCCCTCCCAGAGCTTCATTCTCTAGTTCCAGCAAGGGCCTAGCTTCCGTGGCTGCCTCGTGACCCATAGCTGTGGGATCCTCTGAGCAAAGGAAGCCACATGAAATGGCTGGATCAGAAGGAATGTTAGACCACAGCCTGCCTCCTGGCCCCCACAACTCTCAGCTTCAGTACAAAGGCCTTCACCACAAGGGGTTATATTAGATGCATAAATTCATATCCACTGGCCTGTGGCCACCATAGGAACAAAGGCTTCTGGCAGCAACACCCTGCCCAGAGGAATGCTTCCTATAGAGGAACAAAGGGTCTCAAATAGAGATGTTTTTCTTCCACTTGTGAATGCGGAGGAGCTACAGACAAGGACAAGGCTCCCAGGGGATGGGCACCAAAGGGGGAAAAATAATGGCTTACAGTTCAAAACGCCCTGAGATCAAACACCTTTGCCCTCGCATCCGTTTCTGGCGTTCACCCCACGCAAATACAAGCACACATGCACCCTTCTGTTGTGTGCATATACCCTCCCCCTCCAGGACACCCAAGCCACCAAAAGACAGCCAGTACACACGCGTAGGCACGCACACCACCCAGCATGCCACTCCACGGATGTCTGCGTGCACACGCACAGCCCCAGGCACCCACATGCTCATCCCCGCGATGACAGGGCACACGTGGAGGCATCGCCGTGCATACAGATGGGCCACCTATTTTCCACCCCGAGACACTAACACATTTGTGTGTTTGACTGCCCGGAGGTGGCTAAATACCAGCTTCACGGTGAGCATGTGCCCAAACACGTCACGCGTCCTCGGAAGCACGGACACATCCATACTGTGGCATACATACGATTGCACCCAGGACCCACACCTGAAAACCACGGTGATTCCCACTTCACGCACACACCCGAGGCCCACGCCAGACGGACAGCCATGTAGAATGCCACCTGGCACACCATCTCCGAATGTCTTCGTGAAAACAAGCAAAAACCAAGTAAATAGAAGCAAAGGCCTTTGATGTTTTGGTTTCTCCAACAAGACTGCCTCTTGGTTCAAGGGGCTCCCTGCTGCAAGGTGCCCGCTCTCTCAGCCGGTGCCCACTGGTAGCATGGTAATCATCTCCCAGGGGCCTTGGGTGCTCACATTAACATGAGCGCTCACACACACACACACACACACACACACACACACACTCACAGGCACACACACATACCCCTGACTGTTTGCAGCTGCCTTTTCTTTTTAAATCTCTCATATAATACACTTGCAATCCAGCCCCCCTCCTGCTTGCCTGGGCTAAACTATTTTGGGAATTGGCACAGATGCTGAGAGCAAAGATATTATTCTGAGATGCTCAACAGAGATCAAAGCTGCTTAATCAAAGCCGTCAACTCAGTGCACGGTGCCTTGGTGCATCCAGAGCCCAGGTGGAGAGGAAGCAGCCAGAGCTATCGGTTAAGAGCCAGGGAGAGCCCAGCAGTGGGACACCAGATCCGACAAGAACGGAGCCTTCGATTCCTGACTCCTGAGGTCATCTAAGGCCCTAGCTTGTCTCACTCGCCATCTCCAGACAGAAGTCGGCTCGCTCCACACAGCCCCAGAAGGACGAGAATCTCTCTGCTTAAAAAGCCCTCCAGGAAAGAAGATTTCCTAACCCTGTACTGAGCAATTGTCACACCGAGGAAAGGAAAGGGCTTTGTCTCTTGCTGTAGGTCTGATGAAACACTCCAGAACTTTCATGGACTGGCCCCTCTCCCAGGAGTGTTGCTGGGTGGGCCTGGCTGATATTCAAAGTGGCTTGTGTGTGGTATGAATGGGAAAGTCATGGTGGGGGGGCAGGTGCAGCTCTTTGTGGGACAGTGGAGACAGAGGAAGCTCCAGGGGAATCCTCCGGCTTACATTCTTCACCTATGGTACACAACCAAGAGAACCCCCATCGCTGCCACCCCTTCTGCCCCCCCAACACACATAAAGTGGTCACTAATTCATTAATTCAACCTGAATTTGCCACACACTTTTCTGAGAACAAAACAGTCTCTCCCCAAGGAGGCTTACGTTTTAGATGGAAATGGGAGGGATGGGGGAGGGAGATGGGTCAGGTTACAAGTAAATAAAACTTATATTTCAGATTATCAGAAGTGCCAGGAAGGAGACAAAGTGCTCTGAAGAACAGAGAGAGTAAGTACAAGCTGTGGGGCTGGAAGGCTGGATTCGTTTAGATAGGGTGACCACAGAGGCGTCTTTGTCTTTGAGGAGGTGACATCCGAGCTCAAACCTGAAGGGTGAGAAGGACCCGCCACGCAGGGAGCAGAGGGAACTGTATTTCACACAGCGAGCGTAGAGCCTCCTGTGTCTGCTCAGGGAGGGCTTTGCGGGTGGGTGAGGAGGGTGTCCTTCTTCCAAGAGGCTTAACTCCATCATCACTGAGGGGAATGGGTTAAAAGAGGGCAAGAGGAGAAGCAGAGAGAACAGCTAAGAGGCCACAGTACTCTAGGCAGTACTGGAGTACTCTACGGTACTCCACGCACAAGGTGATGGTCACCTGGAATAGCACGGGGCAGTGGAGGAGGACAGAGAAGGGTGGGTTTGAGATTCATCTGTAGATCGAAGTGATGGGCTTGCTGATGGGTTGAATGTAGCAGGTCAGGGGACTGGAGAATGCCGTCATCAGTCAATTCACAAAGTCCAACTACTCACACTCAAAAAGCCCATGGCTGGGAGAGACCTCCGTGAAATCTCAGCCAGAGTTTAAATGGACCCTTAGCCCACCAGGAGGTCATCAGCGCCTGCTCGCATGAGATGGCGAGCTGACCAGCTCCAGGGTCCACCTGCCTATGGCCCGATAGTCAGCAGTGGTCATGGGAGAGCTCTCCTTTGGCTGTGCTGAACTCTGTCAGAGTCACAATGTTCCTTCACAAGTGGGACACCCGGGTGGACTTCAACACATCCAAGTTCAGAGAATCCCCAAAGGACAAGAAGCTAAGATGTCATCTTTCTTGAACCCTGCATTTGTATCCCTGAGGTCATAGCCCTGCCACTTGGCCCCGAGAAACTGGGCTGGCTAAACCCTGTCCCTGTTCTTTTAGGTCTCGGGAATGGGGTATCACCATCTAAAACTGTGTTTCCCAAAAGCAGCCCTGAAATGATGACCCCATAAGATACTGCATAGCAAGAGATCCTTGGATGAATACGTCTGGGCAATGCTGTGTGTGTGTGTGTGTGTATACATATATATATATACGTATATACATGTATATATACATATGTATGTATATACATATATACGTATATACATATATATGTATATATACATATGTATATACGTATATATATACACGTATATATACATGTATATGTATACACATATGTATATGTGTATACATATATATGTATACATGTATATGTATATATGTATGCATATATACATATGTGTATATACGTATATATATACACGTATATATACATGTATATACACATATGTATATATACGTGTACATATACACGTATGTATATATGTATATACACGTATGTACATATATGTGTCACGTATATACATATATACATGTATATATGTATATATGTGTCACGTATATACATATATACACGTATATATATATGTATATACGTATATATATTACAGATACTTGCATAACACATACGTATGTGTGTGTATATATTAGAATACTCTACCGCAAACTTCTCTTAGAGTTTCACAATGCACATGAGCAGGCTCTCACAAGTGCTGCAGTGAAGATTCCCACTCAACTTTGTTGACTAGTACATTACCTAAACTTATCGACCAAAGCAACCTTCCTTCCCAGAGCACCTCCTATTAATAGCTCCACTTTGGGAAATACCATTCCAGGTGACCGAGTTATGACATGGAATTTGTTAAACGGGGAACTTCAGCCCCAAGTCCCACTTTGCTCTGAACCATTTAGATGTTTTCAAGCCCAAATGGTGTTTTTGAATTCAATAACTTGCTTAGTGGGTTCTGTCTTTTTTATTGGCGCTTATAGACCCGGCTTGGTTTACATATACACACTGGGTTTGATGAACAAGCTGGAAGCCACTAGTTGCCTTTCCTCCTTCCTCTCAGCCCCGCCGAATTCAAATTCGTCATCCCATGGCTGACAACCAGGTCTTAGATGGAATTGAATGTTTATACTCTGTTGCCCATTCCTAAGAGGGGATCCCAATGGTTGGGCCCTTTCTCTGTGTTTTTCCCACTTTCTACTCTACCTCTCTGAGTGCACACAAGGCTGGTGGGTCAGTGTGGGGTCCCCTGGCTCCATTAGGACAAGTGGAACCCTGTGGCCAGCCCTGCAGCCAGGTCTCACTCTGCTGTGGGCCACCTGTGAGACACCCAGAAAATCTCTTTCCTCTGGGCCCCCATTTCCTCCTCTGAGGAGAAAGTAGGAGACCACGAAGGCCTCTATCAGCTACCTCAGCCTCTGTGGGCCTGTGGCGCTCAGTTTCCCAGAGAAGCAGCCTAAAAACACAGCAACGGTAAGTGTCCTCTCTGCGCACAACCTTATTAAAAACTGGAAAACCTCTTGAAATCAATACTTCCTTTGTTGAGAAAATATGTAGAAATATTTTGCCATTCGATGCGGGATACCAGTCCTAAAGAACAGTTATCGGAGGAATAAAAACAGTAACGGGGGTGGCAGTGGAAGGACGCCAGGGGCCAGCATGCAGGTTCTGCCCCCTATTTGGGGGCACTCACAGAGGGTCTGTTTCATCGGCACTGCTGGTGACCAGACCCTCTCCAAAGCAGTGAATCCACTTCCTCCCCTCCTTAGGACAACAGAGCTGAAGTAGAGACCTGTCAGGGGTCGTCAAGCAAAAGCCATGTTGTTTGCCCAAATATTTAAGCACAGCGAGGCACCCTTCTCAAGGAATAGCGGGAGCCCTCCAGAAATCCACCTGACAAGGGACAACCTTCATAAGGAGAGCGATCTCAGCCTGCTGTGTTAACTCTTTCCTGCACAAAGGCCAGTACTCTCTCTGTTTCCGGATGGGTAGGTTAAGGCTCAAGACATATGCATCCAGGCACCTGTACACATTCAGGTACTCTGATAACTATGCTGGGCCTTTGTGTCCTCATGGGTAAAAAGTGTCCTTGTGAGGTGATAATAGAAACTACCCTATGTTGTTGTGAGGGCAAAGGGATAGTGTTTGTAAGTCTGCATATAAGGCATTTGGAACAGCGCCTGGTACATAGTAAGGACTCAATATGTGTTAGATAATATTAGTATTATTGGTCCAAACCACATGGGTAGTAACTGGCAAAGCGAGGCTTCAAAGCCTGGTCTGTTTCATTCCACCACATCTATCTTATTCTACCACATTATTGCTTCCAGAAAGTTCTGCTTTCTCAAGCCCAAGGCTTGTTTTTTTCGGTTCATGTGGTAGAAAGCATGGCTATGGAAGGTCCCCGTGTTTTACTCATTACTGTTCAGACGCTGAGAGAGAAACTGATTTCCTTCTTTTAGTCCCAACACCAAACTTCTTAGGGAAGGAACTGGCTCAGCCATTGTCAAGTGCTCACCCTGGGATCACTCATGTGGGCTCAGGGGGTGGGGTCAGGTAGCTCCTGCTGAAACCACATGGATTTGCAGAAGGGACTCCTGGAAAAGGGGACTCGAAGCACACAATCCTGTAACCGTGCCTTACAAGTGGGATAATTATATGCACCTCCCAGGATTACTGTGAGGATTTGATAAAGTACCATGTGCAGAATGTTGAGCACACAATAAGTGTTCAATAAATGAGTGCTTATTTCATCAGAAGTCTATATCTGAAATAAAAGCCAATTTGCCAGTCTAGCCTAAGAAGTCTCCTAGAAACAAAGACAACCAAACTCCCACTAGGTACAATGGGCCCCAGATCACCTTACATGTGTCAGCACTGGTAGTCTGGGTTGGGAAAAGGAACAGTGTCAGGGAATCATGAGCACAGAGGTAAGCTGGGACTCAAAACAGGTGTGCAGAAGTGGAAGGCAGACACAGGGCCAGTAGCCAGGGAACACAGAAGCTAGAAGTGCATGGTCCTTCGTGTGGCCAGGAGATCAAACCCCAACTCCTGGATGGACAGAAACAAGAAGACTCAGAAATTCTTTCACCTGCTACTTCAGAGAAGCCTTACCTTGGAAAGGATGAGCTACACTGGGACCAGCATTTGGCCCATTGGAATTTGTTTTTAATTTTTTTTTAATGTTTATTTATTTTTGACAGAGAGAGAGAGAGAGAGAGGGAGAGAGACAGAGCATGAGCGGGGGAGGGGCAGAGACAGAGGGAGACACAGAATCTGAAGCAGGTTCCAGGCTCTGAGCTGTCAGCACAGAGCCTGACGCGGGGCTCGAACTCACAGACCGCAAGATCATGACCTGAGCCGAAGTCAGATGCTCAACAGACTGAGCCACCCAGGCGCCCCTCCCATTGGAATTTTTTTTTTAATTTTTTTTTCAACGTTTTTATTTATTTATGGGACAGACAGAGACAGAGCATGAACGGGGGAGGGGCAGAGAGAGAGGGAGACACAGAATCGGAAACAGGCTCCAGGCTCCGAGCCATCAGCCCAGAGCCTGACGCGGGGCTCGAACTCACGGACCGTGAGATCATGACCTGGCTGAAGTCGGACGCTTAACCGACTGCGCCACCCAGGCGCCCCTGGAATATTTTTAATCTCCAGTGCTAAAACCCCCTTTTCTCAAGAGGAAACTCATCACTTTTCACAACGTGTGGGTCTCTGCCAAGTGGGTCTGGATGGCCGAGGTCTTGTATCTTAATCCAGAAGGTGTGAGACACCCTGACGTTCCAGCACCCTTCAGAGTAAGTAAAAGACGCAAAGATTTCAAGAGAAGAATGGCTTGTAGGGACTTGGATCTCTTCTTTCACTCAGCACGAAGCAAAAGGGCAGCCTTCTGGACTCAAGAACTGGGGGCAACAGGGCCCCTTCTTGGTGGTGTGCCCCTGAGTTTTAGGGGGCCTTCCAAAGAATAGAGAGCCATGGACCCAGAGCCCCTTACCAAAGGCAAGCAAACCTCCATCTTCCCCCTGACACTCAAGAGCGAGTCCTTGCTTCTCCAGGGGCAGACAAAGGTATTGAGAAACTGGCCTGGAGAACAGAGCACGACAGGAAGAAAGACACAGATGTTCAGAGAACAACACAAACATGTCTGATTCCTGCAAAAGCTAGCAAATGTGTTGTCCAAATCTATTGACTGGTCGCTAATGCATGAGATTCAGGCTGGTGGAAACAGCACTCAGACAAGCTGCTCTGTATTGACTATAATTTCATGAGCATGAGGTTCAATTAGCCATTGAACTAGATACAGAAACGAAAGCTATTTGAGGCTTTGCAGCGATGCGGATGCCAATCGATGACCCAGACTGCCTCTTAGGATGACTTCCAATCCCCACACTTCCTTCCAACCCCCACCTGCCCACTATCCTTAAGGTAAGATGGCCTGGATCACTAGAATATCTCTCTGGCTGGTTCCACTGCCCCCATTCTCTCTCCCCCAATCAATCCTCCACACAGCAGCTGAAGTAATTGGTCTAAAAAGCAAATCTGATCATGTCACCCCCTGCTTAAAAATTTCTGATGACTCAGGGCATCTGGGTGGCTTAGTCGGTTAAGCACTCAACTCTTGGTTTCGTCTCAGGTCATGTGGCTTATCTCACCTTCACGCTGTGGTCTTGCCTAACAATACAACCACGTCTCTTGCCACGCCATTGTATACCTTGTTCCCACTTTCTCCAACTCTTGGAAATTGTTCACACAGGTTGATGGAGATAGTGCTATGTACTCACTAAAAGGCACTTCATCTTCCTCCCAGGGACATGGCTAGAAGTGATGAATGACGAGGCTCTCAAGGAAGGCAGAGTCATATACAGAAGGTGCCTGGGTCCCTGAATCATCGTTTGGAAGACAGCATCTAGAACCACCCAATCAGAAACACCACGAACAAGGAACAGTTTTATTGTATGACATCACTGACACTTGGGGACATTTGTTACAGCAGTCGGAAAATTCCAGCTAGTACACGGCCTGTTCTCTTGGCCAATAGGCCTTCGCAAGTGTGCGCTCTCTCCCTACAACCTCTTTCTCCTTATTTTTCTGCCCAGAAAATATCTACTTATCCCGTAATACTCTGGCATCACCTCTTCTGGGAAGCATACCTTAGTTCTCTAGGGTGAGTTAGGAGCCTCTCTCTGAAGTTTCCCAGAATTCTGTGCTTTTCTCAGTGCACACAGTGTACCTCACCCAAAGAATATGTTTTTTTTTCCCCTATGTTTATTCATTTTTGAGAGACAGAGAGAACAGAGCATGAGCTGGGGAGGGACAGGAAGAGGGGGAGACAATCTGAAGCAGGCTCCAGGCTCTGAGCTGTCAGCACAGAGCCCAACGCGGGGCTTGACCTCACTGACCGAGAGATCATGACCTGAGGGAAAGTCGGATTCTTAACCGACTGAGCCACCCAGGGGCTCCCACCCAAGGAATCTTAATTATCTCTTTCCTTGCACACCTGTTCCAGTAACTAGACTCTGGGCAGGGACAGTGTCTTGTTCATGCCTGCATTTCTGGGGTCCCTTCCCAGAGTAGAAGTTGAGTAAATGTTTTATGGACAAAAGACTGAAGTAGGTTAATACATAGATTTGTGAACAGGCTATTCTCTGATGATAACCTATGCCTTTACATAATGCCACCTCCCTCACTTGTGTGTGTTGAGGACAACGTGGGGACAGTTAGGTCAGCAGCCCAGGCTGTAGGGAAGCCCTCGTAGCAAACTTGCCGGACCGCGGTCGGTGTAGAAGCCAGAGCTCTGGGTTCTCTGCATGTTGTAGACACAGGTGAGAGGCAAGACATATGTCAGGAAACATTGGCATGGTGTGAAAGGAGAAAGGAATGTACCTTCATTAAGCACCTGCCATATGCTAGACAATTTAAACATATTCTTTCAGCGAGTCTGTCCTCACAACAACCCTGTAAGTTTGCTGTTATTATCCCCATCTGGCAAGTAAAGAAGCAGGCTCAGAGAAGTTAAGTGACTTGCCCAAGGCCACACAGCTGGTAAGTGGCAGAGCTGGAATCCAAAACAGGGCCTTTCCGTCTTCTGAGCAGGGGCGCCACCCAATGCATCTCAGCAGACAAAAGGAGAAGCCAGACATGCCTAGTTTCTCCACGACACCCAGGGCCTGGGCCTCGTGTAGACATGAGGCCCGCACATCAGTCCTGGCCTGACAAAAAAGCTCAGAAGGCTTCTCCTAGCAGCGGCCTGTTGAACACGGACTGGAGGAGAGAGTAAAGAAACAGGCTGCTTTTCCCCGGGCCCAGGCTCTGTCAGGCAGGCCTGATTTGTCTGACTGCTGCAGACGCTGCAGAAACAAACACTGGGCTGTTGGGTCAGGTTCCCCTGTTTCTCAGATGGAGGAGCCGGACCGGAGCCAGCGCATTTCTCAACCCCCAGGCAACCGCTGACCAGGCCTCCTGGGCTCTGTCTCCACTGGCAGCTGTGAGCGGCGCAGCCTCCTGGCTGGCTGAGCAGCCCCCGGCCCTGCTGGCAAGTAAGGGCCCAGGGTCCTGCGTGCCAGGGACCTCCCCCTCTGTCTGGGAAGCTCGGCCAGGAGCCCCAGGCCCCGGTCAAGCCTTCGCTTGCCTCAACACCCTGGCAGCTGAGCAGAGGCCCCTGAATTGCTGGGGGGGGGGGGGGGCAGATCGGGAAGGCAGAAGTCCTTGTGGGATGCGACTAGGAGGGGAGGCTGGTGGGGAGAGACTGGGAAGAGTTTGGGCACCAGAATGAGCGCTCTCAGTGGCCAGCATCCGAAGAGGGGGCCTCTGCCAGCCACTCTGATGGAGAGAGATAGCTCCTGCCCCCCGAGGAGCTCAGAGTCTGGAGGGGGTGATGGACGCAGGGCAGACAATCTCAGCAAGGGGTCAAAGGGACTCGGCTTCAGGCTGCACCCCTTATCGGCCATGTGGCTTTGGACTAGTGACAAACGCTCTGGGCCTCAGTTTTCTCGTCTGCGAAATGGAACTAATGATATCCACTTGAAAGGTCCGGAGGAGGAGCGCATAAGTGCTTTGCTCATAAAGTACTTTGCTCATAAAAATGGTGCTTGCTACAGGATCTTGGCCCTTCCAGTTAGGCGGACTGTGTAGAAGTCAGGGACCTGAGCCTTTGTTTCTTTCACAGCACCCGTGGTTTCTTACTTAGTTTTCCAAGTAAGAGAGAGGTTGAATGTATATCCTGATGGGATAGAAACTGCCCCCAATAATAACTTCAGGAGATAAGTCTCCCTCTACTGGGCTTGCTCCAAGGAATCAGCCTCTTTGAACGGACCAAGAAGAAAACCACAAAACAGGCAACGACAGGCGGGAAGGGGGTAGCCAGAGCCTAATAATCTCCTAATAATGAGTCCGGATCGTCTAAACTTGATAAAACCTCCTTGAATAATCAAGGGCAGACTGCAATTGTGAGAATCAGTCCCCTCTAGACAGCACTCTCAGTCTGTGAAGCTCCGTCACGAACATCATTTATGTCATCTGGGGGAGCCCCATCAATATGCGTTGAAGGACAGAGCCTTGCCACCGTCTCTTAATGCAAGGAATTAGGATCCTGATTTAACTGATAAGGAAGCCAGGGCTCAGAGAGGGGCATTAGATTTTGCTAGACAGAGATGGGTCCTGTTTGCTGCCACACCTAGTGTCCTTCACACCATTCCACGCCTGCCAGACAGACATATGGCGAACGGGGGTAGGCAGTCACTGGCCCTCCCCGGAGCCAGTCAGGACATCCAACCGACAGAGCTCCTCTCAGTGTGCCGGTCTTGGGGACGGGTCTTTGAAGCAGCACATAAAACTTCTTGCTTGTACCCCTACCCTGCCCACCGGCAGGCGTGTTCCCCGGTGGGTGGGAACCGTGCAAAGCCGGAAGGGGGCAACTGGCACGGCTGGAATGCAAACAAACAATGAGGCTGGTGAAAGATTGGCCCAGGTCCCTTTTGCTGAGGGAGGGTGTATAAAATATGGAAATAAAAATTACACAACTGAGCTGTCTCCTGGGAAGATGATGGCTAATTAGATGTCTCACAGCACACTGGCTCCGAATCACAGAGCACTCTTCACTGGGGGTTGCAAACCCCAGCCACGAGCCGGGCACGATGCCCAGAGAGGCTCCCGGGACTCCGGTGGTCACCAAAACCACCGCTCAGAGCACACTTTCCAGGTGCCGTGCTCTGCGCTGGGGATTTGCATTCATCACTCACTGAATACAAGTCTCTTTCTCTCTCTTTTTTAAAGTGTTATTTATTTATTTATTTATTTATTTATTTATTTATTTATTTATTTATTTATTTATTTTAAGAGAGACAGAGATAGCACAAGCAGGGGAGGGGCAGAGAAAGAGGGAGAATCCAAAGCAGACTCCAGCCTGACACGGGGCTCGAACCCACGAAGCCATAAGATCATAACCTGAGCCGGAACCAAGAGTCGGACGCTCAACTGACGGAGCCACCCAGGCGCCCCCTGAAGACAAGTCTCCTTAAAAGCCCGAGAGTTAAGTGCTCAAGCGTCCTCATTTGCTAGAAGAGGAAGCAGAGGCAAGGGGAGGTTATCTACGCACCCCTGGTCTTGCTGGAGAGGTGAAAGGTGGTCACTGACTCTAGAAACAAAAGGAAAGACAGCCCTAAATCCGTAAAGAAAGAATTGCTTTTGCTTTCTCTTCCATGGGCATTTTATGAGGTGACACAGATGACAAATCCTGGCTTGTCAGAGCTGGAAAGGCCCTCGCACAGCATCTAGGCCCATGTTTTACAGAGTTTTCTTTTTCCTTTTTTAGCCACGGGACACGTTGTCTAGCTGCAATCTCGAGTGGAACTGTAGTCGACGAAACAGAGCGAGGAGCTGCCTCGCCTCGCCTTCTTGCCTTGCTCTCACCATCACATTTTCCTGGAACCCTGGGATTCCTTAGAATCCAGTCTGAAAAGCACTGTCCGCATTCAATTCCTGTACCTCCTGCGTGGGAAACAGAGATCTGGAGAAGCTAAGGGATCTGTCCAGTGTCAAAAGGCCAGGAAGCGGTGGAGGCACAACCAGCCATCAAGCTTCCTGGTGTCCAGGTCAAGGGCTTTTGGCTGGGCCCGGCAGCCTTCCCTGCTCTCAACTACTATGCAGGTGGGTATAGCTATAGGTGATGCAGATACTCATCGTGTACAGACATAGAGAAAAGAAGATAAAGGCATATCATTTATTGAGTGTTCTTTGTACCGGGCTGTGTGGCTGTATAAGGGGCCCAGAGTTGGGGGAACAGGGGACCTATTCCTCAGGAGCTCACAACAGAGTTGGGGAGACAGACAGGGGCTCCCAGGGCTGCCCCACAAACCAGAGGGTGGAGGAAATTGTATCCAAAGTGCCCATGACAGCCCATGAGGAGTACAGAATGGCAGAGAGTTCTTCAGGACTGACAGGGGCAAGGGCCTTTGAAAAGGGGATACTTGGACCAGCAGAGTCGGGATCATTGATGGGACCAAACAGGAGAGGCTCGGAGAGCAAAGGCCAAGAGGCAGAGAAGCGCCAGGGGTGACGGTCGAACCATCCAAAACAGATCAGCTCAGCCTCTGCCCTGTCCCCTTTGCGAACAGGATTTGTCCTTCCCACCCTAGCCCACCTTGCCTTTCTGGGGTCTGTTTGGGGGTTTAGCCTCTGTCTTTTCAGCAACTGTCCTGAAGATGGGAGGCAGAAGAAGGAGAGAGCAGGAAGAAGGAAATTAATTCTCCCAGGCTGTGTGTGTGTGTGTGTGTGTGTGTGTGCATGTGTGCATGTGTGTGTGTATGTGTGTGCACATAAGAACAAAATACCACTGATATTAAACACTACCTGAAGCTACTTCTCCCTTCTTTTAGAGAGCCACAATTAACCATGGGGGAGTTGTTCTAACATAGATTTATTATTAACATAAATATTCTTCTTATTATTCTTATTCTAGGAAAATGCCTTGATGGCCTCTCTGGTCCCTGGCCTGGAAGGGGAAGGAGAAACAAAGAGGAGGCTCAACTGTTCTACCTGAAATGACATTTGAGCTTCGCGCCCTGGAAGCCCCAGAGGCTGGATGGGTGAAGGCTGGGTCGTGGAGCTGGGCAGGGTTCAGAAATGGAGTGTGACAAGGGAAATGAAGACAGAGTCCCAAAACGGAGTAGGAGATGCACTCAATGGGGGACAGGACACAGCCACCCTCTTTCTGGGAACATCGAGCTGTTTTGCCTACTCCTGTATTTCCATCAAAGGTCTGGTGGCCCCGGGAACCTCATGTCGATGGCTTGCGGAATGGCGATGGGCAACAGGAGAGGGAGCTCGAGTCTCCAGTGCTGAGAGTGAGCTCAGGAAGACAGAAGCATCACGGATGGAAGGGGTGAACACCTGGGCGTGCTGGGGAGACGGGGTTTCTCAGAGTAGCGGGGACTGGGCACGCGCTGTTTGATTTGGAGGGTCAAGCGATGGATGCTGCCAGAAGGCTAAAAGGTGAGGGTGTTTGGCGTACCTGGCAATGTGTGTGCATGTTTCCAAGATGCATATTTACATCAGTGTGTTCATGAGGGCCGCTACCTGTGTGGTCGTGCAGGTAGATGTGTGTGTGAGTACGTGTAAGTATGGAAATGCAGACATACCCCATATATGTAGGAGTACGTGCATAGGGGGCCTGGACTTCAGGATGTGTGGTTATGTGTGTACAAATGAATAAAGACGAGCAGTGGCCATGTGGGTGTGGATGTGAGAAGGCCTGTGAGCGCGGCTGTGTGTCACTCCATGTGCGTGTAGGGCTGTGGGGAGATTTGTAAATGTGCAGACCCTCTACTCTGTGTGTGTGCACAGATGCGCCAGGGACCCAACAACCTCTGCAGCGTGCCTCCCTCCCTTTGGGGTCCGGCACAGCCGGCGAGGCTCCGCGCAGCAGGGAAGGGGGAGTAGATGTTCCCGGGCGTGCTTGCCCCAGAGCGCTGCTCCTTGCCCAAGAACATTCCCACTTTCCCATTCCTGGGAAGGAACATAATGTCCACTGGCTCCTCTCCTGCCCGATGAGTCCAACTCCCTTGTCTTGGGCTGCAAGGCGCTTCCTGACCAGGACAGGGAGCATCCAGGGAGCCAAACCCCGGGGGCAGAGTGGGAGGGAAACATACCGGCTCCAAGAGTGTCAGCAACAGGAGATCTTCCCGGGGTGATTAAAGTAGCCATCATTTATTGGGTGTTTGCCATGCGCCAGCCCCGTGCAGAACATTTCACATGAATAAACTCATTTAAGCCTCCCTACAGCCATAGTTGCTAGGGATTACCACGATCTTGTTTGGGCAGATGAGGACACTGAGGCTCAGGTGAAGGAACTTGCACAAGATGGCACAGGCAGAGCTGAGACTGGAACCGCCGAGGTTCCTATACCCCTCAGCCAGCCTCGCCTTTTCCAAATACCTTTTTAGAACCTGAGGTCCTACTATGTGCCAGGCCATGCGCTGAGCCCTTTCATATCATAAATGACACATATCATGCTTTCCATTTATTATCTTATTTCACCTCCATAACTACATTATCAGGTTGATGTGATGCCCATTTACAATTAAAGAAACTGAGGAACAGAGAGGTTGAGTCACTTTCTTAAGGACACACAGCTTGTAAAAATTGGAACCAGAACTTGAACTTGAGCCCATGTCTGTAATAAATTAGATTATCACATTTTAGACCTATGATATTCTCATGAAGTAGGGAATATTTAGCCCAGGATCAGAGACAGGGCACAGAACTGCTATGTAACTGAGTAAGGAGCAGAGACAGGATAGGAACTCAGGTCTGTGGGAACATCGATGTGCTTCTATGGATGGACATCTGAGACTGAATTATAAGAATACGGTCAGGCATGTGCACGCACGTGCGCACGCGTGCGCGCGCGCGTGTGTGTGTGTGTGTGTGTGTGTGTGTGTGTGTTGGATCTTTCCATCTTTTTCCTGCCACCCCAACCCTTCAGCTCTAGCCCTCAGGGTCCCAGAGAGGCCCTCCTCCTTCTCACTCCACTTGTCTCTGTCCCTCTCCCACCCCTGACTCTCCCCTTCTCAGATTTCTCATGGCCCTCAGACCACATATCTCCTCACAGAGCCTGGTTCTCCGCCACCCAACTCTAAGTTTTTCAGCTGATTTTTCTTTGTCTGGTCCCATCTCCATGTCAGATCTTGAGCTCCCCATCACCACGGCTTAGCGTGGGGCTAGGCCCATGGTAGAGACTCAGACAGTACTCACTGCTTCTCCTGATGATAAGGGTGAGCCTTGAGTCACCAGGGGTCCATCCATCCATCCATCCATCCATCCATCCAACAAATATTTGTTAAACAACTACTATATCCCAGGCACAGTTCTAGATATTTGTTTACATCAAAGAATAAAACCTAACAATAATACCTGCTCTTATGGGTCTTATCATCGAAGAAGGAGAGAAAGACAATAAATGATAAATAAGTAAATTACAGAGTATGTTAAAAGATGATGGCTAACAGAAAAAATAGCACAAGGTGAGGAGAATCCAGGGCCCATGGAGAAGGTGATCTTTAATCAAGTCTTGAAAGAGGGAGTGAGTTAGCCACGTGGATATCCATGGAACAATGCTCCGGGTGGAACAGACAGCAAGTACAAAGGTCCTGAGGTGGATATGTGCCAGTATGGCTGGAGTGGAATGACCCGGAGGAGATTAATAGAGGAGCAAGTCAGATTGCGCAGCCACTGTCCTGACTTGGATTTGGACTCTGAAGACGAGGAGGGCTTTAGAAGTTTCTCTGCCTCCTCATCCCCACCCCAGATCTTTGTTTTGCTGTCTTTTTATCATTCAGGTCTGAACCAAAGCCGTCTCCTCAGGGAGGCTTGTCCTAGGACCACCTTATCTAAGTGGCACCCCGCATCTCACCACTCACTCTTTATCACAACGACCATGTTTCATCTTTTTCACAGCACGTGCTGTTCTGGAAGTTAGCTAATATGGGTTTCCTTGGTTCCTGTGTCTATTTTGTGTCTTCATCCACCCGAGTGAAAGTTGCCGGAGAGCAGGCCTTGTGTCTGTCTCGTTTCGTGTGGAGTCCCCACGGCCTATGGGAGTGCCTCTCAGCACCAGAGTGCTATATGGCAATGCAGCATGTAGCGAGCCACCCCTCCTACCGGCCCATTAACAGCTGCACGTTCCCCAGTGAGGCCGGTTACCGGCTCATAAACCTGGCTCCTGTTGGGAAGGCAGGTGCGTGCCTCCTGCAGAAATTCCATCCTGCCCCTCCTGCCCGCTAACACCCCCTAAAGTTGAATATCGGGGTTTAAACCCAAGTTACCACAAGCTAACAGAAGCCATTTGCAAAGCAGAGCCTTTCTCTCTGCCCTTCGACTAGGTCATGAGAAATAAATAGCTCTTTTATTAGCGACTCATGGCATTGCCCTGCTGGTCCAGTCACAAAGCTGTTACCCAGAGAATTCCACAACACCAAGCGGGGCAAGAAGTGATAGAGAATCTACTAAGGACTTCACATAGACCTCATCACTGGGCTCCTGAACAAGCCTGCAATGCCACGTTTTTACACCTGTTTTACAGGTAAGGAAGTCGAGGCTCAGAAGCGTAGTGACTGACCCTGTCTAGGTACTGTGTGATTAGTGTATGGCAGAGTCAGCATTCAGTCTTAGGACTGCCAGACGCCAGACTGCATGCTCTTTCTACACGCCCGTGCCAACCCAGCTTCAATTCAGCACAAAAATCTATCCTTCAGAGGTCTGAAAAGAACCAAGAAAAGGAAAATATAAGTAAGGAGCCTGTCTCAGTGGGACTGGGGTAGGCTAAGAGCCGGCTCTGTATTCATGCCAGAAGAGCCGTCCTGAGCCCAGCATTGGCCAAACAGGGGCATCCCGCGCCGTGGACAGCCCCGTCTTCCCCACCATCTGGGGCACTTGGAGCGGCCCTGGGGTCCGGCTCGCCCGCCTGGGTACTCCACAGGAGTCTCGGCAGCCTGCCTGCCCGCCAGACTAAACATTCCCTCTCCCAGCTCTCCCAGCTCCACCGGCCAGAGTGTCCTAGGAGAGAGTCTCAACAACAGAAGAGAGGGATCGTTGACACGCATCTACGGACACCCTCGGGAGAGAGGGTCGTATACCCAGGCTTGCAAACACACACGCACAGGGATGAATGGGCCTTTGGACACCACCTGGGGGAGATAGACCAGCCCACAGACCCACGATGACCACTCACTCTCTCTCTCTCTCTCTCTCTCTCTCTCTCTCTCTCTCTCACACACACACACACACACACACACACACACACACACAGAGGCAGAAACGGTTATCTTTGAATACTGATAAAGAGCGCTGGGCCCACACTAAACGCGCATGCACATAAATACCCAGATGCCACTTGCCCTGGGCTCCTGCACACCCACAGGGACACGTAGGGCTAAATGTGGACACATACACAGTGTGCAGGGCTGTCTTTTGGAAAATAGGGGGAAAGATCCTGCCAATGTTTCCACTGTGTGCTGCGTCTAAAAATTTTGCAGCCAGGAGAGATGCCCCCAAGCTGTGTAGCTATGTGTGGGCTCTCAGATAAAGTGGGGATCACGAAAACAAACAGCTCGGAGAACATGTTGGGGGAGGGGGGAGGACGGCGCTTTGCCGACAGGGTTGAGGTAAAGGCTGTATCGAGAGCGGGGTCCCCCGATGGCTGAGACAGAGACAGCTGGAGCCTGTAGCTGATAGGCTTATGGCTTCAATTTCCTGAAAGGAACAAAAACAAAAAAGCAAAAAACCGCAAGCCTACCCTGATGGTTGCTTTGGAAAGATTCACTGAAATCACATTGGAAGCACTGCGCCCAGCACATCCCAGGGACTGAACACAGGAAAGCCGTTCATGTGATTACACTCACAAATACCACCGGTGATGGCGACACGAATCAGTCCACTGTCACCTTTGATAACTGCCCCTTTGCGAGCTGATTCCTTATAGCACTGTATGTCTCAGAAATATTTTATGGAACACATATGTGTATGAGATGCATTTGTAATAAGTACAAAAACAACAACCAACACTTACTGAATATTCGCTCAGTGCCAGGCACTGTCCTGAGCACTTTACACATATTATCTGTTTTAAGAAATTGTTTTTAATGTTTTTAAAAAATATTTATTTAATTTTGAGAGAGAGAGGAAGAGAGCACGTGCATGAGTAAGGGGCCGAGAGAGAGGGAGACAGAGGATCCGAAGCGGGCTCCACCCTGAGAGCAGAGAACCTGACGCGGGGCTCGAACCCACAAGCTGCAAGATCATGACCTGAGCCGAAGTCAGATGCCTAACCGACTAAACCACACAGGTGCCCCTTTATATATATTATCTTGTTTGGCTTTCACAATAACCCTATGAGGAGGTAGCATTTTATACCCATTTTACAGATGAGGAAATTTACCCAAGTGGAGTTTGAATATGAATACAAATCCACTTAAGTGCTAAAAAACTGTGTGTGTGTGTGTGTGTGTGTGTGTGTGTGTGTGTGTGTGTGTTATATTTACTGTCAAGGAAGTCAGCCAGAACAGTCAAGTGGGCACCAACAATCCTAGCCTCTCATGCAATGAATTCTGGGTTTTCCTCAGTTTGGGGCAGGCAGCTATTTGGTGACCATTATGGTTCTCTCTTGGATGTCATCTTGAGCATAAAGAGACAGTAATGGAGGTAATCCAGATGTCACAAATGGAGGTAATCCAGATGTCACAAAAATCCAGATGGTCATCCGACCATGTCGGATGTTAAAAATGAGAATTTTATGGTAGCCAGAGGGGCCATTAAGGAAAAGTTCCAAAGAAAACCAGAGAGCATATAGGGATCCGGGGAGGTTCTGATCATAATCCTCACCGAGGCCTGCAGGGCCTGGCCATCCGCTGTATAGAAGGAACTGAGGGACATTCTAGACAGAGGCTCCAAGGAGAAGAGGAAAGCCAAAGGCGTCTCCACTCAGCATGACCTCGGTCACCTGGCCCACGAGCCGGGTGCCTGGGGCCCCAGCATCCAGGCATGTACCCGCCATGCTGACGGGATGTATGTTCAAAAGACAGTGGGGTACCAGAAGTGAACCCTAAAGGAACCCACAGATTTGGGGTGGTAACGCACCACGCTGGGGCAGAAAGTTGGTAGCAGGGAAGGCAGGGACGCAGGGTACGTGGGGGCATATGGGAATTCTCTGTACTTCCCTTTGTTTTTTGCTGTGAAAATAAAACAGCTCTAAAAAGTAGACCGTATTAAATAAAAAGGGAGAGGGAGAGAGGTGTGGCGCCCCCCAAAAAAGGCACAAGCCACTCCCAGGTCCAAGAGTCTCAGCGTGCTCTAAGTAGCCAAGGAGGTTCTGGGAGGCGTCCTCCAGGCCACCAGGGCTGGCAAAAGAGCAGAGAGCAACAGAGCCCTCGGTGCAACAGCATGCAGCCCCTCGCGTCACCCCCACCCCCCCAGCCACTGCTGCCCTGTTTTTGTTTGTTCTATCGGTTGGGGTTCTGCATCAACCCCACTCGATGAGGGTTGTGATGAAGAGTCATGTTTTACAGACCTCCGTTCAGAGCTCAAACGTGGGTGAGACCCCAGCCCTCCCTCTTCTGCGTACAACCTGTAGTTTGCAAAGCCCTTTTACAAAAGAGCCCCGAAGGCAGGCATCTCACCGCTAGGCCCTCTTGCCAGGTTGGGCATGTAGAAAGTGCTCAATAATTATTTACCACGGGATTGAATAGCTCCTGTGAGATTTATAGCAAATCTTAAGAGGTGGGCAAGGCAATTCGGGGCAATTTTTATGTCACATTTATTGAGCTGCTTACAACAGGCCAGACACTGTGCGAATCGCCCCACAGGAATTAACCCATTTAATCTTCATTACTAACCTAATATTAGTAAGTAATATTATTTTATTTTCTTAATGTTTATTTTTGAGAGAGAGGGAGAGAGAGAGAATGAATAAATGAATGAGTGGGGGAGGAGCAGAGAGAGGAGGAGACACAGAATCCAAAATGGGCTCTGGGCTCTGAGGTGTCAGCACAGAGCCCGATGTGGGGCTCAAACCCACACACTGGGAGATCATGACCTGAGCCAAAGTCAGACGCTTAACCGACTGAGCCACCCAGGCGCCCCGAGGTAAGTAATATAATTATTGATAAAACAAGGGCACAGTGAAGTCCACTAACTTGCTAAAGGTCACACAGCCAGTCAACAGCAGACATCCCAACTCCAGCAGCTTGGCTCTGAACCACCACGAACAGTTGTTTCAACCCAGCAAAACCTGGGCTAGGAGAGTTACGGCGATCCCCCAAGTCCAAGGGAAGGTTATTGGTGGGGTCCAGGCTTGGATCTCAAGAACAGCTCAGATGCCCTCCCATTTCCTCATGACGAGGTTACTGCAGTCTGGGCAGGGCGTGGCACGGCCAGCTCCCCACCACCTAGTAAACATCAGGACACGCCCAGCCTGGGAGGCCAAGGGCAGCCCTTTCCAGGAGATACACCCATACCCAAGGCCTGTCTGATGCAGAAACAGGCTGGGGAAAGAAACAGGAAGACATATTCAGAACAGTAATAAAAAAGAAAAATTGAAAACACATCTCTTTTCCTACAGCCTCTCGTTCCATTCATATCCTCAGCTCAGACACTGGGTGGACCTCCGCCACTGGTGGAACTTTGCCCGCTAGGCCCCTCCGATCGGGGAAGGGGTTGACCTGGGCCCAAAGGGAGATGAGGCGGTGCTTAACGTCCAGGCACGTGGGCAGGTAGACTGAGGCTCCCACTGCTGCAGCATCCGGGTTGTCTGCCATCCACCTGCTGGAACTACAAAGAATAAATGCCAACATCTGTTCTTAAGCTGATTGACCTCTGGGCTTCCTCGCTAAGACTGAAGGTCGCCATGTGAGAAGTGGATGTAGGCAGGCTGTGACAAAACCCCCTAAGCCATGAGGCATTTTAATTGTGAGAGGCTGTGTTCTGTACATATTATACAGCAATTAGAGATTTCTGGGACTTTTAAAAAAATGTTTTCGTTAGTGTTTTGTTTTTTTTTTTTTTTTTTGCACTTAGAATTATATTTTTAATGCATTGTATAATCTTTATACAGTCCTTCCCTGTCTGAAACACACACACACAGACTCACACACATAATCTATAGGGCAAAATCACAACCTATCTTCTGTTTTATTATTGTGTTGGTCAATAACGCCACTTTCCTCATTAACATTACCATATTCTGTAGAAAAGCATTGCAAAACCCATGACGAGTTACTGACAGCACAAAGTCATGAGAATTGCAAGTGACAAGATGCAAGTAAATTACTCTGTTCAGTGGTAGAAACAAAGCTGGCAATTTCAAAAAAAGGGAAAAGATTTTTTGCATGGATGAATTCCAATAAAAACGTTTTGTTAATGTTTATTTTTGAGACAGAAAGAGTCAGAGAGAGTCAGAGAGACAGACAGAGGGACACCAAGAATCCAAAGCAGGCTCCAAGCTCTCAGCTGTCAGCACAGAGCCCGATGCAGGGCTCGAGTTCACCAACTGTGACATCATGACCTGAGCCGAAGTCGGACGCTTAACTGACTGAGCCACCCAGCCGCCCCGAGATTTCTGAGACTTTGAAGGGAGTTCATTTTATAGACAACTCAGTGCCACAATGATAGCCCACATGCATGTAGCGTGTATGAGCCCAGGGCGCTCATTGCCTTGGAAATAATTTCCTGATTTCTTCTCTCCTCGTTTTCCTCCTTCCTCTGACTTTCTTGACTGCATATAGGTTAGTACCTTGCATTAGCTTATATATTTTAAGCCTCCACGCATCCTTTTTTGGAATCAGGTTGAATCACGAAGGGAAAAGGTGATTGCATTGAACTCATGCAGCTGGAGTCAAGAGGGGATTTATTTCAGAAACTGAGAGGAGCTCCCCGGCAAACCCCCGAGCAGAAACTTCAACACTCCCTGTTACCCTCACCCAGATCCCCGAGGATGTGACTAAAGTGCTGCCTCTTGTTGGCCAAGGGACGGTAGCCTTCTAAGAAGCAACCGTGAGGCCCGATTCGGGGCATCCGAGGAGGGGGCTCCCGCTTTGGTGTTCTCACTGTGAAATGGGGATCCGATCAGCTCCTGGCCTGCAGGACTGCTGGGAAGATGTGTGGTAAGCTCTGTAGGGTTGGCTGTGATTGCTGGTGGTTGTAAGGTGGCCACGACTTCAGCCAGTTTAAGTCTTTGCACCAGAGCCTGTGTGGACAGCCTGAGCAGTGCCTTCTCCCTTCTGCTCAGCCTTTGAAAGTGGAGCAGGAGTGGAATCTTTCAGAACACAGAGGCTCCCATGGCCGAGAACCAATTGTTCAAGTAATCCCAGATACTGAATGGTAACAGCCCCCCCCTAGTTAGGGCTGGAGGAGGCTTGCAGGGGTCAGGTTGTCTGCTGAGCCTTCGGGGTATACAGAAGTGAAGACACGATCCCTGATGGCAGAGAGATCAGTGTCACCTGCAAACCACCAGCGACAGCCCCAGGAAGATCGAGCTGGGTGTGGCTCCATCTTGCCTTTAGGCCTTTGCCTACGCTGTTCCCTCCACCTGTAGCACCATTCCATCCCACAAGCCTCCCTTCGCATCTCTCTCTCTCCTCCGCACGTCTTCCTTAACTTGTGTTTCTACCCATTTGTTCTTGCCACATTTTGTGATGCCCTTTTCTCCCTCCGTTCCTCTCCCTTTTGTCAACTTCGAGTTTTGTCCCAATTTTATATTTGGAATTGGTTACTGTCCTTTTGGTAGTAATGTAAATGGCTAAAATATGCCTGAATTTTTTTTTTAAATGTTTACTTTTGAGAGAGAGAAAGAGAGAGAGAGACAGAGTGCGAACGGAGGAGAGGCGGGGGGGGGGGGGGACACAGAAACCGAAACAGGCTCCAGGCTCTGAGCGGTCAGCCCAGAGCCCGACGCGGGGCTCGAACCCACGGACCGCGAGATCATGATCTGAGCCAAAGTCAGACCCTTAACCAACTGAGCCACCCAGGCACCCCAAAATACACATGAATTTTATCAATTTATTAATAAATCTCACGTGTTACCTGCTTTTACAAAGGCCTATGCTCGTGTGTAAGGCACAATAATGGCCCTCTAGAGATCTCCATGACCTACTTCTCTGAACCTGGGAAGATGTTACTTTTCATGACAAAAGAAATTTTGCGGATGTGATTCAGGTAAGGATCTTAAAACAGGGAGATAATCCTGGGTTATCCAGGTGGATCCCATAAAATCACGAGGGTCCTTAAAGATGGAAGAGAGAGGTTGATGAGCACGAGAGGGGACAGAGACACAAAAAACATGGAGGTCCCAATGATGGGATGGATTGCCGGCTCGGGGACACCGCAAGGGGTGTGGGAAGCCTCTGGAAACTGGGAAAGACAAGGAGAGAGTCTTCCCTACAGCCTTCAGAAACCCTGTTGGCATCTTTCTTTTTTTCATGGTTTACCTTTTTTTTTTCCGATTGTTATTTATTTTTTTAATTTACATCCAAATTAGAGAGCGTATAGTGCAACAATGATTCCAGGAGTAGATGCCTCAGTGCCCCTTACCCATCTAGCCCATCCCCCCTCCCACAACCCCTCCAGTAACCCTCAGTGTGTTCTCCGTATTCAAGAGTCTCTTCTGTTTTGTCCCCCTCCCTGTTTTTATATTACTTTTGTTTCCCTTCCCTTAGGTTCATCTTTGTCTCTTAAAGTCCTCATATGAGTGAAGTTCTATGATTTTTTACTTTCTCTGATTGACTAATTTCACTTAGCATAATACCCTCAAGTTCCATCCACGTAGTTGCAAATGGCAGGATTTCATTCTTTCTGATTGCCGAGTAATACTCCATTGTATATAAATACCACATCTTCTTTATCCATTCATCCATCGATGGACATTTGGGCTCTTTCCATACTTTGGCTATTGTTGATAGTGCTGCTATACACATGGGGGTGCACGTGTCCCTTCGAAACAGCACACCTGAATCCCCTGGATAAATGCCTAGTAGCGCAATTGCTGGGTCGTAGGGTAGTTCTACTTTTAATTTTTTGAGGAACCTCCATACTATTTCCAGAGTGGCTGCACCAATTTGCATTCCCACCAACAATGCAAAAGAGATCCTCTTTCTCTGCATCCTCACCAACATCTGTTGTTGCCTGAGTTGTTCATGTTAGCCATTCTGACAGGTGTGAGGTGCTATCTCATTGTGGTTTTGATTCCTATTTCCCTGATGATGAGTGATGTAGAGCATTTTTTCACGTGTCGGTTGACCATCTGGATATCTTCCTTGGAAAAGTGTCTCTTCATGTCTTTAGCCCATTTCTTCACTGGATTCTTTGTTTTTTGGGTGTTGAGTTTGAAAAGTTCTTTATAGATTTTGGATACTAAACCTTTATCCGATGTGTCATTTGCAAATATCTTCTCCCATTCTGTCAGTTGCCTTTTAGTTTTGCTGATTGTTTCCTTTGCTGTGCAAGAGCATTTTATTTTATTTTATTTTATTTTATTAATGTTTATTTATTATTGAGAGAGAGAGAGAGAGAGACAGACAGACAGAGACAGAGCATGAGCATGGGAGGGGCAGAGAGAGGGAGAGACACAGAATCCGAAGCAGGCTCCAGGCTCTGAGCTGTCAGCACAGAGCCCAATGTGGGGCTCGAACCCACGAGATCATGACCTGAGCCAAAGTCGGATGCTTAACCGACTGAGCCACCCAGGCACCCCAGAAGCTTTTTATTTTGATGAGATCCCAATAGTTCGTTTTTGTTTTGTTTCCCTTGCCTCCAGAGACGTGTTGAGTAAGAAGTTGCCGCAGCCTGTTGACATCTTGATTTTAGACTCTGACATCCAGAAGATAATAAATTTGTGTTGCTTTAACCACAAAGTTAGTGATAATTTGTTACAGTAGCAGTAGGAGACTAATACAGCTGGCTTCAGAAGAGAGAGAGAGAAACTGTTTCTCACAGGAGAATTTATATTTCCTAGTGTCAGTACAACCAGAGTTTCTGGGAGAGAGAGAGAGAGAGGGAGGGAGAGAGAGAGAGAGAGAGAGAGAGGGAGAGGGAGAG
>NW_024412418.1:30929298-30938426 GCF_014898765.1 Herpailurus yagouaroundi
GTGTGTGTGTGTGTGTGTGTGTCTATGATGGGACTTGCCCAGATGGCATATGGACATCTTTTCTCTCCCAGACCATGGCTGACACAGGACAGGTTTCCTCAAAATAATGGATGCTCTCCTCTCAATTGAACCTTTGTGTGGAGAGGGGCTCACATGCCGAAGTGGATTTGGCCTGCACACCCCCTCCTCTGAAAGACATCAAGGGTATCATTGTCTTCACGCACTAATAAGCACTGCCAGGCAGTTGGCTTTGCTTTCCTTGTGCTCTCTTTTCGCAGTGACATCTGCGGGTCTTCAGCTGGCATTCCGGGTACCGTGCAAGAGAGGGCAGGAGGGTGAATGACGGGGGGAGGGCGGCCCCAGTCCCAATGGCAATTTTTTACCACTTGTAAATGTACCTACATTTTTGCAGTTAAAAGTGCACTCTGCAAGAAGGACCCCAGACCTTTCATTGGACAAATGGAGCTCTGAAAAGTCCTAAACCGGCCCACATGCTCTGTTGGGATGTAGAACGGCGTAGAACACGGTGATGCAGAAGTGCCGAAAGCTGGATTTGAATGCTGGTTCCTACCGGCTGTGGTCCCTGGGTTTGTTACTGTTCTTTTCCTCATCTGTGAAATGGGAGAATAGGGTGGTTCTGGGTACCCAGTGAGATACTGCGTTTATGTGCATAGCACAGCGGCCCCGAGAGAAATCGCTCTCGACCCATGGTAGCTCTTGCACCTAGCCCCTGATCTGGTGTCAAAATGAAGGATGGTAAAGAAATAACCCTAGGGTTCTGGGGGCAGTTATCTCGTTGGAGGAATCTCTGCTGAAAGGTTTCCAAAAGGCATGAAATATTTTTTTCCTGGGTTCCCTCTGGGCGTGAAGCCTCTCTTCCATGCTGTGATTAGACGCCTGTAATCTGAGCTTCCCATCTTGAGGTCCGGCTCAATGGACCTGTTTTCCTTCTTGTCCCCCCCAGCAGTGTTCTCAGGCTGGCTAGACCCATCCATCAGAGGCTCTGAGGCTTGTAGGGGGAAGAGCCGAGCTGGGAGTGGAGCAGTCAGTCTGCAAGGAGAAGCGGCCACTTACTCCCACCTCTGCGGCAAGAAGTTCAATCCGCTGATGGGGCAGGAAACCTTCAGGATGGGCTCAAGTAGCAGCCGGGCACGTGTAAATGCAGGACCGGCCATCCGTTGGCCGCCACCTCAAATGACAGGTGCCCCAGCTCTGCCTGCAAAGGCAGTGCCTCCCTGCTCACCAAGGCGGGGGCTGCCTTGCAGAACTGGTCCCTGTGCTGAGCGGAGACAGGAAGGCTAAGAAGGAATCATCCTGTTTCTGCCCTGGGCCCAGAGGGTTCCCAGCTCCCAGGGCAGACAAGAGGGGAGATCTGGGAAAGAAGTCAGGATGGGGGGGGGGGTCACGCTCACCCCCAGGGGCCCGTCTGAGCAGAAGCTGAAAGGCTAACTGTGAAGCTGGGGTCACTTCCCCACTGTGCCCTCACCAGACCCCCGAGGATACGAAACAAGAGAGGGTCTCTAACCAGCGAGGAGGGGAACAGAGCCCAGCTGTGGGCAAACCCCGGCTCCCTTCCCTGGCCCGGGCCCTGGGCCGTGGGTGTGGAGGGAGTACCCCAGCCAGAGTAGCGCCCCTCCAGCTTCAGGGTGTGGGCCCTGAATCATGTGCGGCCTTGCTGAGATGCAGACCTAAGATGCAGGGCCTGACTCTGCATTTTGAGGAGACCTCAGGCAGGGCCATGCTGCTGGGCCACCTTGCGGACCGCACTTGGCCTGAGAAAGCATCGGGGTCAACGACACACAGAAACAAGGCAAGGGCTGGCAGGGGGCCTTTCTCTTGACTTCCCCAGTGTTCTGGGCGCCACGCCTCTCAGCACAGGTAATTAAGAGCGCTCTCACTTCTTCTGGCCTTTGGGGCTCCCCAGAGTGCCTTTCTGGAGAAGGAGCAGGGCTAGGGCAGGGCTCAGGGATTTGGATGTGGATTTGACGCTCACCAGGTAGAGACGCAGGGCTAGGACCCAGCATAGCCTAGCTGTAGCAGCTGGGGGTGGGGGCAGGCAGATAAGAGAGAGGCAGGTGGAAAAGAGAGAGGCGCGAGGGTGGAGTCACGGGGGAGCTCTGGACACAGGGCTGGGGCTCTGACCCTCATCGGCTGTGACACCTGGGGCAGGCCGACTCTCTGAGCCTCAGTTTCCTCTCGATAAGTGAGTACTAAACATTTAGACGTCAGGATTAGAATAAGGACTAAATAAAGCAACAATTGTGAAAGCATCCAGTGAACTGCTTGGCCCATAACGGTCTCCAATAGCCAATACATTTGGAAATAAAAAGCAAATAAGCCCATGCGGGATCTTGACAGGCAACCAAAGGAGCTTGGCTTGTGCTACCAAGAAGCCAGCCACAAATTAGCCCCAACTCTTCAGTATAGCTAGCCACCCCCCCACCTGCCTCTCTGCTGAACTGCCTCTGAGCGATTATGAGCCCTTACACGGAGCTCAAACAGACACAATTATAGAATTCAAAACCAGTCCTGAATGCAGACCTCTTGCTAATTCCCATCAATCTTTTGCTTTGGTCTGAACTGGTGTGATTCCACAGACCCCGACTTCCTGGAATTATTGGCCTGCTCTATCCGCCCTCACAGCCTCCAAGAGCAGCGGCAGGTTGCAGGGGACGGCACCCTACCCGGGCGTCCTGGGGACACAGCACAGCCTGGGCCTGGGGGCCTTTGCATCTGAAACCTGTCGCAGCTAACAAAAGAAATGACCCATTTCTCAGGGTCCTCGGTAGAAGCTCTCAGAAAAAGGCAGCCTCCAGAATGAATCCTTCCCAAACAAATCAAGCCAAGGCGGCAGCGTTGCCAGGAAGGCTCTGTCTGCGAGGCCGGGCGTGGGCCCTCCTCCCTCCTCTCTGCTCTCCCGGCCTCCCCCTCTTCAGGCCTTCTGGGCTAGACACAGCCTAGGCCACTTTTCATGCTTTTTTTTTTTTCATTTTTTAGGAATAATATTTATAAATGGTTTTGGACCCGGAAACTTGCAACGTTTCCACGGAGTCATTTCCCCGCCCCCCTCTCCCCCGCCCCCCGCCCGCCGCGGTGTTTTTTGTTTTTTTTTTTTTAAGTAGATAGAAACAAAGCCAGCATCTCACAAACAGGCCAAGAGGGAATGATGGCAAATCCACTTAAAATCAGCATGGAGGAGCGCGACCTTACCCCCCTTGTGAGAGAATCTTAGCTGAGGCTGGGCTGGAGGGCCAGGAGTTTCTCCCCAAGCGCAAAGATCTGGATGAGAGTAGGAGCCGAGAGGAGGCTGGGTGGGGGCCCATCAGCATCTCCTCTGGGCGTTTTTCTCCCAAATACCCCTTGCCCTGCCTCCTCCCCTCGACCTCTCCAAAAGTCCAGTGGCCGTCCTATGTCGTGATCGGGAACCTACCTGAGCTCCCTCCCTGGGAGACCGCAGGGGAGGTAACTAAGTTCTCAGTGCCTTAGTTTCGTCACCAGTCAATGGGGCACTACCATATGCATCTCACGGGGCTGCTGTGAGTCTCAGAGGAGTTAACACCCGTGAGGCATCTAGAACATGGCTCAGCACAAAGCAAGGTTCAATAACTTAGTATGTCCCAAACCGCCAGCAACGACCTCTTGATCCCACCTGGGACACCCCAGTCCTTCCTTGGTCCCCCATCTCAGTACGACAACCGCATCCTTCCTGTGGCTCAGGTCCCAAGGCTTGGAGTCATTTTTTTTTTTCCTCTCCTTTCTCTCTCATACCCCACAGGCAATCCACCTGCAAATTTTGTCAATTCCACACTTACATTCAGACTCCAGTGGGTTCAGCCCCCGACCGACACCACACTCCAAGCTAAGTGTCACCTTTCGTATACACTACTGCTGTAGCCTATGCTACTCTCTAGTCCTGGCCCCCAATCTCTCCTCCACACAGCCTCCAGAGTAATCCTTTAAAAAAGCCAAGTTTTCACTAGGGCCTAGAAGGTCCTACGTGACCCAGACCCCCCTCCTCTGGGATGCTATCACCTCCTTCTCTTCCCCTTGCTCACTTTCCCCAGCCACACTCTCTTCCTTCCTGCTCCTTAAACCCGCCAAGAATGCTCCTGCCTCGGGCATTTGCACTTTCTATTCCCTCTGCCTAAAACACTGTTCCCTCAGAAACCTTAGGGCTCCTCCTTCGCTTCCGTCAGGTTCTGCCCACATGTCACCTCATCAGAGAGGTCTTCCTCGAACCTCCTGTATAAAAACCTTTCCTCAGCAGCGCCTGGGTGGCTCAGTCGGTTACACATCCGACTCTTGATTTAGGCTCAGGTCATGATCTCACGGTTTGTCGGTTTGAGTTCCCGCGTGAGGCTCCATGCTGACAGTGAGGAGCCTGCTTGGGATTCTCCCTCTCTCTCTTCTCTTCTCTCTCTCTCTCTCTCTCTCTCAGAATAAATACTCCCCCCCGCCCAAATAAAAAGAAAAAAAGAAAAACCTTTCATCATGTGCTATGCCCATTTCTCTGCTTTATTTTCCTTTTTAGCTTATTGCTGGTTAATGTTATAAATCTGGGGGTTTTGTGGGTTTGTTCCCCCTCTCCTTCCTCTATTTTAAGCCCTAATATAGCAGTGGCTTCATTGCTTTTCCCCAGTGCTTTATTCTAAGTCTGCAGAAACATGCCAGGCACATAGTAGGTGCTTTGTAACCATTTATTGAACAACTCTCTCCCTCCATTCCCATCCCCCTCTAAGGCAGCTCCAGGCTGTGCCCAGTTTCATTTGCCTACAACACAGATCACATGATGCTCCTTCATTGCTTAAGAACCACCTGTGGCCCCTTGCTGTCCACAGGGCAAAGCTACTGTATCATATAGAAGCTCTCTTGGGGTCTGGTCCCACCCGGCCTCAGATTCCTCTATTGCCCTCAGCAAACCCTGTTCTCCTGGAGCAGTAGTGTGTCATTGTCCCCTGAGTCACGGTGATCTTTTGCTCACACTGTTCCTTCAGCTTGGTCCATCTGTCAGACTCACTAGAGGGGGTTGAATGGTGCCCCCCCCAAATGATATGTCCATCCAGAACCTGTGTCGGTGACCTTTATATGGAAAAAGGGTCTGTGCAAATGTAATTAAGTTAAGGATCTCAAGATGAGATCATCATGGATTAGGGTGAGGTCTGCATCCAATCACAAGCTGTCCTTGTGAGAGACGAGATGGAGAGAAGACACAGAGGACAAGACGATGTGAAGACAGAGGCAGAGACTGGAGTGCTGTGGCCCCAAGCCAAGAAACACCAGAGCCACCGGAAGCTGGAAAAGGCATGGAACAGACACGTCCCAGACACCTGCCAGCACCTTGATTTTGGACTTCTGGCCTCCAGAACGGTGAGGGCATAAACTCCTGTCGTTTTAAGGCACCAAGCTTGTGGTTATTTGTTACAACAGCCACAGGAAATTCGCATGCTCCCCTTCAAAACTGTTGTACAGATGCAGTCCTGGGCTCCCAGCCGTGCTGGGTCTGAGGTGACCTTTCTGCACTTAGATGCCCCTGCTTCCCTGGCCAAAGCTGATTCGACCAAGGATAGACAGGAGGCCCAGGCTGGGCCGGACAGTGGCACGGGCCTTGGGAACTGTATGGTGAGGCCACAGGGCGGGCGCTGATGGAGGAAGGTCATCCAGGCTCAGAGCTGGGACACATGGGGTCGTACAGGGAAAGGGAGCTGAGCAGAGATGTGCAGGATGGACACCAGCGACAAAGGAGACCAGGGGTCATGACGACTCTCTGGCTCCCAGAGGGAAGGTCCTGCTCATTGCTTTCGAAAGGCTCCCTTGTACTTCTCTGTTATCCACCTCCCCACCCCACTTTCCCTTGACCTGGCTTTTCCTTGAGAAAACTGCTTTTCCTTCCAACCAAATCAATCCTGATCTAATGGCCGAGCTCCAGTGTCACCTCTGTAAGGGCTTCGACTCCACTTCGTGGAGACAGAAGGCCCGAGATTTGGGGCACCTTCAGCTCTGGGTCCCCACCAAGATTCGTTGTCATCGCCAGTGGTGTTCGCATGCCAGTCTCCCTGTAGACTGAGCTCCTCTAGTCATGCAATGATCTCCATGTGTGGGTCCCCATTTCCTAGTCAATTACCCAAACGGATACGGTGGCTGGAACCACAGTGGGCAAACAGATGAAGAAAGGAATGAATGCCGCCCATCTCTGCCCTTGAACTTGGGGTCAGGGTGGGGAGAGAGCAGCTCGTGAGGAGCTTGTGATGGAGCACACGTCAGGGTGGGGGTTGGCGCAAGTAGAGGGATGCTCTGAGCCCGGGGGGGTGGGGGGCGGTGGTCGGCGGGGGGGCTGCTGGGGGAGGCAAGGGGAAGGAGACACCACACTACGGAGGCCGTGGCGTGGGTGACGGCGATCCCCGGAGCAGGCAGAAGACAGTGCTGAGTGGGACAGAGACAGCATCGGCGGCAAGTGGTGGGGAGGGCCTGACTCGGACAGAAGTTCCAAGGTGGGAGCTCTGACGGGAGGTGTGAGCGGGGCCTGTCCTGGGGCCTCTGGCAACTCATCCGCTTAGCTGACGTCCAGCCAGGCTCCGCGCCCAGTGCCAGCTGTGGAGCGATGACATATAGCAGAGTTCAAAAACCAGACTAGAGCTCTTGAGCGAACAAGACTGTATCTGCTATTACAAGGACTGAGACAGAGTCAGCACGTAACCAAAGCATTTAGAGAGCACTTTACAGTTTATAAAGTGCTTCCTCACACATAAATGATTACGAGGTCATGTGGCAGAGTAGGCAAGTGGTGATTGTTGCTGCAGAAGGCCCGAGTTAAGGCCTTGAATCCACCATTTGATGGCTACACAACCTTCAGCTCATAATAACCTCCTTGAGCTTCAAAGTTCCTTGTCTGTAGAATGACACCAATGGTTAGGGTTTATTGAACACTGAATGTATGCCAGCTACTGTTGGAAGTGCCTTTATTTATTTTTTTAACTTTTTAAGACGTTTATTCATTTTTGAGAGACAGAGACACAGTGCGAGCCAGGGAGGAGCAGAGAGAGGGGGAGACACAGAATCCGAAGCAGGCTCCAGGCTCTGAGCTGCCAGCACAGAGACTGACGCGGGGCTCGAACTCACGGACCGCGAGATCATGGCCTGAGCCGAAGTCCGATGCTTAACAGACTGAGCCACCCAGGCGCCCCTGTTGCAAGTGCTTTTATATGTGTCAGCGATTTTGAGCATCAACACAACCCTCTGAAATAAGTACTATAGTTATCCCCATTTTGCAGGTGTGGAAACTGAGGTTTAAAGAGGCTAGGTAACTTGCCTGAGTCACACAACCAACCGCTCAGCCGAAAAAATGACATTTGAACCTACTTATTCCGGTTCCAGAATCCATGACAGCAGTCCTATCTCCGAGGTTTTGGGGGCTGGTAAGGTTAATATACACATAGCTGGTTAGCGGTTAGTGGTAAATACTGGCCATGGTTATTGTTTTGTTCTACACTCGTGGTGGTGTTAGACCATCTGGCTGCTGTAGCAGATGCTGTTGACATCCAGGCATTGCTGTTGGCCTAGCCTAGCGGTCACTCACAATGGTAACAGTGCCCCTCTGCATGGAGGCGCTCTCTCTCTCTCTGAGGGGGATGCTGGACCATCGAAGAGGGCAGGCCGGTAGCGCTGGGGTGCTCACACCCCAGGAGCGTCCTGAGGCATGTGAATCAGTGAATAAATAGCCCATGGGACCACTTCCCAAATCAACGACTTGCATGGCCATCCCTCCCTCGGGGTCCGCTTGGAGGACGAAGCTAAGACACGACGCGGATCAGTTTGGAGACAGAGGAAAAGAAGAGATATCACCTGTTGAGGCTTGCGATTTTTCTGGATGCTGTCAGGGGAAGAGCTAGAGAGAGGAGAGGCACAGATAAGCCCTCAGACAGAAGGGGAAACTCCCAGTAAGGGCACCTGGACCAGGTTCCCCTCACACCGATTCTCAAGCAGAACAGCCCCTCAGCCCACATTTCACTCGACACTTCAAAAAGGCTGGCCATCAAGGGATTCTGGCAAGATCCCCGGTGCCTACGGAGTAGCATACAGGGGCATTCCTTGAAGCCCTGGGACATGAGTGTAGAACGCGCACAAATGAACCCCTCTGGTCTAAATAAACTGAGGTACGGTTTCATGAGGCCACTTTCTTTTCTCCCCACCCACCCATACTCCTCTACTCAAAGGCCATGCTTGTTTGCTTACTTACTTAATCCCGGGCCCTTTGCACCTTCAAACGGCCCCTTTGTGTCAGGGATGAAGTGGAGCATTTCGGCCTCTTGGACACCGTTTTCCGAACGAACTTCCAAACACAGAAGAGCCCAGCTTATGAGCCGTAAGACAGCACTGCGATGTGGGCTCAACGATTCAATGAACGGGAGGCAAGAAGAAAAAGCAAGAGACAGGATGAATTTTCAGCAGGTTCCTCCAGACAAACGGTTTGCAATTTCATTGAAAAGGATGCTCAGGAGGAAGGAGACCAAAGAACATGATGGAAAAAAGAAAATCACTGGCTCAGCAACGTGGCTTCTTCCCCTGACAAGACGGTCATGAGGGAACGGGGACAGGACACATTGAAAAGGGCTGAGAGCCGGCCAGAATGATGGGGAAGGGGGACCGTGTCACCTCAGAATGAGGGCCACTGAAGTCACAGTCCCGGGGCTGGGTTCCAAAGGTTCCCTGCCCATTTTATTCGTGACGAATAAAGCTGTAGAAACACTGGAAATGGAGGTCATCTGGCTGGAAGTGCCCTGGAAGGTCCACATGGGGAGAAGCTTTCAGGGAACGCAGTCGGAGTGAAAAAGCAACACAAGAATTTTTTTAAAAAGAAAAAAAAAAACCCTGGCCATGAAAGAATATATTATATATTATTCATATTAATATTTATAGAGTATATCTGAATGTATTATTCAGAACTGACTAAAGAAAATATGGGGGGTGGGGGGTATTTGCATTGCAATGCCCCCAGTTCCAGGGGTTCAGGCTCTTCCAGTAAGAGGAAGGATGACCTACTGGGCAAAAGCTTGGCTATGGAGCCAAACCTCCTGTGAAGGGATCCCCCAGCTATGCCACTGATGTGCTGGGTGACCTTGGGCAAATGCTTG
>NW_024412418.1:30938436-30966208 GCF_014898765.1 Herpailurus yagouaroundi
CCCCAGCTATGCCACTGATGTGCTGGGTGACCTTGGGCAAATGCTTGACCTTTCTGCGTGCTTTAGTTTCCCCATCTGCAAATCGGAGCTGATGATAATAAACGTACCCACTTCAGAGAGTTGTCTGCGAGGATTGAATGAGTCAGTATGTCTAACGCACCTGGAAAAGGAGCTGGCGTATCCTGAGCACCCGATGCGTTACCTGTAGTTACCACACGGCTTCAGCAGACAATAGCTCCCCGGCACTACAACGTTCTCACAAGTGCAACAGACCGAAAGTTGAAAAGGCAAAGCAGCACGAAAGCGGGTCAGACCAAAGAAGGATTCCCGGAAGCCAGGAGACCGTCGTGCCTAGAACAAAGCCGCGATGGCCTTACCTGTGCACAGCTGTGAGGGAGCACGGATGGCTGATGGCTGTGCGTGCCACAGGTGCAGTGAGAGCTCTGAGGTCCCCCCGGCATTCCCAAGTTCACCTCGGTGTGGTAGAAAGGCCCGGATAGATGGCAGACCAGAAGCGTGGCTGAGACCGGGGCTCTGTCCCCGCAAAGGAACGGGCACAGCCCCTGCGTGCCCTGGAAAGCAGCTCTGCCATCCGGCTGTGCCTGTCGCTGCTGTGGTTAGTGACCGGAGGCCGGCCCCCCGGGGCCGCGGAGGGGCAGGGCACAGGCACGGTTCACAACCGGAAGCCGGCAGCTCTGTGGTCTCTCTGAGAGGAGGGTGGCATGTCTCAGACCCACTTGCCCTCGACAGCAGAAGCCCACCTCCATCCTTTGCTCACGATAAAGGCCCCAGGCTTTTCCCTGACTCCAGAGGTGTCTTCAGGGGTCAGGGATGGCCCTTTCAGACAGGTGCATGCACCCTAGCCACACCGACAGTTCCGTGCAAACATTCCTCGCGCACCCCCGGAACCCCCAAGTTTTTCACTCAGATTCCTGCAGCTTGAGAATGAAGCGGGAATTACAACAAAGACAAAGGGCCACTATCGGTAATTATTTGTGAAGTAACGAGCAACTAATTGGGACTCACGGTTATTAAAAACCTATATTGCAGGCAGTAATTAAACCACAGCTAACGAGGATTTCAGCACCAGGCTCTGCAGCCACCAGTCCAGCCCCCTGGTTCCCCGGGCGGAGGGGTCTGTTGTGAGAGAAAACGAACGGCTTCTGCACAGTCCTCCAAGAGATCTTAGTCATTCTGGAGGTTTCTGCCGGGGAAGTCAGTACGGCCAGGCAGCGGAGCAAGGCAAGGCCCAAACGGGAGAAGCTGAGGAGCACATGGAGGTTTCTAGATGGGCTGCCGTCCCCCTGGGGATGGTGACATCATGCCTTTGGGAAAGGGCCGCAGGCTACTGTCAAGTCAGTGGGAAAAGAGCTGAGCTGGCTCTTTTATAAATAGATGCACTGAGCACCTCTAACTTGTCTCGAGGGCCAAGAGATGCATGTGTACCCACGATTTCATTTATTCCTCCTAGCAACCTTAGGAAGGACGTGCCATGAGGAACTGCTTTAGAGATGAGGGTACCGGGCTCAGATAGGTGATGTCACCTGTGGGAACTCACCTGGCCGCTACAGAGAGGGAAGCCGAGGTTGGAACCCAGAAGGACGGGGAAACGTTGGGTCGCATTCTCACAGGCAACATGGCGATATGAGGCAGGTGCGGCGTCAGTGGGGACAGCTGGATGTGGCCCCCTTCTAGTCGACTGGAGAGCTTGTCGAGTTACCAAAACATTCCATGCCTTAGTTTCTACATCCGCAAAGTGGGGATAATCATGCCTATCTAGCGGGTTTGTGATAACGACTACACAGCATGCTGCATATAAAGCGTTCGGTACAGTGCTCGGCACACGATAAATGTCCAGTAAATGCCAGCTGTTATTACAAGAGCTGTTCGGATGCTCTCAGAAGCAGCAAACTCATCATCGGAGCATGGCAGAGTTTGTGCAGTAGTGGAAGCCATGGAGGTCTCAGTAGAGTGTCTGTCTGCCTCTGTCCCTTGGGAAGGGGGCAAACAAACCCAGAGGGCTGGCTCAGCTCTGAGGCCACTGCCCTGGTGTTCGGGGCAGCGGGAAGCTGGCCAAGCTCCCAGACAGCCTGTCTCGGGCCGGGAGCACAGAGCCGTTGCCTCACCAGCTTGTAATGAGCTGCGTCTCCATCCTGATTAGGGGAACAATCTCCACTCAGAAAGACTCAGGGGAAGGAAGTGACAGCATCGTGGGGACAGGGCATAACCTCGCCTCCCAAGGAGGGGCTGGCTTCTGGGGAGCTGGTGTCTTGAAGGCCACAGCCCAAGATGGTGCCCATCTCCAGGGAGGGGGTTGTGCAGACCCCACCAAGGCAAGTCTGGGTCAGAGCAGGAGACACACTGGGGCCAGCCCAAGCCTCTGTCTGCAAGCCTGGAAGGCAGCTGCTCGCAGGCTCTGGTTTGCCAGGAAGGCAAGCAAGGAAACCAACATTCTCTGGGCACCTTCTGGGCACCGGGCCTGATGCCAGCCTATGACATCATCACTGCCATCAACATTGTCCTAGTAAACAGAATGTTAGGGCACCGGCTTTTTCCAAAACCATGGATTGCAGCCCATTACTGGATTATGAAACCAGTTTAGTGGGTAATAAATAGCAGTTTTTAAATTTTTAAAAATGTTTTCCTCCTTATTATTTTAAAAGACTGTTTTAAGTTTATTTATTTTGAGGGAGACAGAGTGTGAACAGGTGAGGGATAGAGAGAGAGGGAGGATCCCAAGCAGGCTGAGTGCAGAGCCAGAGGCGGGGCTCGAACTCATGAACCTGTGACATCCTGACCTGAGCCGAAGTCAGGAGTCCGACACGGAACGGAGTGAGCCATCCAGGTGCCCCGACAAATAGCATTTTAAAAATAACATGATTAAACAAACAAACAAACAAACAAGAAGACCAGAAAATCTTAGAGTGCACTCACTGCACAGAGCAAGGATTAGCATTGCCTTGTGGAAGGTTGCGTTTCTTTAGCGTGTTTGGGAGCTGGGTTGTAATGGGGATAGAGATCGTGCCCATTTCATAGAATTGTTGTAGGCCCTGAATGGATTAACATTTTAAGTGGTTGAAGCAGTGGAGCAGAGGCCACCAGCACCACCCATGTCCCCTTGGAGGTAGTCCAGTTTCCCAGCATGTGCCAACAGCATCCTGAGTCACTCTCCTGAGGGTGCTCCCTGGCCGTGGGATACACTTAGTGCGAGCCCAAGGCAAGTGTCAGTGTGGTGGAATTAATACCCCAGGAGCAGCTCTCAGCCAATGAGGACTCCTCAGTGCAGGGATTCTGAATATCCCCCCCCCAGGGGTACCCGGGAGGCTCGGTTGGTTCCGTGTCCAACTTTGGCTCAGGTCATGATCTTGCCATTCCTGAGTTTGAGCCCCGCGTCGGGCTCTGTGCTGACAGCTCAGAGCCTGGAGCCTGTTTCAGATCCTGTGTCTCCTTCTCTCTCTCTCTGCCCCTCCCCCTCCCTCTCTCTCTCTCTCTCAAAAATAAACATTAAAAAAAAATTAAAAGACTGAGTATCCCCCCCCCCCCCAGTCTCTCAGAGGGTGCCCAGTGGGGCTGAGCCCCAGTGGCCCATGGAAGCACTCTCTTCCTCGTCTCCTTGCCCCTCTCTCACTCTGCTTCCTGGGATCCCCTCCCAAATAAACTTCCTGCATCTATACCCTTTTCTGGTGCCTAATCTTATTTTGGATGAGACCAACTTAAGACAAGCAGATCTGGCACAAAGTCAGTGCTCAATAAGTATTAGTTTGTATGAAGCATATTCCTCTTGAGATAGGATCTGTGTAAATATTTGATATGCATCGTCTCATATAATCTTTGCCCAGATGTTCTGAGGTAGGAACTGTGATTGAGCCCATTTTCCAGATAAGGAAACCGAGGCTTAGAAATCTTAAGCTCTTACACAGAAAGCTTACACAGAAACCCATAGAAAGGGGAGAGCGCTGCCAGTTAGCGCCTGTTGTTTCTCCCATTTGACAGATGTGCAGATGGAAAGTTCCGGAAAGTAAAGCACTCAGTTTCCACACTAGTCACCGGCAGGCTGGGACCAGCCCCAGGCACTCTGACTCCTGGCCCTGTGCCTCCCATGACAGCAGGCGGCCTCCCAGCACCCTGGAAAGGGCAGGCATGGGAGAAATCCCCTCCCTTAGAAACAAGACCCTGATGTGGACACTGGCCGGCTGTCCATTAAACTTGCAATTTAGGAGAGGGATAGGATGTCGATGGAAAGAAGGAACAGTCTTAGCAGGCTTACTGGGACTTCTGGACAGACGGAAATCGATTTTAATTGTTGTACTTCAACTTCTCAGCCTGTCAAATGGGCCTGCGGCCAGGTATTAAGTCCCCTATTTGCGGCTTCAACCTGCGTCTTCTTATCTTATCTCCAGCTGCCCCACCATTTCCACGAAAGCACCACGAGTTGTGTGTGCCTTAGTCTGAGCTCCATCTGTGTAAAGCTCCCCGTGATTATTCACTAAACGTCTGCTGTGTGCCGGGCGTCGGGATAACCGCTCAGTGCCTCAACTGCCTCATCTAGTAAATCGAAACAATTTCCGTGTCCTCTTCATGGGAATGTTATGAGGATTACACAAGCAAATGGTGCAAACCACATAGGTAACGAAGGACTCATATCTAGCATATAGAAGGGGTCCCCAAACTCCGCACTAAAAAAACCAAGCAATTCAATTAGAAAACGAGCAAATGACAGGAAAAGCCATTTTACCAAAGAGGATATGTAGGTGGAAAATAAGCACCTGAAAAGATACACAACATCACTAGCTGTTGGGAAAAATGAAAGCTAAATCCCTGATGAGATGCCACCATACACATATTAGAACAGCTAAAATAAAAAATAGTGATAACACCAAATGCTGGGAAAGATGTGAAAAAAGTGAGTCACTCATACATTGCTGGAGGAAATGTAAAATGGTACAGCCACTCTGGAAAACAGGTGACTCTTTTTTTTATTTAAAAAAAATTTTTTTTTCCAACGTTTATTTATTTTTGGGACAGAGAGAGACAGAGCATGAACGGGGGAGGGGCAGAGAGAGAGGGAGACACAGAATCGGAAACAGGCTCCAGGCTCTGAGCCGTCAGCCCAGAGCCCGACGCGGGGCTCGAACTCACAGACCGCGAGATCGTGACCTGGCTGAAGTCGGACACTTAACCGACTGCGCCACCCAGGCGCCCCGAAAACAGGTGACTCTTAAAAAACTAAACATATCCTTGTCATATAACCTAACAACTGTACTCCTGGGCATTCATCCCAGAGAAATGAAGACTTATGTTCAAATAAAATCTATACACCCAGCCTTATCTGGAATAGCCCAAGCTAGAAACAACCCAGAAGTCCTTTAATGGTTAAACTATGGAACATCCATACCCTGGGATATTACTCAGCAACAACAAAGGGATGAACTATTTATTGGTACACAGAACAACTTGGATAGATTACACTGAGTGAAAAAAATCCAGTTTTACAAGGTCACGTACTATGTCATTCCGTGTAGATAACACTGTTGCAGCGACAAAATTCTGCAGATGGAGAACATACGAATGGTTGCCAGAAGCTAGGGATGGAAGAAGGGAGAAGGCTGGGTATTCCTATAAAGGGGTAGCACAAGGGAGATCCTTGCCGAGACAGAATAGATCTGCATCGTCATTGCGGTGGTGGTTCCACAAATCTACACAACTGATAAAACAACGTATAACTACATTCACACGCCGTCATAAGGATGTCAGTTTCCTAGTTTTTATACTGTACTACAATTATGTAAGATGTAACCACTGGAGAAAACCAGGTGGAGGGTGTGAGGGAATTCTTTGTACTATTTTGCAACTTCTGCAAATCCATGTTTTAAACGAACGGTAAAGAGTTTAGATCAGTGCCTAAGCGAGTACTTAATCAATATTAGCTCTCATGATTATTATGTCATTTTCATTATTACACCATCGAAGTCATTTCATTTAATGCTCACAATAAGCTTATGAGGAAGGGTTTTTTGTTTTTTGTTTTGTTTTGTTTTGTTTTACCATTTTTTGGACAGGAATGCTAAGACTAAGGTACATTAGATAACTTGCCTAAGCTCACATACCCAGAAAGACTGAGAAATTGAAGCCCAAATCCATAGACCTCCCATATATATATGTGGGTACAAAGACCACTAAGGTAAAAATCTTTGCTCTAGTCAAGCTTATAACATAGTGACCAAAGTAAGAGATATAAATCAAACCCAAGCAGAACCTAAGTTCTGTGGGAGGACAGGAGATAGACTATAGAATTTCAACTGAGGAGACCTAGGAAGGCTTCCTGGAGAAGGTGGCATTTGGGATTGTTTTGAAAGATGAGTAGGAGAGGCACCTGGATGGCTCAGTTGGTTAACTGTCCGACTGCAGCTCAGATCATGATCTCACAGTTTGTGAGTTCAAGCCCTGCGCCGGGCTCTGTGCTGACAGCTCAGAGACTGGAGCCTGCTTTGGATTCTGTGTCTCCGTCTCTCTCTTTGCTCCTGCCCCACTCATGCCCCCTCTCTCTTTCTCACTCAAAAAAAAAAAAAAACATTAAAAGAAAGAGGAATAGGGTTAAGTAGGCGTGGAAGGGAATAGCGGTACAGGAAAAGGCATTTCAGACAGAAAGAACCTGACGGTTAAGTGGTGGGAGTGCTTGGAGAACAGCAATGACCCAGGGTAGTGACAGCAGATGAAGGAAAAGCAGACAGCAGTCAGTGAAAATGGGCTCTGGATGACAGGCTGGGGACTGGGCTCCTTCACTGTAACCTGCAAAGGCCCAGCGAGTTGAAGGGCAATGTGGAAAGTGCACGTGTAGTTAAAACAAAGTACACAACAAGGGGCCAGCCTTCTGTTTATGCTGAAACAGGCTGAGCTGCACAGTGGGTTCTGGGCTCCCAGGAAGTGGGAGGTCCTTGAGGTCCATTTAAGGACCTCAAGATAAAGTTTTCCAGGGTCGTTCCAAGGCCCAGACCTAGCAGATCCTGAAGCAACCTCTGTTGCCCACAACAGAAGTCCCACCTAGCAACCTCTGTCTCTTGTGCGTCCTAGGGCCCCACAACAGTTATCCTGGGCTTTGGAGTTTTAAGTCTCAACAGTAAGTTAGGAACTTTATCACACTTGTACTTATTTATCTTCCTTCCCTGACAATAACTTCTGTGTGGTCAGAATCCAAGGCGGTCTGGGTCATCGCTGAACCCAGGTTGGAGTCGACCTCATAGAGGTGTCCAGATTCAACTCCATCCGATGGACCCAGTGTTGACTTATTGGGCGCCTGCTACACGCAGACCCTGTGCTCAGGGATTGGAGGTGAAGGAACAAGACGCAGCCCCTTAACGGGGAAGAGTCAACCCCGGTGCACCACACTCAGGGCAACGGCAGGGCCGACCGCGGCCAGCGGAGACAGTCACATCGACATAACTTGTCTTAAAAACTGAGGAGGTGAAGCCTCACTTCCCATGAGAATGGGCACCGTCGGTCCCGGGGTCCAGAAATTCTTAATGGGGCTAACCTGAGACACAGATCATGCTTCCATCTCAGTAAATGTCTTGCAACCGTGACAGCGAGACCTGCAATTTTTTTGCTAAGATCACAAGGGAAATTGAAAGCAACACGACCTCCATCTTAGAAACGTATTAAGACATAATACTTTTTTTAATGTTTATTTATTTATCTTTGAGACACAGAGAGGGTGCAAGCAGGGGAGGGGCAGAGAGAGAGAGAGAGAGAGAGAGGGAGACACAGAATCCGAAGCAGGCTCCAGGCTCCCAGCTGTCAGCACAGAGCTCGACACGGGGCTCGAACTCACAAACGGTGAGATCATGACCTGAGCTGAAGTCGGATGCTTAACCGACTGAGCCACCCAGGCACCCCTGGAACAATATGTTTTAAAAAATATTGACTCATTTTGAGTGACAGTGAGAAAGAGTGTGCTTGTGCCAGAGAGTGGGGGCAGGGGCAGAGGGAGAGGGAGAGAGAGAATCTCAAGCACGTTCTGTGCTGTCAGCACTGAGCCCGATGCAGGGCTCACTGATCTCATGACTATGAGATCATGACCTGAGCTGAAATTAAGAGCTGGATGCTCAACCAGTTGAGCCACCCAGGTGCCCCAAGGAATAATACATTTTATTTATTTATTTTTTTTAAGGAATAATACATTTTAGATCACTAGCCAAAAGAGCAATGTACTTTCTGCATTTCAGCTTGTAGAGACATGAGATCTTTTTTTCTTCTACTTTTTTTCTGTTTTTAATTTTATTTTTCTAATTTACATCCAAATTAGTTACTATATAGTGCAACAATGATTTCAGGAGTTGATTCCTTAGTGCCCCGTTACCCATTTAGCCCATCTCCCCCTCCCAAAACCTCTCCAGTAACCCTCTGTTTGTTCTCCATATTCAAGAGTCTCTTATGTTTAGTCCCCCTCCCTGTTTTTATGTTCTTTTTGCTTCCCTTCTCTTATGTTCATCTGTTCTGTGTCTTAAAGTCCTCATATGAGGGAAGTCATATGATATTTGTCTTTCTCTAATTTCACTTAGCATAATTCCCTCTAGTTCCTTCCACGTAGTTGCAAATGGCAAGATTTCATTCTTTTTGAGTGCTGAGTAATACTCCAGTGTGTGTGTGTGTGTGTGTGTGTGTGTGTGTGTGTGTGTGTGTGTGTATACCACATCTTCCTTATCCATTCATCCATCGATGGACACTTGGGCTCTTTCCATACTTTGGCTATTGTCGATAGTGCTGCTATAAACATGGGGGTGCATGTGTCCCTTCGAAACAGCACACCTGTACCCCATGGATAAATGCCTAGTAGTGCAATTGCTGGGTCATAGGGTAGTTCTGTTTTTAGTTTTCTGAGGAACCTCCATCCTGTTTTCCAGAGTGGCTGCACCAGCTTGCACTGCCACCAACAATGCAAAAGAGATCCTCTTTCTCCTCATCCTCGTCAACATCTGTTATTGCCTGAGTTGTTCATGTTAGCCATTCTGGTGGGTATAAGGTGGTATCTCATCGTGGTTTTGATTTGAATTTCCCTGATGATGAGCGATGTTGAGCATTTTTTCATGGGTCAGTTGGTTATCTGGATGTCTTCTTTGGAGAAGTGTCTATTCAAGAGACATGGGATCTTTTAAAAAGGCCTATCTTTTTAAAAAAATTGTTTATGTATTTTTAGAGAGAGAGAGACACACAGAGTGTGAGCAGGGGAGGGGTGGAGAGAGAGGGAGACACAGGATCTGAAGCAGGCTCCAGGCTCCGAGCTGTCAGCAGAGAGCCGGATGTGGAGCTTACACCCATGAACCCCGAGATCATGACCTGAGCCAAAGTCGGATGCTTAACCGACTGAGCCACCCAGGCACCCCAAAAAAGTCTATCTTAAAGATAAGTTGACTCAGACTTTGCAGGAACTAAAGTGACTCTGAGGGACAGTGGAATGAATCATAACATGTAAACTTTCTTAAATAAAAATGTATGGGCTTAAAAAAATGTGGGGTTGGTATTTAGTTGTCTGTGGGTCTTTGCAGTCAGGATTGTTGCTTGCGTGTCCACTTTGCTTTGCCCTCACTGGGCTATTCCCAGGGCCTGGCTCAGCTAATGCTTTTGGAACATGATTTTGAGCTGTATAGATAGTTTTTCCAGATGTATACTCAAGCTACAGAAGGAAGAAATAGACAAAAAGGAGCAGCTGAGGGGGACCTCAAAGATCCTCTGGGACAGCTGCTTTCAATCTTGGTTTTCTGCAGCCTAAGGCTTCTGCAGAGGTGCCCCCGCTGGGCTGGGAGACAGCTCTGGGGAAGGGGGTGCTGAGGGTCTGGGCTCAGGGTCTCCTGCCTCAACGAAAAGAGCTTGGGGCGCCTAGGTGGCACAGTCGGTTAAGCGTCTGACTCTTGATCTTGGATCAGGTCATAATCTCACGGTTTGGGACTTTGAGCCCTGCATCGGGCTTTGCCATGATGGTGCGGAGCCTGCTTGGGATTCCACCTCTCCTTCTCTCTGCCCCTCCCTGCCTTGTGCTGGCTCGCTTCCTCTCTCTCTCTCAAAATAAATAAACATTAAAAAAAAAAAAAAGAGCTCAATGTAACCTTTTCTGCACATTGATGTTCCAAATATGTTGGAAGAAAGGTTCCATGGTTTAAGATTTAAAACCCACTAAGCTAGTCCTACACAACCAATCATCATCACCGCCACTTTTCACAATAGCTGATTTGGGGAGTTTCATGCGTGCCAGGCGCCGTTGAATGTGCTTTGCATGTATTATCTCATGCAATCCCCAGAGCAACTCTAAAGAACAGGTACCATTATTATCCCATTCCACATAGGAGAAGACTTAGACCCAGAGGTTATGTAATTCGGCCAACTGATCTAAGCAATCTGATCTAACAATATGATCTAAGCAAGATCATAAGCAAGAGAGCCTGGCTTTGAACCCACGCAGCTGGCTCCTGCACCCGCACGGTTTTCCACTACCAGGTCCCGAGGAAGGTGGGGCCCAGAGGGCAGCAGGGACTTGCCCCACACCCCACAGGGTGCTCAGCAGGGGCAGAGCAATTTCCTCTCAGAGCGTCTTCCTCCCGACGCGCTCCTTCCCTCTCTCCCTCATCCTCAGTGTGCCTTCTAGAACCAGCTCGCAAGTGGCTTTACACAGACCGTCTCTTGGTTGCCACGCACCTGTGCTCCCGCTCTGGGAGCCGCTGACGGAGAGGAGCCGCCAGGGCGGGTTTGGCTGCAATGCTGTTCTGAACGGGGCCAGGGCTCGCTCCCTCCTGGCCTGTGGCCTCATCGCTCGCCCTCTGCTCTAGCGGAAGTGGGCTTTGGACATGGCATTCTAGGCACTTCACAGGCTGCTCTGTCTGAACACCCTCACCTCAGTCTCTTCCTCTGTGTACACGGTTGCAGATATGCGTACGCCCTGGCCCTTTGCCAGTGCTGTTCCCTCTGCTGAGAATACCCTTCCTGACTTGTCAGCCTGGCACACTGCTCCTCAGATGTCCCCTCTCTAGGGCCCTGACCTCCCGCCAAGGCAGGAACAATCACACCCTCCCCACCATCCTCCCCGTAACAGCACAAAGCACCCGGTACTCTAGCCATTGATCGACTCCACTTTCTTGATTCAAAGCCGTGCAGGTGGTCCCATTTTTACTCTACTAAAATCGGGATAGTTCCGCCAACCCGTGCTTCTCATTAACTTGGGAGTATTTCTTGCCTCCTGAAACACCGTTGCTGAATTGGTAACGTATTTTGTCATCAATGTCGTCTTAGGATCCAGGAAACACACTACTCTTCTTCGCTCCAGACCGAGCTCACCCAGGGTTGGGAGCCATGACCCTTGTGGCTCTGGACCCCCAGCCGGCAGCACGGGGAGGGACAGAGGAGGGACTGGTTGGTGATGGGTTGTGGGGCTCATGGACTGGATGGTGCCCTTTGTGTCCAGGTCACCATGAGATGCCTGCTGGACTCTAAACTCCAGGGAGTCCTAGAGGCCCAGGAAGGCCTCGAGCCATCTGCTCACTGCCCAGTGACCTCATGGGTCTGCCTTATGGCACATGCCCTAGACAGAAACGCAGGCAAGAGCAGCAGACTTCATTTTCCCCTTCTTTTCCTTTGCTAGGGCTGCCATAACAGAGTCCCACAGACTTGGTGGCTTGAACAGCAGAAGCTTATCTTCTCACAATTCTGGAGGCTGGCAACCTAAGACCAAGGTGTCAGCAGAGTAGGTTTCTTCTGAGGCCTGTCTCCCTGGCTTGTAGATGGCCGTCTCCTCCCTGTGTCTTCACGTGGGCTTCCCTCTGTTCACGTATCCGTGTCCTAATCTCCTCTCCTTGCAAGGACACTAGTCACATTAGACTGGAGTCTGCTCCAATGACCTCGCTTTAACTTTATGACGTCTTCAAAGCCCCTATCTCAGAATACAGTCACATTCTAAGGTACCGGGTAGTAGGACTTCAACATATGAATTTGGGGGAGATACGATTTGGACCACCACCCCTCTAAGGCTGACCAAGCTCAGTAGAAAGCATGTCAGTCAAAGAGTCGAAACGGTGCTCTGCCCCCACTTTTCTCTTTCGGAAGTAGTCATGATAGACCAGTCTTGTAGCCCCTGGCTCCCTTGGATTTCCAAGAGAACTTTCCAGCATACCTTCTTCTGATCTCTGTCATCATCTACTTAGTTCCTGGCTCTAATCACCTCCTCAGCCAGGCCTTCCAACGAGTCTCCAAAGGCAGCTGCCCACCACTCTCCTCTCTGAGCCTCGCCCCTATATATAAATTATGGGGGATCTTGGGCTTGATAGGATTTGTGAAAAACTTAGCTTACCATATTGTCCTTCCCCTTGCCTGTGGTACACATCACTAGTCAATCACAGCACATTTTCCTGCAGACTCCAATGCCAGGCGGTCACTGCATTAGCTTGTGAGTTGGGACACATTTGCAGTTATGGGCCTAGATGTCCTCGAAGGGATCTTCTAATCAGAAATCCTGTGAAACCTTGGGTACAACATCTATACACTAGATTGTCCGGGATAGTCCCAAATTTATATGATTTTTACTGCCTTCAATAAAAGCAACTTGTAAATTGAATAAGTAACTATAAGCGTCTCAATCCCTTTTGGGGAAACACTGGGCCAGCCCTTGGACTCTGGGCCACTTATTTCTTATTTCTTTCACTTTCTCATTTCTGTTTCACTTATTTCTTTCACAGGCACTTACTCAGCACCTACTGTATGCTTGGCACTGCTCTAAGGGATGGGGATTCACAGACAAGGATAGTTATGGTCCTTATTATTGGCCAGGTGCTAGACCCAATGGCATCCTCTCTGTATTTAATCTTCGATGGCCTTTTCTCTTTTGATACTTTTCTCTTTCTATAGCAAATACTGCTGATTGCCTACTAAAATTCATGTGCCCCCTTCCTTTGCACACAGCTGTCCATGTGAAGCGGTTTCCCATCAAACAACTGCAGTCCCCAGCCCCACGGGCATTTAGGTATAGCCGTGTACTTCACCAATGGAATGCAAGGCATGGTAACACTCACTTCTGGGTCAAGGCTTATATGAAGAAGGTGAGCCTTCCCTGCGCCCTTTTGCAACTCCATTGGCTAGATGCAGGTTACTTCAAGGCTCTAGAGAGGATGATGAAACCATAAGGTAGAAGGAGCCAGGGTTCCTGAGTCACTGGGTAGATGAAAGCCAGCCACTGTTACCAGAAATAATCAGCCTTGGATGACTATGTAAATGAGAAACAAATTTCTACTGTGTTTGAGCCTTTATCCATTTTGGAATCTGTTTGTTTTAGAAATGTACATTACCCTAACCAAGACGGTTTTTAAGTAAAGTCAGTCTCATTAGTTCGCTGATCGAGACACATCTTGGTAGCTGCACTGCCTACCTTCAAACGAGCTCTTGGATGAGGACGCCCAGAGGAAACGTCCCTCAGCCAGGAATCGGCCCTTTCTCTAAGACCAGTGCCTTTTATGTAGACGGTGAGAGTTTCCTATGAGAGGAACTGAAACAGCCCGGTAAAAACAAGGTTTCAAAATTTAAGAGAAGAACTATAGAGCTTCCCGGAGAAATTCCCAAGCACTCTATTTCTTTGCCTGGGAAATCAATCTGGGTCCGGAACAATTTTTTAGCCCCTTTCGACCCCCTTCTGGGGCTCAGTACCCACTGGCTGTGGCTCACTGAGGCAGAGCAAGGACCACCTGGCAAAGAGAAATTAGCAAGTAACGGAAGCCCAGCCCCCCAAGTGGATCAACAGCATGAGTCAGAGTGTTACAGAAATAAAGAAATCCCATTCATAAATTTTCTCTCGCCCCAGCTTAAGAGCTTTCAAAGTCATAAAGTCTACATAAAGCCAGAAGACCTACAATTGTCCAATTAGAGGTTTTATCCAGGAAAACACACAATTTCAAAGTCACTACTTGGTCCCCATGCCAGGAGCGTAGCAGGCTGGTTTGGCATGTGGTGCCTCTGGGTTTTATAGAACTTTCCACTTCAGTGAGACAAAACAGAGGACTTGTCAGAGCCTTTCACTCCCAAGGTGAAGTCCACGAGGGGCCTAGAGACACCCATAGCCACCAGTCCTGGGAAACTCAGGAAAAGCTGGAATAAACCTAAACCAGCTCCGCAGGGGAACAACAACTAAATGCTTACTATTTACTCTTCTGGATCGCCAGGTCCTGCGGTGAATACACAGCACACATTATTGCATTTAATCTTTATTACTACCCTGCAAGGAAGGCTCTAGTTTTCCTTCCGCCTTTCAGAAGGTGAGGCTCGGAGAGGTCTACCGACACGCTCAAGGTTATGCGGCTCGATGAGTAGTAACACCCAGCTCTGAACTAGTGATTCCCAAGTACTTCAACCTCTACATCCTGTTCCCAATCGTGATCCCAGGACCCTTACTCTCTCTAGCCATGTAAGCCAGGTAGGAAGGACCTTCAGATAGAGGCTAGGATAGAACATGTCATCCATTACCAGTCGGAGCTCAGTTGTGACCAGTGAGGGGAACCAGGGCTGAAGAAGGCCCCCAGTATTTGCCAGACAATGTCCTAGCTTGGGAGGGATTCCTGTTCTAGCAAATCCCAACTCGACTTGTGCACATTTAATTGAGAACATCCCTGACAGTCTGGGGCACTGAGGCTTCCGCATTCATATTTCCTTTCAGGCCTGGCTGAGTAATCTTGAGAAGTGTCTCTAAACCTTCTGTGGGACTCACCAGCTAGACCGGGGGGAGGGGGGGGGCAAACTTCTCCCGTCAAAAGCCGAAGAGTAAATATTTTAGGTTTTAGGGCCCATCCCATCTCTGCAGGACAACTGCTCAGCTCTGCCACTGTCTTGTGAAAGCAGCCACAGACCAGACAACATAAACGCATATGGCCAGATTCGGCCCATGGGCCTAAAAAGTATGCAGGCCCGTGATCGAAGTGGCCAAACTGCCCCACAAGTAAGAGCTAAGTTCCCACGGGGCAAGCGCTCTAAAGGAGAGGGAGCAGCCTGCTCTGAGAGTTGACTCCCCAGGAACCGGTCTCACGGCGAGCGGTGGCTTGGACAAGGCCGCTCGGGGAGTCAGCACAGGGGTAAGACTGAAGTCCAGGCGTCGTGCCGTCCCCCTTGGGACTCCTCCTGATGCACGCGGCCTCCCCGGCCCCCAAGGAGTCTCCTCCAGAAGCTGAGGCCGGTCCCGTAAGCGCTGCGAGGGGCCGCTGCTGGAGAGGGGCCACCGCGGGGCTGGTGTCAGCTGGGACTGGGGCTGAGGGGCTCCCACCAGCAAACCGCTGGCTCGGTCCTCTCCAGCAGGGCCTGGCTCTCGCAGCCCCTCCTGGAGAGCTGTCACGGCAGCTGCAGAGAGCGGCACGCGCCCTGGCGCTAATTTATTAAAATCCCCGCTTGTAAAAGGCGAGCCCGGGGAGGCAGAGGCTCCTTGCGCCGGAACCGCGTGAGCTGCTATTCTCTCCTCTTGCAGCCACAAAAGGAAATGTTGGCGAGGTCTTCTGAGAAGGGGTGGCTGGTGGGGAGGGGACGCTGCTGGGTTTAATAGCAGGAATACGAGTCATTTGTCTTATTGTAAAAAAGATGTGTGTTTGGACGCAGAAAATGCTCTGGATCCTTTCTTTCCTCCCCTCGCAGGCATGAAAAGCCTGGAGCAAAACAAAACGCTGCTGATTCCGAGGCTATTTTGGGCGCCTGTCACTGATTGTCTGCTTCCGAGGCCCCTCGGCACACGCTGCCTTCTCAGAGAATGGTTTTAACAAATTGAAATGGGGGGGGGGGGGGGGGGGGAATGAGCCTCTTGCTGCCACTGCCATCAGCACCGAACACAGTCCCCCAGCGCCGGGCCGGGCCCCTGTCGTTCGTTCCTCCCTCTCCCAGATGCCCACCGGCCCCGCACCTCCTGCCTGCATGTGCTTGCTGGCACCTGAGTGAGGCTGCCCACCCTGTGCCAGGGAGCTATTTACCAAAGGAAATAACTCTGATAAAGGGATAAAAATAGCCAGCAGTGATGGAAAACATTTGTTGAGAGATCTGTTGACGGGAGGGGAAGCAGAGCTGTGAAAAAGATCGGCGGTGAAGGACACAGAGGAAGAAGAGGGGCTGACGGTGATAGTCCGGGGAACCCAGATGTAGCTGGGACAGAGCCCAGAGACCAGGACGGCCACCTGGATGCCCAGTCTGCGCTCGCACTCAGGGGTCCCAATCCTGTGCTGTGTCACCTGGCCTCAAGGCAGGGAAAGAGGGTGAGCTGGCAAGTTCCTTCACGTAGGACGGATGTCGGAGGATGGGGATCTGAAATGCAGCCCCACAGGGGAAGCGGGTAGAGTGCAGGGTAGAGGCTAACCAAGAACTTGGCTTTTGGAGTTCCATCACTAACTAACACGGTGACCGTGGACAAACCGCTTAACTTCTCTGAGCCGCAGTTTCCTTATGTGATAAATAAACACAGTGTTAGAGTCATGTCATGGGGCTGTGGTGATAATCCCTGCATTCTAACTACCAAAGCGGCATTATTCGGATCATTTGGGCTTTTACGAACATGGACTGAGGACATTCTGTGTACCAGGCGCTGTCCTGGGAACCCGGCCTACTCTGATGAGGAAGATAAAATCCTACGGTCGGGTATTTCGGTTCCTTGGGGGACACAGCAGGGAAGGGAGAACGCTCCTCTGAATTACAGAACCAGCACTGCTCGCCCAGAAACAGCTGAATCGAAGAGCCCCACGGCACCTTGTCAGGGCCACAGACAGTCCTTCCAACTCTACGTACCTACTATGCATTACATTCTGGAGAAAGAATAATACAAAGGCTCGGTCTACCCTTTTGAAAAAGAAAACTGGGTAGAGAAGACAGGTAGGAGGTGCCTGGGTGGCTCAGTCCTCTAAGCGTCAAACTCTTGATTTTGGCTCAGGTCATGTTTCCAGGGTCATGGGATCAAGCCCTCAGGTTGGACTCTGCACTGGGTGTGGAGCCTGCTTAAGATTCTCTCTCTCTCTCTCTCTCTCTCTCTCTCTCTCTCTCTCCCTCTCTCTCTCTCTCTCTCTCTCTGCCTGTCCCCTATGTGTTCATGCACGTGTGTGCACATGGCTCTCCCTCTCTCTCTCTCTCTCTCTCTCTCACACACACACACACACACACACACACATGCATACACAATTAAACAAAAAGACAGAGGTGAACAGATACATGTCATTGGGGCACAAAAAGGACCACAAGAGAATTAAGTTTAAAAGAGAACCATGCACACTGCCTTGGGAGCAGCACGGAAGGCCTCAGGAGGTGATATGTGCTAAGTCTTGCAGGATGTGCAGGAGCCGGCCAGGCAAAAGGAGAAGAAAGCATTCCCATGAGAAGGAACAAATACCATGGTATTTCTGAGAACAATGTCCATAGTTGGAAATGGCTGGTGTGCAAGATATAAGGACTAGTGATATTCAACAGATTTAATAATTGCCACGGCAAGGGTCCAACCAGTCAACAGATGCTGGCCACAGTGCTGGAGAATTGGGTCCAAGAGCCCCTCTGTGTGCCTGGACCTGCCCCACTGGCTGCCGGACTGTTGGGAGGTCTAAGAACTGTGGCAGGGGCTGGATATTTGGAGGCTATTGAGCAGGGAGGCACAGAGAGGGCTCAGGGCAGTGGATGTCACCAACTGGTTGAGATGTGGTTGTACCAATGTGTGCCAGCTAAATGTCTGCCCCCAAATGGAGGAAGAATTGGAGGAAGAGGAACTCTAAGGATGGGAACAGGGTCTCTAGAACCCATTAGGAGACAATGGTCATCCCAGTGGGCAGAGGTTTAGGATCCCTATCATGACTTTTGCCCAAACAAAATATAACCTCTCTATATAAGCTGTTTATATGCGTATCTCCCATTTAAGATTTCACCCGGAGGAAGTATTGTGATGTTAAAAAGATGACTCACATGACTAGATTCTGTTGTTCAATGAGTGTACTGGCCATCTGAATGTCGCCTCCCTCAGCCCTTGCCACGATACTGTGGAAGGATGTATCTTAAAAGGTTCTGAAAGTCATTCTTTCTTCTTCATTCCCAGGGCAGCCACCCCAGTTCAGGCCTCATCATCTCTTCTCTGGACTAGTACAATCCTCTCTTCACTATGAACCTTCCTCCTTCCTGTCCTGCCTCCTTCAATCCATGCTCCAAGCGATGGGCAAAGTGATGTTCCAAAAGTATGCATCTGATCATGCCACTGCCCCACCAAGAGCTCCCCTTGGCTTTCAGAAGAAAATACAACTTCGTTAGTCTGACATCCAAGGGCCTTCATGGCCGGGTATCTCTTTACAAGTTTATCCCCTGTCAACCATCCCCGCCCCATAGAGGCAGGATGGACTCATCCAGGCAAGACTTGTGTCCGGGTCAGTTACATTAGGCAGACTCTGTCCATGTAAAGAGGGGCTAGGAGTTGTTATGGGCTGAATTATGTCCCCTAGAAATTCACCAACCTGAATGATGTGCTTGTAAGAAGAGGAAATCAGAACACACAGGGAGACATCGGGGCACCATGTGAAGAGGGAGTGAGAGAACAGCCGTGTGCACACCAAGGACAGAGGACTCAGAGAAAACCAAAGGCGCCAGCACCTTCATCTGACTTCCAGACTCCGGAACAGAGATAGAATAAATTTTTGTTGTGTAAGCTATTCAGTCTGATACTTGGTGATGGCCGCCCTCGCAAATTAATACAAGGGGCAATAAAAGCCTAACGTAAGAGCAGGTCAGCTTGTCACCTTGTCGGATTACCTTAGCCTGGTGCCGTTAAGGATTTCGATTTTACAATTCCTATGGTCTGATTCCATGCCCACCCGGTACCCTTCGGATCCTAATTGGCTTCCCACATTGCTCTTCCATGCGGGGTGAATTCACTGATGAAGCCGACAGGAGCCTTCGAGACCCTGCGGTGGTTAGATTTCTCCTTGTGTGGCAGACACAGAGATGCGTGGCTCGGGTCCTCCTGCCAAAAAGGACCGGATGCCCAGCTGCAGGGCGTGTGATGTGCCTTTGGGCGTGCTTTCCTCAGTGACTGAGCAAGGCAGCGTAGTAAGGCCCCAGCCACTTTTGTCCAATGTGAGACCCCTCTGGTGGCAATCTCTGCTTGGGCGCTTGCTCTCTCCTGGGCTGGCAGAGGCTCTGTCCTGTCTGCATCACCGTCCAGGCTTCTCCTGCACAAGCACGCTTTCTGCCCCCTTCTTTCTAAGGTGTTACTCCCTGGGACGCCATTGACACCTCTTATCCCATCTCAACCTGCAGAATCCGGGCTGCAACACCCAGCAGATCAATACCTTCATGTCTGGAGTATCGACTGGTGTGTGGGAGGTGGCTGCTACGAGGCAGCTTCTGGGCCCTACAGGCTTAGGGTCAGGTCTTGGGCTGCTGTCATCATGACAGGAGATCTATTTTGGGAGGCCTTCTGGCTGGCGGCCAGCAGAGGTGTCTCCTGGGGAATCTACAACCTCAGACCGTGTTTCTTCTTTCAAGTGCAGTGACTGCCACAACTCTTAGCTGATCTCTGTGACCCTTTCCCTCCTCTGAAGGCTGAGGTCTCTCAGCAACCTCAGAATACTGGGAGAAGCCTATTTCCCTGTGAGCCCCCCAGAGGCTGGCCCCGGGTTTGGTCTGCCAGAGGGCTGGATAAAGAAATGATGGTGACATCCAGCCGTTGGCCATTAGTCACCTCCGCTTGGCCATCTCTAAGGGCAGCATGCGTGCGTTCTCTCCGAGGCCTCTGATAAGGACGTGGGACTTCACGACAGGGAGAATGAACATGCGCTTTGAAAGCAGTACGGACCAGGAGCTCACGCCCAGGCCCACTGCATCCCAGCTCTGTGCTCTTGGCTAAGGGATTACTGGTCTTGCCTCCTTTATCTTGTTTTCGGTTTTGTTTTTTTAATCTGTCAAGTGGAAATAAGAACAACAGCCATCTGATGGGTCGCCATCAGGATAAATGAGAGAATGTCTGCTTCATCACAGAAGGGCGACTCTCGCATTGTCAGCACAAAGAGTGTGAGTTGCAGCAGGGCACGTAGTAGGTCGGCAATAAGAGCTAATTCTTTTTTTACATTTTTTATTTATTTAAAAAAAATTTTTTTAAGGTTTTATTTTTTTAAATGTTTATTTTTGAGACAGAGAGAGACAGAGCATGAATGGGGGAGGGTCAGAGAGAGAGGGAGACACAGAATCTGAAGCAGGCTCCACGCTCTGAGCTGTCAGCACAGAGCCTGATGCGGGGCTCGAACCCACAAACTGTGAGATGGTGACCTGAGCCGAAGTTGGACACTTAACCTACTGAGCCACCCAGGCGCCCCCAAATTTTTTTTTTAACATTTATTTATTTTTGAGACAGAGAGAGAACATGAACAGGGGAGGGTCAGAGAAAGAGGGAGACACAGAATCTGAAACAGGCTCCAGGCTCTGAGCTGTCAGCACAGAGCCTGATGCGGGGCTCGAACCCACGGACCGTGAGATCATGACCTGAGCCGAAGTCGGACACTTAACCGACTGAGCCACCCAGTCGCCCCAGAGCTACTTCTTTCACGCTCTCTGTCTTTGAGGTTTCCAGGCAGTAGAGGGTGCAAATCTTTACAATAAGCTAAATACATACAAGGTAATTATATTCATATATTTGCATATATTAATAAGCAGTAATTATATATTGTAGCGACTTCTAAATAAAATCCCAAAGTAACGATCTCAGTACGCCGAAACGTTAACAATGGTTATTTCTGGGTCGTGAAATTATGGGCGATTTGCATTTTCTCCCCAAATTTTCTACAATTAGTATGCATTATTTTGAAATAGGGGGGGAAAAAAAAGAAACAACCGCCAGTAGGAAGCGAGCTGTCCCACAATACCCTGCGGTGGGAAATCTGTTCACTGGCCTCAGATTTTGCTGACAGTCTCTGCGACTCCAAGGACCTGGTGAGTCATCACAAGTCTGAAGTGGCTTGGAAACAGAAGATTTTGCAGCAGAATGTGGCAAGGCTTTGAGCAAGTGGGTCTGACACTTTTCCTTCTTACCCTGTGGGGCAGGATCAGAGAGGAGTGTGCTAACTTGGGGGGGGGGGTGTGGTAGGCAGGGAACCCACTCTGGCACTGATGTGGGCCCCGATTTGAGAGCTCACTCTGCCATGCGCTACACGGGAGATCCGGGGCCAGCCATCCTACCCCCCGACCCTCACTCTCCTCAGTCTACGAGTCATGGCTATCACTTTCTCTGAGAAACCTTCCTGGGCACCCCTTACGAGAGCATGCACCCTGATCCGCTCAGCCCTCCGTGTCACAATGTCTCTTCATGGCCTGTCCCCTGTCCTAAGCCAGGAGCAAGCTAAGAGCAAGAAGCATGCTTCACCCAGAGCTATTCCCCCTTTGCCTCTCGTGGAGCCTGGGACAGAGCAGACGTTGGCTGGATGAATTAACGTTTGCTGAATGCATGATGTGCGAGGCCCCGGAAAGGCAGAGACGAACACCTGGGAGCCCTGCCCTCAAGGCTGTGGCTCACACTCCAGTGGAACTCAGTCTCCCCAACTCAATTGACACTACGGCCAATGCCTTAAAGACCATAAGAGAAATGAGGAGACTAAAGGAGAAAAGGTTCCCCCAGGGAGTGTCTGTAAAGTCTTTCTCTAGGAGGCAGATCCTGGGACAGTGAGCAGACCTTCCCATGTGGGGACAGAAGGCAGGGGAGGCAAAGGCACGGAGCTAGGCAGGAGGGTGTGCACAGGGAGGAAGAGGGAGGAGCCAGGTGGGGGCCAAGCCTGGAGCACCTCAAATGGGTCTGGTCAGCATTCTGGCAGGAGGGGGGCCGCTGGGGCTTGACTTGCTTCTCACTGGACGGGCAGGACCGGACACCCCCCCACACCTGTCAAGATGCCAGCCTAGCCCAGCATTCTTTTTGTTGCCTGCCATTAGGAAGGCTCAGAAATAGGACCAGTTTGGAATCTCCTCTTCCGAAAACAATCCCTCTCATTTAAACCAGCATCTGTGAGAGGGGCCGGCTTTGGCAGGGGCCCTGAGGAACATGAACAGGATTAACCTCTGCCAATTGCAGCAAATTAAGTGCAGAGAGGACATCCTGGGAGCAGGATCTTAAGTGCAGCCAAGCCTTGAGGACGAAGCCTGCCTGCCTTGCCTGAGCCGGGGGAGCAGAGATGGGGCTTCATTTGGGGGCCCACTGTCCCCACTGAAAAGTACAGCCTTCCCCAGGGCCTTTGCACACGCTGCGCCTGCAGCCTGAGACCCCTTTTCCCGAGGCTGAACGTGGTAGGCCTACCCTGATCTTTCAGGTCTGGATTCAAATATCGCTTCCTTAGCCATGCTTTTCCTGGCTCCCCATTTAAAGTAGTTTTACTAGCCCTCCTTCAGCTCCTAGTATATGATTCTATTTTCTGCTTTTATAATGCTTATTTTATTTCCTTGTATACTTGTTTATTTTCTCCTCCATCACCAGACTCCACCTACACTTAAGCTCCATGATAGCAGGGATCTTGTCTTGCTCACAGTGGTATTCACAGCACCTAGCACCGTGACTGACACTTAGTAGGTACTCACTAAAAATGAATTGACTAGAAGGAAGAAAGGAGAGACAGACGGAGGGAAGAAAGGAAGGGAGAGAGAAAAGAAGGAAGAAGGGAGGGGCTTCTAACACAATCGTTCCAAAATGACCATACCAGTCCCCCGTTAACCAGGAGCCCACAGAAACCCCCCCAGGGCAGGGGCAGGGATGTCCCGTCCCCAGGGACAAAGAGGCCTGGAACTTGGCGCTGAAGGATGGGAAGGGGAAGAGCTAGGGGACTGACCTTTATTCAGTGCCTACTGTGTGCCAGGCCTGTTCTGCTGAATGAAACCTTTCATTCCACACTTCACAAGACAGGAAGTCACATGTTGCAATGGATACACATAAAACAGCTAGCATCTATTTTGTGCCTGCGGTAAGCATGCTGCTGACATTGTCTCGTGGATCATGCCCCCAAGTTTGGGAGGCATGCCTGGGTTACCGCTGGGGTTGGATAAGCAGAGGACTCAGGGATATTGAGCAAACGTAGTCAATTTCACACAAGTCGTCAGTGGCAGAGCCAGGATCAGAATCCAGGTCTTTCTAACTCCTGTCTAATATCTTCCTTGGGCAGAAAACACCCTTCACGCTATCACGTTGCCTGTCCTGGCCCTGCCCTGCACTCCACTCCCCCAGGGAAGGAGGTGGAGGGCGTCCTGCTCCAGGCCACAGTTCTAGGCGGACTTTTCAGACAATCCCCAGTACATCCACCCGCTGCTCCCGGAGCCGATAATTAGCCTGCCACCTCCGACCGCTGAAAGCTGCTTGGGCCACCTGACTCCGTGCACATGCCAAAAACGCCTCCGCACACAGACAGGTGAGGAGGGATGGACCTTCTGGCCCTGCAAAGCAGCCAGCTCAGAAACCACCCGCGGAGGCCTCCCCGACAGGCTGGGGTGCGGCAGAGGGCAAAGGCACTGCTTTCTGTCCAGGATGGGAGGGCACAGTCCTTAGGCTCTGTTGCCCGTAAACTGTGTGACAGGGAAGCTTCTTCATCTCTCTGAGCCCCAACTTTCCCACCCAGAAGGCCACCGTGAAGATGGAAGGAAGTGACGCGTCAAGCACTACCCAAGGCTGGCCCAGACGGACAGCCCAGGAAAGATTGGTTCTCCCTGCTAAGCACATACCTGTATCAGGTGGGTTCTAAATTCAGAACCTGCCAGCAAACCCTCCTTCCCACCCATACACTCAAATACATAGCAAACATGCACGGAGCCCGTGCTCTGTGCCTGGCACGTTCTGGGCCCTGGAGAAAAGGCAATGAGCAAAACGGTCAAAATCTCTGAGTTCAAAGACTTTGCCGTCTAGCTAGGGGGCTGGGGGAGGAGAGGGAACCATCAACAAGGCACAGATGATACAGCGGGTCGGATAATGTCTGAACAAGGAAAAGCGCGATGAGAGGGAGGTTAGGAAGTGGGGGAGAGGCAGCCGGAGGGTCAGAAAGGGTGGCCAGGGAGGGCGCGCCAAGAGGGTGACTTCTGAGAAGTACAGGCAGTGATGAGGCTGGCCCTTGGCCATCGGGGGGCAGAGGGTAACCTGTAGACAGTGGACACAGCCCGGGCACACCTGGAAGAAAGGGGACTGCCTTCTGAGCCGAAATGCCAAGGCGGAATCTTCCCTAGGCTTCAGAGAACAAACAGGTCCCAAACCAAAAGTCAACGAGAGATTTTGTAAAATGCAATTTGGGGCCAGGTTTTCAAAAGAAATGATGTTGTCCTCTGTAGGTCTCGCGGTGTGCCGTGTCTGGGAAGTTGTCCTTGGCAAGCTTCAGCGTGTTGGCATAGGTTTCCCCAGGTGATTATGCTAATTAATATCACGCTACGACCTATCACAAAACCACCGTCATTTATTAAGCACCTAGCACAGGCCAGGCACAGTGCCGGAAGCTTTCAGGTACACCGTTACTATTTCCTCTTTGACAGATGAGGAAACCGAGGCACAGAGAGAGACGAGCCCTTTAAGCAGACTCACACAGAACCTAAGTGTGAAGCACGGAGGAGGGTGTGTCAGGCCGAGGGGACCACGGTGACAAATGAGTACAGACCCTTACTTATTCTCTAGCTTGCTCACTCACGCTCCCATCAACCGGATGTTTACTGAGCGCCTACGGTGGGTCAGGCCGGGCATCAGTTGCTGGGGTTGCAGCTGTCAAGAAGCCTCCACCCTCAGAGAGCTCACGGTCGGGGAATCAGAAAATGAAATGAGAAGTCCCACTGAGTGTGATCAGCGTTGGGATGAGGGGGGAGCCTTTTACAAGGAGTGAGGCGGGCGACAGGGTATGTGCACTAGGGAGGAACAGGTGAATAAGTGACGGGAGACCCCCTCAGAAGAAGGGATCTTTAAGCTGAGCATGACTGTATGAAGGTTCCCTGAGGACCTTTCTTATTCAGAGAGGACAACATGAACAAAGGGCGTCCCAGGCAGCAGGAGCGGCCCCAGCAAGGTCTAAAGACAAGGAAGAAAGTTTCCGTTGGAGGGGTTGGTACACAGCAGGCCGGAGCAGAGAGGGCTATCGTGAGGTGCCCGAGGATGAGCTTGGGGACAAGGGCCTTTTGATTACAGAGCAGCAGGGGCAGTAGGCAAGGTCATCACTAGGGAGGTGGAAAGCCAGCCCTAACTAGTTGCGAGGCCTTGGGCAAGTAATTCAACCTCTCCGAGAGGTACCGAGGAGAAAGAAGAGAAAGGGAACAGAATGGATGTGACAACATTATAGCAGCAAGTCTGCAAGATGACCTCACAGAACCACCTACACCCTGGCTTGGCTCTCCGGCAGGTGAGTCTTGCCCCAGGATTACCACAGGGGACCCAACCTGATCCCTCCCCTCCCCAGCCCCGCCCCCTGTCCTTGGTCGGGACCCTAGTTGGGTCACTTGCCTGCCTGCCTGCCTTTGGTGGCAAGAAGTCCACGGTCGAAAATGAAAAGAACCAGTTGTGTCCCTGTCTCTAGCGACGGCTAAATGTTCAAGAGGAAAGGAAAAAGAAGCTGTGAAGCTGTCAACTGGGAAATTCTGGAATGATGGAGACAGAAATATTTACTCTGCAGGGATAAATATTTCGGAAACAACCTTCCGTCGTCCAGTCTCTGGTCTGACGTAGATTTCCCTCGCCAGGACGGTGTTCTCACTGCCTGCAGAAATGACAGTGACAGAAAGTATGGGCCCCTTCCCATAAAACCAATGAAGACGCACCTCTGTGATACTTGGGACGTTTTACCCCACAGGCAATAGTGAAAATGCATGGATTTGCGTTAGACCTATCCAGATTTGCTCCTGGAACCTTTCTGTGCCACTTGGGTGACCATGGGCTGGGTCCTATACCTACGTGGAGCTTATACAGACATCTTCGTGATGTGACCATAAAATGGAGCATCTGGGTGCTGGGTCAAGGTAAATTCCCTTCTTCTGGTCTTCTGCTCCACCCATGAACTTCCTATGTGACCAGCAGGTCAGAAATGCCTGAGTCCCCAAGTAGTACCAAGACGAGGCCATTTGCCACAAGCTGCCTGGGCTCCCCGTCTCTCTGACACTGGGACGGCTATCACAACGACAGAAAGAATCTCAGAACTGTGCCAAATGGTGTTCACAGAACTCAAGTTTACAGATAACCTTGAGGCTTACGGTGGTATTCGGCCCCAGTCTCCTTTGGATTCGGAGAGGTCATTAGAGACGAGGGTCTGTTATCCTGCCTGTAACCACTGTAAATTACAATGACCCCCGAGGCTAGCCCTCCGACAGGGATGCCGGGCGCTGTCCTGAAATGCATCTTTTTTTAATGTTTATTTATTTATTTATTTATTTATTTATATATATATATTTTTTTTTTTTAATTTTTTTTCAACGTTTATTTATTTTTGGGACAGAGAGAGACAGAGCATGAACGGGCGAGGGGCAGAGAGAGAGGGACACTTAATGAAGCGGACGCTTAACCGACTGTGCCACCCAGGCGCCCCAATGTTTATTTATTTTTGAGACCGAGAGAGACAGAGCATGAACGGGGGAGGGTCAGAGAGAGAGAGGGAGACACAGAATCCGAAGCAGGCTCCAGGCTCTGAGCTGTCAGCACAGAGCCCGACGCGGGGCTCGAACTCACAGACTGCGAGATCATGACCTGAGCTGAAGTCGGACCACGGCCCCTCCCACCAAAGTACTCTTGGGTAAGAGGGAAGAGGGGACTTCAAACCGTGGGGCAAGAGGGAATTTCAGCAATTTGAAAGACCGGGGAAACAGGAGAGTGGTCCATTGAAGGGTCCGGAGGCAGTGCGGACTTGAGGGCAGAAGAGGGGCTTTACAAAGCTGGTTGTAGGATTGAGCATATGTGATGGGACTGCCGTGAAGCCTGCCAACGGTGAGGCTCTCAGTTAGTGGCATATGGCATTATCATCTTTGCTTGCTAGCTGTGTGGCTCTGGGCAAGTCACCAGACCTCTCTGAGCCTCCATTCTACCTCGGTAGAATGCTCTTGAGGTGCAGAACAGGTCACAGAGGTGCTCACACCACGGTGACTGGCTTCCTCGTCCCTTGTTCCATAGGGAACGGCAGCAAACGGACTTAGCTGGGGATCGGAGGGCAGGTCTATACACCTTCATGCCTCCGCCCCACTCTCCACCCCCACTCGGAGGTGAAGGAAGGTTGCTAAGCATGGCCAGCCACCCCACGCAGATCTGCTCCTCCAGATGGAGCGAAGAACACGAGGCCCAGCTCACAGCTCTGCCAAGGGGCTCCTTAGAAAGGCACTGCAGCCAGCAGTCTGCGGAGGGCCTGCCAGAGCCAGGCTGGGTGGTGAAAATAAAATCAACAGCTAATAAGGCACTTTCTGAGGCCTCAGGGGAGACATCCAGCATCAAGCCAGCTCAAGTTCTCACTTTTTTCCAGCAACCAGAGGAAAAGCAGCACCTTGCCTTGTGAATATCCCCAGACACTCCTCTCCACAATGGGAGGAAGATTCCAGAAAACATGCTGATGCCAGCTTCAACCCATTCCCCATAGAAAGCCCTCTTCCTCAGGGATCGCCCGCAGGCCTGGCACTGAAATGTGTGTGTATGGCTCCCCCTGCAGGTGGCCATTGCCACTGCACCCACCAAGACCGCTGCCACTGTGGGGGGACAGGGTGGGTCCAGACTTCTTACACTAGCATATGCCTCCTGAGAGGGGTAGAGCAGGATTGAGTGGGGGACCGGCTCCTGGGACCCCCAGGACCTCCA
>NW_024412418.1:30966308-30970801 GCF_014898765.1 Herpailurus yagouaroundi
AAAAAAAAAAAAAAAAAAAAAAAAAAAAAAAAAAAGAAAGAAAAAGAAAGAAAGAAAAAGAAAAAAGAAAGAGGGTGGAGACAGAGGTCCCACTCAACGCACTCAGTGTCCAAGAGGTGTAGGAAGCAGAAATCTTAGGAAGGGCTTTTCCTACCTGTAGGCTATGGAATTTGGGATTCACCGCAATTCAACTGAGATGCTAGGGAGTCCCCATCATATACCTAAATTAAACAAGTTGATGGAAATGATTAAGTGACTTCTGGATGCCTAGTAATAGTGAGTGCTCATACAATGTTCACTGATTTACTTTTCTTCCGTCACTAATGGGGAGACACTCGGTCAAAGCATTAGCACAATAAAAGCAAAGGCCAGCCTCAAATGGCCTTTGGTGCAGGCCTTGGATTTCTGAACCTCACCCTTGTTATGCCAAGGTTGAGCCCAGCCAATGCGAAGTTCGGACGATTCCTGGTTTCCCCCAAATAACAGAGGGACCCCAGCACCGTGCCCCTTCCCCGGCCTCCCACTGACTCCCCCATCTCTGTCTCTGATGGAAGTTCAGCTTGGTTGGGAGCATCTATGCCCAGACATGTGCTTCACCGATAGCTGACCACACCAAGCTATACTGTCATATGAACAGAATTCATTGTAATTTTGGTGACAATCAACAATAAAAGGAAAAACCCCACATGCCTTTTATCATCTATGAGAAATTCCTCTTTCTGACATACAGACCCAAGCAAAAGAGAGGGTTGGCCGAACGGCAGAACTGGAAGGGATGGTTGAGATCAGGCCGGGAAAGTGCCAGGGCATTCAATGTAACACTGGTCTTAGTGGGAAAAGGGTTCTGTAGTCAGAGAGGTTTGGAAAACACTGTACACATGTATGTATTCTCCTTCCCTTATGCACTGTGCAGGTGGGCACTTTATTTTTAATTTTTTAAAATGTTTATTCATTTTAGAGAGACAGAGTGTGAGCAGGGGAGGGGCAGAGAGAGAGGGAGACACAGAATCCGAAGCGGGCTCCAGGCTCCGAGCTGTCGGCACAGAGCCTCATGTGGGACTCAGACCCCCAAACTGCGAGATCATGACCCAAGCCGAAGTCCTGAGCCACTCAGGTGCCCCGCAGGTGGGCATTTTAAAGGCTCAGAGGAACCCTGCATAAAGATACCTGTTCCATTTTGTTCCCAAACTTATTTAACTTTGGAACTTTTTTCTATACTAATAACTATGGGCATAACACTTCTACCGGGTCCACTTTACTCATTTCCAGTACATCCCTGCTTATGGAAGGCAACTGAATTTGTAACCCATTATCTAGTCCAGATATCTGGAAAGCTAATGAGAGTTACCCAAGGCCAGATAGCTAATTATTACTATTATTTTTTTTAGAGATAAAGTATGAACAAGCAGGGGAGAGGGGCAGAGAGAGGGAGAGAGAGAGAGATTGAGAATCCCAGGCAGGCTCCACACTCAGCACAGAGCCCCCCCACATGGGGCTTGATCCCACAACCCTGGGATCATGACCTGAGCCGAAATCAAGAGTCAGATGCTCAACCGACTGAGCCACCCAGGCGCCCCTCATGGTATTTCATTTTATCCTCAGGATATAATAAGAGTTGTCAGTGTTGTTGAGGACCTTCTCTAAGGCAGGGCTTTTTTTTTTTACAGATAGGACGTTAGTTGAGCTATGCAGTAGACCTCTGAAGTATGTACTTACCTTTCTCATTGTAAAGATGAAGACACGGAGGCCCAGAGAACCCACTGAATGTGCCCGGGGTCACAGAGCTGGGAAATAGCAGAGCCAAGGTTTGAACCCAGAAAGTTTGCAAAGCCCAACTCCCGGCCCCTGCCCAGCTGCCGAGCAGACGCTGTTTCCCTGCACGCAGGAAGCAGATGTCTGCGCTGCTGATAACCTGGGAATATCAGGGTTTTTCCAAAGCTATGATTAGTTATCAGATGTCTCAGGAAGCATATCCTTGCTCTCTTATTTTTTGTTAAGTGGGGGAAATAATCAAAGGAGGCCAAACCATCAAGAAAACGGGGGCCATTTTACCACTGACTCCGAACGAAGCAATGAAAAATAGCTTCAACAAAGAGCTAATTAGGAAGTCATAACTTGGAAACCTACCAAATGCAATTTTCATGGGGATGAAATTAAATAAAAGCACGGCTTCTGGCCCCTGCAGCTACAGCAGGCAGGCACGTGAGGTGAATGGCTAAGGGGGAGGCCACTCAGGAAGTGGAGACTCAAGGTAGAACAGGCAGGAGTGGAGGGCGGTCTGTCTGTCCACTCTCCAAAGAGCAGTAGGGCTCAGGGCGCACAGCAGTTTACTGAGGCGGGGGGAGAGGGGGGGCAGTGCTCTGGAGACTTTACCAGAAGAGACAGTACAAACACCAGACTGGCCTTGAGAAAGAGAAAAGCCCAGAGGCTTTCAAAGAAAGCAACTTCCTGTCTCCAGATTCATCTTTCATATTAAAGAGGTTCTTGGGAAATTTTTTACTAAACAGATCAGAGTGGCTTGTAATTAACATTCATGTCAATGGCTGCTTCCCAAAGGCTTGGAAACGGCTACTGCTTGTGGGTTACGCACTGTATACCCGCTACAGTCATCTACCCTTAGCCGGCCTAGTTTCACTGCCAGCGTCAGAGAAGATAAACGTGAATCCAGGTTCTATCAGCAAGAGACAAATTCCAGATGAACGAGGTTCAAAGTAACGTCTCCAAATAATGCCTGCTCCCACAATGCTTCATAGGTTATAAGATGATTTCTCGGGCATTTCCTTCTTTAATCTACACGGTCATTTTATGACATCGTTGTCTCTACTATATCCGTCTGGTATCACGTGAGGAGAAAAAGGCTCAGAGAGGTTCAATGACTTGGCCAAAGGCACACAGCTTGCGTGGATGATGAGGTAAGTGAATGTGCTTTGGATTCAGAAAGCCTTGGGTTTAAATTCCAGTTCTACCCTTACCAGCTGTGGGAACTTGGGAAAAATCTCTGTAGTGCCTCTCGGCCTTGGTCTGCTCAGTTGCAACAGGGACTACTGTTTAGGGAGAGTCTCATCTGTGCCAGGCACTGTTCTAAGTATCTGTGCTCGACTGTTTGCAGAGATGGCCACCAATATTTCCGCCCATCGCTGAAGTGCAAGTCAGTACTCCCATCAAGAAACGGGGCTTATTCTCTCCTCCGTGAATCTGGGCTGGCCTTGTAACTTGCCTTGACTTACAGAATGTGGTACAAGTTCCTCTGTCAGCTTCTAGTCTAAGGCCTGAAGAGGGTGGCAGCTTTTATACTCATTCCGTTGGAGTCCTGAGCCACCATGTAAAAACACTTTGACGACCCTGCTGGACAGAGAGGTCCGGCAAGCCCCTAGATGAGGTACCATACGTTTGAGGAAGCCTCGTGGATCATCTGGCCCCATTTGAACTGTCCCGGCCAACATCATATGGAGGAGGGTGTTGCGCGCCCCCCCCCCCCCCCCCGCCAGAGCTCTGCTCTAATTGCAGAATCGTGAGCAAACAGTTGCTGTTCTGGGTGATTTGTTTTGCGAAGGTAGACAAATAAACCAGTGCCTAATCTGTATACATTTGTTTACTCTTCATGGAGAAACTGAGGCACAGAAGTTTAAAGAACTTGCCCGAAGTTACACACCCAACAAATGGCAGAGCTGTATTTAAACCCAGGCGAGCTAACTCCATCATCCACGTTTGCAAGCACCACGTTATAAAAGCACATGCCTCTCAGAGTCATTAAAGAGACTGTCCCTCCAGAGCGTGGTCCCGCAGTGGCATCCCCTCCTCGGAGAGGAAGCTCCACGTGGGCTCAGGTAGTAACTGGACCAAAAGCCCCTCTGTAATCTGACTCAATGCTGCCCTCCAGTGGCCACTGACTATTATAGCCTCGGATTGCCCTATGACACATCCCCAAGCAAAGGCAGGCAGTTTAGGAATCTGTCATTCCTTCAGGAACCCTCTTGAGCCCCGCCCCCATGCTTCCCAATTGGAGCTGCAGCTCCCTTCCGTTCTGTTTGTATCTTGCTCCAGCCATGGCTTGTCGTGTTAACTGGCTGTGTGACCTCGGACAAGTCCTTTAACCTCCCTTGGCCTCAAAGTGTTCATTCGCAAAATGCTATCCTGACAGCATCTCTCTCACAAAGTTAACCTGGGAGTAAATGATATGACACCTCAGAGCCCAAGCGATCGAGAAGTCTGAACCCTATTTTCTTGTCTTTGCTCATTCGCTTTTTTAGTTTTAATTTTCCTCTATTATTTTACATTATAGAAGTAATGCATGTTTGTTACATAAAATTTGGATACTGAAAGAGAAAGAAAGAGAGAAAGGAAGGAAAGAAGGAAGGACGGAAGGAAGAAAAGAAAGGAAGGAAGGAAGAAGAGGGAGGCAGATAGAGAAAGAAAAAGAGAAAGAAAGAGGGAGGGAGATAGAGAAAAGAAAGAAAGAAAGAAAGAAAGAAAGAAAGAAAGAAAGAAAGAAA
>NW_024412418.1:30970811-31007031 GCF_014898765.1 Herpailurus yagouaroundi
AAAGAAAGAAAGAAAGAAAGAAAGAAAGAAAGAAAGAAAGAAAGAAAGAAAGAAAAAGAAAGAAAGAAAGGAGGAAGGAGGGAGGGAGGGAGGTAGGGAAGGAAGGAAGGAAGGAAGGAAGGAAGGAAGGAAGGAAGGAAGGAAGGAGGCAAAGGAAAGAAAGACTTTGATGCATGGGTTTTTAAATCAGCAGCCATTCAGAGGGTCCATGAACTTGGATGGGAAAAGTGACATACTTACTTCATCAGGCTCTAACTAAAATGCAGCATTTCCATCCATTATGAATACAGGCATCAAACCACAGTAAGTCTTGGCTGTACAAGCTACACTGTCCCTGATAGAAATCCCAGGCATTTTTATGCCACATTTTAATTTCTGCAAGGATTTTGAAATTCTATTTGCGTTTGTCACTCCTTCGTAGGTATAGTAGTTATTTGACCTCCTGCTAGATAATTCTTATTACTCAAGGTAGTAAAAGGAAGCATACACATTACTATATTGCAAATTTGTGTCAACACTTTGATATCCATATTTCAATATCACTGGGTTTTTTTGAAATTCTATGTTGTATATTTCACGCACTTAAAAACATGCTGAGAGGGGCCCACAGGCTTACCAAGCAGCCAGAAAGATTTTGTTGCCCACAGAGAGGTAAGTCCTACTGCTGTGGAGTCTCCACTCAAGCCCGTGAACAGGGCAGATTCTCTTCTCAGTCTTATTTCACATTGTTGTGATCAGGTTGTGTACTACAACCTTGTATCCCGCATTGTTAACTAGCCACAAACATGTTTTCATGGTATCTCTTGCCTTATAATTTTTAATGGTGGCATAAGAGTCTATTTTGTTGATCCACCATAATATACCATTCCCCTATCGTTGGCTACCAGCCAGAATGGTTTGAATCTGTCACTTTTATAAATGACATTGGGAGAAGCGTCTTCCTGCATAGTTTAGATTGTTTCCTTGAGCAAAGACTCCCAGCAGTGGCAAAGTGAACACTTTCAAAGCTCGGACATCTTCCCTGACTCCCAGAGTGCAGAATGCACTCACAATCAGGAGAGAGAGAAAAGAGAGAATGCTTTAAAAGGTACAGGAAAGAGAGGCTGTAGAGCCAGAAAAACAAATGGGAGGACAAGGCTGCCATGGACAGTTGTGCAGGCTGTGCACTGATCAAGGGTATCTGACCCAGGTGATAATTATGTGCTGAGCTTTCTACTCAGTCTCCCCTACAATCCATGCACAATGCCTGGGGCTGACAGCCCAGAGGAAGGCATGTCTTCCCAAAAGCACCATGGGAACAGAGGCAGACCTACTGGAGAAATCCACCACTGCTCCCTAGTGGTGGCATCTCCTGGGGTTTCTGGGATATACAAGCATACCCTTAGATAATGCTACAAAGGAGGAAGCACATTTTTAGCCTGGGCCTATAGTATCTGGGGAAGCACAAATGTGGGCTCATGAGCATGTTTTACTTCCGAAACATTGAATAAAAATTAACAATGACCCTCTATAGGTTGAAGGTCATTGCAGTCTCTTGTTCCTTAAGAACACACAGTTATTATAGTGGATGCTGTGCTGTGCTTCCCAGATCCCAGTTTCAGGACCGAGGCCCTCATGTCCCCAGCTCTGTTGATGGCTCCGTCCCTCCCCAGGAGCTGCACTGGCCTGAAGGGAGCTGTCTTACCCAAGCTTGTGGCCCCGGCCTGATTGATGTCTGGTCCACAGGCCCAGCACCCTCACCCAGTGGAGACAGTTCCACAGCCCCTCTGATCAGCACTGCCTGGGGATGAACTCAGGCCCTTGTTTCAAACGCATCTCGCCAACCTCTCTTCTGCCCACTCCCACCGCCCTCCCTCACTCCCTCACGGATGGCTTGCCAAAGCAAACCCCGATTTTCTGCATTCTCTGGGAACCCTAAGACGGTTCCATATCTTGATTTAATAAAAAATCAGAGAAGGAATAAATGATTACAACACACGATGGTAGATACGATTTTTTTCCAAAACATGGTGCCCATGAGGTAGGAAACCATTTTTACAAAGATCCTTGCGGGCTAAAACAACAACATCCAGTTCCAGTCCCCGCCTACTCCCTCGTTTTATAGATGAGGAAACAGAATCCCACAGAATCCCACAAGGCAAGTGACTTGAAAGTCACACGGCCCATAAACATCAGAGCCCAAGCTCAAAGCTGGACGAATGGTGCTCTGTCCCACAAGACTGCCTCTCACTAGCTTTGTTTAAAATAACCCACTATCTAGACAGGAGTTGATTCCATTAGTGGGGAGAAGCAGGGTCCTGAAGGCTGGCGTCTCCCCCACAGGGTCTGGCATCTCCCCTGCCCTCACTCTCACATCCAGAGAGAAATCCTGACCTGTATGGTGGTCATCGCATGGGCATTGGCATCAGGCATGCTGAATTCAATCCTGACTCTGCAGCTTGCTAGCTTTGTGTCTTCAGGACAGCTTAGTTATTCACTGAGCCACACATTAAAATAAAAACCTATAAGTAGGTTTTTCAGCACTTCCAGGCCCTGGAGAGCACGATCCAGCCTTTGTTCCCTAGGGCCTCCCTCATCTTGCATTACCACCTGGGCATAGAGCACAGTATTTCCAAAAAGAAAGAACACTCACAGATTTTCAGGATGGAATTAGATCAGATTCTCTGTCCCCTTCTCTCCGTGCCAGAGGGCAGAAGCCAGCCTCCCTTTCCACTGGGTGCAAGGCCCTTTGAGCCTTACCAGGGAGGGAATGTCTAAGAATCGGTGCTACCCAGGCAGTGACTTAGCCCAGACTTGCCAGCAGAGGGCAGCACCACTCTGCCTAAAGCCCAGAGGATTTGCCACCCATTCAGGGCCTCCACCATCTGACTACTTCCCAGACTCCCACAGACAGCCAGGTCCAGCCTCGGAACCTCTCTTTTCCTGGAGCCAGGCAGCTGTGAAATGTCTCTCCAAAACCAGAATGGCTAGACCTTCAGCTGTTGCAGCAGCAGCAAAGGCTGGATTCAATTTGCGATGCCAAAGCATGTTTGAAAGGGCTCTTCTGTTAAACACCTCCATTTGTTACAAACAATGCAGCCTGGAGGTGGAGATTCGAACCAGATTGCAGCCACCAGCAACCCCAGCCCACCGTGTCCTGGGCATTTGACAACCTGGTGGCCAATGCCTTTGCTCAGCCATCCTAGGGGTGGGGGGGAGGGAGAGACAAAGTGTATGTGTGCACGTGTGTGCACATGCTTTGTCTTCGTCTGAGTGTATGGATGCTCTGGAGGCCATGAGCCCTAAGTGAAGGGCACCAGGAGGGAACATGGAGTGAAGCAGGGGTGCCCCCCAACCTTTTTTCCTCCTTCCGTAGGGAATCTGGGCAAACTCTGGAGCAGAGCCCTCACATGCCCCTGACAGATGAGAGTCCTGCTCGAGACAGTGAAATTAACAAGTGAGAAGCCCAGAGTTGGGGTCAGAGTGTATGTTGATTTCCTGTAGCTCAGATTCTAGAGACCAGGCAAAGCTTTGGGGAACCTTCTAGAAAGAGGCTCTGGCTGAGGGGCCTCCTGGGCTGGTCCAGGACCATGCATCCAAAGAGCGCTGCCCTTCTCAAGAATCCATCTAAGCAGGGCTCTTTCAAGGGACAGGGACAGCCTCCCCTCACCCTAGTGACATTTCCCAGTACAATGTGTTCATGGAGAGCATATTACACAGCCTTGCTGAGGGCAGAGACAGGGCTGCCGAAATTTGCCTTCTTTATCACTCCATAGATGCAGTGGACGAGAATTTCTGCTTACACATTAATTTCACCGTCTTGAGTCAAACACACACACGCGCTCTCTCTCTCTCTCTCTCTCTCACACACACACAGGCACACGCACATGCACACACTCACAATTCAACATTAATGCTAACGGAGTAAGCAAATTCCTCCTTGGATAGAATTATTGCCCAGGAAACAGCTCCTCAGAGAAAGCTACTTTAAGGCAGAAAATCCTCACAGCATGCTGGCCAATGAATGTGGTTCAACTCTTTCAGACTACAGCGTTGAAATGATCTCTCTCTCTCTTTTTTTTTTTTTCACTTTCTCTCCAAAATGCCTATAAGATCTGCTACTCTGAATAACTTACGGTTCTGCCTGTCCGTCATGCCTCAGAGTGGTTCCCCCTGAATGTTGTTCCACGGCCTTGTCACACATGGAGCTTCTTCTTGGTTCTTGGACCCAAATGGGATTCTGGCTGGGGGAGATCCCGCCCTGCTCTGGGTGGGATGGCAGGAGGCCGGGCGTGGGGTTTGCTCCTGACCCCAGCAAGGCGGGCACTGGCCTCCGGGCCCCCTCGCCATGACGGGGCTGCCCTTGGGTCTCTAAGAATTGCTTCGGAGAAGAGGAGCACAGTGGGGAGGCTGAACACCCAGTGATGGTAAACTGTGAATTCCCTTCAGGAGTCACACACACCCCTCCCCTCTCCTGGCTCCATCTGTCTGCAGATTCCCAGTAACCCCAGTGGTCCCAGGAGGAGCAAAGAGGAAACCGTAGGTGAGAAGCACTTTCCCCCTTGCAGAACCTCTGCCATCTGCACCCTACAGGCTCCCAAACTGACCAGTCTTGTGCCCTCTCCAGGGGCCCGGGCCACCCCAGCTTCAGCCCTGGGCCTCCATGGAGTGCTGCGCTTCATCAATTATTCACCAGCCTCCCCTCTGCTCTTCAGACAAAGGAAAGGGAAATGTGCGGGCCTCGGAAGCGCCTGGAACCCAGGGCTGAAGGTAGAGTCAGGCAGCTAAAGTCCTCTCCGAAGGAGAAGAGAGGTGGGGAGAGCCAGGAGAGGATTCGAGGGGTGAGGGGCAGAGGGGGAGGAAGGCAAGGGTGAGGAAAGGCAGGAGAATCAACCTGACCTAGAATAACAATTCTAGAAGTTGTGCGTGCATCACGCATGAAATGCACCATTCGAACAGAACTAAAAGCCATTTTTTCCCCCCGCTGCTATTTTACCCCAGAAACGAGAGGAAGCAGGACATGGCTGGGTTTCACAGACTATTTCTTCACAGTTTCTTATTCTGTTTTGACAAGACATCTGCTTAAGCTACTAGTCTGAACCACGCACTGTGGAGCCTCGTCAGCCCTGCCAATTCCAATGTTCTGCAACACGGCGCAGAGGAAGCTGACTGCTCGCACACCTGGCGGCTGCCAGGCCAGAGGGGAGGGGGGAGGGCTGAGGGCCAGAGGTGGGGGGGACGCTGCGAGCCAGAGGAACACTTGCGGGGGCCAGGCCCGGAGCAGCCACCTGGGTCCTCGGCTCGGCAAGGAGGACACGCTGGCTGACTGGGGGTATGTCCCGTGACCTCTCTGATGCTCAGCCCGGTCCCCTACCCCCTCCTCAGGTGGTAATTTTCAGGAGGTCCCTGTGGGCGAGAGAACGTGGTCTGTTCCCCTGCAGCGTGTACGCTCTGGAACCTGATCCCAAGTGCAAATCAGCCTGCTACCTGCACACAGTCTCGCGCAAGTTGCAGAAAGAAAGAGGTGGGTGAGCTACTCTAAGTCCCCCACGAGGTGGGCTTTGATTGAGCAAATATTTATGGAGCATCCATGACGTGCCAGGCCCCGAAGACAGAGCAGTGAGCGCACATACGTAGTTCCTGCCCATGTGGTACATGGTCTTGTAAATTCTAATCCCTGCTCCAGGTTCCACGTGTCCCTGCCCGCAGGCAAGTCACCTGACCTCTGTGGGTCCCCGTTTCCTTATCTATGAAATAGAAATTATTAATCGTTAATCCCAAACCCATACGATTACTGGCAGGATTTAATGATGTTTTAGGTACAAGCGTTCTGGCATAGTGCCTGCATTCAGTAAGTGCTTAATTAATGTGCCTCCTCTTCCCCTCCTCTTTCCCGTTACAAGAGGGGCTCTGGAAGGACATTTGGAGTTTCTCCGCCGTTGATTCCCTTCACGTGGCCAGTTTATTAAATGAACGCCAGGAAGAGCTTTATTCGTGTCTCCCTTCAGATATTGCCCTGTCAGATTTCCCTTCCTTGCCCCTAGACAAGATCTCAGGCAGGTCCCAGAGTTTCTCTGGTTGCCTTTGGATATTTGAACAATCTCATTTTCAGGTGATAAAAAGTCCAGTGCCATCTAAATCAAAACGTGGCTCTCTTCCAGCTCCACGTGCGTCCTCTGTCCCTGGCTGAGGTGTGAGCCGTGGATCCCGACAAGCAGAAGAGGGCAAGAAGAGGCGGTCTCCTATTTTGTTTTCCTGGCCCCATCTCCCTTCCACTTGCCTTCCTGTTCTTGCCCCTTTAGAGCCGGGGGAAGGGGAGGAGAGGCTACGGGGGAAGGGCAGATTCGGACACAAGTAGTGTGAGTGATGTCATTGTCACCTGGCTTAGGGAGCCCTCGATGGCAGATGACCTGGTGCTCACGGGAGCAGTTTGAATTCTGCCCCCTGGGGCCTCCACGTCCTGTGGGTGCCTCTTACTCCTCCTGGGAGCCTGCCCTCCAGCGCTCCCCTGAAATTCTGCTGACGTTGTCCCCTCTCCCTGGCACGCAGCCCTCCCTCCGGGATGGGGTCCTGAAAGATGACTCAGCCTGGCTACCACTCACTGTCCACTTGCCACACTATTGAGGAAAGGTCACACTCTCTCATGGTGCCTGCGTTCCTTGCTCTGGAGTCAAGGGCATCTCTTTTTGTCAGGTGAACCCGCAAGCTCTTGGGGACCCTTGTCCTTCAATCCCAAGAGACAGCACAAGGCAGAGAGAGGATGCCTATGGGTTTCCACAAGGACTGACAGGCATATGGCTGGGATAAGATGCCAGTCTCCCTTCCTGAAGGCAGGCTGTCTCTCTGAGTGGTTCCAGGAGATCTCCCTTATCACCCACCCCGGGCTGCCTGTTTTCACCCTGGAAGTAGGAGCCTCAGGAGTGATGTTAGTCACCTCTTAGCCAGTCCAGAGAGGACAGCTCAGCTCCTGCTTTACAAAGTGTGGACACCTGCCGTCAGCTCAGGAGCCTCAGACAAAACTCCAAGACAGTAAGAAATGTCCCTCTTAATATCCTGTCATAGTCATAAAGAGAAGAATGACTTTGGGTCCCCAAAGCTGAGACGTTCACCTACTTTGGGGCCCAGATGACCTCTGAACCCTTCCTGGGGAAGGGTTGGGGAATCAGTAATTCGAAAGGATGGTCTCATCTCTCTTGTCTGTTACCCCAGGTCAGGCAAGAAGGAAGGTGTGGAGAGAATCAGTCACCCCTACTTAACACAAATTATCTCATCTTTGAGGAGCTTGCACATGTTTAAACACTCCGGAATGTTTTTAAATATTCTGTTACTCATGGTTGGCCGGTAATTGGCAAAGGGCACCCTCTTTTGTTACAAAGGCAAAGTGTGGCCTCGACACTATGGGTCCATGAACCCCCACTCTTCCACTATCGGTGTGGCCTTGGGCAAATGACTTGATATCTCTGTACCTCCATTACTGCATCTGCAAGATGGAGACCAGAACAGGTCCCACCTCCTGGGGCCTGGGATGCCACGTCGCTCAGAATTACACCTGGCACCCAGTACGTGCTGCAGGGATGTTTGCGGGTGGGAGCGAAAGGCTGTAGCCAAAGTCCCCCTTCATCTGACTTCCCTTTGACTGCTCGTGTTTGCAGTTTCAGGATTTCACTTTATTGTCATGCCCTTTCCTTAAGTTTCTTTCCTTTTTGTTCATGGCGAACTGCTCTTTGGAGATGCTCATTATAGACAGCCATGAAATTGTCAAGTAACAGACATCATGGCTAACTAACCTCACCCTGTGAACAGAGATACTCAGGGAAGATCAATGCAGCCGGAGTGAGGCTGCCCGAATCTCAACCATTTCTTAAAGACCCACCAAGTTGCAGAAATTGAAATTTTACTCTCCACTCTGCACTTGCTGTGTTTTAATTAGCAAGGAATCGAAGCCCAGAAACATCTCAGAAAGCCAGCCCAATCCTCTAGTGAAAGTGCGTTCTCACGCCCTTTGCTGTTATCATCATCATCATCATCATTATCGCTATTGTGACTAATCCAGAAGCAAGGATGGGCAGGTCTTGGAGAAAAGGACAAGGGCAGGGCAGGGTCTTCCCCCAGCCTCTCAGCCACCAGCTTATCCTTCGTAAAGGGCCCCAAGGGAAGGGAAGACAAAACCTGGAAAGCCACAGAAGAGGGAGAGAAGACAGGAACTGCGGCCAGAAGCCAGCAGCCTCTTGTCAATGCCTGACCGTCCGGGCTGCAGAGCAAGAACACGGTCACCTCCACCAAGGGGGGGGGGGGGCAGTGGCGGGAGAAGGAAAAAGGCGGGGAAACCAGCTTCAACCACTTATCCCAAGTCTGCAGTCAGGAAAAGCAGAAGGAAGCTATTTTCACCTCCCAGTTGTGTGTTTCGTGGTGAAGTATTGCTTTTATCTGGCACTACATTTGGGGGTGGGCGAGCGGGGCTCAAGGGTCTGCAGCCTCTGTGGGGCCCTCCACCTGCCGGGCCAGAAGCAGGCGCTCCACTGGGCTCCACAGAGGCCTTCGCAGGCTCGGCTACCTCAATTAACAACTGCACTCCAACCTGAGAGTCGGCCTCCGGAGTTAAAGGTGCATCACTAAACCCCACATGCAGGGCTGGGAGGCCCACCCCCCTCTGTCAATATCTGCTCCCCGCCCCCGGCAGCACACGGGACACGGTCTCTGTGCACCCACCCCTGATTCTCTACCTGCCATTCAGAAGGAAGGTACGAAGGCTAAGCCGGGCTTCCTGAATCCAGGTATTAACTATGGCCTAAATCTCAATGGATTTCCCAGATCCTGATCTAAAAATGAGTCAGAAGTGGTGTTGGCTAGAGGGTACCCAGAGGCTCCTTGTTGTATAGTTGGGGAGATGTTTGCATCTGGGGGTTAGAAAATGACATGTGTTAGGCATGGGTCTTCCCATCTCAAGGAGAAAAATGGAGGGAAAAAAGAGTCTAAAATGGTTACATTTACTTTGGAGGAACTTTAAAGAAAGAGAGAGAGAGCGCGCGCGAGCACTAGCTCAAAACCTGGGAAATAAAATCTTTTCTACGTTCCCCAAGGCAATCTAAATAATAGAAAACACCTCCAAATAGCCCAGGGTGATTAACGCTGGAGTTTGGACAACAGAGGGTGGTTACCACGGGAACCAGCCCCTCCTTCAGTGCTTCCCCCCTCCTCCCCCCACCCCTCCTCCAAGTCAGCCCACCCTGCAGGTGGCTTTGGAGAGCCTGGGATTCTGAGCTGAGGCAGTCCAGCCGGCTCCACTACCCAGCTGCCAGGCTGTTCTACCTGCCCCCAGCGGCTCAGCCTTTGCCACCCAGACCCCACACCCTGGGCCCCCAGCACGGGCCACCACAGCGCCTCCATTAGTCACGGGCAGCCGGACCCACACCGGTCAGTCCATCAGTCAGTCCCGCCCTCAGTATGGCGTCAGTTATGAAACAGCCAGGTCTTGAAAGCAGAGGAAGTCTCTCAGCTAGGGACTCAGGCTGCCCTGTCATCCCCTCTTCAGAAATCCGTCGGGCCTTGTTAGAGGCTCCAAATTAAGACCAAATGGGGAGGAGATTTCTTTTCAAGAACACATCTATTTGCTTCCATGCCTGCTTGAACACAGTTTGGTGTGGTTTTCTGGAGAAGGACTTCCCTTGGTTTTAAAACAGAGCTCCGCTGGGGTGCCTGGGTGGCTCAGTCGGTTGAACGTCCGACTTCAGTTCAGGCCATGATCTCATGGTCGATGAGTTTGAGCCCCACATCGGGCTCTGTGCCAACAGCTTGGACCCTGGAGCCCGCTTTGGATTCTGTGTCTCTCCCTCTCTCTGCCCCTCCTCCACTCCTTCTCTCTCTCTCTCTGTCTCTGTCTCTGTCTCTGTCAATAATAAATAAACATTAAAATAAATAAATAAAACAGTTCCGTGGAATTCTAGTGTTCTCTGGCAGCACCTGTTGGAAACTTCCTCAGCAGGGGAGAAGCCTGACCCACTGAGAGCTGCTCTGCCTTCAGTCACAGCTCAGGTACAATTTTATTTGAGGACAAACAACAAAAGAGTTCCTCTGCTTAAACAAAGGTTACAACTATTAGGTGATTTCCCCAAACGATTAGTACCCTCAAGGAAAAAAAAAAAATGCACTGTGGCCTATTCATCCTAAGTTAAATGGACAAGAAGCTGACTCCTAGTTATTCAACGCCAGCCTCCAGGCAGGAGTGAGGCCTCCAGGCAGGAGCGCCATGGCAAAGGTGACGACCCCCCAGGACCTTCGTCTTTTGACCATCCTCATGGTGGGCCAGTTGTCCTGTAGGAAGGAGCTCTATCCCTGGAGGCCACACCCAGCACAACCGTCAGTCTTTAAACCAAACAGGGGCGCCTGGGTGGCTCAGTCGGTTAGGCGACCGGCTTCGGTTCAGGCCATGATCTCATGGTCCATGAGTTCAAGCCCCACGTCAGGCTCTGTGCTGACAGCTCAGAGCCTGGAGCCCGCTTTGGATTCTGTGTCTCCCCCTTTCTCTGCCCCTCCCCTTCTCACGCTCTGTGTCTGTCTCTCAATAATAAATAAACGTTAAAAAAAAAAAAAACAACCAAACAAGAGTCTCCAAGGGAAAGAGACGAAGATCAAGCACACATGTAGCCAATAACTCCACGGGCTGCCATGTGCAAACCAAGCTGGAGGCAGCGTTGAGATGCACGTCTGTCTACCCTAGGAAACCTTACAATGGTCGCCAGTTAGGGCTGGCCAGCAACTTGGCCCTCTGGGAGCCCCTAATGATAAATGCCCACGTTGGCAAGGAGGGCTGGGGCATACAGGAGGCGGACGAGAAAACAAATGATGGATGAGAACCACAGGGCCCAGAGCAGCTTCGGTGGGAGGAAAGGGTCTAATCTCGGTGACCTCTCTCCTCCAAACTGGCTTCACTGCCTCCTGTGCTGAAAGCAGGATGGAGAGGTGGAGAATCTAACGTTGACTATAGTCTAGGCACGTGCTAGGTGCTCTACACGTGGGGAGCCTTTCGATGAGGCAGGTGTTATGATTCCCGGTCCCATCCCTTTGCTTTAAGTCATTTGCAAGGATTTAGGCTGAGGGAGAGGCCGGAAGATTTGCCTGTGGTCTTACAGCTAGTGGGTGGAGCCAGGCTCCTTCTACCTCCGCCTGGCTCCAGAGCCAGGGCTCATTCTGCTGGACTCGGTCGCCCACTCTGGCTTCCCATGCTTTCTTCTCACTGTTTCCGGGAGGATGGGGTGGCCAGGTAAGCAGCCAGGGGGTGAGGAACTGGGAAGAGGCTGCACAGGAAAACCCATTTCTTCTGAAGAGTGGATTCGCTCCCCAACTCCAGCCATCAGCACAGACAAGTGCCCCCAGTGACACACGGCCCGCCCAACTCCTGCCTGACTTCAATTTCCCAAGTGTGGAACGGAGACTCCCGGGAGGCAGAACCCAGCTCAAGCCTTGATGGTTGCTCAAAACGTTGGGTTTCCAACTCTGCCTAAGCAGGGCCCTGGAACCAGTGAGTGCTGGGGATGACAGACTTGAACCGGCCTTTATGGTGACCTCCATCTACACTGTCACCCCTGAAATCTGTGGCTGGCTTATAGCATGGACCCCATCCTGCTCATCCTGGAAACTCACAGCAGAAAGAACTCAAGAGTTAGAGGGTCTGAAACCAAAGTCTATCTCCTTCTCACGCCCCTTAAGTCACTTGGTTTAGATGGCAGCCAGCTCTGCCCGTGTCCCGCTACCTTGAAGTAATCCATTCATTCATTCAATCACTTATTCAGCAACCAAACATCTATCAAGCACTTACTATGTACCAGGCATAGTACTAATCACTACCCACCTACAGGATACTCAAGAAATATTATCTGAATGCATGCACACAGTGCAAATCATATTGCTATAGTAATGAATTTAATTCACAAGATGTGGCCTGGAAGGACAAAAAGAAGTGGTTTACATTGGCATGCTCCTTTTTATAAGGCTATAAAGTACACTTGTGTCCATCATAACACTTGATAGATTATCCTTCAGCTCAAACCAAGAGCATGAGCCTGGAAACACAAGAGGGAGAGGAGGTGATACTGCTGGGAGGTCGGCCTCAGAGGTGGCCAAAGGGAGAGCGCAGAGGGCAAGGAATAGGAAGAGAAATGATGTTTGATGGCGACGAGGAACATGTCTTTAACCTTGAACGACTCTAGCTCAGGGAGGCCGGCTCAGCTAGGTTGCCTGACTTGTGTGAGATCACACAGCCCACAGTGGCAAAACGCCTGACTCCAGAGCCTGTGGAGTTTAACTCCTACAACGGGCTGAACCTTTCTTAAAGGAGGAGTCAAGTTGGAGAGACTGGGTCAATGGGATTAGGTGGGGTTTGTTGTGGGGACAAACGAAGCACAAACAGACATGAGAGTGTGCAAGCAAACACAGAAAACACAGGGATGTCTCCTCAGCCATAGCAGTGGTTGCTGCTATATTAGTGGGCAACACAGGTTATCAACAGCTCAAGCTATGTTTCCTGGAACTTCAGAGATACCTTTAGAAAGTATTTCCAGGAGGGGGGGGCACCTGGGTGGCTCAGTCGGTTGAGCATCCGACTTCGGCTCAGGTCAAGATCTCACAGCTCGTGAGTTCGAGCCCCACATTGGGCTCTGTGCTGACAGCTCGGAGCCTGGAGCCCACTTTGGATTCTGTCTCTCTCTCTCTCTCTCTCTCTCTCTCTCAAAAATAAATAAACATTAAAAAAAAGAGGAAGAAAGTACTTCTAGGAGGAAGCCCCTCTTCCAAAACAGGCAGACTGACTACCATGCGAGGCAGTCATTTTTATCTCCATCCTGTAGACAAGGAAACCACACCTCTGGGAGGTTGCTCAATCTGCTTTTAGTCACACAGAGGAGATTGGAACCCACGTCTTTCTGACTTTCAAATTTACATTGCTTTACATGACCCTCTTCTGAAGATGACCAAGGAGAGATGGAGGGAGTCTTAGAACTCCCAACTTGGAAGAGACCATGAGCTGTCTCTAGTTGGGTGGTCCTCACACTTGGGCAATTAGACCCACACTTAACCAGCTATATGGAAAGCATGTTAAAGCTATTGGGGGAGACGGGGAGGTGGGGTAGCCTCTCCTCAGAGGGCCCTGTCTTATCTTCCAGGACCCAGGTGACAGGAGAGGGAAGGCGCAGGGTTGGAGGTGAGCAGGAAGCCAAGGAAGAGCTCGTGGTCGAGTCGGGCCACCTCCTGAGTTCTGCCACTTCTAGCTCAAACCTCGGACAAACTCCTGAATTTCCAGAGTCTTGGTTTCCAGAATGGCAGCTTTTGACAAGTGTGGCTCTGCTGGTGACCTTGGCTGAATCACGGTCTCTGGACACTCCGGTCCTCGTTTCTAACACGGGCACACTAAGAACTGCCTCACAGCTTGTTACGATGAAACGCGACAGCATACAGGGGACACCTCAGAACACAGCCCGGTTTCTAGTAAATATTCAACCAACATGAGCTCTTCTTCTCCAAGGCCGAAAGCCACGGGCTTACAAGCTCTGGAACGAGCCTTCCGGAAAACACCAGCTCCATCACTTACTGCCTGTGGGACCCTGAACAGCTTCCTGAACCCTCTGTGACTTGTTTTGCTCATTCTTCAAAGTGGGGATAATAAGAGTACCTACCTTCGAGAGTTATTATGAGGACGAAAGAAGACATGCACAGGAAATGCCTGGCATAGTCTGGCAGATAGTGAGCATTCCTTGAAGGGCACACGTTCCTAGCTCCAAGTGGGGTCAAAGAACTGAGGGGTGGCCGGCAGCAGGCAGGTCTGCACAGTGAGGGAGTGAGTTCCCCGTCTGTGGTGGCGCTCAGCCAAAGATGAAAGACCATCTGCCAAGGGTAGGTGGAAGGGATTCCCATACGAGGTCAACGGTGGCCCTTGCTGACCTCTAAAACCCTGCCTGTCACTCCCATGCTGTGACTCTCACTTTGAATTAATAGAGAAGACGCTGACCCTTCAGTTCAACAAATCAGAAGTGAAGAAATGACTTCCCGGCTTAGTTTTAAAAATCAAAGCCCCCCTTTCAGCCAAAGGCAATTACAGACTGATCCGCAGTAGGGCAGAAGCATATTTCAATTGAAAAATGGCATCTTCCTAGCCGTTGCCATATGGAGCCAGGACACCAGGTGGCCCAGGGCTGAGACCAATCACAGGGTCCAATTGGAACTAAATAAAATGACCCCCTGGAGGAAATGGCTCCAGTGAGGCCCACAAATCCCCATGACATGTCATTTGGGCATGTCCCACATCAGCCTGGACCTCGTGCTCTGCCTGACGCCTGAGGCTCTGTCCCTTCCCTCCAGTGGGACAAAGAGATGAGGGGTCTCAGCTGTGAGAACATCCCAGTGTAGAGGAGGAGCCCCCAGGGCACAGTGGAGGAGCCCTGGCCTCAGCCTGCTGCTGCAGAGAGCCCCAGGGACAGCCAAAATCACATGGGGACCCTGCCGTGGGCTTCCAGTCCAGAGATGGACCAGGACCCAAAGCTTTCAGCTATATTAAAACTCTTGCCCTGGTGTATTTCAGCTCCAACTCAGGGCAGTAGAGTCTCAAAACAGCACTCTATCTCTCCTTCCCTGTATTCTGGAACAGTTTGTCTTTTTCCCCTATTATGGGAAAGCAGGTCACATGGTTAGTATCAAAGGTGGGATAGTCGACGCTGGAAGGTGGAGCTCTGAGCTGCCACCAGAGCGCTGTAAGAGGACGTGGCTGTGATTCCCTCGTCGGCCACCCAAAGCCAAAGCAGCAGTCAGTAGCTCTGCCACGGCTGGCGGAGGGGCTGAGTGCAAGAGCTGCACACATTTAGAACTCCTTCTAGCCTGCCTCCCCACATCAACACAATGTGGCCTTGACCTTAACTAAGTGTGATCTGGGCTGTGCGAAAAAGGATAAAAACTTGGGGTATACTGAGTTAAGCAAGTTCACAAGGTTCCTTCTTGCAGGACGTCCAGACCTTTGAATAAACTAAAGTGCATTGGGAATCTCCAAGAGAGGGACTGGGATGAAGTGGGCAGGTATATTGCACAGCATTTCTGAAACTTTGTCTCGGAGTGTCTCCAAGGAAACAGTCGCAGAACTTGGGGCGCGGCATTTGGACACTGAATAGCCCTGGGAGTTTGAGAAGGGGTTCTACAGTTTACCAGATGCAGGGCTCTGTTTTGCCTTGTTTAATGGGAACAATGATATTTACCCTGCCAAAAGCATTTGTAGCTAAATGAGTCAATGTATATAAAATGCTTAGTGTCTGGGCTAATAATAAGTGCTCGATAAATGGTTGCAATTCTTATTATTGATACGATCATGATTTCGTTGTGAAGAATGAACTAGAAAAGGCTCTTCGGGTTTGTCTTTAGAAAGAGTGAGAAGCAAGGAGGAGAGAAGGCGGGAAGGCCTCCTGCAACCAGTCTTGGCTGCGAGTTCGGGAGATGCCTCAGAGATAGGTTGCCACTGGAGGTGGGGATGGCAGTCACTGAAGGAGAAGGCAGGCCACGTCCTCGTCCGCCATCCTCCAGCTCTGCAGCTTAACAAAGAAAGGGCTTTGGGGGCTCAGCCGGGCCCTTCCTGGATGGTGGCTGGGAATAGCCAATTGTGTTTACCCCCTCAGTTGCTGGGAACAATTGTCCCTCTCAGACGGCCTATTGTCTCCAGTACCGCAGGCACATAACTCCCATTGGCGCTGATGGGATTATGCGTTCCTATCGGGCGAGAAACAGAGCCCAGGCTTGGATAAGGGATGGGGGTGCGGTGGGTCCCCCTTGGCGACCTATCTCAATGTAGCCATTCGTTTGATTATCAGCTCAACACAGTGAGGCCTCTTTCAAGGGAACTATTCAACCCTGAGCATTTGTAGCCTGGCTGCTTCTTGATAACTTTTCAGGGAGTAGACTAATTGCATCAAATTTGGGATGCAATAAAAAAGCTTCCAAATGCCAATGACATTAAATCTTGAATCAAAATGGCAGCTGATAATGGGCTTCCCAAATGGCTGTGTTGTGTCAGTGGCTTTCAATCTTTTTGCTCCAATCACACCCCCACCAAGAATGTTGAAAAAACATTTGTGCATTGTTAAACTGATCAGCTCAAAGTTGTCATTATGCATATACATAAGTGTACTTTGGGTTAATAGGAAGTAGCAAATAGTATACATTTTATAAGATGGAACAAAATTAGAAGGAGGTATAATTGGAATAAGTATCTCATGACGTGATTTAAAAAATAAGGTTGAACCACCTTAATGGAAGAAAGCATATCAAATAGGAAAGAGATCACATATCAATTTTATCCATGGATTCTTACCAATACAGCCTGAAAAAAATGGTCGTCCTGAAAAACATCCAAGCACCTTGAGAAGATCAATATCACCAAGCTATACTTCTTTGTGTATTCTGGATTCAAAACATCTCAACGCAAGCTCAAAGACCGTATTTCCAGTGCTATGCTTTGCCTATATCAGGAATATGCACAGTTCAGGAAAAATACAGAAAGCTCTGTGTGTTTAAGGTACCATAGTTAATCATTAAAGATGACGTACTCCAAACCAGCATTTCAACTTATCCCTTTGTTTGACACCGCAGGGGGTTTGAAATCCAAGGGCAAAACATCCTGTTGAGGTTTGGGAAGAGAGGGGTCTATTTTTTGTCAAGTAGGAGAAGAGCCTCTGTGAACCCTTCTGGGTAGGTCTTCTTCTTGGGCAGATCAGTCTTGGAAAAGAGCAGAGGAACAAATTGAGTAAGTATCTGGAAACTGAGTCCCTTCAAACTATGCATACTTATTACCCCCCGCAAAATCTTCACCCCACTTTGAAGGCTAACTGATCTTAACAAGACTCAGAGACTCAGTACGCAGAGCGTGGATAAACTTGTGACTTTTCCATAGTAAGGCTGTCTGGGTATCACAGAGACACTAAAAGACTGGGTAGACAGAGGGAACGGATGGAAAATGACACAGGCTCTTGCATTGTATTTTTTTATTCATATGTTTAGCAAACATTTAACAATACCCTTCTGTATGTCAGGCACTGTTCTAGATGTTGAGAATATTGTGCCAAACAAGACAACGTCACTGGTTTAATGGCCTAAATTTCTAGTGGAAGGAACTTTTTTTTTTATAAAAAAAAATTTTTTTTAACATTCATTCATTTTTTGAGAGGCAGAGAGAGAGAGCACAAGCAGGGGAGGGGCAGAGAGAGCGGGAGACACAGAATCGAAAGCAGGCTCCGGGCTCTGAGCTGCCAGCACAGAGCCTGACGTTGGGCTCGAACCCACGAACCACGAGATCATGACCTGAGCTGAAGTCGGACACTTAACCGACTGAGCCACCCAGGCACCCCTGGAAGGAACTTTTTTTTTTTTTTTAAAAAAAGAAACACAATGTCAGTATCTTGGTTGTGATATTACACCATAATCTTACAAGGTTTGACCATTGGGGGGAACTGGATGAAGGATAAACAAGATCTCCCTGTATTACTTCTTACAGCAGCATGTGAGTTATTTCAAAATCAAAAGTTTAATTAAAAAAGACATTAAATAAATAGAACACAAACTTACATGCAGAATGGCATGAAGCATACAAATATAAATAAGAAAGCTGTAAATTGAAAATAAAACAGAGGACTATACGAGGATATGAACAGTGAGCTTCCAAAGCTTGATTGGTCACGGGAGACCTCTCAGAAAAGGTCACAGTTAGGGGGCGCCTGGGTGGCTCAGTCGGTTAAGTGTCCCACTTCGGCTCAGGTCATGCTCTCACCATCTCACGGCTTGTGGGTTCTAGCCCCGTATCGGGCTCTGTGCTGACAGCTCGGAGACTGGGGCCTGTTTCGGATTCTGTGTCTCCCTCTCTCTCTGCCTCTCCTCCACTTGTGCTCGCTCGCTCTCTCTCTTTCTGTCTCTCTCAAAAATAAAGAAACATTAAAAAATATATTAAAAAAAAAGAAAAGTTCACAGTTAAACCGAATGATAGGTGAGAGCCCTCTGGGCCAGGCCACTCTAGAGAAGTCACCTTTTCTAGCTCAGCTGCCTCACTGGACTTCACCTGGGCCCTTCCAATGTCAACGATACGTAAAGGGATGGAAACCAAAAAGCAAACTGAGATTCTCCAGTGGTCTGAGCGGCTTTCTGTGTGGCATTTTGCCACCAAACCCACTGCAGAGCACAGATGGTGCAGAAGGTGAGGTGAGGTAAGTGACCCTGGCCTGGATTCCAGCCCCTCCTCTGAGAAGCCTCAGAACCTTGCCAAGTGGCTCCTTCCTCTGGAACTCAGGTGCTTTCCCTGCAAAATGCAACCTCCAGGCCAATTCTTTCCCATATATTTTACCTCTCAATCCTCACCACACCCTATGAGGTGGGTGCTATCATTATTTCCATTTTAGAGAAACCAAAGCTTAGGAAGATGAAGAAACTTGCCCAGGTCACGCAGAAAGTGGCAAAGCCAGGACTTGAATCCAGGTCTGTTTGACTTGAAAAAGGCCCTTGGTCTAGACCTGAAATAGCTGTGAGTTTGTGTCCAGAACTAGAGAAGCCAGTCTGCAAACGGAGAGTAAAGGTGACCGTGTCCAGAATTCACTTAAGAGCAGGAGGAAAAGACAAGGCCCACTTAGTGGCTGCTGAGAGAGGGTCAATTCTAAAGCCCTGACTCTGAAATGCTGAAGTGTAGCCTCAAAGGCATGACAAAGAGAAGCCATGCAGCAGGAGAGGCAGGGTGCTGTGGAAAGTACTCCCAGGGTACTTGGGAGATGGGTCTGAATCCAGGCTCCACCATTTATCAGGTCAGTTGCCTTGGGCAAGTCACGTACTCTCCCGGAGTCCCCCTTTCCTCAGCTGTAAAATGGGGGTGACAAATGGATCTAATCGTAGTCCTTCCTCATAAAATTTTGGGAGGCTGGCTTAGAACATCAGCTGACACAGAGTGGGCAGTTTTTTCATACTGGATGCCATGATTATTATTAATATTATATGTTGCTGTTACCGTTGCAATTATCATAGGGTTAGTGAGAAATAGAGACCGCGTGTGATAACACCCATGTCAGCGCTCCCTGCAGTTCTATGGGTTTTCTCTTCTTTTAACTTGGAAATTTTAATTTTATTTTTCCAGCCCTATTGAGCTAAAACTGACATGTAACATTGCATAAGTTTAAGGAGTACACTGTAATGATCCGATATCTGTATGTTTTGCAAAACGATTACTGCAATAAGTCTAGTTAGCACATCCATCATCCATCATCTCACGTAGTTACACTTCGCGTGTGCGTGTGGCGAGGACTTTTAAAATCTGTTCTCTTAGCAACTGTCTAATATACGGTACAGCATTGTTAACGATAGTCACCACACTGTCCGTTACATCCCCAGGACTTATTCAACTTTGAACTGGAAGTCTGTACCCTTTGATCACCTTCACACGTTCCCCTGAATCCCCAGCCTCCAGCCCCCCCACTTCTGGTAACCACTAGTCTGTTCTCTTTGGGTTTGGATTTTTCAGATTAAATTTATAAGTGAGGTCATACAGTATTTGTCTTTGTCTGACTTATTTTACCTAGCATAATACCCTCAAGGTCCATCCGTGGTATTACAAATGGCAGGGTTTCTTTCCTTTTTTATGGCTGAATAATATTCCAGTGTGTGTGTGTGTGTGTGTGTGTGTGTGTGTGTGTGCGCGCGTGCGCGCACACGTGCACGTGCACATGCACAAGTGCATGCACGTGCATAGACCACATTTTCTTTATCCATTCTTCCACCAATAAACACTTAGGTTGTTTCCATGTCTTGGCTATTGTAAATAATGCTGCAATGAACATGGGGGTGCACATCTCTTTTCAAGTTAGTGTCTTCATTCCCTTTGGATAAATGCCCATTGAGTCACTCAATCATACGGTAGGTCTGTTTTTAATTTTGGGGGGAACTTCCTTACTATTTTCCACAGTAGCCGCACCAATTTACATTCCCACCAACGGGTGCGTGAGGGTTCCCTTTCCTCCACAGCCTCTCCAGTGCTTGTTATCTCTTGTCTTTCTGATAATATCCATTCCAACGGGTGTGAAGTGACAGCTCATTGTGGTTTTGATTTGCATTTCTCTGATGGTTAGTGACGTTGGTCCACGGGCTTTCTTCTTCAACACAAATAAAAAGTTGTTACTAAACCCCTAGGGACTCCTTTTATAATCTCCTCCCCACTATGAACTTTGCAATTTGAAAGCCATTGTCTCCTATACACGTCAAATTTTTGAAAGGTAATTAATTTATGTGTCCATTTTTCATTAATCAAGGACATGTATGATTGCCAATCCAAACTCCTTCTCCCCAGGAAATAACCAGTTTCCAGGATGGCCCATTATAATTCTTGCCAAAAGCAAAGGCATTTGTGCCTGAGCTCATGTCCCTACGATCTGACTAGGATGAAGTAGGAGATAACAGTTGGGCTTTGAGGAATGCTAAAAATGGTTCCCAGTAGCCATTACCATCTTCCTGAAGTCCAAGGACACCAACCTGAAAATAACAGGATAATCTCAGACCTCAGCTTCTAGAATCCAGGTCAGGGCCACGCCTAGGGCCCACATCTGGATTCTGCCACTAACTGCATATGAGACCCGGGAGAAGTCACAAACCCTTTTCCATGTTTGTTCAGTTGTAATAGCATTGACCTTGGCAGGCTGGTGCAGATATGTACTAGGCACGGAACACATATCAAATCTCTAATCTGTTTCCCGAACTTTGGTGAGTATTGGAACAACCTGAAGGTCTTGTCAAAATGCAGATTCTTCACACGTGTTGTTTGGGGACAGAGATTCGGCATCTGTAACACGAACCCAAGTGAGCTGATAGTACTGGTCCCTGGACCACAGCTTGAGTAGCAAGGGTCTAACAACACCCCCCAGATGGGACCTTAAAAGACAGGTCAGGGGGTTCAACCCAGGAGATCTTGGTTCTAACGCAGGCAGCATGGTGCAGTCAGCTGAGAGAGGTCTTTGATGGACAGACCTTGACTTTAACGCCAGTGGACCTCTTGCTAGCTGGGTAACTTTAGGGATATTGGTTAATTTCACCAAGACTTGGTTTTCTTTTTTGGAGACTGGAGACAAAATTGTCTACACCTGCGTAGCTGGCTTGGCCTAGTACCAGGGACCATGAGCAGAGGGCACCTAACGTGGGACTTGGTACATGGTACATACCCAGTAAATGTGAGTCTCTGTTGATTCCCTAACCTTTGACTACCTGAATTTGTGACCCGAATCAGGTTACTTAACCTTTCTGAGCCTGGGGTTGAAGCATGAGCTACCCCACTAGCTCCTGCTTCTGTTTTCCTAGTTCTGGTCCTGGATTCCTAATATATCTGTGGCCACTGCCTCGGGCCTATCTGCCTAATCTAGGTCCTTCCTCAAAAGGTCTGCCCCCATGGGGTCCTGCACTATCGACTTCAGAGGCGCACCTGTTGTATGTTTGCCTGCGGCTCGGCTGGGCAGCAAGAAGATGGGTCCCTATGTTGTTGGGAGTCGAGGACCCTAATTCTCAAGCCCCAAGTTTGGGTCTACGGCACCCTGAATGTCAACACGGAATGGAGTTTGGCTCAGAAATGCTGCAACTCTGTGATCAAAGGAGGTGGAGGAAACTGCTGAGATACAATTTATTAATAAGAGATAAAGGGAATGCAAATTAGGGCAGAGCTGGCAAGAAGGCAAATTCCCAAAGTAAAACTTTAAGGAATGCTCAAATGATTACCATTTTAATTAAAAGTATATCACCCATGCAAACGGCAAGCCGCCCCTTCTCACGATGAGAGCTGTCTGAAACGCAGGGCTGGCTGTATCTTCCAGGGGTGCAGAGGCTGTGAGCCGCTGAGGGAGCCCAGGTCAGGCTGAGCCGTAGTCCCCACCTGTCCTCACTAGGTGTCTATTACCTGTCAGGCTTGGGGTCTCCTCCTCTACCCCCCATGCCCTTCCTTTGAGGGGTGGAGTATGGCCATACCTCCTGCCACTGCAGTTTGCCACACTAGAGGCTCCAGGTCCCAGGACACACGCCCCCCCTCCCCTGCCTCCCTTTTCATTCCAGCAACCTCCTAACTGGCTCCCGTCTCACCTGCTTTCCCACCGCTGCCTGAGCGACCTTGCTAAGATGCTACCGTCACATCCCTCGTCTGTTTGGAAAACCCCCAATGCCTCCCTGTTAACCACGCCAGGAGGAACAGCAATGAGTTCCCGAGTACTTACTATGTGCCAGGCACTGTGCTAAGCACTCATCGTACACTCACAACAACCCAACAAGATAAACGTTAACCCCATTTCAAAAACGAGAAAGTTGAGGTTAAAAGACATGACGTTTCTGGGACAGTCACGCAATGCGGTAGCGTCAGAGTAAGGATTTGAACCAAGATCTGAAACGAACGTCAACACCAAAGTTCTTAACTGTGAGCCTATGCTGCCTCTGTGGCTCCCGTTTGCTACGGGATAAGGTCACAGCTTCCTCATATGGGATCCCAGGCCTCTTGTACTCCACACCCTCACGTCCTGCTGCATCAGACATTACACTGGCCCTCCTGCAGCGCCCAGCTTTGGGCTACACTCCTTCTCTGTCCCCTAGCGTCACCCACGATCCCCTGTATGTCCATGACTGTGTGGCTGCTGTGTGCTCCCCTTTCCCCTCGAACGACCCCTCCAGAGAGGACCTCCCCTGTCCTCACCTCCCAGGCAGGTTTACCTGCTCCTGTACTTCTCTATCCTCACTTCCTTCATTGCTGTCTCTCCACAAGGCACTGAGTTCCCAGGAGGCAGGGACTGTGCTATTCACCTTGACATTCTCAGCGACTAGCACAGCGTCTGGCACAGAGTAGGTGCCTAATAAGTGCTCACCAAAATCCTTCAAGCAACAATGAGCCGATGCCCTGCAGCTGGCGTTGTGGATACAGCCAGGAACGGACTAGACCAGGTCTCTGTCCTTGGGAAGCTTACAGTCCCGTGGGGGGAGGAACGCAAGAAACCAATAAGCAAATTAATGAACAAGATGATACCAGTGTGTGGAAAAATGCTCTGAAGGAACTCAGGCAGAGAGATACAGTAAGTCATAACTGGAGTGATAATCAGGAGGGCCCATAAGATGATGCAGTGTGAATGGAGACCTGCATGATGAGAAGGAGATGCACAGACAGGCAGAACGAGGTGGGAACACATTTGGTGTGTCTGAGGAGAAGAAGAAGGTGCCCAGTGGACATAGAAGGGAGTGGGAGAAAGCACCTGTCCAGAGAAGGTTTCGCTCTGAGGTGGCTCTAGCAGGACAATTAGCAAAAGGACAGGGAGAACCTGGTTATACCGGAGTCCAGGTTTCACTCTGCCCGGCAGTCAGATGCCACGTGGAGAATCCCCAGGAAGTCCCCGGGACATGCAAAGAAGCGGTTAGCTGATGACCTTCTTTGGAGGGTAAGGAAATTGCTCACACCGATGGTTCTCAAACTGGGGAAGGGGCTGGTGCAATTTTGCTCCTCGAGGAACACGTGGCAATGCCTGGAGATATTTTTTGTTGTCTCAACTGGGGTTGGGGGGCCGCTACTGGCGTCTAGTGGGTAGAGGGCAGGGATGCTGCTAAATATCCTATAATGCACAGGACATCCCCCCAGTGCCAAGATTTACACTACAACCGTGATGCAGGTGCTGACAGCAACTGACCCCGGGCAGCTCTGGGCCTAGGCCAACAGTCAGCTCTGCCCCGTCACACAAACTCACTCAAATCCAGGTTTTCCCTCCCACCTCCTGCCCAAGAAACCCTCTCATGACAACAGAGGAGATCAGGCAAACTTGGCCAGCTGCTCTGACCAAGGGAACCCCATTCAGCACCACTCTGTGTAGACAATGGCCCTTGACATGTAAAAATGTGGTCTAAGAGAGCACTGGACTCTGAGTCCACAGGATTGGGTATGAGTTACCTCTACACCCAACGTCAGTTGCCCCTCTTTCTATTCCCTATTCCAGGAGCCACTCCATTTCCGTAAGAGCATGGGAGTTTAGTTCGAGAGAATTACACATCAGTCCCAGCAGGGGGACAGGCGGCTTGGTTAGAAGCCAGAGACCTTGGCTTTAAATACTCAGCTTTGGGGCGCCTGGGTGGCTCAGTCGGTTAAGCAGCCGACTTCGGCTCAGGTCATGATCTCGCAGTCCGTGAGTTCGAGCCCCGCATCAGGCTCTGTGCTGACAGCTTGGAGCCTGGAGCCTGTTTCGGATTCTGGGTCTCCCTCTCTCTGACCCTCCCCTGTTCATGCCCTGTCTCTCCCTGTCTCAAAAATAAATAAAACGTTAAAAAAAAATTTAAATATTCAGCTTTGCAGCCTGGCTCCACTGCTCTGAGTGCCCTGCCCCACTTCTCGATCTCAGCTACCTCATTTGTGAAATGAGACTAATAATATACTTACTTGAATGGCCTTTTTTTGTTTACTGTGTAAAAAAGTAAAACTTTTTGGGGTGCCTGGGTGCTCAGTCAGTTAAGCGTCCAACTTCAGCTCAGGTCATGATCTCCCAGTTCATGGGTTCAAGCCCCGCATTCCGGCTCTGTGCTGACAGCTCAGAGCCTGGAGGCTGCTTCTGATATTCTCTCTCTCTCTCTCTCTCTCTCTCTCTCTCTCTGTCTCCACCCTTCTTCCCCTTGTGCTCTCTCTCTCTCAAAAATAAAGAAACATTAAAAAAAATTTTTTTAAAGTAAAACTTTGTATCATATTGTTTTTTGTCCAAGAAACACGGAAGTGTGATAGAGGCTGTGGCAAACTCTCCAAGGGATCAAAACTGGACGGAAAGTTGTTCCGAGCCAGCACGCTCCAGTTTTGTAGAACAGCTTGGGAGCAGCAGCCACGAAGATTGCATCGATATCCACAAGACAGGTGGCCGTCCCCCTCACGCACCTGGAAGCCGGTACTCAGCAGCACCGTGGGGACTTCCAGCCTGGAGCCAGGGGCACGGGGGCTGCAGTGAATGGGGGGAGCTGAAAGCAGGAGGGGGTAGGGCAGGCGCGAACTCCACTGGGTGCAGAGCGCACAAGGGCTACTGGGGGGACGCACGGGCACCGTGTGCTCACGTGGGTCTCCAGTGGCGAACTGCGTGCGGTACGATCTTGGGCAGAGAAGTAGGGTTTGGAGGCCCGGCGACTTTGTCCTCGGCCACGCTCGGGTTTGCCTTTAGCAGCGTTTGTGGCACTTGAGGATCGAAGTGGATGCCATTCAAAGCTTGCGTTGTGGCTTCCGCTTCTGAGCGACTGTCAGAGCTGACAACACCTGCAGGCCGCTTAGACGTAAGCTTTATCAGAGAACCCTCGTAGCCCCGAAACGGTCTGAAAAGCAGAGAGAGCTCCGGAGGTTTGACGCCCAGCGGGAGGTCACTGACCGACAGGGCGCAACGGGGTTTTGGGCTCTCGGTGGTCCGACCTTCTCCCAGGATGGCTGAACGTTTGTTTGTGATGATGAACAACTCTGTAAATCACCTTGTAGACGCTCAAAGCCCTGCTGCTCCCATTATTGCCGCAACGCCCCAATTAGAAGGGGGCTGAGAGATTACTCTGGCCAACATCTTCATTTTGTAGGGGCAGAATCCGAGGCCCAGAAGAGAGACCGGCTTGTTCCCTGGGTTTGGGGAGGGTAGAGCGGACACGGTATGCGTGTGTCTCTGGTGAGGAAACCGAGGCCAGGTCTGAAGCCAGGTGAGGCTTTCTGGACGACGCCACGTAGCGGAGCCAGGTGATGCCGTGTGCTGTGCAGCCAGCCTGGACTCGGAGCTCTGAACCCTCAGGCTGGAGCCTCACGGGGAGGGGCCTGAGGGCACCGGCCTGTGAAGAAGAGCGTGACCCGCCTGACTTCGAATTTGGCTGGAACGGGGCCACGGGGGTGCCTGCTGAAAACTCTGCCGTCCGGCGGGCAGAGTCTTCAGGCTTCCATTTCTTGTCTCTCTCTAGGCTCCGTCACGCCCTTGGTGATTTCTTCCCTCCCCACCACCTTGAGTACCGTCTCTATTCTGGAAACTCCCACGCTGACGATACCCTGTTGATTCTAAGACACATTTTAATACCTTCGAAGTTGGGACGTGCCCTAGTTTAACTGGCAGCACGTTTTCATACTAGTACATAAAATAATGGGGGTCTCGGTCAGTGGCATCTCATATTTGATGAAATATGGTACAGGCTTACTGCAGAATACCCTCTGAATTCCAGACTCATAAATCACAATGGCTTTTCAACATCTCCCCTTGGATGGGGGATAAACACCTCAAACACAAATAATGAAATTGAATTCCCGACCTTCCGGCCTCCCCCATCTCGGCAACTGGCAATTCCGCCCTGTTAGTTGTTTAGCCTAAAATCTGGGGGGTCACCCTTGACCCCTCACTTTCTTTCTTAATCTACATCCAATCTATCAACAAATCTTGCTGATTTCCTTCAAAATAAACCCTGAATCCACCCGCCTCCCACCAATCCACCACCACCACCCTGCTCCAGGCCACCCCCATCCCTTTCCGGGATTATAGCAATGGCCTCTGCACTGGTCCCCTGCTGTCCCGCCCACCTACAGTGTCCACTCTGTGTGCCACTGGAGGGGGCCGGTGGTTAAGACAGGCTGCCAGACCCCCCAGCTCCCTACCACCCTCACTCCTGCTTCATGACTCTGTTTAATTTTTTTTTTTTCAACGTTTATTTATTTTTGGGACAGAGAGAGACAGAGCATGAACGGGGGAGGAGCAGAGAGAGAGGGAGACACAGAATCGGAAACAGGCTCCAGGCTCTGAGCCATCAGCCCAGAGCCCGACGCGGGGCTTGAACTCCCGGACCGCGAGATCGTGACCTGGCTGAAGTCGGACGCTTAACCGACTGCGCCACCCAGGCGCCCCTCTGTTTAATTTTTTAAGAAAAATTTTTAACATTTATTTATTTTGGGGAGAAAGAGAGGCAGAGCATCAGCGGAGGAAGGGCAGAGAGAGAGGGAGACACAGAATCCGAAGCGGGCTCCAGGCTCTGAGCTGTGAGCACGGAGCCCGAGGGGGGGCTCGAACCCACGAGCCGTGAGATCATGACCTGAGCCAATGTTGGACGCCTGACTGAGCCACCCAGGTGCCCCACTCTGTTTAATTTTTTAAATAACTTATAATTCGCTGAAATTACACAGGGTTATTGCTTTCTGCATTTATCGTCTGTTTTCTCCACCAGGATGAGAGCCCCACGAAGGAAAAGATTTTTGTCTCTCCTGTTTAGTGCCTAACCCCTGTCCTCTGGGACAGTGCCTGGCATATAGTCGGTGCTCCATAAATATTTGAATGAATTATTTCCCCCAGGATGATGGTTCTGAGGGAGCACTGATGTCAGACAAACCTGAGTTCAAATTCTGAATCCACTGCTTTGTGGCTGTGTGACTTGGAAGATTCATTCAAACTACTGGGGTCTGTTTCTCACCTGCATTAATGGGGATGGGAAGATGTACCTCTCAGGGCTGTCGTGACGATTAAATGAGTTAATATTCACTAAGCACCTGCACAGGGGCGCCTGGTGGCTCAGTCGGTTAGGTGTCTCACTCCTGATTTCAGCTCAGGTCATGATCTCACAGTTCGTGGGTTCAAGGCTCCCCACGTTGGGCTCCATGCTAGCAGCACAGAGCCTGCTTGGGATTCTCTCTCTCTCTCTCTCTCTCTCTCTCTCTCTCTCTCTCCCCCCCCACTCATTTGCACACGCTCTCTCTCTCTCTCTCTCTCAAAATAAATAAACTTAAAAAAAAAAAGGCACCTTCACAGTGTCTGACACTTAATAGGTACTCTGTAGTCATTTATTACTATTATTATTATTCTTGTTCCAACCTCTAGAATTTGAGCTCTGGGGCTTATCACCAAACCAGGGCGTGCTGGAGGTGAGCTCAGAGGTGTGCATACACTCAGTGGGAGCGGGAGGGGGAGGGGGCTGGCAGGCAGCCTGGGATCCAAGTCCCTGCAAAGTCATACATCAGCAGTGTGACCGCAGGGGAAATACCTAACCCCTCCGAGCTTCAGTGTCCTCACGCATGAAGAGCAGATAATGATCACATCTATTTTATACGATTGTTATGAGCATTTCTGGTACACGCACATAGCACCTGGCAAATTCTAAGCAAATATTAACTCACATTATTACCATCTAACCGGCTTCTCCCACAAACGCAGAGCTCACTCTCTGGGTCCTGATGCCCAGGGCGTGGCTTTGAGCTTCACCTTAGCCTGCCTTCCTGTAGCTACACCCAGCAGAAGGAGCTTGCAATCACTTCTCTGTAGCTACAACGATCCCCTGAGAAACAACCACACTGTGCCCAGCCCCACACAGAGGCAGTCCCACACCTGCCTCCTTGCCAGGGCGACGGGGATGCTAATGCCTGAGACCTCTCTGGCCACTTCCGACGTGAGCCAGTGAGGAAGATCGTCCTGCTGCCCCCAGTGTGCTTTGCTGGGCTCGCTGACTTCCACTGGAGGGAGGGCAGTGGGGAACCTTTTCAGTTTTCTATTTTAAATATTGTCCATGACCTTCCAGCAACCTCTACATTCTGAGCAAAGGAACTAAATGGTAGACGGCAGATTTTTTTTTTTCCCTTCCTCTAAAGAAACAGTATTGTTCCACTCCAAGTTATTTTCCTGACTGGAGCTCCAGTGATTCAGAAGCCAGATCAGCCATTCACAGCAGGTGTCCTCCAATCTTCTCACCTGACCACTGAGTGGTTTGAGGAGGTTATGTGCAGGGTGAGGAGGCCCAGGATAGTGAGGCCATTCCTTCCAGCCCTTGCTCCAGCCTTGGGATCCCTCCCTACCCCAACCGCCCTGGGGAACCCCGGTTCCTCCATGTGGGAGCATCAGTGGTGAATCAGGAGGGAATGGTTTCTGCACCCCCAGGGCTTACATTCTAGAGAGCAGAGATGGGCCATAAAGGAAGATGGGCCACAAAGACACAAACTAGGCAATTTCCATGAAGGCAAGGGCTCTGAAGAAAAAAAAAAAAAAAGGTGACATTAGAAAATTACTGGGGATGGTGAGGGGGGAGGGTCTCAGCTGCCAGTATGGATGGGGTAGTCTAGGAGGACCTCTCTGAGGAGGTGACAGTTCCATATCCCAGACCCAGGTACACACTCCCTTGAAGTCAGGGAGCCATGTGTATCTCCACACAAACCCAGCGCCCAGGGAGAACTAGGCAATCCACACCTGTATGTTAAACACTGACATCCGTAAATGCAGTGATATGCCGCTGTTTGTATACACGACTGCACTTAACCTTGTGACTAATTCAGTGACTCCAGCTCATGCTTTCTCAGCTTTAATCCAAGAAACAGACTACAGTGAAGTTTTAACTTCACTGCAAGTGAGAAATAAGAAAAGTAAGGACCGTTTTCAGACAAAAGTCTAAATTCATTTATCATAAAGGGTTGTTTATTCTGAGATTAGGTTCCTTCCTACTTGGTGTGTGTGTGTGTGTGTGTGTGTGTGTGCGCACACACTACGATGTCCTTTGTTTTATGAAATGATGGTGCTAGGAAATGTTCTTTTAGGTTTCTTTTTTCTTCGATGCCCTTCCTTGACAAAAGAAGTTTCTGCCCAGCCTTAAAAAATTTTATTGGTCTGTGAAATCCAAAGACACGGGAACCACTATTTTCATAGCCTTTCTCCTTGGCAGCCTCAAGGTTAAAGGAAACGGGCTCCCTCCTAGAGGGAGATGGTAAATGCTCCTGAATAACTCTGTGCACCTGCCAGATTCGTCCCTGGTTTGGGGCTGGGGTGATGGGGTTCAGGCCTCTGGCAGTCATACTGCACATGTGAGAAATACAATCATCTACAGGCTGCCCCTAAACTGCAAAATACTCATTATTGTTCCAAAGGGCAGGGGAAGGGGAAATGCCCAGGATGTACCAGGGCAGAAATAACAGGGGCTCATGCAAAAGGTCTTCTCTGAAACCATCTTCTTCTTGTGTTTTTTTTTTTTTTTTTTCCCATTCTACCATCGCTCTTTCATTCCCTTTGCTGCCCCCTGGCCCTCTCTAAGATTGAAAAGTGCAGCTGGCCTGGGGGGCAGGCACTAAGAGTGTGTTATGTTTCCTTGGTGCAAAAGTTATTAATCCTTCATGTCTGCCACCGTATCACAGAGCAGGAAATGAAGGGATGAACGCGGTTTGCTTTAACAAAGCTCCCGGAGAAGTCTCCCCTCCCACGCCCCAACCATTTGTTAAGAGGAACAATTGTAGCCTAATCTTCAGGACTGGTGGGGAGGAGGGGGTTATCTCCTTGTGACCTGGCTGCCCTCAGCCCTCAGGGGGAGACTCAGGGAAGCCTGCGGATTTCTCCACCGTAGGAGTTCTGGTGGGAGACAGGCCCCACCACGCAGAAGGGACCAGCCCAGCCTGTGAATCAGGACTAAGAGTCCATTTCAGCCAAGACCCGAAGACAGACAAAAAGATATTGTGTATTTTGCATAGTGGCGTGAAGGCCAGGATGCAGAAGTTCATGGTCAGTGTCTGATAAATTCAAGACAGTCCTGGATTTGAAGAGGGCTACCGGGGGCAGCAGTGGGGGCTGAGGGGGTCACTACCTCAAGCTTAGAGAAAGTGGTGGAGAGTGCTGGAGAGCCTGAAGTATGTCCACTGGAGACTGGAGGTTCATTGGGCCGGTGCCTGATACCGGCCTGAGAAAATTAAAGGCAAGGGAGCATGGTTGTCAGTAGAGAGACAGACAGACAGACAGACAGACAGAGGTGCTGTTGCACAGAGCAAAAACTAACTCTCCCTCCCCAGCAGTGGTTAAGGGGGCATGAACCCCAGGGACCTGGGGCTTCTATAGAAATACAGCCATACGGGATACTTGGACACAAAGAAGAGTTTCTGTTCCCCTATTCCTAGGGTTTGCGGGTACAAAAGTGGTGTTTTCCAGACGTGGAAGGGAGAGCTATGCAGGAGGAACTGACCGGGGATACGACGGACCTCAGCAGAAAGAAAGCTTCAGGCTTCCTGTGGGGCACCAGGCCAGCAGTGACTTCAGGGTCAAGTGCAAGCAGCCAGGGTCAGGAACTGCAGGAGCAACACGGGGGTCTCGGAGAAAGTGTGCAGGGGCCCGGCTGCAGAGGCAGCTTTAAGTGTCGGCCCCACCGAGGAGCCCAAAGCCGGCTGCCACGACATGCCAATTCAGTGACATCTTCTCTTTCCTGTTCTCCCCTTCTCCTCTCTGCCCTGGCCTGGAGCCGGCAGTCTGTCAACTGAGGGTGAAGGGAGAGCAGAGGGAGGAGAGTCTGATCCTACGCACACCAGGAGACAAGGCTGGCCCTGAGGCTGGCCCCGGAAGGAGAAGTGGAGATTCCCCCTTTAAACCGCATGCAGAGCTGGAGTTAGCACACAGGACCCAGCATCCCAGTTCCAGGGCGGAGACTGGGCTTTGTGATTTCCAGAGACGTAACATATGCCTAACAGTGCGTGCACAAGTCAGGGGCCCTCTCTGCGTTTTCATTCGAGAGAAGCAGAAAAACTCGTCAGAGACAAAGAGGAAGTCGTTCCGTTCATCCCCAGAGTTGTGCTTGACTAAAGCGCACAGGAATGAGGAACCAGGAGGAGCATTCCGCTGGCATGGCAGAAGCAGCCGAGGCCACGTTCAGTGTCCAGCGGTGGCCGTGGCAGCTGTGACAAGGGCTGCAGCCAGGCTGCCCACGGGAGACAGCCGTGCAAGCCGACGGGGTCAGGGCCACTGCGGGAGCCCCAGCAGACTGCCCCTGAGGCACCTGGTGGGGTCCTGGCCACCCCCCGGCATCCCCCCTGCCTGCCCATTCCTAACCTGGCCTCCAGCCTCTTGGCAGGTCCACAAGCTGCCTCCATTCCTATCAGTGAACTCATTTCCTTACTGTAGCAAGAGTGCTTCCTTGTTTCTTGTCATCGGGAACCCCAACACGCCCTTCCTCCCCAGCTCCTCGAAACCAGTCCCCAAAGCGAGCCTCAAGTCCTTCCCCAGCACCCCAGGCATCTATCTATCTGCCTTGCTTTCTTCCAGCTGTGGAGACTCCCAATCTCACCTCTACCAAGGGCGGGAACTTTTGGCCAGGCGACTCCGGCCCAGATCCTATCTCTGGCCCTTCCGGTCTTGGTGACCATGCTCCCCCAAAAAGACTGTGAGGCAGAGCATGTGAAGTCCTACTCTAGCTCTGTCGCATACTAGCTGAGGGACCCTGGGAGGGTGACTTTTTCCCATCTGTGAAACGGGTATGGTAATCCTCCAAAGGATAAGGTCAGGATTAGAAGGAATTTTCACATTTCAAGCACAGAGCATATTAGTTGGGACACAGCACTACTCAATGAATGTTGGGTAATAGCAGTAGTGGGAGCAGCGTGGAATGGTAATATACGAACACTAGTATAGTGGTAATGGTCGTTATAAAGGTAGACACTTATCTCTGGGTTCTCACATCAAAGAGAAATAAACTGCTTTGCTCAAACCACTGGTTTTAGGGGCTCTTTGTTAAACAAAGTAACAAAAACTTATTCTGCACCCTAATAGAGCACGTAAAATGAATTTTCTAAATTTTAAAAGTACAAAGAAAGTTATGTTTATACTAAAGTGACAGTTACGTGAAATATACGTGCCCATGCAAAGCCTGGAAGGAAAAATTATTATGATATGATGACGGGGTTAAAGGAGAAATGTTTTTTTTTCCCATCAAAATTTCTTCCTGTTACCTTTATATTTTGATAAAAAAAAAAACTGTCTTCCAAGAAGAAAAGGAGAAAGTGTCCCCAAGACTAGATAAATTTTGATCATGGTTTTGTATCCTAAGAGGGGAATGTGTGCCTGAACCCTCCTTCAGCGGTAGGGCCCTGGGACAAGTTTCTAAAATGACAAAGACCAAAAAAATGAAATGAAATGAAATGAAATAAAATAAAATAAAATAAAATAAAATAAAATATAAAAAGACAAAGACAAAGACAGGGGCATCTGGCTGGCTCAGTTGGTAGAGCACGTGGCTCTTGATCTCGGGGCTGTAAGTTGGTGCCCCACGTAGGGTGCAGAGATTACTGAAAAACTAAAAAATCTTCAAAAAAATAACAAGACAAAGAAAGGACAGGTTTGCCCCAGTGACAACTGAGAATAAGGCCGTGGACATTCTTGGCATGATGCTGAGAGAGAATGAACCCTTCTTCCAGGACTTTTTACAATGCCCCCCTAAACCTTGGCATGTCCAGACAGGAGTGTGGGGAACAGTGCCAGGGGAGGTGGGACCTGTCCCTGGGTCACCAAGACCACGTGGACCTCAGCTTTAAGACATTGGTCTCAGGAAACCTTTTCTCTGTCCTCTGATGACAAACTGCACAGAAGGCTGAAGATTCAGGAGGACCAAGTTCTTCCTCACAGCGCCCTCAGCAGGTCATCAGATCAATACCTAGGATTACAGACCGACGAGGGAGGAAGGGGAGAGCAAGGGCCTACAGCAAATGGAGCATGGGAAGGACCGGAAGTTTCTCTCCAGGAAGTCTGTCCACTTGGTAAGAAGATTTGTTGAGGGCAGGTCATTACACCACGGGTATCTCTCCTACCAGCACTTATGGGAGCCAATCCTGCCTGCAGCCCCCCATCCAAGAGAAGTGCCACGGCACAAAGGCTCCCTACTGGGGGACTCCTCAACCGTAGCTAACATTCTTCTCTAGCAGGGCTCCTTGTCAACACCTCTCACAACAAGACGTGTGCTTTCTGCATGACTAACAACAGACCACAGCCTTCCTCAGTCCACACCCTCTCTTCCGTTTGACTCAGACTGAGTCTGTTGACAGGCCATGGAGAAAGCATACCCCATACCTGTTAAAGAACCTGCTGGAGTGGTTTGAGGTGGGCACATGGCAAAGCTTGAGCATTTCTGATGATCTGAAACACGGTGTAGGGAAGAGGTTCCAGCTGGGCCACTAGCTTGCTGTGTGTTCTTGGGCAAATCAATGTACCTCTCTGGGTCCTAGTTTCCCTGTGTGTGGGGAGAGGAAGGGATGGACAAGAAGATCCTATCTAGCTCCATCTCAGGATAGATAGCAGGATAACTCTGGGATGGATTCCAGCTCTGTGAAACTCACTCTGGTTTAGGACTACACTCTGGCTTGAATTTACGACCAAGACAGCCATCTGAATGCCAATCTGATATTTCTTTCATGGAGGAATGAGTATTCCTGAGCCAATTCGAACCAGGGAATAAAAAGAAGGAAAAAAAATTCTCTCCCCGAAGTCACCTAAATATAATTGTGTTTATACAAACATAGATCTTACACAACTCCTAATACTAAATTCTACGTGTCTGTTAGCTTAAGCCAAGGGGCCTGGTCATTACAAGTCTAAAAAATGATTGCAGAAAGCCCAGAAGCTTCTAAGGAATTAATAGGAAAGGGACACCAGCTCCCAGAGAATTCTCTAGAGCTTAGTGGCTTGAGAAAATCAAGGGCTTCCCAATATGAAATTCAGATCTTTAAAAAAAAAAACAAAAATGCCAGGATTAGAATGGCAGCAGGACGCGCTCCCAGCCTCTCCAAGCGCCAGTTCCAAGGCCTGGCCCTTTTAGGCCCAGCCCCCACCAATGCCGGCGCTGACGTCAGCTCACTATTTCCATTGCCGGCAGCCCTGAGAGCTCAGACTTGCTAGATCAATGAAAACATCAACCTTGCCAGACGTGTCTGCCCCACTCCAAACCCACCGTGGAGCCAGGGGTTCAGGCACGCAGCCGGACCATCTGTCATTAGGCGCTGCTGTTAATTGCTGTGCTAATGAACAAGGTTTGAATTGGAAGCACGAAATGCACATGCAGATTTAGACACCGTTCTGCAGTTCTGGGTCCTGTCCCCTAACAGCCTGGTGGAGTCTCCAGGATGCAACGGCAGAAGTGGTCGAGTCACATCATGGGCACAGACAGTGCATAAGCCAGTCAGCAGATACTCCAAACAGCAAGTGTTGAGAGTTTTTCAGCCAGGCACTCATCCATCCATTCATCCCTCTATCCTCTCAACAACCACTGGCTTTATGGTGAACGCTGTGTCAAATGCCAGGGCTCCAAAAATGACCGTGACGTAGTCCCTGCCCCCAGGGGATCGCAGCCTAGCAGTCAAGATAGACAACTGGACAAATACAGCAAATACATGGTGACAAGTGCTAGGAGAGGTCAGCAGAGGGGCCGAGGGAACATAGAAGAGGGGTATCTAACCAGACTGGAGTATCAGGGAAGACTTCCTGGAGGAGGAGAGACTGCCTGAACCAAATCTTAAAGGAGGAGCAGAAGTTACCCAGGGAAAGAATGGAGGTAGGCGATACAGACAGAGGGACTAAGAGCCCTGCGGCAGTTATTCCACAAATCTTGATCAAGCTCTTGCATGTTACAGGGGATAGAACTAGGTCAATGTCAGCCTCTGCCTTCCAGTGATATGATGACCAAGGGACATACATAGTGGTGGCACAGAGTAGTTCAGAAGAAGAAATGTCCACTGATTGGGTCAGTCAGAGAAGTTCTCGATGGAGGGGACGATAGAGGTGACGCCAGGGCTGGGCCTCCAGTTTCAGGCAGAACTCGGACAGGTGAGCCGTGTTACCAACCAGGTGCTAAGCATATGTTGACTCATCAAATCGGCGAGGCCATGCCATGCTCCTATTTTCCAGGTGAGGAAACTGCGGCCCAGGGAGCCTAAATAGGTTGGCAGCTGGGACACGGGATAGCCAGGACTCCAACCCCTGGTGTGCCTGACTCTATCTGGAGCCTGTGTCCTACCCATTACACCATGCTGCTTCTTAAGGACTTCCTGGCAGAGGAATAGCATGAGCAGGCCCGAGGGAAGATGGTGGAAGGCACATAGGAAGAGAAGATTGGGCCTTAGCTCTATGGATAATGGTCTTGAAGAGGGAGGTTTGGGCTCTGGAGTCCAGCAGCCTCTGGACTTGCCCTCTCTCGGCCTCAGTCTCCTCACTGGAAAACGGGGACCTAACATCTACCTCCTGAGGTTGTCATCAAAATTCAGCGAGGTAACGCAAGCAAAGTGCTTAGGACATCACCTCTCGCCTTGTGAGGCCTCAAAGGTAGATGGCTGATTATGTTAATCAACAACCATCATTATTCCCCATCACAACTATAACTATTAGTATGATCCCAGAGGTGGGTTGGGGTGCATGGAGAACTTTGAGTGCCAGCTCAGGCACGTGTTCTTGATCTTGTTGACACGGGAGAGTCATGGGCGGGGGGGGGGGGGGGGGGG
>NW_024412418.1:31007131-31037558 GCF_014898765.1 Herpailurus yagouaroundi
GGTAAGCACAGACACGAAACAACGGCTCGGCCGGAGCATATTTTCCTATCCTGAAGGATGACACAGCAGTCCCCTCTTCAGAAGTTTCCTGATTTTTCTCCTATGTGGAAAGATGGCTTTACAGTGAAGAAAGGCCCTTTTGACACATGCAAATGCAGGCCGCAAGGTGCCCGTGGAGGGCCCAGTGACCGTCTGAAGCCTGGGTGCTCACCCCAGGGAGATTGAGAGGGCTTCAGGTGCTCCTGCTGGAGTCAGAGGTGGGGGGCTCGGTTGCCCCCAGCTGGTGAGAAAGGTAGGAAGGAGGAGGCATCTCTGCGGGCCCCTTGAAGGTGTGAGGCAGCTTTCCCTGGGCCATTCATCACCAGATCAGAAAGAAGCCTCTGGAGGCCACACTCCTGTAACCATAGAAACAGGAGCTCTGTGGACCATTCCTCTCTTATTAAAAAGGATGAGGTGGTGGGTCCCCTGGCATGGAGATGACTGAGAAAGGGCAGGCCTTTGTGAGGGGCCCACTCCGGCTTCATGTCCGGTCTGCCCCCAACCCTCTCGCTGGTCTGCAGAAGGAGGCTCTGTGGAGACTTCCAAGCTGCACAGCTGTCCCTGAGGAAGGGACAGAGATCTGGCATCTTTCTGGGCACTGGCATATCCGGGAACTCCTCTATTCTTTTGGGATCTCTCTGTGAAGCAGACCCTATCGTCACTTCACAAACAGGGAGGTGTGATCCAAAGAGGGCAAACGACCTGTCTGAGCCATGCAGCTAGTAAGGGCTGGGCTGGATCCAGACGCTCGTCTGTCTGAACTCCCCAAACCTGGTTTAACTCCGGCTGCATTCCACCTCTTGGAGCAGGGGACGGAAAGATAAAGTTGGCTGGGGCCCTAAAGTTGGCTAACCAAATGACAGTGGCCAAAGAGAAAGGAAGGATCCAGCCAACCCCCGGTCCCAAGCCGGGCAGAGGGACAGGCCTGGGTTTGAATCTCCCGAGTGACCTTGGGCAAGTTTCTTATCCTCTCTGATTCCTGCGTTCTCACCTGGGAAATGGATCTCAGAGGACCTGGCGTGGTTGTAAGACCAGAAATGTGTTATTTAAGCTCTGGCCTTTAAAAAGTGCTCCCTAAAGGCAGCTCTGGCTCATGGTTATTAGTACAGAGCTGCAGATAGGATGGGGGGGGGGGTCCTCACACAGCCCCACAAACAGGGAAGATAAGCCAAGAACGGAACTGTGCTCTGGGCAGGGCATGAGAATTTTCTCCCTCCCTGACAATTGGCTCTTGGTAGCCATCCTTTTTATTGCCAAGCATTTATGCACATTGTCTAATTTCATCTTCCTCACGGCCCGGAGAGGGGAGGATTACTCTCCCACATTACAGGTGAGGAAACTGAGACTCAGAGATGAAATGACCTGCCACTTGAAGCCGGCCAGGTCCTGCTGGTCAGCCTCCTGAGCCTATGCTCTCCAGAGCCCTGCTCCCTGCTGTTCTGGCTCCCCATGGCCACCCAGGACCTGGGGACTGGCTTCTGGATCCGTGGTCCCCAGAAGGAAGTCCTGTGTCTACCCTTGGCCCCCACCACCCCCCTCAGAAGGTCAGCCCAGCAGCCACACATGACCTAGCACTCTTAGCCCAGTGGGAACGACTGACCACCAGATGTGAACGATCCAAGCTGCCGACTTCACTAAGACGCGGGAGAAGCAGGGTTCGGCCTGGAATCTATGGGTCCCTGCCCTCCCTGCCTCATCACCAAACGGTTACAGGACCCAGTCTCAGGCTCACAAGACCCACACGAACCAGCCAGGCAGACACACGGGCCCCTTGAAAGGATTCTCAGGCTGGCCTTCCCCCCCCCCCCCACCCCTTCTCCATCAAAGCACTGCCACAGCTCACAATGAGGGCCAGGGGAGCTGTAAAATCCCCATTTGCCACAATTAGCAGATGAGTAATGAAATGACAGTGGCAGCTGGCAGTGGCCTCTGCTCTCTCGAGGCCCACACCCCTTCCTCCTGTGAATGCCAGATCATGACAGAAACCAGCAGAATGTCTGGTACCCAGAGATACCTGGAAATACACCACTGGGCTCTCCTACTCTTTGGAAATCCGGACCATCTTTCATGTTACTGGGGAGCTCCTGTTCTCTGCAAGAGGCCTGCAGTTAGAGTCCCTAAAGACAGAGTAAACTAGGGGAGGGCATCCCCAAAGGAGGAGAAAAGAGGAAGGAAGAGGAAGGAACAGTGTTTGCAAGGACCCTGAGCCAGAAGGAGCTGGCATGGGACCAGAAAGCAAGCAGTGTGGCTGGAGCACAGAGTAGGGTGTGAGGATGGGGAAAGTGCTGAACAGATGGGGCAGAGACATTTGGGGGGGGGGGGGTGCATAGGCCACGGGGAGAATTTTGCCACGCTATAGGCATCATGTGGCTTGTTCTCTTCTGTACGGGTAAGTCCTTTAATAGTTTCCTAGATTTCAGCAGACTGTTTAAATTCATCTGTAGATGGCCACACGTGCCTTAAAACGGTACGGTGTTAGCGTCTGGACCATAATCTGGCAAAATTGCCACGCGTGTTTGTTTACAGGTGCATGGCACGTAAAAGGGCTAGAGGCAGCCATATCATCCCTAAAGCCAGGGGCCACCTGAGCAGGAGGACAGCCCAGCTCCAGGTGCCCTGCCAGAAACCTTCTGCCTTCTCTGGGCCAGCAAAGAAAGGACCTCGGGGCCCTCAGGCCCAAAGAGAGCTGAACAAAGTCCCCACCAGAGAGAAAGAACTATTCCCTCAAAACGTTCCCGTCCGGCTCAGTTCATCAAATCTGCTTTATGTAGCGCAAAATAAACACAACCCTAATTAGCAGGTTCATGCTGCAGCTGAATTGTCTCTCAAAAGCGCATCCTGCTTCCAGCCTCAGCATCCCCAGAGGAGGCACAGCATCTCCCCGAGAGGCCGGCCAGGCTTTGTGGAATCGTCATTCCTGTGGCGTTCATGCTCTTTCCTCCCAAAAGCTGTTTGCAGAAGGACAGCACCTCCAGGTCTGATCTCAGTGAACTCCCGTGCCCTGGCCAAGTCCGCTCAGTCAGGAGGAATAATATGGTTCACCGGTGAGCTTGGCTGGATCACAAGCTAAAGCAGGTACGGCCAGGGAAAGTCTTCCTGAATGCCGGAGCTGGAAGGCGGTCATCCTTGCATGACTTCATTCACTGAGCAAATATGTATGGACTGGCCCCTATCCCGTAGGTGGTGGGAGACCTCAGGCTGTGCTACCCACTGCTGGAGTTTCTAGAGCTACGTGGGCAGAGTTCAAGTCCCAGCTCTACCACCCAGTTATAACAAAATTACTTTCACCCATTGATTCTAGTTGGTTTTCTCCCCCGTGAAGGGTGCTGGGCATACCAGGGTGGGGGCCATGGAACCCCGGTTGAGAACCACTCCACCTGGCCAGTGTGTCACTGGCTCCTGGTGCAACATCTGGGTAAGCCTAGTCTCGAGCCTCATCTAGCTCTGTGGCTGGACCTGGAATTCCGGAATGACTCCCAGACGTTTGGTGGCCAACCACACCCAGAGCCCCTCCAGGCTGGCGCTAGGGTGACCGAGCACGTCTGCAAGATACAGCTCTGAGATGACCCCGTAACAACCGAGGGCACCCGAGAGGGTGGACCGCGGGGCCAGAGCAAGGGAATCAGCAATGATTCCTTCTGTCATCTTCTCACCAAGCCGAATTCATCCTCCCGCGTGCCAGACGCCGTGCAACGTGCTTTATAAATACCGTAACGTTACTCGTCACACGAGCTGTCTCAAGTTAGGTGTTTCCCTCTCCGCCACGTCACCTCGTGCCACATTCGAGGAACCTGAAGCTTATGGGTGTTAGGTTATACAGCCCAGAATCACACGGCTGGTCATGTTCAGAGCTGGGGTTCAAAACCCCAAGTCCATGTGCTTCACTATTATTTTCTTCCTTTACAAAGTCATACATTCAGTGGGAGTGGGGAGCCTCAGTTTCCAAACTCCCCGGTCAGCTGTCCTATTTTAAAACAGAAGGTGGATGTGCTCAGAAGCCCCTCAACACTCGTCCTCTGGGCTTGGTCTCAGCCTGGCACACAGCCTGGGCCAGCCTGGGCTTGCCTGGGCCACGCCGCCTGCTCTGGTCAGGCTCCCGAGTTCAAAGCTTCCCCCTCATAAAAGAAGGAGCTGCTACAGGGAAGGCTTTTGGAAAGCCCGGAGCTCTGCTGAGGACGGCCAAGCAGCCAACTGGCCTGGGAGGTGGGAGTTCGCCCCGGGCAGCCTGAGTGGCTTCCTCCCAGGCTTTAAATGCATAGTTGATTTAGGGAGCATTTCCTCGGGTTAAATGTCAAATACACCTCCAAATCAAACATCAGAGATAAAAACAAGCTAGTGAGCTGCTCGGAGATGAGGAGAAAGTGGACTCTGGTCCCATGAGCAGCTTTCAGGCTGTGTCGGGGTGGGAGCCATACCTGAGTGACTCTTGTGGCCTGATGGGAAGATCTGAGCTGGGTGGCTGGCAAATAATTTCACCTAAAATGTCTGTAAAAGTAAGGTTCTGAGGACAACAGTCCCACCTTGAAGCTTGAAAACGGGCAACTTAGGATTTCCCCCGCTATAGGCACCCTAGAGACAAACACAACAGGGCCTGGAGCAGAGCACTGCAAAAGCATCTTGAGGAGGAGGAACGGCCCGCAGGCCTGTGGGCCTGGATGCTGCCCTCAATGCAGGTATTAGAATTTTTAAAGAAAAAACACACGTCAGGCTACAATGGCGGGGCATGGTGGGGGTTGGCGTATTAGCATTCTAGGGCGACCGTGACCAGGTGCACAAACTGGGTGGCTTAAAACAACATTTATTGGGGCTCCTGGGTGGCTCAGTCGGTTGAGCGTCCGACTTCGACTCAGGCCACGATCTCGCGATTTGGGGGTTTGAGCCCCGCATCGGGCTCTGTGCTGACAGCTCAGAGCCTGGAGCCTGCTTTGGATTCTGTGTCTTTCTCTCTCTGCCCCTCCCCTGCTTGTGCACACTCCCGCGTTCTTTCGTGCTCTCTCTGTCTCTCAAATAAATAAAAACAAAAACAAACAAACGAAAACTTAAAAAAAGAAAGCAACATGTATCGTTTTACAGTTCTGGAGGCCAGAAATCCAAAATCAAGGTGTCAGCAGGCTATGCTCACTCTGGGACTCGGGGTGGGATCCTTCTTTGCCTGTTCCTGGCTTCTGGGGGCGGCCGGCAATCCCTGCCATTCCTTGGCTGGCAGCCTGCCCCACTCTGATCTCCGCCTCCATCATCCCATGGCGGTCTGCTCTCCATGTGTCTGTCTCTCCTCTTCTTATAAGGACACGGGTCATATTGGATCAAGGGCCCATTCCATTCCAATGTGGCCTCATTTGAACGAGTTGCATCTTGTGAGGACCCTATTTCCAAATAAGGTTGCAATCTGAGGCAGTGAGAGTTAGAACCTCAATCTATCTTCTTGGGGGATGCGATTCTACCCATAACAACTGGCCACAAAAGAAACAAAATAATGGGAGTGTGGGGGCAGGCACGTATACTGTGTGTGCATCACTGTGCACCGGCCGGTCCACCAGAGCCCCATCCGGCCCAGGAACGCCCGTCCGTCCCTTTCATGGAGACACCCTGCTGCTCAATGACAAGAGCACGGCAGCCACATCAGGGTGCCCCCACTCTGCGATTTGAGAACCCAGAGGTCTTCCCTGGGGGACACTCACCCCCACCACACGGTTTTCCATACAAACGGCCGCTGCAATTAATAGGGTCATTACGCATTCTACCTGCTCCTTGACCCTACTGGGGCGCAACTTTTTTTGGTTGAGAATAACACCCCTTCAAGTACAAAAGCTGCGGATGACACGCTCTTGAGCAATAAAAAGACGTGAAGCACCACGAACCGAGTTGGCGATAATCACGTCGTTGCCGCTGCAACAGAACCAAGTTTCACCCTTTCTATAAAAGTGCCCAGCTGTCACACTTGTGTGAGTGGAGTTCTTTATTGGCCTTTCTGTGCTCTCCTACACATAATCCAAGCCAAGTTCTCACATCTTTCAAGTCAATCGTGAGAAGTAACTTTCTACTTCTTATCCACAGCAGCTTGTGCGCCCTCGTCGTCACAACGCCCAGACCAGTGGAAACAGGACGTGTATTCTGTGGCTGCAAAAGCCAACTTTACTTGTGGATCTGATCGCAATTTGGTGCGCATGCCTGTGAAGGGGTGTGGGATAGCGACACTGAGACATATTGCTAGAAAGCCACCCAGGACAGACAAGGAGGAGACAGAGGCTACCTCCAAACTCTTTTCCTGCAAAGCTTGAAACAGAAAAGTGGTTTGTGCCTGAGCTACCTAGAAATTCAAATTAGCCATTTTGCCCCATCCTAGGGAATTGAGTTTCTACTCTAAGAATTTAAATAAAATGTGAAGGCGTTACAGTCACCGCGTGATGTTAGCCTACCATCAGGGGACGGGACTCTCTTTCCTTGTTCCCCCCGCTCCCTGGCGAAGCCTCTCTTCTGGCTCCCCAGACACTTGGACCTCTTGGCAGTTGGCCCCTCCATACGTACCACTTCCCATAGCTTCCTTCCCTTCTCAGATTTCCCTCCGCCTTCATCTCTAATTAAGTCCCAGCGTCTGCGCCCAGCGGCTGCCCACGAAGGGAAGCTGCCAGCTATGGGTTTCAGTTACAGCGAATGAAAGAGGCTCTTTTCCCTGGAGACAAAGTCAGAGGAGTCTGCAAAGTACCACTCACCCCCTCCGTGCGGCCCCCATCTCTCAGCATTGACCAGACACCCCCACCTCCCTCCCACCCTCAGGAAGGGCACCTAAGCGTCCCAACAGAACCTTCTGGGTGGAGAGATCCCCAGGGAACAGAGTAGTTTCCTGGTGGGAAGGACAACAGAGTTTGTCTATTTCCTTTGGAATCTGTCCAGGCGGAGCTATGTCAAAGACTGGGCTGGGGTACAAAAGGCATTAGGCAGGGACCCCAGAGGACAGCGTGCAGAATTCTGGCCATTAGACATCAGAATGTGTTGTTACTGGCTACATCCACTCCTATTTGGCAAATGCAGTTTTTGGATAGGACTTTGTTTTTCAGTCTGGGTTGGATGTGCAAAGTGCCCGGGGTCAGAAGGGAAAGCCTGGGCCAGATGGCAAGGCCTGAGGCCAGGACGAGGCTGCTGGGCTCTCCAGGGCCCCAGCAAAGGCAGAGGCCCTGTGGAGTGGTCCTCGGGGCACTGATGCCTGGGCGATGAGGGCACAGCGATCCCCTCCAGCATCACCTCCCAGGCCCGAACAGAAGGGTGACGGAGACTGGCAGAGAAATAGCAGTTGTTTGATGAGAAGTCAGCAGCCTCTGCCTGCACAAGTTTTATGGACCAGAAAGGCTGCCGGAACAAGCCCCCGTCCCCAACCCGGCACTTCTCACGCACTTGCCTTTGCTTTTCCTCACCCCCCAATGCCTTCCTCAAGTTTGTTTAGATAATCGCAGCTCTATCGATACATCTTGCTCACACAATTCATCCAATTGAAGTGCGCAGCTAAGTGGTTTTTAATACGTTCAGAGTTGGGCAACCATCACCATAATCAATTTTAGAACAGTTTTAAGCCCGCCAAAAAAAACCCCCCACGTCCACAAGCAGTCACTCCTTTCCCCCCATTCTTCCCCAACTCTGGGCAACCATGAATCGACTTTCTATTTCTACATTTGCCTGTTCTGGGTATTTCGTGTCAGTGAAATCAGACCTTCCTCACTTTTTAAGCCCCACCCGGGGACCCAGTTCAAACATCCTGGGGCCCCAGCCTGACAAGACCCACAGACTCGGCCTCGGGAAATATGGGCAGAGGGACAGGCTCTGCCATTTCCTGGTGTGAGACCCTGACCAAGCCTCCTGGACCTGTCCCTTGGCCACAAACCAAGATTAATAAACAAGTGTCCCAGAGCCTTGCGGTGAGGACCCACCAAGATGGGGCGTGTGAACACACACATTGTACATGATAAAGCACATCACATGCAAATAAACAGAGCCCAATCCCAGCTTTTTGGGAGTTTATAAAGAAAAATAAAGAGCTGGTCTTCCTACCCTGATAATTCCAAGTCCCCTGCCCCAGCACCCACCTTTACTCTTCTTTTAAAACACTTCTTTAATGTTCATTACTTATTTTTGAGAGAGAGAGAGAGCATGAGGAGGGGAGGGGCAGAGAGAGAGGGAGACACAGAATCCGAAGCAGGCTCCAGGCTCTGAGCTGTCGGCACACTCAGAGCCCGACACGGGGCTCGAACCCACGAACCATGAGATCATGACCTGAGCCGAAGTCAGATGCTTAACTGACCGAGCTACCCAGGCACCCCCCACCTTTATTCTTCATATTCTTTTCTCCATGTGCCTAGGACACAGTTGCCAAAGAAAACTCAAGAGATGCTACCCTGACAAGCCAGGAAGAGAAGAGCTGCCCACTCCTCGGTGCTCTTTGGTGAGAAAATGACAGGATCGTCCTCACTGGGCAGGGTGTCAATGCAAAAGGTGCTGTGCAGTGATGAAAAATGGGTTGGACCGAGATGGTCCTGGGCCTAATGGCTGGTGCTGTTCTGTCACCTCTGGAAGCCCAATTGACCACCTCCCACCTTCTTCCTCCCCTGCACGATTTGGGATAAAAATAGGTACAACCTCCTGAGGTGTGTGCTCGGATCACCTGAGATAGGACTTAGCCCAGAGCTGGGCTATTGGTCAGTAGTGAATTGTAGCCACCACTGCTAATATCATCATGGTTCGAATCATCACTGCCAGTAGCAGAGGGCAAGGCTAGCCAATCTGTGAAGAGCACTGGCTCCCACCTCTTTATGCCTCAGTTTCCTCATGTTTAAATTAGACACAAATGGTACCAAACTCATAGGGTAACTGCGGGGTTCGGTGGGTTCATGCACATAATGTGCTTAGAGCAGTGCCTGGCACACAGAGCTGTAGGTGGATTGGTTAGTATTACTTCCTAAAAGGGTTTTTCCTCATTTCCTCATGGACCAACCCCAGTCCCTGGATTTCTTCCTCTCACTGTATCTTCCTTTCACTGGATAGCTTCCTCTCCCTGAATACCTTCTCTGGTCCCTGTTTTCCATTGCAAGTGTCCTTCTGGTATCTCCCCAACTTGTAAATGGCCTCTGGCTTTCCAGTCTCATTGGACAGTCTGTCTGCGCCTACAAAAGTCAAGGAACTAAAACCACCAGAGAGTCCTTTAATACCCTGGGGAAGGAGGAGAGACCCGGACCCATCCTTTGGGATGGGTCCCTGCAAGATCCAGCTCATAACATTTCCGGCTGAATGTTTTGGGCAAGATGAAAGCAATTCCAGCAAGTATCAAGGGTTCAACTGATCAGCCTCCAGCATAAAATTCCATTTCTTCCTTAGAGTTCTAGGCATGGCAAATCAGTGGCTTAAGGGGGTGAACGTTGGTGAAATCCAAAGAACCAGCAAAAAGAAGGTGGGACGACTGATTACCTTCCCATCTTGCTTCTGCTGATTGCATTATCATTTATCACAGCTCAGCAGGAAAAAGCTAGGAGAAGCATCCTATGATCCTGGGTTGAATAAATATCCCACTATCAGTGCTGGAAATACAAGCCTGATTCAGCCAAATCTTAAATGCATTTGCATCTAATCCCTTCATAATCCTTCCTATGGCATAGTATAAAAGCTGAACAAGATACTCCAGCCTCCCCAGGGTGCACAGGACAGGGACACTCCTGTCCAAACGTTGGGATGTAATTATCTAAGGCTGGGTGCTCCTCCGAGAATTTGCAGCCCCTGCACTCGTACTAATGACAACGTTCCTGTTCCAGATAATTTTGTGTACTTACAGACACACACACATACACAGATGGACATCAGGAGGCTAAACTTCAGTCAGAAGGACCAAGTTGAAAGGGATCCTTTTTTAAGTTTTGGAGAGAGAGAGAGAGAGAGACAGAGAGAGAATGTATGAGCAGGGGAGGAGCAGAGAGAGAGAGGGAGGGAGAGGATCCCAAGCAGGTTCCACACTGTCAGTGCAGAGTCAGATGGGGGGCTTGAATCCACGAACCATGAGATCATGACCTGAGCTGAAATCAAGAGTCGGACGATTAACCGACTGAGCCATTCAGGCACCCCCAGGTTGAAAGGGATCTCAAGGGTTGTCCCAGCCACCTATCTCTATCCTCATTTTACAGGACAGAGCACTGGAGTGCCGAGTAAGGACTAATTTGCCCTAATTAATGCTCTGTTCTTTTTTTTGTTTCCTCATTTGTCAAATGCAAATCATTTCCCCTGTATTTCAGGGGTTTTGAGGACTAAATTCGAACTGCAATACATGCTTAGGAATTTTACTTTCTTCTCTTCCTTCCCATGCTGACCTGCTATGTAATGACTCTGTTTTGTTTTCTCTTGAACACTTGGTAGGACCACAGCCATCCCGCCAAATAACTGAGGAAGCCGGAAAAGCTATGACGTTTTCCCCTTGCGAGGCACAAGCTTTCCCCCCAGTGCAGATGGGAGGACTTTGGAGGTTATATCCGTTCATCTATTTATTCAGCAAATTCAGAGTCGGTCATTGTTATAAGCATTAAGGGATACAAGAGTAATAAAAGATTTACTAAGAGAGACAGATCTTAATCAAATCATTACTCTCATAGTTAATTAAAGTTTTCATAAACGATACAAAAGGCAGACAGGTGGCTGTAAGAGTGTATAGCAGGAGGACTTAGCATAGCCTGGGATCGGGGGTAGTCAGGGAAGGCTTCCCTGAGGAAGAAATATTTCCCTCAGATATGAAGGATGATCAGGTATCTGTCCAACGACGAGTGGGACTAGGGGTGAGGGCTGGAGCGAGCAGCTCAGAAAGTGAGAGCGACGAGTGCAGAGGCCTTGGGGAGAGGAGTTACCTGCCAGATTTGAGGAACCAGATCGGACTAGAGAGAAGTCTGGTTTTGTGCTTGAAAACTTATTTGTTTTTGTTTAGCTCGGAGGAAGACAAAGATCATCAGCCCCAGAGCCCTGGGGAGGAAGGTCCGTTGGAGGGGGTAGTCAGTGAGTCAACGCACTGATCCTGACTCTGATCCTGACCCATAATTCAGACCAGGGTAGGAGCTGCTACAGCTCCAGAGGAATGGGTGAGACAGTCCTAGGAAGAGATCTCTGAACCCCTGAGACTGAGCAAGGCTGGTCCACAGAGCAGTCCCCACCAGTAGACCCTTATTCAAACACACCTCTCCCCCAATCTTGCCTCACCACTGCCTTTGCTACAGAAAGAAATGTGTTCCTATTTCATCAAGGACCCATCTTCCAGAACCAACTTGAAATCTAGAAGACCGCATAGCTCCCAGCATTTTTCGGGTTTCATGTCTTTATTAATCCTTATCCCAGGGACACTGTATATAGCACTTAAGAGCTTGGGTTCTATAGTTAGACCTCAGAGGTCTGAATCCTGACATTGTCATTTACTAGCTATGTAACCTCAGGCAAGTCTCTTAACCTTTCTGTGTCCTCATCTATAAAATGAAGATGACAATTTACTCACCTGATAGGGTTGCTTATAAAAATTAAATGAAACAATGTAGGTAAACATTAGGACAATAGGTGGGATTCCTCGATAAATGGAAGTTGCATTATTATTATTAATTATTATCATTAATATCACCATCAGAGCAACCATGTAATACATGTCCACAATATTCCAGAAACTGAGCTAAGTGTTTCACATACCTTAATTTGAATGCCCCCACAGTTTGGCACAATGATCCCAATTTTCTAAATGAGGAAACTGAGGCTCCGAGGAATTCAGTGACACAGCTATTAAGTGACAATAAAGATTCACACTCAGGCTCTAAAAGCAGTCCACTCTCTACATTTCTATCCCAAGTTGGCCACTTCTCATCAATGTGCTGTAAAATCCTGTTAATTACAACTAATGAGAATGAGGTTCTATACACTACCTGTTCATTGATTTGCAGATTTTTAATATCATTCCTTGCCCCAGGGGAACTCTCCAGGGGGCCATCATTACCATACAATTCTTTGGGGGAAACGAAACAACAGCTGGCCCTGCCAATCACCATGGCAACACTCCTGTAAGTACATAGAATCACATCAACGGAAAAAATCTATACATACGTGTATGTTCTATATTTGCCCTTAAACGCTACATTATACATTGACTCGCTGATGACACCATCAGGGCTCAGGTAGAGGCATTTTCAATCCGCTCCAAATCTCTCCCCCTTCTAGGATGCTTCCAAGACCCCATCCAGCGGGCACAGGCAGGGAGAGACGTTGCTAGGGAAAAGGGATCATTGCCAAGTTCTGGCCCACAGCAGCATATGCTTCACGGTGACAATGTGTAAGTGTGGGGATGGGGATGGTGTCGTGGGCGTGTGACCTATATAGTTGCATAGGGCTCTGCGTTCAGAAGGGTCCATGCTTGGTTTAGTGCTCTGCTTCTGCCAACCTCAAATTCTTAATAATTTTAAACGAGGGGCCATGGGTGTCCATTTTGCAGTGATCCCCACAAAATACGCAGTAGATCCCATGTGAGGAGTGAGCAATGGACAGGTACTTTATGCATTTCTTGTCTGGACGGCATTTGCCTCCTCTTTTCATCTCTCTCTCAGATCTGTGAATCCACCCAATATTCTAGCTCAAGAGTTTTTTTTTTAAATTTTTATGTATTTTTATTTTTTTCATTTTATTGTATTTTTGTTTTGTTTTGTTTTGTTTTAATTTACATCCAAATTAGTTAGCAGATAGTGCAACAATGATTCTGGGAGTAGATTCCTTAGTGCCCCTTACCCATCTAGCCCCCCCCCTCCTTAATCCCTCCCGTAACCCTCAGTGTGTTCTCCATATTTATGAGTCTCTTCTGTTTCGTCCCCCTCCCTGTTTTTATATTATTTTTGTTTCCCTTCCCTTATGTTCACCTGTTTTGTCTCTTAAAGTCCCCATATGAGTGAAGTCATATGATTTTTGTCTTTCTCTGACTAATTTCACTTAGCATAATACCCTCCAGTTCCATCCACGTAGCTGCAAATGGCAAGATTTCATTCTTTTTGACTGCCGAGTAATACTCCATTGTATACATATCCCACGTCTTCTTTATCCATTCATCCATCGATGGACATCTGGGCTCTTTCCATACCTTGGCTATTGTTGACAGTGCTGCCATAACCATGGGGGTGCACGTGTCCCTTCGAAACAGCACACCTGTATCCCGTGGATAAATGCCTAGTAGTGCAATTGCTGGGTCGTAGGGTAGTTCTATTTTTAGTTTTTTGAGGAGCCTCCACACTGTTTTCCAGAGCGGCTGCACCAGCTTGCATTCCCATAGCTCAAGAGTTTTTATCAAAACCCAATGGTTTTCCCCTAGGGAATGCAGCCATGCTAACGTCACCAGAGCGGAGCCACTCATAACCCTACAGATAATAGTCGCTCTGTGCTTCGTGCTGGCTAGGTGCTGGGCACCACACTCATCTGGAACTGATACGATTTCTGATCTGGAAGATGGGTGGGTACTATCAAACCCATTTTACAGTTGAGGACACTGAGGCTCCGAGAAATCCAGTCACTTCCCAAAGTCCTTGGGACATAAATCTTATGAACAGTCCCAAAGGCCTTCTCAAGGCTTCTCACTCTCCCTTGGCTGCTGCTGTGCCTCACTTGGGCCCACGTGATTCTGCCAAACCTCTTATAAGTCCTGGGAGTGGGGGCCCTTCCCAGCCACCTGCCCAGAGGTCCTGGCTCCTCTGACCTCTTCTAGACTTGGATGAAATACTATGCAGCCTGGTGTGAGAACTGACATCCCAGAGGCTGCTGATGGCACTGGGGGACACAGTCATTAAGAAGAGTGAACTCCCACTGGGGCACGCTGGCCACATCCTTCCCCTCTCTTCTTCTCTCCATGGACTGTTTCACCACGGTCTCCTCTTGCTGCCCGTTCACAGAATCCCCATGCGCCAAGCCAAGAGATCTTGTGTGGTGACCTGGGTGTTTCTCCACGGCTCTTTGTGAGACAACAGCCATCAAGGTAAGACACCACAGCGTTGTTTCGCATCCTCTCACCTCATTCCCTTTTGTCTCACCTTCGTGGCCTGGGTTGGCAGCCCCCAAATGAAGCATCCCAATCTTCATCTTTGCTTCAGGCTCTGTATCCTAGACCAGCTGGTCTAAGACACATCTAGGCAGACTGCCTTCTCACTATGGAAGGTGGGGCTTCCTACAGGCTGAACTTGGAAGTGAGGTGTGATTTATGGCTCTCTGGTCCTGCCACGAGCTGTAGGAATGACTCCCATCTAAAAGATACAGTGGTCATTTCCAGCCTTGCCGACCAGCGCTAGTCTTCCTTCTTCTCCCGGCCTGCCCATTCCATCCTAGTCTTACAGGGACCCTCCGACCCACCCTAAGCCATGGTTAATCTGTCCACTGGGGACACCTGACCCAAGCTGAACCAATGAATTCCTCCCGTCCTTGGGATTTTTTAAAAGCGGGGATTAAGTGACTCAGTCTGTTTTCCTTTACACACTCTCTCTGAAACAAACACCCACAGGATCTACAGCTGCATGTAAGAAATCTCGTGAGTGGTTAGTGGCCATGCTGTCTGCCACCTAAATAAGGTCAGCCTGTGGCACGAAAGAAGAATTCTGCCAACAGGCCGAGAGAAACCAAGGCAGGAGCTACTGAAAGAGACTTACTGGCTGTCCCAGGCATGGCTACTGAGTTCCTTAAGCTCAGCTGCTCTTTTACCCTCCCTGGGGTTTGCTTGGTCTAGGTGCTTATCTACTACCTTCCATTAAACGCCCCCTGTTACCCAATGCCATCCTAATGGCGTCTATGTCATGGGCCACCAAAGGAAGCCCAGTGAGCACAGTGTATTCCCACTGACGGGAGTGGAATGTAGAAGTGGGAAGAGGCTGGGTTTGGGAGGCCTACAGGCCTGGGGATGAGTCCTGAACTCCATGGCAAGGAGTTTAACCTCTCTGTACCTCAGTTTCCAGATCTAAGAAATCAGGAGAACACCACCATCTTTCAAGGTAAGCGTGAGGATCTAATGAGATCATGCGTATAACATGCGTAGCACAGCCTGCTCCCCATCCCCCAATATCTGCTCAAGATGCTGACTCCCTTTCCCTGTCTCCCAAGTCGGTGGTGGGGACTATCTGCAGAGGCAGGTTTTGCTTCTGGCCCGGGACCCACTGGGTGTAGTCACAAAGCCCTGTGAGTCGCTCTGAACTGTCTTCATCCTAGCACTCTAGACTGAGAGAACAAGACCCAGAGGCTTCCCCCAGAAACTGAAGATTCATAAACTCTCATCCCCGAAGTCTACCTCACATGTCATATAGCTTCACCGTTCACACCGGACCACTTTGAAAATCCTCAAGAAGTGGTCATTTAGCTTGGCCCTAATACCTTCAGTGACAGGACGCTCACTTCCTCACAAAGGCAGCGCATTCAAGTTTTACATAGCTATGACATTTACTTTGCCTCCTCCAACAGGCTTGGAGTCTTTGACATGTTGGAAGTTCCAGATCTCTGTAACACAGTGGGATCAAAGCCTTGAAGCTCTTCTGCGTACGTCACCATCATGAGCCAAGGAGAGACCTTCGAAAAAGACAACAGATAGCTCCCTTTCACACGCACCATGTTAGCACAGTACTTGGTGTCCACACGCCATGATCATAAGGCCAGAATCATCTCGAAGATTGAAGATGGCAAATTCTTTGACACACTGCCCATCCAGAGGCGAAGTCTACGTCCCATCCCCTTGAATCTGAGTGGGCTCTATTTCCACTCTGATAGAATATGGCAGAAGTGACACTGTGCCGGTTCCCAAAGCCAGGCCTTATGAAGCTGGCAGTTCCCGTCCTCTGTCATTCGGAACACTGTCTCTGGGAGCATCAGACTTCAAACCCTCAAGCCACTGATGCAGCCCGATGTAGGTGCTCCAGCTCAGAGTTCCACCTGAGCCCAGCCTTCGAGGCATCTCTCCAGCCAAGGCCCCGTACGTTGGGTGAAACCATCTTCTACCCTCCAGGTCAACTCATCGCTGGTTGAATCCCACAAGTGACCTTACTCCACACGATGCCATGTGGAGCAGAAGAATCACTCAACTGAGCCCTGCCCGAGTTCCTAACCCACAAAATTATAAATTATAATAAAATGGTTGTTATTTTAAGTCACTGACTTTGGAGGTGATTTGTTACGTGGTGACATATAACTGGAACAATTATTACCTCATCCAACAGATGAGAAGACAGAGACTGAGTAAGGTAAATGAATTATCCAGACATTTGGGGACCAACAGGTGGGGCTGGGACCCAAGACTTCTCATTCTTAGTCTTGTTTTTCTATTTGATCTTGATGACACTGTGAACATCTAGACCATCAGCAGCAAAGATCACCAACCATTCATTTCAATTTTAGCTGAAGTAACATTATCTGGCACTTCCATGGCCTGGTGTCAGTAGAGTTCTTTGGCTTTGTTCTAAGTGCTTTCTTCCCATTTACTTATTTGACCCTCACAACAACTCTACGAGGTAAATGTTATTATAAGGTCTAATCGGTAGATAGGGAAACTGAGGCACAGACTGATTAAGTGTCTTGCCAAAGGCCACGTAGCTAGAGAGGCACAAAGCAGGGATTTGAACGCAGTTACTTTGGCTCCTGGGACCATGCACTAAACCACTAAGGAGACCATCATTCGAAAGAGCCAGGACGTCTTAGGTCAACTCAGAGGTGATCTGAACTCATGGCCACTGTGTGTGGCTCAGTGCCATATTGACTTCCACCCCGAGCTCTCAAGTCCTTAACGGTCTTTAGAAGCTTTTAGACTTGAGACCCGCCCATTGTTCACTTACAATATGGAGCAAAGCTGTAAAGGACATAGATGTTTTACATCCAGTTGGGTGAAGGGAAGCATCTTTGTGTCTGCCTGAAACCCTGAGAGAGAAGCCGGGGCCACCCAATGAATGCCACAATTAATTTCCCAGTGCGCAATATTGCCTGTGGGGAGAGGAGGCACTGGTTCATTTCTTATTCATGAAGTCACACTGCCAAGCTTCATTTGCATGAAGTAATTTCTGCTGCTGCTACCCCGCCATAAAACACATCCGTTTCTCCTACAGGATCTGGTCTCTTTGCACCAACAGAGATGAGTAAGCAGTAAATGCTGAAGGAACACACCCTTTGGACCATTTTAATCAGAAAGGTGTCTGTAGCTAACAATAAGTGATTTTATAGGAATCTAAAATACCTTGGACTCAAAGTACTCAAATGCAACTCTGCCTCAAGATCTATTTTGGGGAAAGTGTTTAGCATTTCTCTCTGCTTGGCCAAACGCTGATTTCATAACCAGTGGAGCTATAGAACTATAGTTGTCCAGGAAAAAAAAAAGAAGAAGAAGAAAAAGAAGCAGGAGAAAGGTGGGGGGGTGGTCAATAACCTGCCAAAGCCTGATGAGTTAAGTCACTGGAAATGACCCTTTGTATGGCACATCCTGCAAAGATGTCCACATCCTCGCCGCTGGAACCTGTGAATATATCACTTTACATGCAGATGGGACTTTGCAAATGTAATTAAGGTGAAGGACCTTGACACAGGGAGAGAATGCTGGATTATCCAGGTGAACCCAGTCTAGTCATGCGAATCCTTAAAAGTGGAGGAACTTTCCAGACTACAGTCAGTCAGAGAGCTATGACTATAAATGAATGTTCAGAGGGACGCAACATTGCTGGCTTTGAAGACGGAGGAAAGCGGCCACAGACCAAGAGACATGGGTAGTCTCTAGAAGCTGGAAAAATCAAGGGAACAGATTTACTCCTAGATTCTCCAGAAAAAAAATCGCAGTCCTCCTGACACCGCAATTTTGAGACCCTGTCAGACTTCTAACCTCAAGAACAGTAAGATAATAAATTTGTGTTGTTTTAGGTCACTATAGTTGCGGTATAGTTTGCTACAGCCACCATAGAAAATGAATATACCTTGTATTAAGAGTTCTCCAACATTCATTAGCTGTGTGACCCTGCCTGAGTCACCTCACCTATCAGAAGTAGGGAGGGTTTTGTGAGTCTTAAAGTGCATTGTGGAGGTAAGATTTTAATATCATTAATATTATTATTCCAGCTGACCACACTCCATGTGAGAAACAGCCCAACTGGGATGGCTGGGACTTTCCAATTCATAAGGCTTAAAAATCATTTAAGCAATTAATGCCAGCCTCCTCCTGACCAAATATTTTCCCAGGCACAATTTAAAAAAAATGACAGGAAGTGCTTCATCATTTCACCCGGCAGCTGTTTAAGATACATCCCAGATACTAACTGGGGAGGGCCGTATCAGCTATTTATTGCCACAATAATGCTATGTAACAAGATACCTGAAAAATCTGTTGCTGAAAACAATAAACATTAATTTCGTTCACAAGCCTGTGGGTCTGTGGTTTAGGCTGGGCTTGTCTGGGAAGTGCTGGCCGTGACTCAGTTCCCTCTCATGACTGGTGGCCAGATGGCTGTTGGGTGACCAAACTCTTGTCTGTGTGCTTCTCACCATCTACCAGGCCAGCTCGAGCATCTTCTCATGGCAACAGAATTAAGCAAGAGCAGGAGCAGAGATGTGCCAATGTCTTTTCAAACCTCTGTATGTGTCACAGGTAACATCCCATTGGCCGAAACATGTCACGGGTTGAGCCTTAGAGCCAAGTAAATGGTTCTTTAGTGCAAGGAAGTGCGGACACATGGCTAAGGGCATGGATAGAATGGGGTGTGTGTGTGTGTGTGTGTGTGTGCGCGCGCGTATGAAGAATTGGGGCCATTGATATCATTAATCTACCCCAGAGAAGGAAAGCAAAGAAAACTGGGTCATCTTTATTTGAGATTTATTAAGCACCTACTGTAAATCGGAAACTCATCTAGGGGATATGGAGATTAACAAAACCTCTTAGGGAGGGAGCCTTTTTTCTAATGGAATGCCTAACATGAGTGCTCAAGGAGCAAAACAACAGCATTTGATGCACTCCTACAACGTGCCAGGCCCAGGTCAGTCACTGGGGACATAGCTGCAAACACTATGTTACCTCATTGACTGTATGGTAGCTCTGAAAGATGATCTCTATACTCCTCTCTATTTAAGAGGCAGGGAAATCAAAGCTGAGCAAGGTGGAGCTGTGTAGATGCCCAAGTTCAAGATACTGAGCTACATCGATCTCATTCCAAAACCCAGATTCATTCTACTCCACTCTGAAAAACGTTCTTTCGTTGGTTTAAGAGACACTTAAGTGCCCGGCACTGCCCACATCTCCTGAGAAATGACTCATGACACTTCCCCCTTCCAGCATCTATCAGACATCACCAACTGCAAAGAGAATCCCTACCTTCTCCCACCCTTACCCTGGTGATGTGTCATCATGGTTGAGAGATGCTAACTAGCTCCTTTAAAAAAAAATGCAGGGGCGCCTGGGTGGCGCAGTCGGTTGAGCGTCCGACTTCAGCCAGGTCACGATCTCGCGGTCCGTGAGTTCGAGCCCCGCGTCGGGCTCTGGGCTGATGGCTCAGAGTCTGGAGCCTGTTTCCGATTCTGTGTCTCCCTCTCTCTCTGCCCCTCCCCCGTTCATGCTCTGTCTCTCTCTGTCCCAAAAATAAATAAACGTTGAAAAAAAAATTTTTTTTTTAAATAAAAAAAAATGCAACAACAGAAACCTTCTAGGAGAAACAATTCATCATCGTTACGGCAACCTCTGGTTCACTTCAATCTTAGGTGCCCGGCCTTTTATTTATAGTGCCTTCAAAGAGGTTCCAAGTCATTAATTGCTCACCACTTACACCAATTAGATGAGGTGAGCACTCCTGGAGAAATCACGTTACCCAGGTAGCAAAGGCAGCTGTGCCTGCCTAGGGTTTGGCTCTGCTCTCTAAGAAATCTACGTGACAGCCCAGAGGTGGTCTGAGCAGGTTGCCTGGGCCATATGGTTCAAATAAAATGAATGGGCTATAGACAAATGTTGACTGTGGATTTACTTCAACAACACAGATTTGAACATGATGAGAGGTTAAACTAATGGTTTAACCATAGTACCTCGCTACTAAGTGAGAAAAAACCTTGGGGAAAAGCTACTTTAATAACAGAGTTGTCAACTTAGTGAATTAAACTTGACTGAGCGAGGCTTTGTACGTCTGGTTGTGACATGACACTCAACAGCATATGCTGAACCCAGATTGTGAGCTACTCGAGAGCAAGGACCTTAGTTTTCCCATCTTTGGAACCCAGCAGACAGTCAGCGTTCAATCAGTATTTCAGGGAATGAATGTGTGGATGAGTGAACGGATGGATAGGAGGAGGACGGACAGGCAGATGGAGAGATGAATGAATGTAACAGCATAAATCTGGGGATAAACAGGTAGGAGTGAATGTTTGCGGAATAAATAAATGGGTGTGGATTTTTTAAAAGTCAAGTTCCACAATATTTACAGGGTTGGGTGGGAACAGGAAGAAAACATTTACTGAGCACCTTCTGGAGATCAACATGATGTATATATTTTCTCATTCAGTTCTAACTGCACGCCTCCAGAGTTGGCTTAACCATCCTCTGTGTATAGAAAAGGACACTGAGGCTCAGAGAGGGGAGCCTCTACTTAGGGGACCTGGCCAAAGAAGCCAGGGTTCAAAGCTAAGTCTGCCAGTTTCCTAAAGCCCGTGCCCTTCTCACTGGGAGTTGGGAGGACTCTGGGGGATCTGGTTTTGCAGCTGGGGAAACTGAGGCAGAGGGAAGTACAATGATTTAATCACAGCCCCCAGCGGGTCTGTGGCAAATAAGAACCAGGGAGCTGCCTGGGTCTGTTGTCCTCTTCTCCAAAGGAGCCATATAGTGCATGGGGACGGCCCAGAGAGACTGGAGCCACCAGGGCAGCATAGAGAGACAGGAGCCACCAGGGCAGCATACAGAGCCCGGAGCCTGAGCTCTGAAGTCACGCTGCCTGTGTTTGAATCCTGGCTCTATAACTTCCCAAGTGCGTGTTCTTATGCAAGTTACTTAACTTCTTAGTGCCTCGGTTTCCTTATCTGTAAAATTAGGACAAAGATAAAATGATCCCAGGATGAGCTCTAATAGTATCTGGCTGAGAATAAGCAAGCCGTGGACGTTCGCGACCATTCTTAGAGTTGGCTGTTCCAAGCTCCTTTTTGTTGCTTGCCGCTCCAAACCTGGCAACCCCCACCTCAACATTTGAGCAGAAAGGGACTCCTGGGGGACCTTCTGCCAGCTGATGTTTAGGAGCAAGACATTCTGAAAGGGAACTGCATTTTCTCTCTGTGGCTTTCAGGTCACAAGTTCAGGTGGTGGGCTTACCCCCTGGTTAGCAAAATTCATTCACTCCCACTCTGTGATTAATGACTCCTGAACTCCCGGAGCCATGCGGACCCTGGGGCCTGGGGCTGCAGCTGTTTGCATAACCACGGAAAAGCAAAGAGAAAATTCTAAAATAGGAAGGGAGCCTGGGAAATCTGAGGCAGTGAAAAGCCAAGCAACAGCAAACACATTACACCACTCCAGGGAGGCTCCCAACCCCACATTCTGAAAGTGCCCTCTCAACCAGGGGAATGAACCTTTTTTCCCCCAGTACGTTCTGGTACCTTCAGTCTCTGTCATGGGGCAAAAGCCTGGATGGAGGGAAGAGAGTTACCCATTATTGAACACCTACTACATACTAAGACTATTTTATTTCCCACATATTCACATAGCACTTAGGATGAGCCAGACACAGTGCTAAGTAAGCACTTAATAAAAATGCTCGTTCAGGGTGCTGGGCATCGAGGAGGGCACCTGTTGGGATGAGCACTGGGTGTTGTATGGAAACCGATTTGACAATAAATTTCATTTAAAAAATGCTCGTTCAATCTTCGTAACAACCCCAGGAAGCAGAGACTGTGACTATTGCCATTTTATAGAAGTGGGGGGACAAAAAGAAGTAAAGAAACTTTCTCGAAGTCAAACAGCCAATATCTGGTAGCACCAGGATACAACTCTGTAACTCTGCACGCTGGGATGGCTGCTGTTCACCGTGAGTCCCATGAGCAATCTAGAAGGTGGCTGTCATCGCTCTCCACTTTATAGGTGAGGAATCCGAGGCACAGAATGATTAAGTAATGTGTCCAAGCACAACAAGTGAAATTCCGAATTAACCCTAGGTTTGGATGAACTCAAAGCCTGTACCCCCTGTTTTGTCACTAGGAGCCAACCTGGCCTTAAGCAATAACAGTCCAGCGGAATGGATTTTTTAGTGATGATTTACCAAAAATTTCCTGGAATAATTCTCACTTCATTTTTGAGAGAGAGAGAGAGAGAGAGAGAGAGAGAGAACAGGAAGAGACAGAGGGAGAGGGAGAGAAAGAATCTTAAGCAGGCTCCATGCTCAGCATGAAGCCCAACACAGGACTTGATCTCACACCTGTGAGATCATGACCTGAGCCAAGATCAAGAGTCAGATGCTTAACCAACTGAGCCACCCAGGTGCACCTCATGTCATTTTAAAAACAGATTTCTCTTAGGTGCCTGTTTTGATAGCCAGTCTCCCAGATGGCCCCCAGTGATCCCTGCCTCCTGGTAATCATGCCTGTGTATAGTCTTCTCCCACAGTGAACGAATAGGACACTCCAGATCTGATGTCCTGTGACTTCTAAGGCTAGATCCTAAAACATGTTGGGGAACATGCCTTGTTCCTTCTCGAATCACTTGCTTTGGAAGAAGTCAACTGCCATGTTGTCAGGACACTCAAGCAGCCCTCTGGAGAGGTCCACCAGACAAGGACCTTCTCCAACCATCAGCCCCAACATGCCGGGCATGCGACTGAATCATCTTAGAAGTGGATCCTCCAGCCGAGCTCGTAGCCGAGTTTGCTTCCATTTCTCCTAGCAGAGAACACAGCACGCAGCACACAGTGGTCTGGTTACGGTCTGTCACGCCCAGTTGAGTCCGTGCATCTGGACACTGCCTCATCTCTGGCTGCCCTAACGAAAAGCCTGGTGCTCCCTTGCTGAATGAACGAAGGAGACAGCCAAGGTGAGGTGAGGAAAGAACCAAGAAGATAAGGGAACCCAGCTGTCACAGGCTGAGCAGACAGCTGGGTTCCCGCTGTGACCTGAGCAGTTAATGCGTGTTCCCCTCCCAACTGTCCAGCCACAGAGTTACCTCCAGGTCATCTGGAGACCAGGGCCCTAGAGGGTAGGCATAAGTTTACCCGCCAGGCGGCCCCTGATCTGTCCCCACAACTCTCCTCTAAGGGACAGAGACGAGGCCCAGCAGAGACAGAGGGGGAGACGGGTGCAGTGGTCCTGATCAGGAGCCCCAGTACCACAGTAGTCCAGTGGCCAGCTGGGGTCTGCAGGAGGCTAACTGGGAATGGGGTGAGGAGGACAGGGAAGAGGATGGCAGGGCCCCAAGACCAGACCAGCCATGTGCTCCACGGCCACAGCCACAGCCACCATGGGCTCTTAGGCCTAGCAACCCTGCTCCCATAGGAACCCGTGGACTGAGCCACGCAGGGCAAGCACTCAGGATTCTGAGGGCCTCTGGTGACCTTCAGCCAGGCTGTACATCAGACTCATCTGCGAAACAGTGATTCAGAAAACCCGGGGTGGGGCCCTACTATCTCTAGAGTAGACAAGCTCCACAGGCGACTCTGATATGCGACCTGGGCTGAGAACTTCCCCATGTAGAGCATAAGCTTTGCAACCAGACACATCGGGGTTCAAACCCTGGCCCAGCTACGAATGATCTGTGTGGTATTATCTCTCGGAGTCTTAACTTTCCTCATCTGTAAAATGGGGACGACTTTATAGGGAGGTATGAGGGTTAAATGGCATGTCAACATTGCCTCATAAAGAGCACATATTTATTAAGTGTATGGTAAGTACCAGTACATGGCAGCTCAAAGAAGAAAGGTTTGGAGCCTAGGAAGAATACCAACCTATAAGCCATGCCGTTGTCACCTATGAGCCGAGACTTCAGAGATCCCAGGGAGCCTGGCCTGAGTCCCTTGGACAATTAAGTGAATAACGACTTACAACAGGAAGCCCCCACCCAGTTGGTGGGTGCTCCTGCCTCAGTGACCCAACTGGGCCCCTCCACCGCCCTGCTCCAACCTCACTGAGCTGTCTTGTCTTCCGTTCCCCAGGGCAGTCAAACCAGGCACTGAAACGCCACGGCACCTGGGGCAGCGACTCAGCTGCCGGGGGGCCTGTGTCCCAGAGGCTTTCTGCTGGGCGTGCAGGGGCCAGGCCGGCATCCGTCAGCACCACAGCGGCAGACCCAGCCGGAGGGGAGATAAAACAACTCTCTACTAAGAGGATTTGCAAAATACACAGCACATTAGCTAAGCGTATGTGGCTAGTGGGCTAATGTCTTCTTCCCTGCATGGTTTTTGTTTTTTGGTTTTTTTTGGTTTTTTTTAGGCAAATAACTTTTCTTCATCATAGAGAAGAGAGAACCGAAATCCACTCTCTGGCTGGCATTCATTAGGTGCAGGAGACCTTCCTCCAGGTCAAAGAGGCTGGGAGGAAATGCTCAGGAGAGATGACGGGAAACGTAACAGTTTTCCCTGGTAACTCTGCTTAGAGACGGGTCTCTCCCACATCTCCTGTGCCTGCCCTACCATGAGGGCTCCATCTGGCCAGAGAGAGCTGAGTCAGCCACCTGGGGGCTTTCTACTCACCAGGTCCCTACAGAATCAGCTCCTCCAAGGCTGGGGATAGCTCAGGGATGCCTAGCTTTTTTATTTTAGGAAAGGGAAATAATAAGTCATGTGTAGTGATAAATTTTGACAATATTTCATGTCCATCGCCATAATGTAGACATTACAGAGAGGCTTAAAGGACAAGGTAGAATTACTAAAACCCACATCTTCGAGATAAGTGCTGCTGGTTGTGTTTCCCTCCTGATACATACAAACTTCTAGAGTCATGCTGAACAAGTACGTGTGCAATGGGCTCTCCAATTTCCACTAGCGTTATCTTTTGATCATCTTTATTGTGTTAGTCGTAGTGGTAGTGATGCAGCTTCCTTTAGTTCCAAGATACTATCCCATTGGAGAAGAAGGAGAGTGGGGGAGGGGAAGAACAGGAGGAAGGAGAGGGGAGAGGAGAGAAGGATCGCTAGCTTTCACAGTAATTACACTGAGCGAGGCATTACGCTAAGTGCTCTGCACACCTTATTTGATTCTATCCTTCTGACAACATTACAGACCCACACTGTCATCGTCAGCCTGCTTCGCAGATAAGGAAACAACACACAGAGGTGAAGCAGAAGTGGCTGCAGTCACAGAGCTGGTAAGCGGCCAAGGGGAGATTCGGACTCAGGTCTCTGACTCCAGATTCCACGTCCTTAACTCCCAGCCCCTGCTCTATTATGTACCACGTTCCAGCTAACCTCTCCATTACTAGTGGAAATGTAGGTTGTATCCACTTCTTGTGCATAAACAAATGATTACACTGAATATCTTTTTGCACGTGACATTATGCATTATCTAATTATACCCTTTGGATAAATTCCCGGAAGACAAGGTTTTTAACCCTTTTGGAAAAGAGAGCTTTACTATCTGTATCCATCGGGATGGAGTTGTGCTAAATATAGCCGAGAAAGTAAAAACAGCACTGGCGTAAATGAGGCAGAGGTTTATTCTTATATAAAGAAGTCTGAAGATAGACATTGTATAGTGGCACATGAGGAAGTCAGGCTCCGTCTGCCTTACCTTCTGCCCTCCTTAGGGTATGGAATTGATCCTCATAGTCCAAGATGGCTGCAAGAGCCACAGCCATCACAACCAAGTTCCAGGCAGCTGGATGGAGGAAGTGACAAACAAGAGAGTGGCCCACCTCTTTAAACACCTGCTGATAGATAACTTAACAGACTTAGTAACGTGTCTACATTTAGCTATAAAGGAAGCTGAGAAGGACAGTGTTTCCCAGAGTGGGAATATGCACCCAGCTAAAATACTGGAGTTCTGGTGGAACTGTGGAAATAAAAAATGAATGTATTTTCCAGCCTCCCTGCAGGTCTCATGGCAGTATCCTTTTCAAGAGGCAGTGGGAGAATCATGGGCCTAGAAGTCAGGCATGAATTGGGGGAGGAAAGCTATCTTTATAAGAAACATTTTAACCATGATACTTAACACTTACCCAGTACCTAGTATATCCCAACACTCCCCAAGATAGTTCCCATGTCATCTCTGATTTCCCAGGGCAAAGTTGAGAATCAGGCTCAGGTGATTTCCCATCATGTACTGACCACTTACTCTGTGCATCTCATTTTAACTCCTGGCATCCAGGCGGCTGCTTTGCCTCTCAAAGTGTCCTCCTGCAAGGCTGGGGCTAGACTGTCATTTACGAATGAAGGATTGAGATATAGAAAAGTGCTAACAGCTACTCGAACAGCCTTGACTCGTGAAGCTAGAATTAAACGCTACTGTGCTTAAAACCAGAATCTCTGCCTTTTCACGTCATAATGCAGAGTCTTGCTTTCTTTTCAAAGAAACATATTATTAGAAGTGAGAGCAGAGGGAGAAAGGCACCAGGATTCCAGACTATAGAACACCCTCCTTCCCTGCCCACCCCCTACAGGGGCTTAAGACACTATTGTTGAGCTTTAGGGTTTGGGTGATTTGCAGGTGGAGCTTCACCCCAAGGTACAACTCTCTGGGGAAGGGGTGGGGGCCTTGGATCTTCACAGTCCCAGGGATACCCTCTCCTCAGCTGAGACAGTCTCATCGCCTCTGTTGGGCAGGGGAGCCTTCTGGACGTGACCCACTCTGCCCAGGGAGCAGCAGACCCTTGGAGAGCAGAAGCAATGCAGGATTCTGGACCCAGGAAAGCATCAACTATGTGACCAACTCCTGAGAGCAGACACCTCAATGTCCTCAAGAGGGTGGCCCGCCCAAATGATCCAAAGCATCCCAAGGGAGAAAGCTGTCTGCTTTACCCCCATAGGGATGAGAACAGGCAGAGCCACCCTCCAGACTGGAAGTTCTGTAAGTGGGCATCTGAAATGCTATGCCAAGAGTTTTGCCCCCACAGAATTGCTCATAGCAAACACTCAATAAATGGCAGCTGCTAGTTCTATTATCTAATTTAATTATCATCACAACACTGGGGTGAGTGTTGCGATCCCCACTTCAGAGATGAAGAGGTGGCACATGGCCGGGAAGGGGCAGACCTGGGAAACGAACCCAAGGCTGTCTGACCCCAGCATCCCCACCCCCAAACTTCACTTTGCCACCTGCGCGTTTGTGCCCCTGAGTCCCGTCTTCGTTGTGCTCAAAGAGAACGTCTTCCCTCCATAGCCATTCCCTGCCCAGCAATGCCTACAGGTTGAATCAGTAAAAGGGATGGGAAACGCTCAAACGTACAGAAGTGCAACTGGGACTAATAAAGTGGACTGAAGCATCACTGTAGTTAGAGTAGTTTTTTGCTGTTTGCATCTTTTCAATCCACTGATACAGGAAGCAAAATGACTAAGGTGGAGTAAGGCAGCGATCCCTGGAACCTTGAAGTTGTGACTCATTAAGGTCATCGCGCTAACCCAACCCCCTCTTTGACACATGGAGAAACTGAGGCAGGGGAGGGCCAGTGCCATGTCTGAGATCATTCTGTGTCAGCACCTGATGTTCTCCTTCCTTCTCTGAAGTTGGAGAAGGAACATCCCAATTTTGAGGATATCTCCATTTCTTAGGGCTTCTATCCATGTCTCCCTCAAACCCCAGGAGCATGTGTAAGTTACCTATTCTGTAACAAATTACCCCAAAACTCTGTGGCTTGGAACACAAATGTTATTTGTGGGTCGGTAATTCCTTTTTTTTTTTTTAAACGCTTATTTATTTTTGAGACAGAGAGAGACAGAGCATGAACGGGGGAGGGTCAGAGAGAGGGAGACACAGAATCCACAACAGGCTCCAGCCCAGAGCCCGACGCGGGGCTCGAACTCACGGACTGTGAGATCGTGACCTGAGCGGAAGTCGGCCGCCCAACCGACTGAGCCACCCAGGCGCCCCATGGGTCGGTAATTTCTGTGGGTCAGTAATCCAGGCACAGCTGAACCGGATTCTCTACTGCAGCGTCTCTTACAGGCTTCCATCCAGGTGCTCCCTGGGTTAGAGTCATGTCAAAGGTCAACTGGGGAAGGATGTACTTCCAAGTTCACGCACACGGTTGTTGGCATGATTCAGTTCCCTGAACACAGTTGGACTAAGGGCCTTAGTTTCTCACTGGTTGTTGGCCAGAGGCTGCCCCCAGTTTTGCCACCTGGATCTTTCCAACTGGCCGTTTGCTTCATCAAGAGCAAGCTGAGAAACCAATAGAGGGAATCCGGCAAGACAGAGGTCACAGTCTTTTGTAACCTGATAGGACTGCAACATCCCTACGTCACTGCGGTATTCTACTTCGTAAAAACAAGTCACTAGGGGAGGGGACCATATGAGGGAGTGAACTCTAGAAGGCAGAGGTCATTAGGAATAAGTCAGAAGCTACGTACAGCAAAGCACTATCTCCGTTTCCCATTTTGTGAAGCTGTTTCTTTTCCGTAGGAAGAAAATTTAAACAGGAATGCCTTTCAGCATCACTTCTGGGTGACCTCGCCAGTGTCAAGTCTTTGCATTTTAAAACCACTGAGTCAGCCTCTCTCGGCTTCAGGATCCAGACTCCAGGAGCAGTACACCTACCCTCTAGGCATTTTCCAGACAAAGGCACCCAGGAGGGGAAGCGACTTAGCCCAGGTAACGTGCGTAGGCCCTAGCCTTTGGTCTTTGAGCCCAGGCCCACTCTGGGTAGGGTGGATACCCACCCCAATCCTGATTACCCTCTCAAGTTCAGGACAAAATTTGCAGCTTGTAGCTAATTGATTGCCATTTTGCCTGGGCATCCTGTGGGGGCCTCCAGGAGCTCTTTGGGGGTGCAGAGCACTGACTCAAGGATCCCAGAAAGTGCTTTGATAGACCGAGGATGGTTCTAGATCTGAGGGACTATGCACATTCATTCCTTCATTCACTCACTCACAGGAGGCTTCAGAGAGAAGAGTCTGAGCCGAGTCTTGCAGGATGAAAGGCGGGGAGGGTGACTGAGACGGAAGAACCTGAAAGACCCAAGGCCTGAGTATTGAGAGAACAGTGGAGAAACCCATTAGCCAGCGGCTTCAGAGGCACAGGGTCCCAGGGGCGATTAGAGGTGGACGCACGGAAACCCTCCCTGCTCCGCGGCAGCCGCCCTCAACTCCACCCATAGCTATTCTGATGCCACCTGCTTTTGCCTGGTTGGTCTTGCACCCCAGCGGCTACTTGGAGCAAACATCAGAGGAAGGTTATTTTGTGCCTCTTGGGCAAGGCTACTGGGGGAGATGCTTTTGCTGTACCCCACTCCTGAAGGGCTACAAAGCTCACCCCACTCAGAGAAGTGGGCCGTGCCAAGCTTCCACAGCTGGGTCAGGTTGAGGCATGTGGTAAAGGAGATTTTGCAGGTTCCTTTTCCCAGCCCTGCAGCCTGGCTCAGGCCCACCCTGCACAATGCAATGCCACAGGGCCTATCGTTGGCATAATCAGGACCCAGGCCATGTTTATGCCCGAGCACCTCCATGCCTCAACATCCCACCCCTGGACACTCTGTGCCTTGACATTTGAAGCCATCCCCTGCCCTGCAGACACCATTTCTTTTCCTTTTCCTCCCTCCCCTTCCTCCTTCCTTCCTTCCTTCCTCCCTCCATTCCTTCCTTCCTTCCCTCCTTCCTTCCTTCCTCCCTCCCTCCTTCCCTTCCTCCTTCCTTCCTTCCTTCCTTCCTTCCTTCCCCTTGATAGACTCTCCCATATCAAAATTCATTCCACCCATGTGCTCCTTCAAGGATCTTCTTCACAGGAAACAAATTCAGTCTGTTGGGAGTTAATGGGTGGGAATGAGTTTATTCAACTCGCTTCCAAGATACCATATTTAAATATTGGCAGGTGACTTCTGGATACCACGTGTTCCCAAAAGAGAGACTGCCGTTGTTGAATGAACAGGGGTGGAAAAGATTATTTAGAGGTGGATGGGTCTTCCAATGTCTCCCAAATCAAGCCCTGTATGCCGGTAACATTCCAGTAGTCTTATCCCAGGAAGAAGAGAGGGCAGAGGTAGACGAAGTGACCTTATTTTTCTCTATTCTTTGACTTCCCACTTGAACTTGACACCCAGGGGAAATCTCAAGTCAGCAGGTTCTGGCGATGAAAAGTCAGGACCAGAAAGAGCCTTGGATGTCACCTGGCCTCAAGGCTTCTCCAGAAATTCACACAAGCCCTTTGTGGATGGGAATATCAGCACCCAAGCAGAGCAAGTGACTTGCCTAAGGTCACATAGCAAGTGGATAGCAAAGTAAAGATCCTGGGACTCTGGAATCCCAGGCCTGTGCTTTGTCCAA
>NW_024412418.1:31037658-31046952 GCF_014898765.1 Herpailurus yagouaroundi
GTCCATGGGAGTTTCCTGTGATAAGTTCTAGGGAAGAGCTGAAGTGGGGAATCCAGCAACTGAGTGTGCAGCCTGAGCCCCTAGTGCACAGGAAGGACTGAAGCCATCCCAAGAAGCAGAGATTTCTCTTGGCCTTGAGGGCACAGCTATCCCATCAGTCCCTATGGAAGTCCCCTCCCAGCCCTGTCTGGATGGGTGCTGGGTGGGGCAGGAATGTGGGCAGGAGAGCAGGCAGATAAAAGCCGGGCCCTGTGCCAGCTGCCAGAGACTCAACACTGAGAGGTTTTCCTTGCACCTGCTGGCCCATCCATCAGCCCTTTGCCTGCCTGACCTCAGCAGCTGGCAGCTGTGTGGCTAGAAAGGGTGTGGGCTGGAGGGTTCAGGTGCTGGCAGGCTGACGAGGGAGGGGGTGGGGTCAGGGTGGACAAAGTCTATTGTCACCTCCCTCTGGGAAAGAAAGGAGACCAGAAGCCGGAACTTCCCCCAAAAGGATCCAGCTTTGGGAACAGTGAGCAATCACAGCCCAAGGTCTAAAAGAACGGACTTCAGGGTCCAAGCAAAGGCTTCTCAGGGTCAAGAGCTAAAGTTTCCCTTCCTCCACACAGAAACACACCAGTTGGTTGAACTGCTCATCTGGGGCAAGGTTTTCCAGGGGACGATTATGGCTCCCTAGGAAGAGATGCTTTCTAACATCCAGGGCTTTGCAATAGTGGAACCAGCAGTGACCTCCCCGTCATCAGAGGGGTATAGAAGTGGTTGGACCAGTATCTGAGAATACTGAGGAGGTAAGTGACCCCAAAGTACCCCCGATCTCCCGAAGCAGGAGGCAGCATGGTTTAAAGGAAAGAGCCTTTAGGCAATATTCTCTGAGTGAGTGAGTGAGTGAGTGAGTGAGTGTGTGTATGTGAACAGCAGTCACAAATCCAAGGTCATGAGGGGCAGGGAGGAGATGGAGATCAGCATAACTAGACTCGAGACACAGAAGAGACAGTACTTCATTCAGCAACAGGGTGCTTGAAGCCCATCTCACAATGGTCTGTAACACCCAGAGGGGCGGGACTCTGTGGCTAAGACCTACTGAGTAAACCATCGGGGCTTCAGAATCAAGAATTTGGTTTGCATTCTGGCTCTGCTACTTTGCCTCTCTGTGCTCCCACCTCTGCTTCTGAAAACCAAGTAGAATTACAGTGTTCACTCACCTACAACAGGTGTTTGAGGGTCTGACTGAACCAGAGGACAGGCTCAAAGGCTTGCACAGTGCCCGGTACACAGTCAGCAGGCTCAGTGAGCAGGCTCACAACGCTTAGGGAGAGGCCAAAGTTTATCCCACCTGCCTTCGAGAAAATACCTTTACCTGTAATGAGTAGCACTAAGGTGTGCTGGGAATTTCTCCGGTGGTCCTGAGAGTGATTCCAGATCACTGCCCACCTGGCCAGCTCAGGCTGACTCCTTAGCCTCTCAGGACCTTGCCTGGCTTGTGAAGGCTGCTGGAGAGGGCTGCACCAAGCGGTCAGAGTGGCTCACATCAACCAAGGCCTGACCTTCCCCCGTCATTACGATCAACTGCCATCTCCATTTACAGTGAGTTGACCTATATCTGCAAGTATTGCTCTGGCCATGGCTTGACTTGGGGAAAACTGCCGTCTCCTTCCACAGGCAATGATAACCCAGGGGTCCCCAGGGACTTCCATTCTGGTCTAGGACAGTTGAGTGTAGATAGAGACAGTCCAGGTAACAAGGTACTAATTCAGCAGCACATTCTCGTTACTGGAGGCTCACTACAGAATCTGGAGGCTAACCACAGAGCAGCAGAGGGCTTGTAGGGGAAATTCATCTTGGAGTTGATTCTGGAGCTGATGCCTTCCTCCTTCCAGTGACGAGGTAGAGGGCTTTTAGTTTCATCATCTATAAAATGGGAATGATAATGGCACCTGCCTTCTTGGGTTGTTGTGGAACATAATAAGATTACAGTAAAGTTCCAGGCAGAGTGCTTGCACATAGCAAGCTTTCAATAAATGAATTATAAATTTAAAATTACAAACGTAACTTGTATTTTTCCTTTTAAATTATCCTTCTCTAGAGATAGCATTAAGAATTTTCCACCAGAGCCAGATCTCTTGATTATTTCCCCAGGATTCTGTCTCTGACAGCAACACTTAAGGGACATGCTATCAGTGATATTTATGGAAGCCATCTGTCATTGGCCTTTTACTATTAAAGTGCCTGGTGTTCAGTAAATGTTCAGTAAGGGGTAGATTCTTTCTTGCCCCTCCCCACCTTTGTGGGATACCCCTAGACCCACTGTTGGTATTCAGTGGCCTTGAGGCACTTTGGTAGACATGCCAAAGTCTACCACGAGTTAGACTGTGGTAGACACACCTGGCATAGGACAAAAATTTATCATTAAGAGCAGCCTCTTTGTATTGACCATTTGCTACGTGCCAGGCACTGTTCTAGATGCTTCACGTGCATTATTTCATTTAATCTTCCAAATAAGTTCACGGACGGGGCTGTTGCTATGACTCCGTTTTATAGACTGGTAAAGCAGAGGTTTAGAGGGGTTAAGTAATTTACCCGAGGTCACCCAATTAATAAGTGGAAAATATAGAACTTGAACCCTGGTCTTTCTGCCTCCAGAAATACCACTGACGTATTTAGCAAGAAATAGTCACAATATAAAAATGAGGCTTAAGGGCTTTATGGAGCAGCGGTACAGATGTCCACACTTGAAGTCTCACTAAGTGATACAGCCTATGTGTCAGAGACAGCTCTTGCGAGAACTTGTTCCTTTCCACCAAACCTCGGGCTGGTTTGCAAGCCACGGTTCATAGACCCAACCCCGGGGGCCAGCTCCCCACCTGGCTCCTGGCGCTTCTATCAGCCAGAAGCCACCTCTGTCCTCATCCATCCAGTAACAGGTGCCAGGAGCTGCAGATTTTCCAGGGCCCCTCGGGGAATATTTGAAAGTGCAGCACTCTTGAGGATACTGGTGGTTTGATTCAGTCGTGGACCAAGAATTGCAAATGTCCCTGTGGTTCATCTCTACAAACCAAATTGGTCACCAGTCTACGCTGCAGGAGCTGCAGATCCCCCTAGCTGAGGTCTCAAGACTTCCACGCACCCTATCTGTTCAGCCCCCACACCACCGTCCCTGTCGGGTGGGTTTCATCTGCAGAGGGCATGATTGGCCAGCTAGCAGCCCCAACGACAATTCTAGAGAGGGAGAGCGTGAATGAGAAAAGAAAGACAGACAGACAAAGAGCCCAGCAGCAGCTGGTGGGGAAGGCTGGAATCACACCTCTAATCTGCTTCTGCTGATTATGCTTCATGCAGTCAATAGGGGAGAAATGCCACGATTTACATGACAAGAACCAAAGGAGAGAATTATAGCAAATCAATTCTGCACGAGGAGATAAAGCCCCATATTTAATGTATGCAGTGAAAGGTAGAAATTCAATTCTCATAATGTCAGATGATGCTGATTAAACCTGACATTCATTATTAGTATGATGATTTTTCCTTCTCTTCTTGGGCTTGAAGAACAAACAGGCCCCATAAAGACGGCGTTGTAGAACATCATTGTAATCGGACAGCTGAATGCAGAAAACGCTGCTCCATGGCCACCACCGCTGACGACCCCCTCAGGAGAAGGAGCTCCTGGACCTACACCAGTCACTCTTACCGAAGCGAGCAAAGGCCAAACGTCACAGCACAGCTTTGGGGAACTCTTGGAATCGAAATCAAATCCTGGTGCAGCCATACACAAGCTGCACGCCTTTGGACCAATTTGTCATCTCTGAGCCCATCTTCTCCTTGACCAAATGACAGAGTTTAGTCTCCAGTAGTGCTCCCCAAAGCTCAAGGATGCCTCGTGAAAAGGGGGTCCTCTAGACAGATACGTGAGGACTTGCCACATACGATGGCCTTTTCTCGGACCTTCATGATGTCTGCAAAGTCATGTGGCAAAGAAATCTATTTAATTTTGCATCGCCCTGGCTTTCCTTAAATCGGGGTTGACAAACTTTTTTGTGAACAGGGTCAGATAGTAAATATTTTAGGCTTGGCCGACCATCTAGACTGTTGTAACTACTCAACTCTACCGTTACAGTGGAAAGCAGCCATAGACAATGTGTAAACAAAAAGGCGTGAGTCCATGCCAATAAAACTTTATTTAAAATACAGCTGGAGGGCCACAGTTTGCCAATCTTTGCCCTAGGCCATGAACTACATCAGCCCTGCCTTCCTTTCTAGCCGAGACCTACTAAAAGGTCAAATAACACAGCAGGTGAGAGGTTAGGTCAAAATCCCAGTTCTGCCAGTTAGTGATTCCGAATTTTCGGTAAATGACTTAAGCTCTGTTACAGCGCCTGAGGTAGAGATGTGGAGTCAACGTGACAGTTTATGAAAGACTATGAAACACTTGGCACAGCCACTGTCACGTAAGCACCCGCTAATTATTCATGTTGTTGATGACAGTTCAGTTTTATTACTAATACCATTATCTAGCAGTGAAGTGTTCTTTGGAATGCCCAGAAGAAACAATCCCCCAAAGAGGCCCTTCGGGTGCTTATGTTCTGTTAGGAGGTAAGGAGTGGGAAAGACCAACCACTAGTCTGCCACCAGAGCAAGGGAGCCAAAGCCCTCTCATGGAGTTTCCAGACTCTCATCATTAATTTCCCATCAGAGTTCATCCTCTCTGACCTCCCTGTCAGAGAAGTTTCTTTAGCCTCCTTTCAGCTCAGTTAATTACACCCGACACGGTGACCGGGCCACCAAATGAACTACGGCTCAACTCACAGCTGCCCCCCAGACTCAGCCCCAGCCAGCTGGCCGGGGCAGCCTGGGGGAAAAGTCCACCCACCTCTGTAGGCCAGGTCCAGACTGCCAACATCAGGGACACCTTGGAAGCTGGGAAAACACCTGTCTCACGTAACGAAAAACAGATGCCTGGCAAAGCCTCCTTTTTCATGATCTCATTACGGGGAAAGCCTTGTTTCTAGAGTAGACATTGTATCTGCATCAGAATTTCTGACCTGACAAGTTAGGAGCCTTGCCTTGGGACAGAGGAGGAGGGATGCCTGGTGACATTTATAGAAACTAGCAGAAACAGGAAATGGGGACGTGTGTGCACGCGTGAGTGTGTTTGTGCACTCATGTACACGGGCGTGCGAATGGCGGAGGGGCTAGGGCAGCAGGCAGGACTACGGCTCCCATCTTGCTTGGCTGAGATTGGGCCCTATCACCTCGTTGTACTATCTTGGTGCTTGCGGAAGCAGCTACTAAGCCCGACACACAGGAGGAACTTCATAAACTTGTGTGGACTGAAAAATCTGGTTATGTATCAACTAGTTCATAAGCCCCTCCTTTTCTCTTGTCCTTTGGTCTGCTAGGCCCTTGCTGATTTCCTCGTGGGTGAACCCCAAGCCGGCTGCACTGTCTATCGCTTTGACATTGTCTCCTGCAACCCCCCACCCGCTCCTCTGTCATCCCCTCACGTTGAAAGGCCTCCATCAGCGATTCTTGCGGGCACCTGGCTCTGGATGTGCCTGTCCGGTCACCCTGAATGACCCAGACCCCCCCTTTGCTTTGCTGATGCGGAGCTTTGTTCTCAGGGCCTCCTCTGCCCGTCCCTCCTGCTGTGCCTCTGTGAATCCCACCTCCCAGAGGGGGCTCTAGCTGCAGTGCCCCCCCCACCTCTCCCCAGACATGCACACACTTTCTCTAGGTGATCCTGACCACTTTCTACCTGGTAAAACTCTTTTTTAATGGATGCAGATTATTATCCTTCTACAGGTTCTTCGAGGGCTCTAGCACATCTTTCTAGGAGAGATCCTTGCCCATAGCATTAAATGCTGAGTTTGTCACAACAATACATTAGCCCATGTACTAAATGCTGTCTGCATTTGGCAAGCCACCGTCACGCGGGAACCGGTGCTGTGCAGGAGGCCACCCAGAGTGCAGAAGAGAAGGTCCAAACTTTAAAGCCTGGTTCCCACCGTCCTCTTGGCTGAGAAACCTCTGGCAAGCCCCTCCACCTCTCTGAGCTTCTGTTTCCTCATTTGCAAAATGCAGATCGTCCAGATCCTGGCTTTACCTAGCTCCAGGAGAATGGAATGAGATGATGTATGTGGAAGGAAGCCTCTAGCAAACCTTCAGGCATCACAACAACAGTATTCTCCTGTAGCCTGCTATGTACCAAGCTCTATGCCGAGAATCCTCATGAAGGCTGTGACTTTTCTAGTACGATCCCCACTTCACAGATGAGGAGACTGAGGCTCAAAGAGAAGCGATGTGACCAAGGTCACATAGACCATTTTATCCCTGTTCTATCTGATTGCAAAGTTCACAGCTTTCACTCTGCCACTCTGTGGGCATTTTGTTATTCATAACTCTAACGTAGGATCCTCTACCTGAGGGGTCAGCAACCCCACTCACTAAATCCTCTTGATTTACTGTTTGAATGTATAGGATATAATAATAGATCATGCAAATGAAATCAATGCAGCCCCCTGCCCTCTAGGACTTCTGGTTTAACACAAGCAGCAAACCCTGCAGGAGACAGAACAGCAGAGTCTGACAAAAAGGGCCATAAACAAGACCGGTTTTACACGCTTTGCAATTTTTTCTTACTGATACCCTCACTGGTGTTCATCTGCCAACATTAACGGAGGGCTGTGTGAGTGCCTGATTCACCTTGAAAAGTGTCTTTATATCCTTATCCAAACAGACCATTTTTCTTAGCCGAGGACTGTCTACTTTTATCCTACTGTGGCCCAGTCTGGGGGGGAAGGACCTCTGAGGAACATGATATGATGGTGATGATTTCTTGCCTTCCAGACTCCCCCAGTGCCCGGGGGGGCTGGGAGTGGAAGCTGGGAGGAAGACAGAAGGAAGCCCCATTGCAAGGTGGCAGCTGGGCCTGCTGATACCAGGCAAGACGCCCTGATGCAGGACCAGGAGGCCAAGCCTGGGCACTGAGGCTTCCTGCTGGGCAGGAACTTGGGCATCACTCTTCCCGTCCCTGGGATCCAGGCCAGAGAACTCTAATGTCCCAAGACGCTCCATGAAAATAGGCTTCCTTGGTAAATTCATTTGGGAAACAGATGCATGTCAGTGCATTCAGGGCTCTGGAAAGGCCTGCGTTTGGGGACTGACCTAATTGTTTCTAACAGCACTTCTCAGGTTATCGGATCATGGAACCCTATTTATGTTCCACAGAGCTAATGCCACTTGAAACACAGCTCGGGATGCTCTTTCTTTTCACATACGGGGACACTGGAACCCAAAGTGGGGGGCAGAGGGGTTGCTTGCCTAAAATCAGTCGGTGAAGAACTGAGACCAATGTCCAGGCCTAGCGGCTTCGGCAGTAACCCAGTGATTGGCCACACAACCACCCACAGGAGTAAAGCTGGCTATGAGAGAAGCGGCCTCTGGATGATCCACCTCGTGTTATCTTACATTTTAGTATGCCACGGGTTTGGTGAAATAAATAATTTTAGCCTGAAGATGAACAATAGGCCAGGAGTGATAAGCTCATGATGGCAATGACATTCAGCCTGAGGGCTTTGGGGGTGGGGGGAGGCAGTAAGAGAGAGTGGTAGGGACTGCAGCGAACAGGAGAACTCTGGCTAAAGGGACAGTCACTCCTTGGCTCCTATGATACTGTCACGTGAACGTGCAGCTCAAATGTTGCTGCTATTTTGATTTCTCAAGAGAAGCAGGACAGACAAACGTATACGGTAGAGCTCCTTAAAAACAATGTTTTGCAGGCTAAATTATTTTCTAATGTTTGTTCATTTATTTTGAAAGAGAGCCTGAACAAGTGGGGGAGGGGCAGAGAGAGAGAGAGAGAGAGAGAGAGAGAGAGAGAGAGAGAATATCTCAAGTAGGCTCCACGCTATCAGTGCAGAATCTGACACAGGGCTCGATCTCACGAAGCCGTTGAGATCATGACCTGAGCCAAAATCAAGGGTCGGATGCTTAATCAACTGAGCCAACCAGGAACCCCTGAATTTTTTTCCTATGGGTCCCCAGCTTGTCTGTGCTAGAACCTTCTCCTTCCACCTCCATCCATTTCTCTCAGCAGATAGCCAAGCCCCAGCACTCTGGCAATCTGGGCAGAGCCAGGCAGGTCAGCAGGAGGCAAAGGTTTCCCGCGCCCAGCTTGCTTTGCTTGGAGGGATTCCCCACAGAGATAAACTGGGACAATAGGGCTCAGCAAACAGCAGTTTTCAACATAAATATTGCCAGGTTTGAGCTAATGTGATATCGGCCCGGCCTGTACTCCAAACAAACTAGATCATTGTCCTGTGATTACTTTTCCTCTGGACAAAAGGCTCTGAGCACTTGGTGTCCCATTTTGTAACCTCTGTATTTATGGGCCATGTTAATTTAATTCAGCAGCTCCGCCTTCAACGCAGTTCAAAAGCAGCCAGTATTTGCATTTCATGATTTCAAAGCCTTTCTGGTCTGCTGGGCTTCATTGAGAGAGAGGGAGGCTTTGTCCTTTTCATTCTGAGAAAGAAGAGGACAGAAAAACCACCCGAACCCTCTGACATAATACAAAATACATCGTCGGGAGCTACACAAGCTGCTGCTCATATCCCAGAAACTGAGACCCAGTCCCAGAACACCTGGAGCGTTCTGGAACAGTCTGTCTGGGCCCCCCCGCAGATGCAGGCTGTGACCAGGGAAAGAAGCCCTCCCCTTCCCTGTGGCTGCTGACCCAGGGCCCAGCTGAAGGCTGTCCAAGCTGCTGGCCACTGGCCAGTCGGGCTGAGCCAGACCATTGTTCATTTGACCAGCCCGAAACCCCTGTCAAGAACTGCCAGGCTGTTTCCTCCAGAAGCAGAGGACCTCTTCCTGAAGTCCATCAACCCCTTTTTCACGGTGTGCACTGAGCTAACAGCTTCTTCAGTTTTGCCTGATTCAACCTTGCAACACATGAGATGAGGTTTGTGACTGCTACTTCACAGATGGGGAAACTGAGGCCAGAGGGTGGTAAAGTGACTTGCCCAAGGCCTCGAGGTCTCTTGAAATGAAAATAAAGGATTGTCTTTGGAAAGCAAAACTGGCTTTTTTCATCTGCCCTCAGGAGATGACCTGGGAGCATGATTCCCATGAGTGTGCAAGGATTTCTATTTTCCTTTTTAATATAAATTTCTAACGAAACAAATAATCCACGAATGTAGGCTAATATATTCTTTTTACAAAACAGTCTACAGATAAGGCTTAAAAAGCTCTTGGGGTTGGGGCGCCTGGGTGGCTCAGTCGGTTGAGCCTCTGACTTCGGCT
>NW_024412418.1:31046962-31106714 GCF_014898765.1 Herpailurus yagouaroundi
CCCTCATCGAGCTCTGTGCAGACAGCTCAGAGCCTGGAGCCTGCTTCGGATTCTGTGTCCCCCCCTCTCTCTCTGCCCCTCCCCTGCTCACATTCTGTCTCTCCCTGTTTCCAAATAATAAATAAACATTTAAAAAAAATTTTAAAAAAAGCTCTTTATACCACCCTACTCCATCTTCTCACCCCACCCCTACACTCACACATCCAAATCTCTCCTTTGCTTCCCAAAGTCTACCACCATGAGATGCTTCTACAGTGACCTTCCGCTGTTTCTCTAAGTATTTATCATCTATATACATCCATACCTACCCATTTATGTAGTGCTCATCACTTTTCCATAAGTATATTGCGTGTATGTTTCCCCAATTTACTTTTTATACTCAATAAACTCTTGGAGAATACAGAAGGCAGCAAATCTAGAACTTTCTCAGTCTTCTTAACATGTTCCATAATACAGCCACACTGTGATTCATTAGCTGTTCAGTTTTGCCCCTCACCGACCACGCTGCAGGAATGGCCTGCACCCTGTTCCGGGGCACATTTGCAAGTATTTTTTCAGAGCCGATGTGAGAAATGGGATTGCAGCAGGCTACAGGGAAGACTTGCTCCTGGCATCCTTCTACCTCTCTTCTGGTACAGAGCACAGATTTCTTCATTTGGGCTCCCTGAAACTGTCTCTGGTGTGGAGTGTTGCAGGCAGAAGTTCTCCTGGGAGCATTTTTTATGCCTGTGTAATCTAATTATTGGCAAAAATAGCCTCTCTTCTTTTTTTTTTTTTTTTTTTTTACTGTTTTTTTTTAAGTTTATTTATTTTTGAGAGACAGAGATAGAATGTGAGAGAGAGGGAGACATGGAATCTGAAGCAGGCTCCAGGCTCTGAGCTCTTGGCACAGAGCCCCACGCGGGGCTTGAACTCATGAATCGCGAGATCATGACCTGAGCTGAAGTCAGGCGCTTAACTGACTGAGCCACCCAGGGCCTCCAGCCTCTCTTCTTCAAGGGACTGTGATCTTGGGCAAGACGATTCCCTGCAACTCTGGGCAATGACCAGAGAGACACCGCTGTGTACCATCAGTCCCCGATATTTCCAGCAGCTGGGGATGGTTACGTCAGCCCTGATGAAGGAATTCATCAGGCGATTCAGCATCCTCCACACCCACTTCCAGAACAGCAGCCCCATTTCCCAGGCCCGTGCACGGTGGAGTACAAGTGGCCAGGTTCTGACCAACAGGACCCAGCAGGTTTAGCCATAAAGAGATCATTTGCAGCTTTTAAAGGAAAGAACAGTTAACTTGAGTGCTATTTAGATCTATTTGATTTGAAGTTTCTCTAAAAAACAGCTTAAAGTATGGGGTGCCTGGGTGGCTCAGTTGGTTAAGCATCTGACTTCGGCTCAGGTCACGATCTTGCAGTTCGTGAGTTCAAGTCCTGTGTAGGGCTCTGTGCTGACGGCTCAGGGCCTGGAGCCTGCTTTGGATTTTGTGTCTCCCTCTCTCTCTCTCTGCCCCTCCCCAGCTTGCACTCTGTCTCTGTCTCTCTCAAAAATAAATACATGTTAAAAAATTTTTTTAAAAAATAAGAAAAACAGCTTAAAGTATATACTAATGTTCAAAGTCATTGGGTAGGCACTTTTAAATACGTTTAAAATAAGTTTAGGGGCGCCTGGGTGGCTCAGTCGGTTAAGCGTCTGACTTCGGCTCGGGTCATGATCTCACGGTTCGTGGGTTCGAGCCCCGCATCGGGTTCTGTGCTGACAGCTCAGAGCCCGGAGCCTGTTTCAGATTCTGTGTCTCCCTCTCTCTATGCCCCTCCCCAACTTATGTTCTGTCTCCCTCTGTCTCAAAAATAAATAAACATTTAAAAAATAAATAAATAAATAAATAAAATAAGTTTAACAGCTATAGTTCTACCAGCCCTTCCCCCTTCACCTATGCCTGTGCGGATTTATACACCCACCTGCAGAGTATGAGCAAGCCCATTTCATGGAAATGACTTTGAACTGAGCTATCTGTACCCTCCAACCTGGGCCCATTTCTGACCTATTCTGCAAGGATTCTAGCAACGGTTAAAGATCCTGTCAGATGCATGAACAAAGCAACCCTAATTTGGCAGGAAACAGACCCACATAGATGCCACTAAGCCACATTAGCTTCTGGCTTCAGCTGGCTCTGATCTCAGAAAACATAGCTGGGAGAATCAGGACCAAAGATGCAGGGATGGGTCTGAGCCGGAATGCCAAACTCTGAAACTCCGGCTCCAATCCCAGCTTGGCTGCTCTCTTGGGGAGAGATTCCCATGGGCCCTGGGTCTTCTCATCTGGAAAATGGGGCCTACCAGCCTGCAGCACAAAGGGTGGGCTCCACATCCAGACCTGGAAAACCTCCAGTTCGTCGTGGTGCTCGTGCGAGCCTCACAGCTGAGCTGCTGGGGGCGGGGGGGGGGGGTCCCACCTCAGGTAGGGGAGCGGCACCAGGCTCAGCTGCTTCGGTGGTGGTTCCACCACTGAATTACAGGCAGAGTTTCATCTTCCCTCCAGGCACCACCGGATTTATGAACAGCACTGCCCAAACTGACCAAGAAACAAGGGCCTTGGAGAAACAGCCTTGAGGTCCAATCTCCCCATTCTACAGATAGACAAACTGAGAACCAGAGATGAAAAGAGACTTGCCTAATGACACACATGGCAGTAACAATACCGGCAGCAGAGCCGAGATCTAGGAAATGGGGAGGAATTTATAATCAAGTTTAAGCGCAAAGCACTCTTGGGGCGCCTGGGTGGCTCAGTCAGTTCAGTGTCTGACTTCAGCTCAGGTCATGATCTCGTGGTTCTTGGGTTTGAGCCCCACGTTGGTATCCGTGCCGACAGCTCAGAGCCTGGAGCCTGCTTCGGATTCTGTGTGTGTCTCTCTTTCTCTCTTTCTCTCTCTCTCTCTCAAAAATAAATAAACATTAAATGAATTTTAAAGCAAAGCACTCTTTACCCCCTTGACCTTCAACAGATCTGGGAATATGGCAGATCTCACTGGTGCTCAGTGAAGGTGCCCATAGGAGGGAGGATCTGAGGGCAGCACCTATGGGAAAAGAAGCAGAGTGAAGCTGGCAGTGGAAGAAAAGGTTCCGGTGGCTCTGGAAGCCAGACGGATGGGTACCAGGGCAGCCCCAAGCAGGTACAGCAGGGGCTTCAATGCTACCAGGTTCTCCGATTGGGCTAAGCAGTGCCCTCTTCACGCTTACTCTTTGCTGGTTGAAAATCAAAGGTGAATACCTAGTGAGGATGGTGAGGTACTCACTCTTGAGAAGCAGGAGAGGCTAATGGTTATAAGAATAAAGTCCTAGGGCAACTCTCTCATTTGCTCTCCGTGTGACTACGGACAGCTGCTTAACCTCTACCCCTCAGGTCCTGCACAGACACAATCGCGATGGAAAGAGTGCCTCGTCCGCCAAAGGGAACCGAATCTGTAGATGGTCCTAAAGTCAATAACATACGCCCAGCACAGAGCAAGTGCTCAAGAAATTTATTGCTGTTCCTCATTAGTAATACTGTTACTTGCTGGGCATCGACCATGTGCCGGGCACTGGCCAAGGGCATTATGAACATTTTCTCATCTCAACCACCTGCTGGGGAGGGTATTACTATCTCCGACCTACAGACGAATAAATGGAGACTTGGAAAGGTTCAGTAACTTGCACAGGGGAACGAGATGACTCCTGGTTGTGAGTGCTTTACATGGAGCCCCACCTCCCCCTCAGAATAGTGTTCAATAGGGCTTGGAATAGCTCCTGCTTTTGTCAGTTCCTGTTGGTTCCCTCATCCCTGCCCAGGCCTTTGTAAACAGGGAATCTCTGCGGAAACAAATTCCCACCAGGCACAGGAAGGGCTGCCTGGTAATGGCCTGGGCTGACCCTCTAACCAGAGGCAAGCTCAACGTCAAGCTACCACCAGGTCACCTGGTAACCCTCCTCTCTGAGTAGTAATAAAGATACTGAAGCGACAGACAAGACACAGGGCCTGCCTTATTTTGCATTCTTGCCTCCTTCCAAGAAGACAGGGAATCAAAGTGAGAGCCTCTCCAGGGGCTTTCGTGCGGCTGGCCAGAGCCGCCTAGTTGGAAAAATTCGATACGGCAAGAAAAAAAATTTAACTAAAAGTGGTCCAGCAAGAAAATATAGGACAGGTTGAAGGGCAGGAGGGCCAGAGACAAATGTGGCCCGATCAGAAAGATAACTTTTGGACTTCAGTGGGTTTCTCCCTTCCTTCACCTGCCCTTTCTAATGCCTGCCAAAGTTGCCAAGGCAAAGTCTGCCAGGATCCCGCAGGCTGGTGACAGTCCACCTGGTGAGGTGAGATGAGAGGTCACAGTGACATACTGGAGATGAGACAGCACAGGCACCAGCACCACTGGCCACTCGGGGAAAATGGCTCTGGCTGACCAGATGGCTTTGTTGGCGGGGTCAGTGAAGCTAGGCTCTACAAATGGTGGGTCTTTGTTGCCCAGTCTGGAAGGGACGGCAGAAGATACCCAATCCTCCGGAAGCCAGAGGCCGATCTTTTAAGCCCCATGTTTTCTGCCACCCCACCCCCACAGAGTTGATGGCAAAGGCCACCGATCACAGTCTGAAGAGATGGCTTCCCCACCACCTCTGCCTCATCCCGGGGGCCTGCCTCAGCTTTTCCTTGACTCGCATGCATACATAGGCATTCTCGGGGCCAGAACTGGAGCCAGGGGAGCATCCGCCTTTGGGAGGCAGCGGGTTCCCTGGAAGGGGTGAAACTCAGATGTTGCACTTATCTGGGGTTTGCTCCCAGCTCTGCCACGTGGGCAAAATGACTGTCAGTTTGTGAGTACTTTCCATATGCAGGGACTATACTCGGAGCATTACATGAAATTCTCTCATTTGGTCCTCTCGTCATGAGAGCTCATGATGATCCCACGAGGTCAATCTGATCGTCCCTGTTACACAGCTCCGGGGTCACTGACAGAGTATGTGGGAACTCACACTTCAGCTCTCCGTCTCCCAAATCTCTGCACTTAACCATTATGGGATCTGTATTTCACATAACCTCTTTGCACCTCAATTTCCTCCTCAAAAAATGGGGGACAAATAGCTTCCACAAGTGCAGTAACAACACAGAGAGGCCTCTATCTCTACGCAGCAACAGTAATAACAGCTTCCAATGATAGCTTCCAGTTTTTTTTAGATTGACAACAGCCAGCCACTGGACTATGAGTTTTACTTCAATTCAATCCTCCTGACCAACCTGTAACGGGCTGAATTGTGTCCCCAAAAAAGATACGCTGAAGTCGTGATCCCCAGTATCTCAGAATATGACCTTATTTGGAAATAGGGTCATTGCCGCTGTTCTCAGGTAACACGAGGTCACATCGGAGGAGGACGGGGCCTCAAGGAACGGTGGCCTTATAAGAAGAGGAGAGAGACACAGAGAGGAGAGAGACAGGTGAAGACACAGGGACGCACAAGGAGAGGGCAGATGGGAGTTATGCTGTCACGAGCCGAGAGAGGCCTGGAATACCAGAAACTGGAAGAGGCTAGGAAGGATCCTGCCCCAGTGGCTTTGGAGGGAGGTTGGCCCTGCCGACACCTTGCCCTGGGACCTCTGGTCTCCAGACTGTGAAGCCATAATTTGCTGTTGTTTTAAGTCGTCCAGCTAATGGTACCGTTACAGCAGGCCTAGAAATTAACGGACAACCCTAGGCAACTGCTTTTCTGTTTTTACAGAGAAGAAAAATGAGGAGGCTCAGAGGAATTAACTGGCTTGTCTGGGATCACACAGAGAGTGAGTAGCGGAGCTAGGAATGGAATGTGAGGCTGCCCGTCTCCAACCTGCTACACCACTAAGCCTATGGCCTGTCTGCGGGAGAAGGCTCAGTACATGTCAATCCTTCGCATGCACCGCTGCCCTCACAGTTCCTGCTGCCCGCCCCGTGGCCCACCTCCCCTCGGAAGCCTTCCCTGTTGACTCTTGTCCACATGGCGTCTCCCTTCTCTGGGTTCCCGCACTCCCACAGAGCGTGCAGGGCCATGTGGCACCTTCTTTAAGCCCCCCTCTGTGGGCCTTCTTCAGTCCAGGGTGAGCCTGGGCTCCATTATTAGACTGAAACCTCCTTCAGGCCAGGATCCAGTGAGGTCTTCTGCTGCTCTGCCTAGAGCCCAGGGCAGGGCGTTCAGGCTCACCCAGTACTTGCCCATCTGCCCTCGGACTGCCCCATCCAGTGACAGGACACTGAGCCTGGCGGCAAGAGGTCATTCCGATTCATTAGAAGACTTGAGAGATTCACAGACGCTCATGAGACGCAAGATATTTCCCACATATTTTGGGCAGCATCGGACATCAGGTCTGTCCCTCCACCTTACTCTAAATTCAGTGCCGTCTCCCAAGGAAAAGTCTGTGTCCATCCAGGGTCCGCTGAAACAAGCTATTTGGGCTCCAATGAAAATGTAAATTGGTACAAACTTCCCGGAAAGTGAGAAAGCCACAAATGTCACACGTGGTTTTTCCTTTTAAGTTCATAGTTTCTATCCACTTCTAGAAATCTTCCCTAAGAAAATGGTCAGAAATGCCGACTGAGACTTATGTTCAAAGATGCTCATCACAATACTATTTATTATGTTGAAAAAACTGAAAACAGCCTAAATGTCTGACCATACGTGATGGATTAAACTGCAGTGTGCTCATAGAATATTATGCCTTACTGACTTAAAAAATCGTTCTAAAAATTAAGTATCATACCTGGCATATTAACAAGGTAAATTCTGAAGAAAATGTAATATCATGGGATAATACAGGTGCTATAAGGTTAAATGAAAAAAAATCAAGCTACAAAATTGTACATACAATATGACCCCAATTTGGACTGTAGCAAGGAAATAAAAAGAAAGAAAATTAGATAGATGGGGGAGAAGAAGGGTGAGGGAGAGAGAGATTCTTGGATTTACAGAAGGAGATACATTTTCAAAAATCCTTTTCATTTGAGTAGCAGACTAGAAGTGAATTTCTTTTCTTCTTTGTAATTTTCTAAGCTCTCTACAATGTCTTACAACTGGAGGGGAAGCAGGAGAGTGGCATCTCTGTCCAGTGATATGTCCCAGACACCAACCTTTCCCCTCCCTGCTTTAACTGGCGGACTACACGGGGCTCCTCCCGTGGCTCATTCCGAGCTTTCATGTGTGGCTCATTCCCGAGCCACGCGGAGCTGTAGACTAAGCAAACGTCAGTGCATTCAAGAGTCAAAGAGCGGGCACAGTGAATGGACAATTTTCCGGTGCATCTCTCTGTACCACGCGAGCCATTCATCATCTGGGACTATTTCCAAGAAACGCTCATCTGCTCTGAGCAGCAGCTGGCTCCGGCATCTGCACACCTCTTACCTTGTTCCCAGACTTTCACAAACAAAAGCTAGGAGGACCTGGGGGCGAGCCCATTCACCCCCAAACTGGGAACAGTCCCTCCCACGTGTGTGGCTGTCAGACGCATCTCAGAGACAGGCGCGGTAGGGATGCTTGGTGGAGGAAACAAGGGATGGTGGACAGGATTGTGGACAGGTGCAAATGGATTTTCCACAGTGAGGTCACAGGAGGAGAAATCCCACCACTACAGACAAAATGAAATGTCTAACTCATCACTTTGGCCTATCACCCAGCGCAGCAACAAGGCTTTTATAAATGCTGCCTCTCTTTCCATCTGGCACGTTGCTATAAAAATTTAAATAAAATACCAACCACACACAGCACCAATATTATCATCATCATCACTCTCTCATGGAAACAAGAAATTCAACTAAATGAACTCCACTGTGAACTGCATTTTAATGATGCTCCCGTTTCTGTGTTTCTCCAGAAAGCATCATACATTATAGGGACCAGTTGGTGCGCTTCTATGTAGAGCATTAACTGTTTCGTTTCCTCTCTACCGATTGCCTTCCGGGTTCGTTCCTTGGGACAAAGGCCATCTCTAATTCTAAGACATTAGAAAGAGTAAAGGAATCAGACAGCTGGGTTTGAACCACAGCTCCACCACTCGTGAGCTAAACCTCAATTTCCCCAACTGTAAAACACCTACATCGCAGGCTGGCTTTGAGGAAAATGTGAAATGTTACGTATAAATGATGGCTGGCCACCGTACATCCTCAAACAAATGTTTTATGTGACACCATCTTCTATTCTTCGAGTTCAGCCATCAACCTGGTCTAATCACTTTCTCAAAAGCCCTACTCAGGGGACTTTTCTCTCACGTTCCCCTTCCTGGAACTTCCTAACACCCCAAAAGTCCAGAGTTTCTTTTCTAGTCTTTCATTATGAATCTGAAATGTTATAGGCTTTTTTTTTTTCTTTGTTGAGCTGGTTAATTAAATTTGATTTATTTAATAACAACTAAAATCTTTGGAAAGATAATGGTTATTTAATAGGAAAAACACTTTAAAAAATTTTTTTTAATTACGATCTTTGATTCTACTCTATCCATAGGTCAGACGAATCTTGAAATAGAAATGTTGACGTCTTTGTGGCTAGGACAGCAGGGCAGTCCTCCCTCCAGCAGGGGGCTCCTTTCTCTTTGGGCAATCAGAAGCACTCAAGCTTTGCCACCATAGTTGACATACCTGCAGGAGAAAACATACCCTTGGGGTCCTCTTACCCCAAGGAAAGCAGAAAATGCTCATTCACAGATGGTTTCCTGGGTCCACCTGCAAGATAGCTTCATCCCAAGTCAGCCTGTCAAAGTCAACACTATTCCAAATCAACCCAAAGAAATGGGACTAGTCCACAGAAGGCCCATCAGAAAAGTACTCTTCCAGGCTAGCTCATGAAAGAGCTCCACAGGTTGCTCCACAGAAATCGTTTTATTATCAGCTTAGTCATAAAACCAACATTATGTTCGTTCCACTGAGGGCTAAGCAGCGTTTTTGTAGGTTGGCCAAGAAAGTTACCTCCAAATGGAGTATTTCCTGGAAAGTGCATTCTGAGTTTGACACAAGAGACCCCAAAACCAGCTATAGGGACACAGCACAGGTCTCAGCAGGCACCTGCCAGCAACGGATAACTTTCTTGCACCACGTGGTTTGCTTCTGATCATGGAAGCAAATTTGGATGAGGCATGTTAGCGGCATGCATCCCTCTGATGGATGAGAAGAGCCTGGAAACTCTGCTGACCAAACTCCCTATGAACTAAATCTGCCAGGCAACTGCCATCTAAACGAGGAACGTTACAGATGGTGGGAAATGTAGACAGTATGATTCCAACTTCTCTTTCCTGCAGGTGAGAAACTGAGGCCCAGCAAGGGGAAGAGTCTTGCTCAAGGTCCAGCAGGTGTGAGTCTGAATGCCAGACCGAGAGGGGTGCTGCTGCCTCTGCATCCCTCTGCACTAACTAGAGGGTATTTTCCAACATACAGTCACTTCCTTTCTACTCCCTCACCTCGAAAGCCTATTAACCAGAAAGTTCTGCAGCCAAAATTCAAAGGCAATCATCCCCAAGAGTGGGACCTTAAATATTTTTTCCAGTCCCGTCCCCTGACAGTAGCAACAGAGCTCGGGCTCAGCGAGAAGGACATTCTTTTCAAGCAGGGATGGCATTTTTTTAAACAAACAATCCCATTAGAGTGTAGCCTGCAGTCAGCTCGTGATGGAAACGGGTGCTCTGGGCTGCTTTGGCCCAGCACTAATCAGGTTCTGTGCTTGATCCTGAGGGACCCGGATTACTACCATATGAAATAGAGAAATGCCTCCATTATCCCTTAAATCTTTTCACGGGATTCAGAGGTTTTCACACAGAGCAGGAACATTTCTTGCTTGTTGGCTTCTTTTCTCCAGGTTAATCCGCATCAGTTCAGCCTTCCCTCCCATGCAGCATAGCAGTGGCCACTGAGCTCCCTCACAGGGAGCTGGGGACGCTCACCTGCCCGCTTCCAGGGCCACAGAGAAGGTCCGCTGATGCCAATATGGCCGGAAGGCCCCTCCTAACTGCTGCAATCTTAAAAACATCCTATCCCCACACTGTCCGCCCTTCAGGTCCCCAAATACTCCTCGCTCCTGTTCGCCTCCAGAACCAGAGATAGGGATAGGGAGATAGATATCTGCCTGCCTGCCTGTCTGTCTTATATGTATGAGTGCATGCATGCTGTCCTCCCCTCTCCCTGATCACTCCTATTTGTCCTTCCAGACTTAGGTGTTTCTGGAAGTCTTACACATCATACTCTCCCTCACACTGCTCCTGAGGACCTCTGTTTTCCCCAAGTGACGTTTACGCACATCACATAATTGTCCATTCCTGGGTCTCACTCATTAACCTAGGGAAGGCAGAGAAGCTAGTGGTTTATGCTCACTCATCTGCTGGGTAACGCTGCCCGAATTGCCATGGAGATTGATGCTAAAGTTGCATACTGAGCTCACTGTCAAATGATAAAACAATTACCCCTGTCAGCCCCAAGCATGGGCTCCGAGAGTGGAGACAGACATGCCAGTTTAGCAATAGACTGGGAGCTGCCTAAAGGTAGGAGCAGGGCCATAGTCAGCTTTGTAGCTTTGGCATACATAGAACAGTGCACGGAACAGAGTAGGTGCTCAGTAAACATTTGTGAGTTGACAAACGGAGACTATAGTAGCTGCTATCTATTGAGGACTTATTAACCACCAAATGCCATTAAGTGGTTTTTGTATGTTATTTAATTTTCAAAGGATTCCTATGAGGTCATACGTATTTTTAGTTCTATACAAAAAAAACGGCAAATCAGAACCTGGAGAAAATTCAGTAGATGGCTCAGGATCACATTGTAATAGACCCAGGATTTAACCCAGCTCTTTCTAGTCCCATAGCTACTCCTCTTTCAACTCAGCTAAACTTAGAAGAAAAGTATCATCTGATACGATACTCAATACAGTACTCTGAGTTCTGTATTCAAGTACCCTTTCAATACTATACTCTCAATATTATACTCATTGTCCCAGCCCAGGAAGTACCAAAGTTTGGCCTTTATGAGTGCCCTTCCAGAAACAAAGTTGATATAGGGAATATTCCTGAACAGTGGGGCTTCCTCCTGGCCTTGGGATCTTCAATGAACCAAGCAATGCATGCGTCAAGACTCCAACTAAGACCCAAGCAGGAAGGAATTAACAGAGTGCGGTAGCGTGGGCTCGCAAAGCTTGATGTAAATGAAAGATGCTGCCTGGCTTCTCATCCAGCCTGTGCTACTCAAAAGCGATATGATCTTCAAATCGCTCCCCCAGTCTGGGTGTTAGGCCCTCATCTGGACAGTGCGGGGGTTAGACTTGCAAATACCATGTTTCTTCTACCTTGGGCTGTTCATATGGGACTTCGAAAATGCAAACACACACAAAATACACAGTGAGAAATTCCTGCCAGATCCAATCGTTGAAGACAGATTATTTCCAAAACCAAAGTAAGGCTGGCAAGGTTTACAGTTCTGGGGTCAGGCTGATTGGATCTGAATTCTAGCTCTTTAATCATACCAATGGTGGACCATGGTGAGTTACTTTATCTCTCCGAATCTCAGCCTCCTCAACTATGAGATGGGGATAATTAGGCCAGTAATTTTCAAACGTAGTTTGGAGCTAGCAGAAGCAGCAACTGGAAACATGTTAACAAATCTTTAGGCCCTACCCAGCCCCATTTACAGAAACGCTGGAGAGGGGTCAAGCCTGCCGCTTTAGCAGGCTTCCAGGTGATTCTGATGTACACAAAAGCTTGGGAACCACTGAAGGAGGCCTGCTGTGTTCACACTACTCTCACCCAACCCACAGGAAGAAATCTATTTTCCATCATAACTTCATACCCCAACACACGCATTACGTTCATAGCTGAGACACACGTTTCTTGCAACATTCTTCCCCTTCCTACTAGAAATGCTCTCTGATACTTGCTAGTCTACTTCATATCATTTTACTCTATTTCATTTTCTAAATGCTGGTTCCAGTTCTTCAAATTGATTTCATGACCCATTAGTGGATCTCAAGCTATGGCTTGAAAAGAAACAATGATCCAAGCAGTCCCTTCCAACTGGGCTGATCAGAAGAGATGTTTGTAAAATACCTCGCACATTGCCTGTTGCTCAATTAATGGTAGCTTTCACCATCATCATCATCATCATCATCATCAACGAAGTAAGCATCAGGTAGACACTAAGTATTTTGAGGGAAATGAAACTCATGTTCACATCTAAAACCGCATAAAATGCTCAGGTTCCAAACCTCTTCTTAGGTTTCTGCATAAATCTAAGGGTATCTTTTCCTAGGAAATCCCTCCGAAAGTTATAATTATTCTGACTCTTGGCAATAAAATAATCATAGCCCTAGAAAATCCCCATGGAGGAGTGTTGGCAATGGACCAGTGAGGGGGGAGGCAGGGTCGGAGATGATCATTCTGTGGGGTCTAAGAAGGGAATCTCCGTGGTGCACTGAGCTCTGACGGGTAAATTTCGACTTTCCCGTGGCATTTGCTCTGTGCAATCGTTGCCAACAAAACAGATCTCTGCTAAAGGGACCAGATGGCCGCAAAGGAGCCAAATGGGAAGGTGCTGGTTACAAATTACAATCACAGCACCTGAACTCTGCAGACGGAAGCCGCTGCAGTTGTTAATCGCCCCCTCCTGGAAAATCAGACCCGAATTTAATTCTAAGGACCTGAAATTATGAATCCCATCAGAAATATGCTGTTAAGTCTCAACTCCTTCTGTTGCATGTGGAAGGAAATGAGGAGTATAAAGGACCCCACCCACTAAGCAAGGGGGAATCTCTCCTACAGGGCCGCCAGGTGAGATATTCACATACCTAGCAAGTTCATCTTTGATCTTCCTGCCCAGGAGTTGTTTTAAATGATGATTTCTAATAACTACTATCCGGGGGTCACCTGCCACGTGCCAAGCAGGCAACATGCCGAGCTTTCTTTGTTAGGTAAGGTAGGATTGTAAATGAAAATTTTCAGATAAGGAAAGAGGCTCAGAGAGGTTGACTAAGTTGTCCATGGCCACAGAGCCAGTAAATAGGGAGGTTGGATTTGATCCAGGTGTCTGGCTTCAAAGCCCAAGCATATACTCTTTTAAGTCAGGACCTACTTCCTCAAGTTCTTCAGTCGAATGGGATCACAGGAAGAGGAAGGGGAAAAAAGACGAGACTAGGATTTGCTGCATACTGGCAAATTTGCTCTATACAGGCTAGGTGCTCATAGAAGTTTTCTGTATCACAAAATTTCTTTCAGACCAAGATTATTATCTCATTTTCCAGATGAGAAAACCCAAGCAAAGGAAGGTTGAGTATCTTGCCCAGGGTCACATAATTTAAAAGTGGAGGAGCCAGACTTGAATCCCACTCCCTGAGTCTAAATCTCTTGCTTTCTCCCCTACAGCACGATGATTAGAATTCGGAAGGGCTTCTCCTTCCCACTCCCAATCCACCCTATAGGTTACTGTGGTGATTAATCGTCGTAAAACACAACTCAGGCCGTAGCACTCTGTCGCTCAAAAACATACTATGGATCCCAAGCGCCTAGGGAATACTTAGCCCGGCTTCAGGCTCTCCTCAGCCTAGATCCAAACAGTCTTTCCAGGGTTCATACCCAACAGTGCTTTTTAAGCACAAGTAGATAACCACTCCTTCCCCATCTCCCTGGCCAGGTCCATCCTTCTCCTACCACCAAAGCGTTCTTTTCAAAATATTGCTCGATTACACTATTCCTTTGCTTGAACATGACTCTATGAAGACATCTGCTGTATTTGTGGCCATCATTCATCACACTGGTAATAGAGGTGGCTGTCCTCCACTCAGTCTACCTTGGGGTGAGCCTGTGACCAGACCTGACCAATCAGAGCACCACACCCCCCAGGCCGCAGTGATAGGTTCAAGTACGGGCAAGTAAGCTAAACCAAGCCAATGTTAACCCCGGAGCTAATTCCACGACTGGGCTAAGGCAAAAACATCCTCTGTTCTTGGGGATTTTAAGTGCAGGGCCATTGATATCCCCCTTGCCACCCTGGGGAGATTGCATACGAGAATGTTGTTTGCAGAAACAAGATGCATGTTCTTAATGACATGGTGTGCCAAGATCTAGCCTGGGCCGAAACGCCTTTACCCTTGGATGTTTGCTTTATGTTGAAGCTAGTTTGGGTTGGACTTTCTTACAGCTTACAACTGGCAGTCTCCTTACAACTGGGAAATTCGGTCCCCTGAGTGACCTTGAAGACCCGAGCCATCAGGAGCCCCGCCCACCTTTCCAGGGCCATCACCTAGGACTTCCCTTCCCCCACGCCAGCACCAGTGTCATCACCTGAACTCACACACCCAAGCCTCCCGCCAGTAGCTGAGCTGCTCTCTGCCTGAGTAACCTGCACCCCTCCCCACCGTCACAAGGTTACTCAAGGCCAGGGCAGGATTGGAACCTGCACTCCCCCACCTCAGCATTTGAACGCATGACCACCCGCCGTGGAAGACTGCCTTTCAGAGGTGGGAGATGTGGCTGAAGGTGGCATGAGGGACCAACGCGCGCAGTGTGCCATGAGAGGACTCTCAGCTCTATTCTTCATTTACGATGTGTAGAGAACTAGTTAAACATGGGGGCTCAGGAGCCAGACTTCTTGGGCTTAAATCCTAACTCCACCCCCTTACCAGCCGGGAGACTTGAACATCATAACCCCTCTGTGCCTTGGCTTCCTGAGCTATAAATCAGTGGCAATGAAAGATTCTACCTTGAAGGGTCACTGTAAGGATTAAATGAATTAACAAACACAAAGCACTTAGAGCAGTGCTTAATACGTACTACGCAGGGTGCTTGGGTGGCTCTGTCCGTTAAGTGTCCGACTTTGGCTCAGGTCATGATCTCACAGTTCGTGAGTTCGAGCCCCGCGTCGGGCTCCGTGCTGACAGCTCAGAGCCTGGAGCCTGCTTCACATTCTGTGTCTCCCTCTCTCTCTGCCCCTTCCCTGCTCATGCTCTGTCTCAAAAATAAATAAACATTAAAAAAAAATACGTACTACAAGCGATCTAAGTCTTGTCTGTAGGACACAGGGAGCCATGAAATACTCCTGGGCAGGTCTGAGGGGCAGGTGCAGGGCTGGCCTTTACCAAGAGCTACAGGAAGGCTTTGGTGAATTCCGTGCACATGTGGAGGGTCCCTCATCTAATGCCACCTCTGCACTGAGACCCGACATCCATGGGAGGGTGGCTCGCGGAGGAGCCACAGCTGGCTGGTCACCTTTGCATCTCCCTGACTCCCCAGCACCGGCACCCTCTGTTCCCAGCTACAGTGTGGTTGTCACTGGGATGACCTCTTGTTCACATGCTTTGGGAGCAGGCCATGAGCCACTCTTTGGGACATCGATGGGCACCAGACCCAAAGGCCACCTTGTGTCCTCCTCTTCCCATGAAGCTTCCGCCTCCCAGATGCTCTCATCTGGCGGGGCTTGCAGACTAGGCGAGAGCAGGATGCGTGCACACAGGTGCCTTACGTGTCCTCCAACCATCAGTGAGGAGGGAGAGCAGACAGAGGTTGTGGGGCCAGAAAGGAGGCAGGAGTAGGCAAGTGGGCCTAGGAAGGAGACCCCCTGCCTCCTTTCCTTCTCTAATTCCTTGGGCACCTGCAGACCGCCCCGTGCCCCCACAACCCACCCCTGTGTTTCATTCTCTTTTATTCTCTATAATCATTTCCTGGGGGTAAAACACAAGTTTGCAACTAGTCTGTAAGGTCCTTTAGGGCAGGGGCTCTGCCACACACTTCTCTGTTCTCCCCTGTGCCCAGTACAGTCCTGCCCTAAAACTTGTTATAAAATCTGTCTGCTTTTCCTCACATTGCCTCCTATACACCAGGCAGGGGCACCTCCTACGGGGATGACTGGTCTTCCTGCTCCCCACCCCCGCCCCCTGCAATTTCTCCTTCACGTGGCAGCCTGAGTGACCTTTTAAAAATGCAAATCAGAGAGTGTCATTTGCTGCTTACATCTTTCAAATGGCCTCCCACACTAATTAAATGAAACCTAAACTCACCACAGCCAACAAGGCCCTCCCGGAGCTGGTTCTGTCGGGTCTCTTCCCTCACTCTTCCCAGGGATAGGACTACTGTTCCCTGCCTCCCACCCACTGAGCCTCAGAGCATCTGTATTCGCCCTTCCCCTGCCTGGTCTTCACAATCCTGGCTCCTTCTTGCCTCCAAGTCACCGTCCTAGAGACATGCTTCCTGTCCACGCAATCTGAGTCAACCTCCCCACCCCACACAGCCTTTTCTCTTTCTTTTTTTAAATTTTTTTAATGTTTATTTCTTTTTTGAAGGAGAGAGAGGCAGAGCATGATTGGGGGAGGGCAGAGAGAGAGAGAGAGACGCAGAATCCGCAACAGGCTCCAGGCTCTGAGCCATCAGCACAGAGCTCCATGCAGGGCTGGAACACAAGTCGTGAGATCATGACCTGAGCCGAGGTCAGAGGCCCAACCGACTGAGCCACCCAGGCGCCCCCCCACACAGCCTATTCTATCACATCTTTCTACTTTGGTTTCTTCCCAATATTTAGCATTACTCCCCCAAACGACATGGGTGGTGGCATTGTTTCCCTGCTCTTCCATTCTATCCATCTATCTTCTTCTTATTTTCTTCCCCCACCGGAATATGAATTCTATGAGAGTGGAGACGTTACCGGCTTCACGTCCCCTTCAATCCCCAGAACCTTGAATGGGGTCTGGCTAGTACACAGAAGCTCAATAACTGTTTTTGATAAAAGAAAGGACCTGAAAAGTCTCCTGATCGCCCCTACCTTGGTCACGTTTTGCAGAAATGCTGAGTCCTAGAGAAGTGACAGAGTAAGGGCACATCAGAGGACGGGGCAACAGGAGCTTTAGTCTGAAAGGCCTTGAGTTCATCTCTGAGTCTCCTCCCCTCCATCGCCCTGCATGGTAGGAGAGCTCACCAGAAAGCAGAGTCCAGTCCTGGGCAGGGACCAGCAAGCCTTCCCGGAAGACTGCTCCCAGGGGAGAGCACGGGGTGGGGCAGGGAGGGGGAGCTCTGGAGTCAGACAGACCTGGTGCAGGTCCCTCTCTGGTGCTTCCACCTGGAAGGTCAGGCAAGTTCTTTGCCTGCTCTCCAGCCCCAGGTGTTTTGGCTGTGTAACAGCTACTTTACAGGATGTTATTTATCAATAATCATCATTAATACCTCTGAACGGTATTTGAGGATGAAATAGTGCCCGTGGATCTATCGTGGCACCTGGGACGCGGTAGGTGCTCTTAAATAGCTGTTATGACTTACAGTCACAGTAGGGAATATCCCAGGAACACCTGGTGTATCACATGTCTCCTTCCTTCCTTTCTTTTCTTCTTTTTGAGAGAGGGAGAGAGCACGAGCATGTGTTAGCGAGCAGGGGAGATAATCGTCTTTTTTTTAAGTTATTTATTTATTTTGAGAGAGACAGAGGCGGTGCAAATGGGGGAGGGGCAGAGAGAGAGAGGGAGAGAGACAGAATCCCAAGCAGGCTCTGGACTGTCAGCGCAGAGACCAAGGCGGGGCTTGAACTCACAAAACCGAGAGATCATGACCTGAGTCGAAACCAGGAGTCAGCCGCTTAACCCACTGAGCCACCCAGGCGCCCTCGCATGTATCCTTTAAAGGCACATTCTTTTACTTTCCTTCTCCTACCTATAAAAGAGCCTTCTGATTATGATCTTCAGAGCTGGGTCCTCACCTGGTTGGAAGGAGCTGATGGGAGGGATCCAGGTAGCTGAGGGATCCACACCTCCCAGTACTCAAGCCCAGATCCACAGGAGCTGCTGGGCTGCCTGGCTTGGCCTCCTCCAGTCCCCCTCTGCAGGGCGGGCCTCCCCATGAATATGCACACTCAGGCCTCAGCCACAGCAAGGATGCCTCTGACTTCAATAGGTCAAATACCATGGCAACCCGGCAGGCCCCAAAATATCCCCGGCCTTTTGATGCTGTGGTTCTGGTGCAGTTGCTCAAGGCTGGGAACCATTCTCAGAACTGTTTCGCCAGCACAGACGTTCCCCCGGAATTCTACTGATGATTTTTCTTAAACAGCACAAACGTAAAAGGACAAAGGAGGGAGGAGTTAACATAGTCCTGAAGAGCTTGGCTTCAGATTCTAGCCCCTCCACTCCCTAGCTCTGGGAGGAAGACAACTTACTTACCCCTTGAAATGTTCCATCTCTTGCAAAATGGGAATAAGAAGAACGCCCATTATAGTGATGCCATGATTACATTCGATTATTCATTCAGCATATGTTCCCTCAGGCCCTAAGTGGCAGGCATGGTGCCTGGTACCTGTTCTGGCGTTGTAGAAGTCGTAGCAGAGAGGCAGAAACATACCAACAATGACGCACGAATCACTTACTTCCCGTATGTGGCAAATGCTATGCATGCGGTTTACAGGATGCTTTGAGAGTGTGTGACGGTGTAAAATGTGATCGTTCTGTCAATAAACAGCTACTGGACATATACTCTGCGCCACGTGTGGTTCTAGGTGCTAGGGGTAACGGTCAACGGCCTCCCGGCTGGCCTTCCGTCTTCCGTGGTCTGTCCCCCACCCACACGGCAGCCAGAAGTATTTAAAATTAAAAGTCAGATCATGTCACCCAAGTGCTGGAGATCCTTCGGTGACTCCCTGTAGCACTTACCATCTGGACTTGCTATGGCCCCTTCCCTGACCCTGCCCAGCTCTGCAGCTCATTCAAGGCAACTGCCCAGGACTCACTGCTCACGGGGCTCAAGCCCACTGGCTCCCCAACTCTGCCGGCATCAGAATCACCGGGGGCGGTGGGGGGCTGGCTGCAGCCAACCCCAGGGTCCCTGACTCTGCAGATCTGCGGCGGACCTGAGAACTCGCACTCTAACCTGTTCTCAGGTGACGCTGGTTGGTGCTCCTGGTGTCCGGATGCACATTGAGAACTGAGCCTTAGCCACTGGCCTTCGTTTTGTTCCTTGAAGGCACAAACGCTTGTCGCCTCTCAGGACCTGTACCTGCTGTTTCCTCTGTCCATCTGTCCCCCTACCTCCCAGCTCTCCCCTGGCCGGCTCTTCCTCATATTAGTTTCCAGTTCCTCAGAAATATCTTCATCCATCTGCCTCCTGTATTGTTTTCGGCTCCGCTGGCCTGGTAATTCTGGGTCTGGGTGCCCGTTGCTTACACCACCCATTCTGCTGTGGGCTCCACAACGGAAGGGCTGCCTCTGCTTTGCCCACCACCTCAGCACAGGGCAGGCAGGTGGGGAGCCGCCAATAAGCATATGCAGAATGAATAAAGAACAGGACCCTCGCCCTCAGGGATGTTCCAGTCTGGGACAGTCCACATAGAGCCCTTAAGCACAGGCCGAGCACAGGATAAATGACAGGTGTCACGAACAACCTCCAGGCCTCAGGGCGATGGGCCTGAAAGAGAGATCCATGCTTCAGTGGGAGGCACAGAGAGGCTGTGTCCTCAAAGCTCCCCGAGAGCTACTTTCTTGGCCGGCACTGAGGTGGCTATTTGGAGCTGGTGTTGGCCACTACCAGATGAGGCCGGGTAGACGGCTCCCTCTCTGCACACGGCCTGCCTCTGGTATAATCAAGTCAACCCCCACGCTGTTGAAGCGTCACCCTTGGGGGACCGAGCCCTTCCTCCTACTTCTCCAGTCCCCCTCCCAGGGAGGCCTTGCAGTCTGACCCCTGCCCTCAGCCCTCTCAGCACTGCCACGGGAGGAGGGGTGTTGACTTCGAGCTGTGGACTCACAGTCCTGTGTCCCTTGTTTTGTTCAAGCCAGCATCTCTCCGTGAGAAGAACCTGTGTCTACGGCGGCGGCAGAGAATGATGTCCAAAAGTGCCCATGAAGGCTATTCAGAGGCATAAACGGATGAGCAATTAATAACGAAAAATGATCGTAATGGCCTCGCCCCACATAAAGGGGTTCAATTAAGGCACAATAGTGACGGGAAGGCAGACGGATGGCTCCGGATGGGCTCTCTCCTCCCTTTTCTAAAGAGCTGACTCTGGCCTTGAGCAGGAGACAAAACCTTAAAGGAGTCATTTTTAAAAAGAAAGGGTTTATCAGTGAAAGGTTAAGACTCCTGGCTGGAAGGATTTCAGGAGGTGGAGAGCGGCTGGGGCCTCAAGGATTGGGCAGCACTGAGGCCCTGTGGCTACAGGAGGAGCAGAAACTTGGAGGGGCTGGTGGCCCAGCGGGGTCTCAGCCAAAAACCATGACCGTGGCTCCAGGAGCCCCTCCAGTCAATTTGAAAAGAATTAATAAGAGAGGTTAGAAATGACTATGAGCACTGGGTGTTGTATGGAAACCAATTTGACAATAAATTTCATATCAAAAAAAAAAATAAAGAAATGACTGTGAGCTGCTTTCAAAGCAAGTTTTTTAAGGAGACAGGGCTGTGACAAGTCCAGAGGAAGCCAGAGCCCTCGAGGTACTCCGGGGGAGGTGAAGATGGCCCCCTGACGAAGGAAGTGCCTTCTGGATGGAGCTACAGTGCTCAGCAGACGGGCCGACCACGCTGATGGGCCTGACTGGTAGGATCAGCATGGCCGAGCCTCCTGGCCACGCGGATAAGTTGCAGGTTTCCTCAGAGATGACACACAGCCCATGGGAGTCTCCAGGGAGCCTCTGGGGGACACATCCACATACACCAGAAAATGTCAGCAAGGTCAGGGATCCTCCAAATACACGTATAACATCCAGTTTAAGATCAAATAGCAATTTTCCTGAACTGATCTACATCTCTCTGGCCAGAGAGATTCCAGATGGAATTTTGTCAAGGCTGGACCACAGCCCTCCTTAAGGACCTCCTCAGGGGCCTCTAGTCCCGAGAGGTTTACTCTGTCCCTGGCCCCATATCTGTTGACCAGGGTTTTACTTGGCCCTTATTAGAAATGAGCAAGTCTCCATGTGTTTATTTTGAACACCTGTGATGTGCCAGGTACAAGGCTAAGTGCTGAGGGATCCAGCGGGAACAACGGAGACATGGTGGGGCCCCTGGGTGGCTCAGTCGGTTAAGCATCTGACTCTTGGATTCAACTCAGGTCATGACCTCACAGTTCCGTGGGTTCGAGCCTCTCATCAGGGTTTGTGCTGCCAGCGCAGAGCCTGCTTGGGATTCTCATTCTCTCTCTCTCTCTCTCTCTCTCTCTCTCTCTGCCCCTCCCCCACTTGTCTTGTCTCTGTCTCTCCGAAAAAAAAAAAAAAAAAAAAAAAACTTGAAAAAAACGTAGACATGGCATCTGCTGTTAGCATCTAGAGGGGAATTCACACCAGTAAACAGTTGAATATAGGCAATGTGCTGTCACAGTTATGACCCCAGCCTCTGGAGTCAGACTGCCTGGGGTCAAAATCCAGCTCTCCCACTTGCCAACCCTATGACTTTGGGTTTATATGATATCGACCAAGTTACTTCACGTCTCTGTGCGTCAGTTTCAACGTCTATAAAATGGGACTAACAAGTGCCTTTATCAAGGGTTGTTTTGAGGACTGAGTTGATGCATGTTAAAACATGTTCCCTATAGTAACCGCTGGGTAAGTGCGTGGTAGCTTGGTTGCTACTGTGTGAGTGGAAATACAGGACCGTGGAAGAGAGAGAGCATTTGGCATCCAGACAGTGTGGGGAGGGGGCCTGGGTAACGTTTCTGGAAGAGAGGGAGGGCATGGGGCCATTTGTTTGTGGCCCTTTCCCCACCCTGTGAGCGTGTCTTCCTCACTGGCCTCCATGTCTCAGGGCCCAGCGTGGCCTGGAGCATGGTAGGTGCTCGGCAACTATTTAGCATTTTAAATGAGTTTTCAGAAAGCATTTCCTTTTCTCCATCCTCGCCAGCATGAACAATAGCCAAATTATGGAAAGAGCCTAAATGTCCAGCAACTGACGAATGGGTAAAGAAGATGTGGTTTATATACACGATGGAATACTACTTGGCAATGAGAAAGAATGGAATCCTGCCATTTGCAGCAACGTGGATGGAACTGGAAGGTATTATGCTGAGTGAAATAAGTCAGGCAGACAAGGACAGATATATGTTTTCACTCATACATATGTGGATCTTGACAAAATGAGCAAAAGACCATGAGGGAGGGGAAGGGGAAAAAAATACAATAGGTACAAACAGAGAGGGAGGGAGGCAAACCACAAGAGACTATCAAATACAGAGAACAAACCGAGGGAGGATAGGGGGTGGAGAGGGGAAAACGGGTGATGGGCATTGAGGAGGGCACTGGTGGGGATGAGCACTGGGTGTGGTATGTAAGCCAATTTGACGATAAATTATATTCATAAAAAAACATAAAAAAAGAAAGGATGTCCTTAAATTTGCCTTAGTTGGATTGACTTTTGGAGGACTCTCCACTTAGATGGAAGGAATAGAAAGGAAACAAGAAGGGGACCTTTGGTTTCATACATATGTGCACACGCACACACACGCGCACGCGTGCGCGCGCGCGCGTGCGCACACACACACACACACACACACACATTTTTAACCTAACAGAACTGACCAAACAGGGTTGCATATCACAGGATAATGGAACCACATAGTGAGGGGGGGACAGCTGATACCACCCTTATGGGGATACTTGACGGGAAGATACTTCCTTGCTCGACTCTCCCCAGTGACCCCTCTCTTTCAGGACAAAGACCCCTGCCCTCGGTCTGGCCCGTGGGGACCTGCTGTGCTGGTCCTTGCCCACCTCGGCAGCTGCTGCTCATCCCTCAGCCTCCAGGCGCCAGCCAGCCTCTGTCCTGTCCAAGTGTCTGACCTTACTTACCTCCTTCCTGCCTCAAGGACTTTGAACGAGCCACGAAGCTGTTCCTTCCGCTGGAGCTCTGTCCCTCTCCCCTTCCTGCCTTTTAGGAAATGGAAGCCTGTCCTCCATCTCAGCGGGAACATCCTCAGGGCAGGGAAGCCTCTCAGATTCCCTGGCCTGACACTGGAGCTCTGGCATCCCCCACTTCTCCTCCACAGCACTCGGGTCACCTGTAACGTTCGCACAGGCACAATGGCCGTGCCACCTCCAGACCCTGGGCTCCACTGCTGTGTGCCTCCAGCCCAGAGCTGACAAGTAGCAGGTGTTCACTAGACAAAATGCTGGAAGGAAGGAAGGAAGGAGAGGTAGAGAGGGGGGAGGGAGGCAGGAAGGGAGTGAGGGAGAAGGAAAGGAGGAAGGAAGGGAGGGAAGGAGGGAGGGAGGGAGGGAGGAAAGAAGAGAGGGAGGAAGGAAGAGAGGGAGGAAGGGAGGGAGGGAGGGAGGGAGGAAGGGAAGAAGGGAGAAGGAAGGAAGGGAGGGAGGAAGGAAGGGAGGAAGGAAGGAAGAGGTGGAGGAGGGAAGGGAGGGAGGAAGACAAAATGTGTATCATTTAAGGAGAGGTGTAGATGGACAATGAGCCCATGAGCAAGTGATATGCTTTCCTTTCTGAGGTGTCACAGGTTCTGTGCTGCTTGGGGGACAGGAAGATGTCTAGGAATACCTGGGTGTCAAAAAAAGAGGAGAGAGTGGGAGAGGGGCAGGGAACAGAGAAGAGGGAGACAATACACAGCAGCCTTGGGACTTGGTTCTGGAGCAAGAGGGAGAGAGCTGTGGACATCATTAAGGGGCAAAGCTAGATTCTTGTGTCCTATCAGCAAATTCCATGCTTCAGGGTAGAGTTCATGTGGGGTGAGCTTCAGCTTCCATCCTGTGTATTCTGGGAGGGTAACTGGAGGAGTCCCTACCATGTGGTCACTTACTAACTGGTCACTCCTATCAGAGGCCTCCAAGTGGTTCAGTCCTCTTTGACCCTAAGCCCACACCTTACTCGGAAATTGCGATAGACTTCTACCCCACCCAGCAGGCCCAAACAATCACCTACCTACCAGTTGGAACCACAGTGCTCAGGCAGCCCAGACCAGGAAGCGTCAGCTACGTCAAGGACAGACCGGTCGCACACATGACCTTGTTCCTGAGAGAGAAGAATCGATGCCACTCGGTGGCCACCGTTCACGACCATGCTGCTACCTCAAGCCAAACCGGGTAAGCCAGTCAAGTGGCGGGATTTTGCCGTGAGTGACGAAGTTGCCTAAGTTATGTGGGCAAATCTTATTAATTCAACACGCAGGAGACCAGACCTTCCTTCAAAAGTCAAAAGGAGGGGCGTCTGGGTGGCGCAGTCGGTTAAGCGTCCGGCTTCAGCCAGGTCACGATCTCACGGTCTGTGAGTTCGAGCCCCGCGTCAGGCTCTGGGCCGATGGCTCGGAGCCTGGAGCCTGTTTCCGATTCTGTGTCTCCCTCTCTCTCTGCCCCTCCCCTGTTCATGCTCTGTCTCTCTCTGTCCCAAAAATAAATAAACGTTGAAAAGAAAAATTAAAAAAAAAAAAAAAGTCAAAAGGAGACTACAAATGTGACCGTTTCTGATATTTTTATCAATAGGGCATTTTTTTCCGCCGGGGAATAGCAAAGGTTCTGAATTATGTGCTGCTTTGAATAAGCCATTCACAGATTAGGAAAGGGTTTTGTGTGTGTGTGGTTTGATTTTTTTTTTTTTTTTTTTTTTTTTTTGCCATTTATGCTACATTCATAGCAAATGACTTCAGAGCTTAGAACCAGTGATTGGCCTGGGCCAGCTCTGGCCAGAAAATGAAAGTCCAAGCCATTCTCCTGCAAGCAGATAGTTTCCCTCCAGTGCCCCGCGACTCGAAGGAGCTGGTCTTTGGACACCGACTGATAAAGAAGGAAATGAAAGGGGGAAGAAATTAGGGGACAACGCACCTCTGAATGCTGCTGATTGCAACTGACCCTATGCCATCCAGGAGCCAAATCATTGGATGCCGTTCAGGGAAATTAGCTGCTCCTTGACTTCCAATGTGCCTCAGAAGGGGATTTTTAAAAATCCACACATTCCCCACTATCACTCACCCCTGCAGCTCCACTGTATGGCAACAAATGGACTTCTAAGGTCCTGGACCAGACCCTCACTCTCGTCGTAAAAGGTCTTTTTTATCCCATTCCAAACACTAAGGTAATTAATTTTTTTTATGAAGTCCCAGTGGTGAGTTGAAAATGATTTTCAGGTCAGCATCCCTCCCTGTCATACCTTTCCCCAGAAAGCAAATAAGGCTCCTTGCTGGCCCCTGCTCTGGATGTCTGGTTCGTTCTCAGCATAACAGAACGAAGCCACAAATCTTCAGGGTCGAGGGCAAGGTACAAGAGAAGCTGGCAGAAGGAAGAGGGGTCACTGGAGCCCACAACTGTTTTCTTAGCACCACTACTGACTTGCTCTGGACCAGACCCTGTGCCAGGCACCAGGGACATAGAAGGCACTGCCGTGGTCCAGCCCTGCCCTCCGTGACCACACAGCCTGGGGTGGGGGGCAGATAGGGAAACAGACTATAATAATAGGTTGCACCACACCCCTTGCTCCTACCCCTGCCTACTCCCCATCCCCCCCCATACCCACACTCCACCTGAACTTCCCCTTTGCCCTCCAGGAAGAGCGAGGAGGATCAGACCCGAGACGAGGCGTGGCAGTCCCTGCCTAGGAAGACGGAAGTAGCATCATTAGGCAGCAAAGTGCATCCCCTGAGCTCACAGCCCTCCCTGCAGGGTTGGTCCACACATTCTGCCTGCGGCTGTTACTTCTCAACTCCCACATTTCAAACCAGGCCTCCACATTCCTCAGATGCCTCCCTTAGGGAGGGTTCCAAGAGCCCCACCCCCACCCCACACACACCATCATGGACAAAGCCATGCGTGTGTCTTTCCTCAGCACAGAGCCCACCTAGCTTGGGGTCCAGCTCCCCAAAGTAGAGGCAAAGTCCAGGATGGCTTGTCAGACCTAGAGGCTGGAGCTGGGAAGGAGGGGGTAGGGAGAGGTGAAAATAATCGCTCAATTTCAGGCTTGCTCGAGGCTAAGTGAATTTAATAATCCATAGATCATGTTATACAAATTGCATTTCACAGTTTGAAAAAAATAATCCCACACTGCGTACAATCCTGGGTGGTTTATTTTACAAATAAATAACCGTGCTCTAAACAGCTCTATTTCCTCAGCTATCACTCTTAGCAGATTGACTCTGGCTCCCCTCTCTTTCTCCTGCACAGACTGTAATTTCATTGCCAAAGAGGCTTTATTTATACAACTAATCACTATGTGAACAAAACAGAAAACAGACGGTGTCTACTGAGTGCTTAGTATGTACTAGGTAATATGCAGCACGCTATATACATGCATTATTGCATTTAATGCTCTTACTATGAAGTAAGGATTGTTGTCTCATTTTACAGATGAAGAAACGGAGGATCAGCGAGGTTAGGCTTGAACTTACTCAAGCTCAGGTAACTAATACTCATAGCTCAGAGCACAAAACACAATGGCCCTCCCCAAATTATCCAGCTAAACAGCAAATGGCCTCCCCTAGGAGAAACATATGCCAGGATCCAGTATAAAATGGACTTGGGATGGAGTAGGGATCCAGAACTCCTAGGGTGTCCCAGCCTCAGGCGTCCTTGCCATCTCTCTCTCTCTCTCTGGGGAAGAGGGAGGTGGCCGCCACCTCTGTTTATCTTTTCGATTCATGCAACGAGACAGTCAGGCCTGCTGGGGATGCTGAAGAAGCATCCAGACCATACCTATCACCTTCAACCATTTCCCACCACTTGTGATGGGCAATAGCTTAGGCTAAACCATGGTGCTGGGGTGTTTGCTTGTAAGACCGAGAAGGAAGGTGGGTTGGTGTGGATTCGCGTGTCCTGAATTGTGCCTCATCTTTCATGCCTCCCTGCAAGAATCCAACAGAAGGACCTGTTCATGGAACATCAAGGATAAGAAGACAGAATTCTTCCCGGGACGTCTTCACAAATCAATGCAAGTTCCTCATTGGTCCAGAAATCGACCTTTTGTGACTTTCTCTAGTAAGTGAAAAGAGATAGGGTGTCCGGCCGTGAGGCAAACGTATAATCTGAGTCAAGGATGCATACTATTTATGCATACATCTCCCTAGTCACTCATAGAGTATTACCTCATAGCTCATAGCATTTTGAGAATTATTTACAGTGATAATAATGGCAGTGAACTCAATGCTAGACCCTGAGTTAGTGCCTTAAATTTATCATCTCATTTCATCTTCTCCCAAAGCTCTGCGAGACCAGAATTGCTATCTCCACTTTGCAGTTCAGGAAGCTGAGGCCGAACACACGGTCCCAATGACTCCGACAGGAAGTGGAAGAGCTGGGGTCGGAACCTTCTCCGTTAGATTCCAGAGCCCAGGCCCTGAACCTGCACCTCACACGAGCTGCTCAAACAAGGGTAAGTGGGAGTGCTTTGAGAACCACGAAGCAAGGTACAAAAGCCAGTGGTCCCTCGGGTCTCCGCAGAACAGTCTGATGAAAATCTACCAGTGAAGCTTTGGAAAGAACCGTCCCGCTCAATTTCAGGGGAGCCACAAGTAGGCTGAAAAGAGACTGCCAGCGTCTTGTTTCCGACTGGTTTGTCCATTTAGAAAAGGCTTTCATGTCAGGATCAGAAGGGAGAGAACCCTCTTTTACCACAGGCCTTCTGGACAAGAGTGGATCCCAAACCGTACAATGAGTGGGTGCAAAACCATCTAGGTTCTGAGACGGGAAGACACAGAACACCCTTCTGGCCTAACTGACACTGCCATCACCTCACGGGCTCACGCCGTGTTCTTTTTCTCACTGTTGATTCCCTCTCTTTGGTGAGAAATTGAATTGCGCCTGCCTGAAGGACTCCCAGGAAGGACACTTGAGGGGCCAGGCTGACACTGGCTCTCTCTCTCCACTGGGCCCAGGATATATCAGCACGTGTTCCACACAGCTGTCGACACGGATCCACATCTGGCAGCTGTGGGTCCCCAGTCTGTAGATGTGGATGTCATATTCCAAGGGTACCCTTACAATGCCCCGACTCTCCCTCCAGCTCCCATGCACCCAAGAAGCCTGGGCAGTTCAGCACTCCAGCTGTTTGTCTTAATGCGGCCAGGGGGACGCGCTCTGTCTGAGATGCAGTCCTCACTCTTGTTATCAAATCCCCTAAAGCAATCGCTGACCCCCTGCTGTCACCTGGCGGGGTACAAGCAGCTCATGAAGAGGCAAAAAACGCCCTCCCACAAGTCCAAAAACTCCACTCTCTGGAGAGCTGTCCACTGAGACAGATACACCCCGAGCTGTGTATCTGCACTTTCTTCTAAACCCAAACAACCCCTGGTCTTGTTCTCTGTGCGGGATGGGAGTTGGTCAATGACACAGAGCACGTGGTAGAAGATCTGGGGGGGAGGGATGTGAAACTGGCATGGAAGTCATGTCTCCCCATCCTTAAAGAAACAGAGGAAGCTGGGTGCCATGGCTAGGATGGCAGCAGGGGAGGAGCAGGAAGACAGGGTTCACAGCCAGAAGAGCTAAGATCCCTGATCCTATGCTTCAAAAGGGACATGATCTTAGGCTTCTGCAAATGGCTGCTTTCCTTGCATTGCTTCTTGGAGAAGTTCTGCAGAAAGAAGACTGAACAAATTAAGAGCTGGAAAGGTCTGGAAGACACCCAGTGTGTCTTCATCCAGGCACAATAACCTGGGACTTCACACCACTGAAATGTTGTTGACACACACACCCAGGAAGTTGGCTACGCCACAGAGATTTGGGACAAGCAACTCACTCTCTTCCGGTCTCAGTTTTCCATGGCAATCACCTACCTTGTAAACTACTGGAAAGGTAATGAGTCCATTGTTGCCCTGAAAGAATCCAGGATGGCACCTGACACGTGTGGCTTTTCCCTTCAGAGCCTTTCCCCACTTATTAAAAAAATAAAAAAAATAAAAATTAAAAAAAAAAAAGCATCAGAGACAACGAAATGACTTGCCAGATGCCACAGTAGCAGCTAATGGCAAAGATAAAGCAAGAACCTGGCTACTGATGTCCCTTGCCTTTCCCCAGCTACATTTTGAAATTCTGCTGAATTCACCTTGGTGAGGGCATGTGGCTCAAAAGACAATAGTCTCTACCCGGTTTAAGATTCAGATCTCAGCTCCATGGTTTACTGTGTGATTCTGGGCAGGTCCCACGGAGTCCTGTGCACCGGCTTCCTCATCTGTAATATGGGTGTCCCAGCAACCTCACGAAGTTTGTGGCGAAGGCTCAACAAGTAACCGTGCCCAGTCTGGTGCCTCAAGCTCCCTGGGTGTTCAGGGTCCTCTCCTCTGCATCCCTCACAGCGCCCAGAGCAGTGCTCCATCCATGGCAGGCTCTCAGAAGATGCTCGGTGGCCAGGAGGACTGACACCTCTTCCAGAAGACTGTAGCCTGCTCCTCGCCAAACCGTGGGGCGGGACCCATCTGTCTGCAGAGCCACGTCACCTCATCCTCCCGCAGCTCGACTGCTTTTCCCAAAGCTGTGAACCCTGTTTTGAATCTTTTTCACGTCCCTCTTGAATCCCAGAGCCAGACCACAGTTCCACCTCCCATTTACTCGGTACCCAGTTCTCTTCTGACAAAAGACAACGGTGGTGGTGGTGACGGCAGTGGCGGCTGGTAACGCCTCTTGAACTCATTCTGTGCAGGACACGGTCCGATTCTTTACGCAGGTTTCCTCACCCAACCCTCACAATCCCCCATCACCCATTTTATAAGGTAGCGTGGCGCAGAAGTCGCACAGCCAGCGAAGTGACAAAGCTGGACTTGACCTCCAGGCATTCTGTGCTAGAGTTCACCTGCTTGACCCCTAGGAGAGCCTTCACAGGGCCTCCCAGCCGAGGCCTTACTCTGAACAATACATTGTAGCGACAACAGCAACAAGAGTATAATTATTAAGGTTATAGTACCTGCTACAACAGAATCCAACGCCTTGGTGGCTCAACACAAAAGGAATTCATTTCTTGTTCGCGAAAAGTTCAACGGCGGCGTGAGGGGTGGGTGAGCAGGAGGTCTCCCCTCTGCAGCCCTTTGGGGCTCCAGAGTGGTAGGTGCTCTGCTGGCTTCTGCACATGGTTAAAAGGCAGCAAGCCCATTTCCCGGGCCAGGCCCGGAGGAGGCGGCACGTCCCCTCTACCGAACATTCCATCAACCAGAACTTAGGAACGCGGCTTTCCCTAGATTGGAGGAAGGCTGAAGAATGAAGTCCCTGGTTGGACAGGGCTTCTGAGCAGTAACTCTTCATCGTGGAAGGCATCTTTGGTGGACAGCTAGCCCTTTCTGTCACAAACAGGAACTGTGGCGGTAATAAAGATAATAAAAAGAAGCCACCGTCAGTTAAGCACTCACTATGCATACACACCAGGCTGTGTGCAAGGCACCCGTACACTTTATACCTAGTTTCCAGACTCTAGAAGATAGGTCTTATGATCCCTCTTCTGGAGTAAAGGAAATGGACGTTTTGGGAGATGCAAAGAATTTGCACAAGTGCGCACAGCTGGGCAGCGGCAGACCCAAACGCCAAGCCGGATGTCTTAGCCCGGGCCTCCTAGAAAGCAGAGCTCCTTCAGGAATTCAAGCGCAAACACTCTTTGGGAGGTGTAGCTCCAGGACAGTGAGAACGGGGAAAAGGAAAGAGGGAAAGGGATACAATAAGATGCCTCGCTGTGCTGGCCACCGCTTCCCCACAAGCTGCTACGACACACAGCAGGTCACATGGCAGACGGGTGCTTGCGCCGCAAGGGACAAGACGTACCTCAGAGTGGTCCATGGGAGGGACAGAGAGCGGGGAGGGATCTGCCCAGCTCCCCCAAGTTTCCTCTTCCCATTGGCCCACGTCTGTGGAGACCTGACTGTATGTCGACGTTGTATCACTCAGCCCCTTGGTGGGCACTGAGGACAAACCAGAACCTGCAGTGTGACGTTCCGTCCACGTGTCAGAGCAAGGAGTGACCCTGTGAGGACGAGGGCCCGCGTGGAGGGTGTGGAGCACCTGTGGGCCCACAGCTTCAGCTCGGATTGTCTGGCAAGGGTGCTGCCCCAGGCGGTAGTGGGACTCAGAGGCGGCAGCATCTCCACAAAGACGGCGGTGTGAGCAATCTGGAAAACGCCCGGTGCTCGTGTCTCATCACCAGAGCTCGAGCTCTCCCCACTACAGTATCCTGTCCCCCTCTCGAATCAGATGCAAATGTGGGCATTACAGGCACTTTGATGGGGAAACAGGGAGACCTCTCGGGGCAGGACTGCATCCCAGATCTCTCCCCGGAAGAAACCATCTTTCTCCCCACGATGGAAGGGGCAGCTGGGATGAAAACGTTAGGAACACAGGGCACTCTATCTGTGCAGCTTCTCTGGTCAAGGGAAGTGAGCCACATGCCTGAAAATGGCGGTTGAGAGGGAGAAGATGAAACTTTGGATACAGCCCGTTGCCACACCCATTTTAAAGATCGGGACTCTGAGAGCAAGGCAGCGGAAGGGCATCTTGTCTAAGGTCATACAGCCAATTGGTGGCTGGGTGGGAGCAAGAGCTCTGGGGCTTTTCTCTGATGCCACCATCTCCCAAACTCTGCAGGCTTCTGCGGAAAACCGAGGCCCTCACCCTAACTCCAACCAGCCCTCCAATGCCCGGACTCCCCCAGGAAGAGCACAGAATGGTCACCTCCCCACGTTTGAGAAATGTACCTTCTTCCTAGCCACACCTACCACAGGATATGAGTCATTTCTTCGGGGAAAGCCCTCCTCTGAGGTGAATCATTTCACCTTTGGTTCTGAGGGATTCCAAACCCGCGGACATAATTACCCTGTTTATCAGCTGGCCTAATCCCAAGAAGTCAGCAGCTTGTCCATGCTGCCCGCAAAAGCCACATAGGAGCAAGGGACCTACTTGAAACGCTGAGGCAATGAACACAAGAAGCGAGACACGAGACACGGGAGTGGAGGCCCGGCCGCTCACATCAGCCCCCTTCCCTCAACCCATTAGCATTCCTGAAGGGGTCTCTGGGGACACGGGCAGGAGGAAGTGCACAGATGGGACCGTCTGTGGTCTCCCCTCCCCAGTGCCCTGGCCCCTCCGAGCTCCACTCCATTTCAGCTGCGATGGTCCCTGTTTCTGAAACTGGAGATTTCTTAAGGGAAGGCAGGCCTGGACCGGTAATTTCGAGCTGCCGCTCCCCCTGCCAAGCCATTAGGAGAAGGATTAAGATGATGGGGCGTCAGGGCCGCCACAATTAGGCCAGCACATCACTATCTCTGCAAACGGCATGAGCAATGTGATTTAACAGCTCATTATTAATGGGAAAAATGAGATAAGGACCAGGTTCGGTGTCCGAGGGGAGCTCCTATACCACATTGAATACGTGCTAATGCTCGTTTGCCAGCCAACGCTGACACGGGGGTGAATTCCACTCCTGTCCAACTTTAGCACCCCCGGCCTGGACCCTCCTCCCAACACCACGGGAGAAAACGGGCTCTGATAAAAGCACACTGTCTGCTGTGACCCTCACGGTCTCCCTGAGAGGAACGACCACGTGGGAAGCGGCGTCTGCTGCTTCGCGAAATTGGTTAAAAGTAACAGGTGGCAGCCGTCTTTCTAGGGGCAGCTTCCACGCAGGATGAGGGGACGAGTCGTTTCAGAAAGACTAGCAAGAAATAATGTGGAGATTTCGGGCCTCTCTTAGAGCTCAGTCTGGGGCTCCCACAGTTATCTGTACACAAATCTGTCAGACAGGCTGGAGGCTCTGTATGTATGAGTGGGTGTGAGTGACTGTGTGTGTGTAGGTCAGTGTGTGAGAGTGTGTGAATGTATGAGTGTGTGAGAGTCAGTGTGCGAGTCAGTGTGAGTGTAGGTGAGTGTGTGCACATGGAGGTGAGTGCATATGTAGTGAGTGTGTGAGAGTAAGTGAGTCAGTGTGTGTGAGTGTAGGTGAGTGTGTGAGTGTGTCCATGTGTGAATGGGTGAGTGTATGTGTGTGTGAGAGTCAGTGTATGTGAAGCAGTGTGAGTGCAGGTGAGTGTGTGAGAACGAGTGTGTGAGTGTGCACATGTGTGGGTGAGTGTGTGTAGTGAGTGTGTGAGAGCAAGTGTGCAAGTCAGTGGGTGTTGAGTATAGGTGAGTGTGTGAGAGTGAGTGTGTCCATGTGTGAATGTATGAGTGTGTGAGTATGTGAGTTTGTGGGTCTCAGTGTGTGAGTGTAGGTGAGTGTGTGAGAATGTGTGAGTGTGCACGTGTGTGGGTGTGTATGTAGTGAGTGTGTATGTGAGCGTGTGAGAGCAAGTGTGTGAGAGTTGTGTGAGTGGGTATGAGTGCGTGTAGGTGAGTGTGTGAGAGTGAGTATGTGTGTGTCTGGGGGGGTGGTGAGTGTCCTTTGGGCTCCCCTCTAATCTGCCTGCCTCACAGTGTGATTGATCGCGTCTCTTCCTTGTTTAAAACCTTGCCGCAGCTCCCAGTTCTCTTAGGCCAAAGATCACAACCTCTAACGGGCTGACAGACCTCCCGCCAGGAGCCCTGCGTCCAGTCCCATCCCCATCCCCAGCCACTCTGCCAGCTAACACCTGGGTCCGGCCCCATTGGCCTTCTGTCGTGTCCTTGAACACACGATGCTCTTGCTTGTCTTGGAGATTTTGCCTCTGCTCCTCCTTCTGGCTGAGACATTCTTCCCAGCCTCCTTTGCCCCTTCCGAGCCTCATGCGAACAGCAATTCCTAAGAAAGCTTTTCCTGGGCCCTTTATGTGCCTTTACATCACCCGGTACGTCTTCTTTGTATCGTGTGTCACCATTTTAATTACATAATTATTTGTGTGCTTAGTTATTTAATGCCTGTCTTCCCCACTCCACTGTAAGCTCCACGGCAGCAAGGTCAAACTGCATTTTCCCTGTACTGATTTCCAGAACACCGTACAGGACGACTGGCCCGCATTGCGATGAGACAGGTGTTTGCAGACGTGAACGCAACACAGACGGAAGAGGACACGTTGAGTAGCTTCCGAGCAGGGAGGGTTGAGCCACTCCCCCATTCGTTCATTTGTTCAGTCAGTCAATCACCAAATGCTCACTGGATGCCTCTCACTGCTGCCAGAGGATGTGTGGGCTGTGCACTCAGGTTCCAGCAGTTAACGAGATAGGCAGGGACCAGGCACGAGGCACAGTTCATGTGTCCTGTCCTCTACAGAGTCATTCTTGAGACTTTCGCCTCCCGAGCGGAGTTACCACTTCCTCCTGTATGATCTGTGCCCATCTCCTTACCTCCACCGTGCTTGACGGCACCAGCGTGACTCTCTTCCCCATTGACTGTGGGAATCCTGAGGCCCAGGGCCATGACCTGCTTATCGTGTGTACCCAGTGTCTAACACACTCAATGTCTCCAGCACCACCCCCCGGTGCCAAATAAATGGCCAACGAAAGAATGGGAGAATGACTGGAGCCCCACAAACCACCCCCCATACAGTCAGTCAGGGCATAACCTGGCCCCTCTCCTCTACCCTTTCTCAATCCCCCTGGAACCCCTACTCTCTGTTCCAGCTACGATGACCCCAGCACTCTGGATAACCCCAGGCACACTCTTGCACACTCTGTGTGTCCTGCACAGAAAACCTTACTTCTGTCCAACTCCAACTCATCCGGCAGCTCATGCTGCCTGACCACTTCCTGCAGAATGCCTGCCCAGTCCTGACCATCACCACCTTCACCATCACCAGTCACCAAACCCAGACGAGGTAGGAATCCCTGACATGGCTTCCCATAGCTCCCAGGACGTCCCCTACCAACTGGCTGTCTTCCCCACTAGACAGTAGCTTCATGTAACAGCAACCAAGATCTATCTTGCACAAGATCTATCTTTGCCTGACACATAATAGGCTCTGAATGAATTCTTTGAATGAATGATTGTACAAATACTTGAGTAACAATTGCATATAAAGATAGAATGCTTCTAATATCTTGCCTTCATGGCATAACTTCAAATGCATAGGCATTTTGCTGGAGGCCTTAAAGTGCACATTTGGAATTAATTTTTTTAACCAATTTGCATGTTATCCTCAATATCCTACATCATTCTTGGCTATACCTGCAGTCCTGGGTAATGAGGACTGACGTTAGGAATGAATCAAAGATTAAATCATGCCCACGGCATGTAAGAAAAATGGGTTCTGACATTTTCCAAGTAGTTTTAACAAGGGTTGGAACAAAAGAGGATTTCTAATTAACCCCCAGTTACCTAGGAAATTGCATCCATCATGACATTCATTCACAAAAATATATTTCTTGATTGTGTACTGTGTGAATGATTAAGGGCCAAATATGTGAGTGAGCATATGTGGGGGGCAGGAAGTGAACATGGCAGCATGTTGGGCCTGTTATACAGATCACCCACCCAAGCCCTCACCACCTCTCTGTGAGGTCAATATTATTACCATCGCTTCTAAACTGGGGAAACAGGCTCAGAAAAGTTGAACAATTCTCCCAGGGTCACACTGCTGATAAAGGCTGGAGACAGAAGTTGAGTTGGGGGCTGTGTGACTCCAGACCTGAGCCTCCCCTAACCCTCTGACTCGCACATGTCATAGCTGAGGTGATATGTCAACAATATAATGTCAACGATCCTAACAGCACTGAGGGTATAAGCAGACAGGCCAACATGGTTCAAACTCTGACCCGCCGTTAACTGTGTCTCAGACACATTAACCTCTGGAAGCCTCGGTTTCTTCAACTGTAAACTAGCATCATTACAGCACCTTCCTCGTAGGGTGGTTGTAAGGATCAATGAGATCATCCATGTAAGGAGCCATGTAAGGAGATCATCCACGTAAGGAGCCTCAGCAAAGGACTCTTTTAATCCCAAGAATTGAATGCTTATAAGATAAAGGATGGGGCGAATCAGAAGCCAAGTGAAGCAGGAGTCGAAAGCAGGCTCACTCTACGTAATTGCCAAAGCAGCTGGAGGGCCCAGCACCAATGGGTTTTCATTTTAAGAATTCACTTCAGAAACACGGAACCACCAATGCCCGTGTTGGCATTGCCAGAGAATGACGTTATGTGGGAAGACACACACAGATGACTCGAAAAATGATTCGGAAGTCTCAGGTTCCACTTGGAGACATTTTCGGAATCTCTAACTCAATTGATCTCGCCTGTGTCTTTTTTACGTACGCACAGGAGTGATATGATAGCAAGCTATGTCTAATTAAATGTAAGAGAACTCTTTCAGTAAGTAGGGAGATTCTAAGTGATGAGAATGCATTGTGTCATCGTTTCATTGGCGATCTTTTTTTTTTTTTTTTTTCTGAGTGGCACATAAAATCGCTGTGAATTTTACCACCAGTGGCATCTGAGATTTGATGAAATTCACTAACTCACAGACACTTGGCACATGACCCGTTTGTGAGGATTAGCTGCCAAAAAATGGGAATTCACCCTAAAGTATTAAGGACTGCTCTCCCTTATGTCCCCAATATTCCGCATAGATAATTTTGCTGGAGAACGAGGAAGCTAAAAAGATATGAAGGGAGAAGGATGGCGATAGAAAAGAAAGATGAACAGCAGAGTGCACAGAGGTGTCAGAAGCAATTATTATCCCTATACGAGGCTAATCCTGACAGGAATCAGTATCTAGAAGACTGACCCCAAGACACTTGAAATCCTCCGTTATCAAGCAAAGATTCTATTGCATTTGCCACATAGGTTTGGAAAAGAAAGTAGATTTGAGGTTATTGACAAATTGGCAAGGACTGGAAACAAAAGATTTTTCTTGTTGGCCTCAGATAACCAGAAATATATGACCTTGGGACAGTCCAGTTAAGTGAGAGTTGAGGATGGTAATAGCTTCAGCTCATGAGTGGTCACTGTCTCCTTTGTGACAGATCACATGATCGAGAATGCCTTTGCCGTCGCTTCTGCACTCCACTTACCTCACCCCACCACCGACAGGTTGGCACCATCGAGATTTGGGAGACATGAAAGCCAGTGTGGGAAGTCAAAACAGATTTGGGGAACACGAAGAATTCATTACCTTCGCTGAAAGGACCTTGGCAAAAGTCTCCCACAGGCTTTGGCTTCTTTCCTGTGCTTCTATTGGGCCATAAAAGTAGGAGAGATTTGAATTACAGTTGAAATTTCCATGTGCAACGTCATTGAACATCTTTTTGATATTCAAAGGCTCATTTATAACGAAGCCAAGGTGTTAGCTCCCACCTCCCCGTCTAGAATAATTTGACTGCACAAGCCGGGAAAACACCTTGAGACCTGTTAAACCAGGACTTGCCTGTGGATCCATCGATCACAACCTCACGCAGAGCCCAGGAAGGCAGAGGCTCACTCGGTGATAGACTCCATGCTTCCAATGGGAAGGACCTAAGCTCCTTCCTGCTTCCCAAGGCTTGTACTGCACAACCCCTCCCTTCCCTTCTTTCTCTCCTGGTTTTTAATTCTTCTTTTCCTAATTATCAGTAATAAAACACTGGCCATTCTGACATATTATTTCTTCTACGAGAATTTCTTCATTTCTCCATCCCTACATTGCACAGAAATGACCCCCAGTGCCACCTCCTCCCTTGAGGAACCAAGACGCCTTACTATCTTTAACGTCCACATCATCAACAGCCACCGATCACCTACTGTGTATAAAATCAGATGCCTGGCTCCAACTTCACTGATAAATTTGTAGCAGCCATCTCTTGAGACACATAGAAAGTCATATCCTCTGTTTCTTATGAGACACGGCTGGTGTTCACCAATATCCATGTTATCTTTCTTCTTTGGCCTATTTCCCAGGCCCCTTCCCTCAAGGGAGGCCGTGTGATTATTTTGTACCAATAGAGTGTGGGCAAAGTGACAAACACCACTTCCGGGCCTGGCGCCTAAACCACCTGCATCATCTTTATGCTTTGTCTTCTGCCTATTGACCAGATGCTAAAGATCCAGCCACTCCGGAGAGTGGTCCATAAGGTCAATGATAGTTTCACAGTATGGAGGATACTAACAGGCCCTGGCTGATGTGAGTTCCCTGAGCTGGAAGAAGCCTGGGTCCTCGAATATTTATATAAAGCACAGCCCCCTGCTGTTCCACTTCAAACCATGGCATGAGTGAGAAACACACCCTTGTTGTGTTAAGCTATTGAGATTTTAAGGTTTATCTGTTACAGCACCTAGCACTATTTGCTCTAATATAATTCTGTTTTTTGAGAACTGTTTTCTAATGCAGATTTTATTTGTGCTTAAACATTTCAATTGGATTTGGGATTTTTTTTGAAAAGCACAGATCTGCCTTCGAGTTGGGGGAAATGCAATTTGCCAGCAGTGGTCACAACAGCAAGGAGTTAATATAAAGCTCCCAACTAGATTCGTGGGTCTAATCAGGCAGTCCCCGTGTAGCAAACGGGGACTTCAACAAGTTATGCTTGGTCCACACTTGAGCAGATGGGGGGTTTGACAGAAATTGTGCTGGCATGTGCTGCTCCGAAAATAGACCTGGTTTCGCCTGCTTCTGAACTCAGTTTTAAAACGCAACGGTCGACATGTTCCAGTTCCTCCCTTGATGCAGGTCAGTAGGGTTAGACCTCTGTTCCCTACGAAAATGCACAGGAATTAAGAATCCAAGCGTCTCACACTTGCGAGGACCCTTGGGCTTTGTCTTGTTGCCCAATCAAATGCAGAAATCCCCTTTAGAGCATTCTAGATGGAGTGCCCAACCTGTGTTTGCTGGCTCTCGTCGTGGGGAGCTCACCACTCGATGAAGAAGCATGCTCTAGTGTTGAAGGGCACTGCAGTTAGAAAATTAAAGTGGCCAACCACAACAAGGCCATTCTTCACTCCCACATCTGCCCTTTAGAGGCACCCCCCCCCAAAAAAAAAGCTCAATCCCATCTCTACAGGTTGACTCTTCATGCATTTGATGACAGAACTGAAAGCTGAACACTTATCTTTTTCTGATCTCTGTCCCAAAGTCCTCTCTTCTCCATAGAGCACAACGTCTAGGACCCTTCTTCAGAACATACTCCAGCTCCTCAGTATCCTGTGAGAACTGAAGCTCCAGCAACAGCCTCAAGCCTGACAGGTATTTCGAGCGGACTGGGGCTACCTTCCCGGGTGCTCAGGACATTATGGCTCTCGGTGAGCAGACTCTTCTGCTCGAGAGCAAATCGCCTGAGTGGAAGGCAAGGCTCTCCTCAATGGTAGAGTTGGCTGGGAAGATGAAAGTGAAGATGAGGAAGCAAGAACCTGGAGCTCGTGGAAACCTTGGAACGGATTCGCACCAGAATACGCTTTGGAAGTGTAAGGGAACTCAGGATGACGCAGTTCTAACTACACGGAGGCCTTAGGGGCTCCTCAGGGGCCACAGCCCCATCCCGTCCCATCTTCTTTCTGCTGCTCCTGATCCTGTCCACCAACTGCCTCCCCCTCCATTCCTCAGGTCTGTTTGCGTCTGCTTACTCCTGGCGACACCCGCTCACGCCCATGATGGCTCTTGGCTTCTCCTCCCACCTGCCTCCTCTGTGTGTGTGGCTTGTGGTCTTTCCCAAAATATTCTCTATGATTTAAATTCTAAACGTCCACGGGGAGAGAACTTGATATTTTCATCACCGAATCACCATCAACCCGGTCACGCACCGTTTTAGCAGCAGGCTGCCCTCTCAGCTGCCACCCAGCCTACAGCCTAGTTAGAACGCTGACCAACCAACATGGAGGGGAGGGGCAGGCAATTTCTACACAAGGAGCTCCATCAGGGTCTTACAAGATGGCGAGCCTATCCTGGCTCAGCCTGTCCTATACCACGTCACGAATCAGGTGGAATGACACGTTCGACGGCCGTGTCGCACTCTAAGCCCCCCAGAAAAATCCCAAAGTTGTGCTTTTACTAGCTGCTGCTAAGCTGCCCACCTCCACCCTGCACCTGTGTGTGCAAAACCTTTTCTTCTCGCGATTCGCCTTCACAGATTCTGCCCGAGGTCCCAGGCCTGCAGGTTCTCACTTAATCGAGATTCTGTCTTCTGACACTGGACTTTCTGTCTCCGCTCTGTAAATCCCAAAGATTCCCAAGAGCCCTCTGGGAACCATGAAGAGAGGAAGCAGAACCAGAGGGCTTGAGAAGCACCCAGCCCCGCCCCTACTTTGGCCAGGAAAACTGCTGAACGCAATTAAATTCCAGGTAAGAGTTTGTGGGAACAATGCTGTCTGAAACAAAAGTAAAACTTGAAAACTGCAGGGGCCAGGCCCCTCTCGGGCTTCTGCGCTTCAGTGGCTGGTCTCGTTTTTCAGCGCGTGCACGATCCCCCAGGCCCCCTCCTGGGGCAGGCTGAAGCCAACGGGCACACTCCACCTCCCCGTCGTGGCTCCAGCAGTCCTTAAATGCAGCAAAGAGCTGGAAAAAATGACAGCTGACCTGCTTGCCCCAGGAAGCAATGGCCCGCTGTGTCAATAATAGTTTTTCTTTTTACATTTTTTTTTAAGCAGCACCAATTCAGCCTGGCTTAAAGGGATGAGCTGTTTATCTCTGGCATCGTCTGACCACCGAGGGCAGAGGGACAGTGGGTGAAACCGGCCGTTGGCAACTCCCAGGCGGGAGATGAGATGCCCCTCCACCCTCACTTCCACGTTGCCTTTAGTAATGCTAAAATAAGCCCAATAAAAGCATTGTAGAGATTTAACAGGCCGTGGAAAGAGGCTTTTCCTGCCGTGTCCAGATCTTGGCCAAAGCCTCCAACTAAAGGTAATGGGTGACAAACAGCCCATGTTCTAGAGAGCTGTGTGACACCTCTCAGCAGCATGACCCGAGAGATGGTGAAGCCAGCTCTGAGACCCCCTCTCCATCCAGGCTGCGTAAGAGGAGCCTGGAGCTTCAGGGAGGGGCAGGCCTCTCTCTCTAAGGACGTTTGCAGAGGAAAGGGAAGGGAGAGAAGGGTGGTGCCTTCCACCCTCACCCCTCATTGGGTGAAGAACCCTACAGAGACTGAAGATCCATGCAGCAGGGGAGAATGGCTTCTCACCTCCAAAACTGGTGTGTGTTGAGTTCTAGAAGTTTGTAAAGAAAAAAACAAAACAAAACAAAAAACTCCTTGGCATTAGTGAAGCAGACAGAAGCGAGAAAATACGTGGGAACTCAGCGTGCATGCCCCCAGGAATTTGAAAGCGAACGTAAAATGAAAGCACTGCCAGGCTGAGGCGGCCATGGCAGCAGGTCAAGGGTGCATTGCACCCACGGGACAGAGAACACTGGAGAAGGCCAGCTGGGCTTGAACTGTCTCAGAAGGACCCCACTGAAGAAGGCTGTGGGAGAGGGGCCTGAAGGAGGGGAGCAGGGCCCAGAGGAGTCAGCTGGGGTGGGGGAATCGTCCATGTTGTGGGGGGCAGTGCAGAGAGCTCTGAGGACCCACCACTGCTCGTGGAAATGCTGACTTTGGAAAACCACCCTGGCAAAGACAAGTGGATAGCTAAGCAAGGAGTGCAAAGAGCATCGGCTGCATGAAAAAGGTTCTGCCGTGCTCCTTCCTCTGCCCAACCCCGAGGAGCAGAGCTGGGGGAGTAGGGAGGAGAGGCCGGGGAGAAGTAGAGAACGGAGAACGAAAGGCAGAGGGCACGCCTCCTTCCCCACCCTTGCTCCCTGAGTTCCAGAACAGGTTGGAGCTGATGGGAGGGATAAAGTTTTGTTGTTTAAGGTTTATTTTTGAGAGAGAGCGCACAAGCAGAGAAGGGGAAGAGAGAGAGAGAGGGAGACACAGAATCCGGAGCAGGCTCCAGGCTCTGAGCTGTCAGCACAGAGCCCAAAGCGGGGCTTGAACCCATAAACCGCGAGATCATGACCTGAGCCAAAGTCGGATGCTTAACCGACTGAGCCACCCAGGTGCCCCCGGAGATACAAAGTTTTAAACTGAATATCAAAGTTTTTGATTGAAATTGGACTCGATGTTCAAATAGGTCAAGCTGAGAATTCTTTTTAATGGCTGAAAAGGACTAGAAACTGTGTGTCACCAAATGACAGGGAAGTGAGATACTGAAGGCACTGTCAGGAGAAAAAACAATGTGCTTTCCCATCAGAGCCTCCCGAGTTCAGAAAACTTGAAACACTGGTCTACGGCATCCAACCCTGATCTTCCTAAGCCTTCGATTCCTCACCCATTAAGCGGAATAACAGTGCTCACCTCCTAGAGAGGATTTGAAGACTAAAATGAAAGTGTTTATGCCAACGTCTAGAAAGTGGCACTTGGGGGTGCCCAGCGCATGTCTACCATTACTGAACACGGGTCCCCCTCCCCTTAGTCCCTGAAACCAGTGGGCTTCTAGAACAGCAGGGCTGAAGAGACTGTGGAGAGCCAGAATCCTCTTTACACTATACGTGACCAAACCGAGGTTCAGAGAGTCAGCCAGTGGGTTGATGGCAGAGTCAAAATTGGGACCAAAATCTCCCCCAAAGCCAGTCTTCCTTCTACCAAGCCCCCGGACACTTCCATAATAGCTCAGTGAAGATCGGTTGATTGACTGATTGATTGAGTCATTGAGTCATTGATTGAGTCATTGATCAAAAAGTAACCAGAGGCCTGGCCCCCTTGGCCGTGCCAGAAGCTGCCAGATGCATGAACGCATTGGCGCAAGTTTTCATTCACCCAGCAAACCTTTACCAAGTACCAGCCCTGTGCCAGGAGCTGCGAGTGGAGCTGATATGGATCTGGAAACCACTGTCTGTATTCTAATTGAGCTCCCAATCCCGAGAAGGAAGGCAGAAGGCTCTGAGGTTCTAGAAAGTCTTCATAGAGGGGTGCATGAGCTTGTGTGATGGATGGAAAAGGACGGAGGTCCATTCAGGATTTTGCATGGCCCCTTTCTCCCCGGGCAACCTCTCTTTCAGGAGTATCCAAATTTGAGCTCCCCAGCTCTGTGATCAGGCTGACAGAAAGTCCTCTATCAGCTTACTTTCAAGTGCAAGAACCTTACTCCCCTGCATACAAGTCATGGTTCTTGGACGAGAGCTTTCTCGATACAGATGAAGGAAGGATCACATGGGAAAATGTTTGCCAACAATTAGTTTGTGCATCTCTGCTCATTTCATAATTTAACAGTCATGCCAATCAGCCCTTCTCTTCTCAGCCTGATTCCCTGCTTATAAACTTTTACAGCAGGAGGTGACTGAGTGACAGGAAAGGTGACGGCAAGGCACAGGACTTCCCTCAAGAGAGCAAAGGGAACAGAGCTGAAGGTTTAGCTCCCAGGGTATCGAACTTCACGTCTGAGTAGCACCATTCACCCAGTGATCTCAAAACACTTAGGGGGAAGGACAGGAGCTGCATTTTTTTTTTTTTAAATCAGGTAATCCAAAACTGAATTCAGTGTCGGCGTAAGTAATATCAGGGATAAGCACTTACCTCTTTGGGTGCAAAACCAATTATATACAGCCCAGGCAGTACAGTGGCTTGAGTGTGTCAAGGAGGTAATTCCCAGCGATGGCCAATCGGATTAGCCCCTATCTGCGGCTGGCAAAACTTTCAGTGGCTGTCAAAGCTCAGTACTGGCCAGTAGACGATCCTTCTAAGCCAAAGGCACTGGTAGACAGAGGGCAAAGGCTTCTGTACAAATTGGGAAATGACTGTACTAGGGGAATGGAGATGTACTTCAGAAATAGCACACCTCCGCTGCCCAATTAGTTGACATTGTCAAGCAAGATGACAGTCTGGTCTTAAACCAGAGACTGCAGATCAGGGGTCCACAGACCAAATCTGGCTCGTGTGTGTGGTTTTGTTAGGCCAATAGAACATGTGTATATATTATGTGAGTGAGTTGCCAGTATTAACAACTGGAACGTTTAGCAAAATATCTGACTTCCGCAGTTTAATTAAAAACTTGGAAGATCTCAAAGATTTAAACATATAAAAGGAAACTATCATAATAGAAGAAGAAATCATTGGAGAATTCTTTTATAACCTCAGGATAAAGAAGGCTTTCCCAAGAAAAGGATCCAGAAGCTAGTTTTTAAAAAGTGACTGATAAATTTGACTCCATAAAAACCAGAAACACGGTAAACAAAGTCAAAAAGACAAAAAGCAAATTGGGGGGAAACTACAGTTCACATTCCACAGGTATAGCCTCTCTAGTATATAAAGATTTCAAGAAATCAATAAGTAAAAGATCAACAACCCAGTAAGACATAAGCAAATGATATAAACTGACACTTCACAGCTAATGATATACCAGTGGCTCTTAAACATAGAAAAGATGTTCAGCTCCACTCATAATTTAAAGAAAAAAAAATTACATCGAGATGCCATTTTTCACAGGTTGGAATGGCAAGTATCCAAAACCTTAATAATACACTCTGTTGGCGAGGCTGTCTGCAACTCCGCCTCCAGAAAATTAAACAACAACTATTTTGTGCCATGGTCCAGAAACCATCGGACTTTTAATCATGTGTGCCCATGAGGAGAGGCCCTTCAGAGTTTCGTACCTGCATTCGGAAGATGGAAACACGAACTTTGGGTCCTATTTGGCATTTAATTTGCACATGCCGTGCTTGCTTCAGCAGCACATGTGATAATTTGTACATGTCTTTTGTAATTAGACAAAAGTTCTAGTTAAAAATATGAAGAGTGTGGGGCACCTGGGTGGCTCAGTTGGTTGAGTGTCTGACTCTTGGTTTCAGCTCAGGTCATGATCCCAAGGTTGTGGGATTGAGTCCTGCATCAGGCTCCGTGTGAGCCTAGAGCCTGCTTTAAGATTCTATGTCTCCGTCTGCCCCTCTCCCTATTTGTACTCTCTCTAAAATAATAATAATAATAATAATAATAATAATAATAATAATAATAAATAAGGGAGTTCCTGCAGCATTATTTACAATAGCCAAGATAGGGAAGCAACCTAAGTGCCCATTGGTAGATGAACAGATAAAGATTTGGTATACACACACACACACACACACACACACACACACACACACCCTATATACATGCAGTGGGATATTACACAGCCACAAAAAAGGATGAGATCTTGCCATCTGCCACACAGATACAGTATGATTTCACTCAAGTGGAATCTAAAAAAAAAAAAAAAATGAATAAACAAACAAAAAGCAGAATCAGACCTAAAAATACAGAGAACGAATTGATGGTTGCCAGAGAGAAGGGGGCTTGGGGGGACGGGCAAAATGGACTAAAGGGGCGTGGAGGACCCAGGTTTCTAGTTATGACATGAATAAGTCATGGAGATAAAGGGTACAGCATGGGGAATCTAGTCAGGGATATTGTAATCCCATTGTATGGTGACAGATGGCAGCCACACTTGTGGTGAGCATAGCATCATGTTTAGAGAAGTTGAATCACTACGTTGTACACCTGAAACTAACGTAATAATGTGTGTCAACTACGCTCGAATACGAACATTTGAAAATAAATAAATAAGCTCCAGCCATCATCCGAGCTGCGTGCGCTCTTCCATTTCCTATCAAAAGAAAGAAAGAAAAAGAGAAGCAGCGGGAGGGCCAGAGGGGGTCTAGGACTGTTGCAACTTCACGGTGCGCCAGGAGCCACGCCGAGCTTCGTGCACAGTATCTCACTTTTCCCCTACAACGGACCCCTGCGCGTTGTCATCCTCTTGTTATAGGGGTGAACACAGATTCAGAGCAGCGATGGGACTTGACCTTCTTTGACAGATGTGTATAGGGAGTTGCTGAACAAAGGAGCCACAGCTTGGGACTGTGTGGAGGAGAAGCGTGGTTTTATATGGGTCGTTTTGGTTGAAGGAGAGAAAGGAAATCCAGAAGCTGAGAGTGCCCTCGGCAACTGCTGAGATGCCTCAGTCACACTGTAGCAGGGTGCCATGCCAGAGATTTAATTTGTGCTTTCCTTTAATCCTCTTCCTCATTGAGAGAGGTGCCAAGACCAGTCTTCAACAGCCGCTCTGCATAAAGGAAACAGCCATGGTGAACCCGTCAAATGCTATTGCTTCCTCCGATTAGAGCAGAAAGCACGACTGACCCTTTGCACTGCATAAATCATCAGGTTCCTGGGTAATGTGGTGGGGGTGGGGGGGGCACACAGCACCTGAGAGGGACACGAATTTCCTACTACAACAGAGCGCCTGGGGGAGGAGTCACTCAACTCGTTAGAAAACAAAAAATGACACGACTTCGCACTCTGGGACCGCAAAGAGGTTCTCACTGGTTACAGCCTCCTTGGCTTCCCTCTCCCCATGGCTCGAATCACATTCCTTTCTTGGCAAGTCCGCCATGAGAGACACTAGGATTCCTGCTGACCTGTCCCTCCTCGTTAATGGAACCATTTGTGGGTAGATGCTGTTATCGTTGGCGAGAGACTATCTTTGGAAACCAGCGACTAGAGTGGAAAAGCCAATATTTTTTCTGTGACCGAGGAGCATCCCTGATTTATTTCTTTATTTTTGATGGCGAAAATTCCCAGGGAAGAGTGATGGGGGGACAAGCCACCACCCAGTGGCCCTGGGAAAGCTGGTTCCTTAGAGATGGACAGCAGCACTTCTCCATCCCAGAAACCTCCCTTGTGACCTGGCCCAGGCCCTCTTCAGGGAAGAGACAGCTCTTTGCATCTAGAGCTGTGATGCCAAGTGCTCTGAGCGCTGATTACAGCCACAGAGTAAGGGAGAGGGTGGGCAGGAAGCTGTCAAATTTTGCAGAAAACCACATTCCCAGAGTCTCTCCAAACCCCAACTCGCGTTTCCTCTCACCATTACTCAAAATCACTGAGCTGGGGTTGTCAAAACAGCGCATTTCTCTGAAAGAGCACAACTTCAGTTAATCAAACCTTGCCATATCAGAGCCCTCGGTAACTCGGAAGCCATCTAGCTCCCTCTTTCCCTCTGTCATGAAAACAAAAAGGCAAAAAGATAAGAAAACAATCTCACCTGAGGGCTCTGGACAATAACTTTTAGCAGCTATCTTGGGCTTGACATCAGCAATAAAGAGCTGTAAGCATGGATGCTCAGAATTACAGGCCTGGGGTGCTTTAACATCTTTAATCGTCCAAAAAAAGATTAAGGGCGGGGGTGGGATTCGATATGAGCCTTGTGCTGTATACACTAGAGTATGAACAAGAACTCAGACCTAGGGCGCCTGGGTGGCTCAGTCGGTTAAGTGACTCGATTTCGGCTCAAGATCATGACCTTCCGGTTCGTGAGTTCAAGCCCTGCATTGGTGGAGCTGCTTGGGATTTTCTCTTTCCCTCGCTCTGTGCCCCTCCTCCATATGTTCATTTTCTCTCTCTCTCTCTCTCTCTCTCTCTCTCTCTCTCTCTCTCTCAAAAGAAATAAACTTAAAAAACAAAAAAGAACTCAGAACTAACAACGGTTGATGCCAAAAGGGTTTCCTGGATAGGTCTCTATTATCCAGAACCATCCCTGTCCCCAGGTCTAGCAATTAACGGAAGCGGCACTGAACTTCCCATGCTGGAGGAATGTTTCTTGGCCATTATTCTCTGACATAATGGATCATAAATATATAGAATGCAGAGAAGAGCAAACCACAAGGATCCAGTTCTAGTCAAGGCTATAACCAAGTAGCTTCACGTCCTTTTAACTCTCTGGCTCTTAGCTTCTCTGCCTGATGTGAGATGAGCCAGTTGAATTAGCACAGGCTGACCTTGGATGGGAGGAAAAACAGGGAGGGACCAGCAGGACAAGGAGACCTACCATGCTGGAAGAAGGCAAGGGCATTCTCAAAGGAGGGAAGAGCATAAAGCATGTTATTATTTTCCTCAGATCTGGTGACCCTGTCCCCACTTGTCTTGGATATGAATTGGCTATTCCATCTCTAAGAATGGCTTTCCTTTCTCTAAGAATGCATCCTCAAAGGTCCAGTTGAAAAGTTATGTCCATACTCTCTCTTCTACAAACAATCTCTTTACTGTACTGTTCGAGCACTAATTTGCCTGCATGATGATACTTATCACTTTGCCTTATATTAAAATATTCCAGGGGTGCCTGGGTGGCTCAGTCGGTTAAGCGGCCGACTTCGGCTCAGGTCATGATCTCGCGGTCCGTGAGTTCAAGCCCCGCATCGGGCTCTGTGCTGACAGCTCAAAGCCTGGAGCCTGTTTCAGATTCTGTGTCTCCCTCTTTCTCTGACCCTCCCCAGTCCATGCTCTGTCTCTCTCTGTCTCAAAAATAAAATAAATGTTAAAAAAAATTAAAATATTCCATAGTGAACTGTAGTCTCCTAGACCCATGACTGGATTTCATATTTTGTACCTGATAATGTCAGAATGCCCTGTGCCTAGTAGGTGTTCAAATTACTACAGAATGAATGAATGAATGAATGAGTGAATGAATGAATGAATGAATGGAATCCCATAATGTCTGAACATAGCAAAACTACTCCAGTTTTAATATTTTAAGTATTAAATAAATATTTTTTGTTTGAAATTCTGGCTTGGATCTTCTTATAAAAATACTGGAATAATCCCATTCCAAATTCTATGGCTTGTTTCGTTATGGGTCCCACATGTGACGGCTTCTTATGGAAGACCCTTTAATTTCTGACAGTCAAATCTTCGGTGAGTGCCATAGAGTGCTATAAATGTCCATGACAACATTTCGGCTCAAGCCTGCTGGGAAAATTTAACTCCTCTCTTGCAGCCCCATCTCCCAGGAACCAGCAAATAATACTTAGAGAACCAGTAATCTTTGTTCAACACAAATAGAGGGGGAAACAATACCCATGGCTCCTTAAAGCTGTATATTAGCCACACTGATGAAAGTATCTCATTGATATTAATGTGCTTACAGCTTATTACACAAAAATTAATTAAAAATGAATAAGGCCAGAGCTTAAAATTTTGCATGTCTAATTTCCCTGCCAAAGCAGCTCATACAGTGAATAGCTAAAATTCTAAGAGCATTAGTTTATCACAGAGCAGCCTACAACTCCCATTGCAGATCACTCCTTTCACAGGATAGGAGAGCTTTGGGGCTCTAGAGGTCCTGTGTTAGTGTGGCATCTTTGTGAAGGGGAGTTCTATCTAAAGGGACTTAATGCTATTTTAGGACTCCCAGCTCAAGCTTCAACCCTAAGGAAGTGCCCAGTTATTTCTGAGCCACAAAGATCCCACCCCAGGAAAGATGGAAAAGCCTGTCAGAAGTCTCCCCTGACCCCAGACATCTCTGCAGACTCATGAGTAACTCAGAGGGAGGAAACCCATAGCAAGTCAGATCAAGCTGACTGCTACATTCAGGTCCTCAGTCACTTCTGCTCCCCACCTCTGTTCCCTGGGGGGCAGCCACGTAAAGTAAGAAGATAATGAACACTGGAGGTAGACAGACATTAGTAAACAACTTCTGTCTCTGAACTACATACAGATCCTCACGTAATACCTCCCTCCTAGGCTTGTGTCCAAGCTAAATGGGATCATGTGTATGTTGCATCCAGCACAGAATAGATGCTCAATGAATGCTCCTCCCACTTAAGACAAAACTCAGTCTGAGTTCAGCAGTCTGACAGCTCCATTTATTTCCCACAACATAAAGCATTCACGAGCCCTTTGCCTGTCAAGTCTACTGGATGGCAAACCCTTATTTTTTTAAGTTCATCTATCTATCTATCTATCTATCTATCTATCTATCTATCTAAGAGAGAGCACAGGTGGGGTCAAGACAGACAGAGATGAAGAGAGAAGCCCAAGCAGGCTCTATGCTGTGAGCACAGAGCCCAACGTGCAGCTCAACACAGGGCTCAATGCAGAGCTTGATCCCACAACCTGTGAGATCAGGACCTGGGCTGAAAGCAAGAGTCAGACACTTAACCAACTGAGCCATCCAGGCGTCCCTCCTGGAAGGCAAATTCTTAAAGGAAACGGCCATGTCTCCTTCATCTCTGTGTTTCCCGCACCTTGCACTGAGCCTGGAACAGCTGTTAGCTGAGAAATGTCTGTAGAATGAATGAATGAATGAATGAATGAATGAAAGGAAGGAAGGAAGGAAGAAAAAGAATAGCCAGCAGTTGTTGGATGCTTACCACCAGGGCTTTACACACATTAGCTCATTTGATCTATATAACAACCCTCTGAGGTAGATACTGTTTTACAGTTAAGGACACAAAAGTTCAAAGAGACTTGCCATGGCAACTTCCCAGAGGCTATGTGAGTCAGAGATAAACCATATGAAATTGCCTATACCCCACCTTTAAGAAAATACAAATGAGTCTTTACACCGTGTGAGACAAGTGAAGTTGCAGGTGGGGAAACTGAGGCTCAGAGGAGTTAAGCAACTGGCCCACAGTTCTCGACCATTTTAGACTTACAACATGGCCGTTTCAGATGGATCGACCTGATATTAAAAGGGAAAGCCAGGACTCAAACTCAGGTCTCTCTGCCTGTGGGCCCCTGAGGTGCCACTGTACCTCTTGAATAAATGAATCAGCGAGTGACAGATGAGGGGGAAGGAGGAAAAGAAGAGGCAGAAGAGAGGAGTAAGAATGAGAAGGAGGATGCCCACAAATGCTCTAATTAATCTGAGCAGCTCCTATAAGGCCAGATCGTTCCCATTCGATCTTCTGCATAATTGCTGCCATGGGGACCTGCTGGTCTCCAAACCTGCAATGCCCGGCCAGCGTACAAAACACCAAAGGGCGGCCCTCTCATTTGCACTTGGCCCCAGAAGGCCCATGGGGATGGTTTCCTGCTGGATGGGGATGGGACCCTCCAGCACCTGCCCAGCCCAGAACCCTACACAGGTGGCCACTGGGGCTGGCATCACAGGTGCATTGCTTCCCCTTGCAGAAACTCAGATTGCTCCCCAGGGCAACGGGGGGCCTCTCCCTCCAGCCAGCAGCCCATGTGGCTGGGCAGACCCAGCCCAATGCTCCACAGCCTCAGTCATGGAGGCTTCTTAAAATCACTGATACTCGTGCCACCAGCAGTTGGGCCGGCCCAGCAGAGATCGGGGTAAACCACACTGCTGCAATCCTCCCAGCTGGCACCGCCCCACTGGGGCAATGACTTGCAGAACTGAAATGAGGAGGGATTGCCCCTGGGTTCCAGGTCTGTCTCTGCCTCTGAACACTGCCCTGGGGGAAATCCCTCCTCTCTCTAGGGACAGAGATGGGCCAGCTGTGGGCCTGGGACTTGATCATCTCTTTTAAGCCTTACAACACCACCATGATGCGTGCATAAGGTTTTTTATTACAGATAAGGAACCTGCAGCTCAGAGAGGTTAAGTGACACATACAATGTCACACAGCAAGAAAATGGGGAGTTGGGGTATGACTCCAGGTTGATCTGGCTTTGAAGCCTACATTCTCATCACTGCCCCCATCAGAAATCCTGCCCCTTCATCTGTAGTAAGGAATGATGGTCATTATCTTAACCTCTCATGCTGGGCCAAATCTATCTAATAAGAAAACCTCTCTGTTAAAGGCACTTACTAGGCATCAAGTGTAGGATCAATGTTAGGAGTCAGAATCATTATGCTTTTCCTCCCATCTCAGGCCTCAGTTTCCCCATTGTAAACTGAGGAAACTAGATTAGCGTTTCCCAAGCCTCCACTTCATGACTTTTACCATATGCTTATATCACATATACTAATATTTAATGTTTGTCTTTAAATCAAATTCAAATCAAGTTGTTTTAAAATGTTTAACACCGGGGCGCCTGGGTGGCTCAGTCGGTTAGGCATCTGACTTCAGCTCAGGTCATGATCTCACAGTCTGTGAGTTCGAGCCCCGCATCCATCGGGCTCTGTGCTGATAGCTCAGAGCCTGGAGCCTGCTTCAGATTCTGTATCTCCCTCTCTCCCTGCCCCTCCCCTGCTCATGCTCTGTCTCTCTCTGTCTCAAAAATAAATAAAACCATTAAAAATTAAAAAAATAAATAAATGAAATAAAATGTTTAACACCGTCCTAGGTAATACTATACATGAAATCAAGAATGTAAATGCCCTGGTTATATTCTTTCCTAATCCACAACAAAAGAAATTGACAATTAAATTACAAACTCCAGGTAACACTTAGAAGCACGCCATCAGAGGCAAGTGAGCCTTGCTTGGGGAAAGTGCTGAACTCGGTGACCTCTGAGCTTCCATTCAGCTCTTGCTCTGAGTCTCTGCCCCTGTCTGCCTGGGTGGACATGCATGTGTGTGCTTGGGTCTGGGTCATTCCCCAGACGTGTGGTCTGGTCTTCCACGGTGGATGCTGGCTGGTGTGGAGGCAGCTGTGGGATGAGAACCGGGACCACAGCAGGCAGGCAAAGGAGGCAGAAGTTGATCCCTGAGAACCCAGAGAATAGTTTCCAGAGGGGATGCAGCCAGCGAGGGCTGTGGGGTCTGATCCGGTGCAGGAGACTGGTGAGCATGAAGAGGTGGAGGGCAGGAAAGGGGCAGGGCCCCCAGCCACACATCAAACCCAAGCTCTGACTGCCCAAGCTGTGTCACTAAGGTGAGCAAATGGCCAGCGCCTTCAAGGGCAGTGGTATCCTCAGGGGTCTGATTATGGCTGGAGTCAGGGGATTGAAGGGGAGGGCCCCCAAGCACCCCGCCATGCACACCGTGGAATGCACCCTTCAGTTGCACGTAGCTTTAGCTGGTTTGTTCTCATTGGTGGCTGACTGTCCATTCTTGGGAGCAGAACTTCCTGCTCCAGTTCATTCATTCTACTCTTACGGGGCATCTGTATAGTACTCAGGTCTTTGTTGTTATGAATAATGTTGCTGTGAACCTTCTAGCACAATATTTGCCCTCAGTCCTCGTGGGTGTATACACTGAAATGCAACAGCTCAGTCATGGTACGTGTACGTGTTCAGGTTTAGTGGTTCTTGGCAGTTTTCCAAAACAGGTGCGCCGATTTCCACTCCCACCAATAGTACGTGAGCATTTCAGTTGTCCTTGCCAACACTTGGGATTTTTTTGTCTTTTTAATTTCAGCCATTCTGGTAGATTATAAATCACCCATATTTCGGTTTTGTCCAATCTGCACAACTAGCCCGTCAGCTGATGTCATTTCTCAGAAGCAACGTGGTCTAGCAGAGAGTGCCTAGATGCCGACTCAGAAGACCTAGCCTAGTGTCTGCTCTTACTAGCTTGACGCCATTAGGCAACAACTGCTACTCGTCTTTACAAAGCGCAAACCCCTACTTGAGCCCTCGCTCATTCATCTGTCCCTTATGACACACTGATGAAGGCAGGCAAGGAAGAAATTATTCTCGAGAGCTTGTGAACTGAGTAGCAGACACAAACTTCAGGCCTATTTTCATCTTTATTTTATTGTGAAACATTTTTTAATGTTTATTTTTTGTGAGGGAGAGAGAGAGAGAGAGAGAGAGCAGAGGAGGAGCAGAGAAAGAGGGAGGCACAGAATCCGAAGCAGCCTCCAGGCTCTGAGCTGTCAGCACAGAGCCCAACGCAGGGCTCAAACTCACGAACTGCAAGATCATGACCTAAGCCAAAGTCAGACGCTTGACTGCCTGAGTCACCCAGGCGCCCCAGGCCTATTTTCTCCTGATTCCAGTCCAACATGCTTTCACTGAGCTTATACTGACTCAACTCACTTCCTCCCCATTTCTAAGAAGGTGTTGAACTGCATGATCTCTGACGTTCCTTCCAATTTAAATATGGTGGACTGATTTGTTTCTAAACGTTTGAGTGGTTTACTCACTACATGTAGAAACAAGCAGAAGATCCTTCGTCAATCCTAAGAGGAAACTGAGCCAAACTCATCTGGTAAATCAAATGCCAAATGAAGCAGGTCTTTGTGAGTATAAGCTGTTGGAAAGGACAGAGTGTCAGCAAGACTGAGTGAATAAAGACTACAGTCTGGTCACGGAAATGACGAAATATATTCTGTACACACATTTTATGATTCAGGATTTCTTGCAACTAAAGAGTATCCAACCATCTACTCATCCACACATCCAACCAATAAACCGCCTCCATCCATCCACTCAACAATCCATCCATCCTTCTATTCAACAAGCATTTTTGGAGCACCTGCTCTGCCAGCCCGCACACTAGCTTCTGAGACGACCGAAATGAATCAGAAACAATTCCTGCTCTCAAGAAATTCTCCATTTAGGCAAGAGTCTCATCCTATTATCACCTCTCTATACTGTCAGTTGCTAGAAGGCAAGGGCCTTATCTCACATCTTTCATTCCCAAATCATCTATTACTAAGCCTGGTATAAGGTATTACTAAGAAGCCATTAATGAGAGGGGTGCCTTGGTGGTTCAGTCGGTTAAGCATCTTACTTCGGCTCAGGCCATGATCTCAGGGTTCGTGAGTTGAAGCCCCGCATCAGGCTCTCTGCCGTCAGCCCAGAGCCCACTTCAGATCCTCTGTCTCCCTCTCTCTCTGCCCCTCCCCCACTCATGCATCACTCTCTCTCTCTCTCTCTCTCTCTCTCTCTCTCTCAAAAACAAACTAAAACATTAAAAAAAGAAGCCAGGGGGCGCCTGGGTAGCGCAGTCGGTTAAGCGTCCGACTTCAGCCAGGTCACGATCTCGCGGTCCGTGAGTTCGAGCCCCGCGTCAGGCTCTGGGCTGATGGCTCGGAGCCTGGAGCCTGTTTCCGATTCTGTGTCTTCCTCTCTCTCTGCCCCTCCCCCGTTCATGCTCTGTCTCTCTCTGTCCCAAAAATAAATAAACGTTGAAAAAAAAAATTTTAAAAAATAAATAAAAAAAATAAAAAAAGAAGCCAGTAAAGAAGAGAGAACTATTAATCCCGAAGAATTCTGAAAAAGAACTTGGAATGTTCATTTCTCTCACTCCCATTTCCTCTCTCTGGACTAACAGCCAGGTGTTCAGGCTTCACCTGCTGCGGCCCCTTCCTCATACCAGCCAAACTGCAGAAAGGAAGAAGCAGGGGACTGTTGCACCAACATCCGTTCTCAGCTGTCCCGATGGGTGCAAACTGCTGGGAAACACGCTCTGCCCACATTCCCTGGAGAACCTTATTCATGAGGCCCATCCACATCAGACCCATTGCCCCAGTTTTCTAAGTGCTCGTGATGGATTTCTCCAGTGGTTTGGAAGAGACTCGTCTGCAGCACTTTTGCCCTGAAGACGGCAGGAAAGCTACATGCTCCCTAAAAAGTAAATAATTGTCAGACATAGCATTTCAACAACAAATATATGCGTAGAATATAGTTCAGAGGAGACAGGCAGCTTGCAGGAAGGGGCCATGAAAGACAGAGAAAAGCATTCCAAACTCCAACATAGAGCCAGCCCCCCAGGACCACTGACCTCCACACCTCCAGGGCTCAGTGCTCAGCATTCAAGGCATGTGTCTGCCATCAGATGTGTTCAGGTCCGTAAACATTCTCTGAACTGTTATGTACAACCAGTGGCCGGGTGTCACCCTTGCCCTCTCCCCTCCCTTGCCTCCCAAATGCCATTAAACACTGCATCCTACAAACCGTCTCACCAGAATCCGTCCCCAGCTTTCACTCCTTCCTGCCACCACCTAGGGCCAGCCCACCACCCTCTTCCTACCCGGACTCCCGCAACAACCTCCTGACCGACTGCTCTCCTAACCCCCACCGTGGTGCTCCAGCCACATTAGAGACGGGAATCTGATCACAATACTCTGTTGCCATCAACACTCCAATGGCTTTGAATGGCCCTCAGAAAAACGCTCAAATCCTTTTGATGATCTGGCTGCTGCCTCCCTTTCCAGCCTCATCTCAAGCTTTTCTCCTCTTGACTTATTTTGCTCCAGACCCAGAGGTCTTTCCTAAGTATACTCTACTCTCTCCTGCCAGCAGACCTTTTTACACATGCTGGGCTCTGCTTGGAATGTCCTTTCTCTGTCCCTCATCTCCTAAACCGTCAATATTCATCCTTGAATAAGAGTTTCAGCTTGGGGGCGCCTGGGTGGCGCAGTCGGTTAAGCGTCCGACTTCAGCCAGGTCACGATCTCGCGGTCCGTGAGTTCGAGCCCCGCGTCAGGCTCTGGGCTGATGGCTCGGAGCCTGGAGCCTGTTTCCGATTCTGTGTCTCCCTCTCTCTGCCCCTCCCCCGTTCATGCTCTGTCTCTCTCTGTCCCAAAAATAAATAAAAAACGTTGAAAAAAAAAATTAAAAAAAAAAAAAAGAGTTTCAGCTTGGACAACAGTTTGCCAGCGGGCCCTTATCGGAGCCCAGAGAGAGGGAGTTCTTTCCCAACTCCCATGGCCACAAGCCATGTTACCTTGGTCAGATGATTTCACCCCCCTGAGCCTTAATTTCTTCACCTCTACATTCATGACAGTAATACCTCCCCTTTCTGCCTCATGGATGCTGTGACAAAAAGTGAGATACCAGCTGTGAAGATGCTTCACAAAATGAAGACGTGCCAAGCAGGGCAGACCCCGTAGCAGGGCTGTGCTCTAGAGTAAGTACGATCTCCGGTCCTCTTCTCGCCAGATGGAAGAGAACAGTCTCTCCACATAACCTCTCCCCATTCCCAATCCCTTAGTATATTCCCAGGGCACCTTGGGATTGGGCTAAAAGCCTCTTAATAAATAATAAATAGGACACAATGAGAAGGAGGAAAGCCAGAAGAGACTGACAGAATAAAGACACCCTGGCCAAACACACACACACACACACACACACACACACACACACACACACACACACACAAAATGGCTCCTAGTCGTCCATGTATCTGGGGTCTTGTAATGAAGGAGAAAGACTCTGGATACATTTGGGAAGGGGAAGGAAATGCTATTGATGACATGTGGGTAAAAAATGTGTTCTGGTTCCTATAAGGTCCTTTAAATGCCCCATAACCCAGGGACTTTCAATTCTTCAGGAGTTCAAATGAATTCATAAGATGGTCCGGAATAGGAAGTACCTTTTGCCGCTAATGCAGTGATATTCAAAGTGCAGATCCCAGAGCAGCAAAAGCACCACTTGCGAACTTGTTAAAATTCAGATTTTCAGACTCTCAGGACTCACTTCGCCTTGATACATCGGAAACTCAGGGAATGGTGCCTGAACCACCTGAAAGCCCTCCAGGTGACTCTACGACACATTCAGGTGGAGACCTTCTGAGCTAACTGGCCAGAAGAACATGAGAGAGAGCTGGAGGTGGCATGGAAGCTTCCACAGTTGTGAGCATATGCCCTCCAGCACCACCAACACCTGTTTCCCCGTATTCCAGACCAGCTAAAGGCAGACCTGATGCCAATTTGCTCTGTGCACATGTCCTTGATTCTCTTCGTGGTCAAAAAAAAAAATGATCCCGGAACTCAAATAAAGTCTTAAATATAGGGGCTCAACAAGCAAACAAATATTTATGCCTCCTGCCCTTCCTCCCCTGTTACCTCAGGAAACACTGGCTACAGGCAGGACAGGGATGAATTGCTCAATCCCTAGTGAGTCTAGAAAGTCTCACAATGGAGAGGACAGAAAGCCTATGGGTGATGGGACAAAAATTGGTTGACTTTAAGTGTTTCAGTGTTTATATTTACCTTCACCTGCTAAGGAAGATCCCGTATTGCCATCTTGGTTTTCCTGCTTCCTTCTCTTAAAAAGGAAAGATTTTTACTTGCTAAGAAAGGAACTATATCCACAGACAAGGAATAGAGAACATGCAGAGGGAAGAAAGAGACAGAAAATTCTCGCACATCATGTGTTATGAGATTTGGGGTTTGAGGCAGAGAGAGGGGTCGGCTCTAACGAGAGAGGAGAGAAAAGGGAGCTTTGCCAAGGATTGTGGTAGATGATGATGAGTATATTTGGTGTCTCCGGGACATGTAAGTAATGGATTTCAGTTACTTTTTAATTTGAATTTAATTACTTTAAAATTTTAATTTTGATTGTTAATCCTTGGATACGACAACGCTCCAAAACTGGATCATGTGCTTGCCTCGTCTTCCTGCGGTTACTCGTGCACCCTGACAATCGCAGCACCACTACAGAGCTGTAGGGACAGCTGTACGGACAGCATGCTGTGCACAGAGCACTCTGCCCAAGCCAGGCAGGGATGGTTTCTCTCTAGAGATATTAACAGTGGGTCTGAAAGAATGAACGGAGGTCAGTCAGGCAATGAAGGGCAACTGATCAAATGATAGATGACCTGTATTTCTAATTTTTTACATTTTTTTAATATTTATTCATTTGAGGGGGGGGGGCGGGGTGGTGGAGGTGCAGAGAGAGGGAGACACAGAATCCAAAGCAGGCTCCAGGCTCCGAGATGTCAGCACAGAACCCGACACAGGGCTTGAACCCACAAACCGTAGATCATGACCTGAGCTGAAGTTGGACACTTAACCGACTAAGCCACTCATGCGCCCCAGGACCTGTCTTTCCAAAGAGCAATTTGGTGCAGAAAAGACCAACAGCCCTCAACCAAAGAGCGAGCAATCGTTCTAAATATTGTGGGTAACAAAAAGCACAGCCAGGTACTCTTTGGACAAATGGCATTCGCCTCAATTGTATGGGGAGAATTTATGACTAGAGGACCAGACATCTCCAGATGCCTGAGACCACTATTAAATGGAGTTTTCCAGTGCTGAGTCACCTCTTCTTACCCTTTGCCACTCCACTTAAGAATATAACCCTTGTCTGGGGCGCCTGGGTGGCTCAGTCGGTTAAGCGTCGGACTTCGGCTCAGGTCACGATCTCGCGGTCCGTGAGTTCGAGCCCCGCATCGGGCTCTGTGCTGACTGCTCAGAGCCTGGAGCCTGTTTCAGATTCTGTGTCTCCCTCTCTCTCTGACCCTCCCCCGTTCATGCTCTGTCTCTCTCTGTCTCAAAAATAAATAAACATTAAAAAAAAAAAAAAAAGAATATAACCCTTGTCAGGGTGCCTGGGTGGCTCAGTCAGTTGAGCGTCCGACTTCGGCTCGGGTCACGATCTCACGGTTCATGGGTTCGAGCCCCGTGTCGGGCTCTGTGCTGACAGCTTGGAGCCTTGAACCTGCTTCTGATTCTGTGTCTCCCTCTCTCTCTCCCCCTCCCCTGCTCATGCTGTCTCTCTCTGTCTCTCAAAAATGGATAAATGCAAAAAAAAAAAAAAATTAAAAAAAAGAATATAACCCTTGTCTAGGGTACTGTGTGCTCCCGCCATCTGGATCTTCGGAAAATCATCACGTTCCATCAGTGATCATTTTTAATGGTGGCAGCAGCATTCACTTCTCATTTCCTGACAGCTGGGCCAGGTTTAAAAGAGAACTGAGAGCTACATCATAATATAATGTTATTCCCGCTTTCCAGAGTGGGACTACAGAAAACTGAGGCACTGCTGGTCTGTGATGGAGCCAGACTGAACCCAGGTAAAGTTGGTGCCAAAGTCTGTTGTCTTACCCATTAAGCTCTCCTGACCCTCCACCCTAAGCCTTGTCATACGTTGTCCCTTTCTCTGTCCCCTGCACTCCATTACGATGTTCCCAAGTGAAGAGGTTTCATGTAAGTCCTCACCACCCAGCACAGTGCCTGGTATATACTAGGCGCTCAGGAAACATCTGTTCAGCAATTAATTAAGGGAAAGAGCCCTTCCTGTGTCAAGGAAGCCTGGCTCTACAGGAGATCTGGCCTCCCCGCCCAGTCCGAAGTGTGATGTTAAGACAGACAACCCTACTATGCAGCAGTCCATCCCATTAAACCTTCATTATCCATACCTGAAAGGGTTTTTTTGTTTGTTTGTTTGTTTGTTTGTTTTTTAAATTTTTCTTTGGAATGAAAATATCCCATCAAAGAGTTGCCAGAAACATCGGCACAATGTAGTGGTCAGGAGTCCAGAGGCTGGAGTCATATTTGGTGAGTTTAAATTCCAGCTTAGCTATGTCCTAACTGTGGTCTTGCAGAAGTTCAGGAACTTCTCCATGCCTCAGTATCCTTATTTGTAAAACAGGGGTGGTAGTATCTACTTAGTAGAATAGTTGTGGATATTAAATGAGTTAGTGTTTGGGGGCGCCTGGGTGGCGCAGTCGGTTAAGCGTCCGACTTCAGCCAGGTCACGATCTCGCGGTCC
>NW_024412418.1:31107114-31167460 GCF_014898765.1 Herpailurus yagouaroundi
AAAAAAAAAAAAAAAAGAATATAACCCTTGTCAGGGTGCCTGGGTGGCTCAGTCAGTTGAGCGTCCGACTTCGGCTCGGGTCACGATCTCACGGTTCATGGGTTCGAGCCCCGTGTCGGGCTCTGTGCTGACAGCTTGGAGCCTTGAACCTGCTTCTGATTCTGTGTCTCCCTCTCTCTCTCCCCCTCCCCTGCTCATGCTGTCTCTCTCTGTCTCTCAAAAATGGATAAATGCAAAAAAAAAAAAAAATTAAAAAAAAGAATATAACCCTTGTCTAGGGTACTGTGTGCTCCCGCCATCTGGATCTTCGGAAAATCATCACGTTCCATCAGTGATCATTTTTAATGGTGGCAGCAGCATTCACTTCTCATTTCCTGACAGCTGGGCCAGGTTTAAAAGAGAACTGAGAGCTACATCATAATATAATGTTATTCCCGCTTTCCAGAGTGGGACTACAGAAAACTGAGGCACTGCTGGTCTGTGATGGAGCCAGACTGAACCCAGGTAAAGTTGGTGCCAAAGTCTGTTGTCTTACCCATTAAGCTCTCCTGACCCTCCACCCTAAGCCTTGTCATACGTTGTCCCTTTCTCTGTCCCCTGCACTCCATTACGATGTTCCCAAGTGAAGAGGTTTCATGTAAGTCCTCACCACCCAGCACAGTGCCTGGTATATACTAGGCGCTCAGGAAACATCTGTTCAGCAATTAATTAAGGGAAAGAGCCCTTCCTGTGTCAAGGAAGCCTGGCTCTACAGGAGATCTGGCCTCCCCGCCCAGTCCGAAGTGTGATGTTAAGACAGACGACCCTACTATGCAGCAGTCCATCCCATTAAACCTTCATTATCCATACCTGAAAGGGTTTTTTTGTTTGTTTGTTTGTTTGTTTGTTTTTTAAATTTTTCTTTGGAATGAAAATATCCCATCAAAGAGTTGCCAGAAACATCGGCACAATGTAGTGGTCAGGAGTCCAGAGGCTGGAGTCATATTTGGTGAGTTTAAATTCCAGCTTAGCTATGTCCTAACTGTGGTCTTGCAGAAGTTCAGGAACTTCTCCATGCCTCAGTATCCTTATTTGTAAAACAGGGGTGGTAGTATCTACTTAGTAGAATAGTTGTGGATATTAAATGAGTTAGTGTTTGGGGGCGCCTGGGTGGCGCAGTCGGTTAAGCGTCCGACTTCAGCCAGGTCACGATCTCGCGGTCCGTGAGTTCGAGCCCCGCGTCGGGCTCTGGGCTGATGGCTCAGAGCCTGGAGCCTGTTTCCGATTCTGTGTCTCCCTCTCTCTGCCTCTCCCCCGTTCATGCTCTGTCTCTCTCTGTCCCAAAAATAAATAAAAACATTGAAAAAAAAAATGAGTTAGTGTTTGTAAAGTGCTTAAAATAGTGCCCGGCACACTTAAAACCATCTAAGTGTGCACTGAATACGTAAATCAATCAGCAAGGATTAGACGAAAACCAGTGGACAGAATCAAGTTCCACATAATAGAGGAAAGGGAGGGAAGGGCCCCAATGAAGGGGGGCAGGAGTTGTCTGATACAAAAAGTTTGATAACCTTAGAACGCACCCAGGACTGCCCTGCCTGTTCCCAAGCTCTCAGGAAGGTGCCCCTTCCATCAGTGCCCCCGGAAGTCAAGCAGGAGACATGGGTTAGAAGGAAGAGAAACATTTCCACAGAGGACGCTGGGGCACAGAGGTGCTGTGGATATCCTGGGGCTCTCTCTGTAGGGTCTGGTCTCCTGTGCCCAGGTCCTGGCCCCTCCCCCATGGAATCCTGAATCCTGGCCCAGACTAGAACATTCAGTCATTACTCTCCAACTCCAGGTCAAGTAAAAATCCCAAACTTTGAAGTCAATTAGACTTTGGTTCAAGTCCCAGCTCTGCAACAGATTAGGTCTGTGACCTTGGGTAAGTAACTACCCTCTCTGGGTCTGTTTCTTCATCTTTAGAACAGGGATGAGGTAATAAAGTCTACCACCAAGGGTTTTTGAGAAAATGTAATTCAATAGCAATGGTAAATTCTGGGGCATGGAGCCTGGAGTGTCCTGGGCGTTCTGTGAAGATTTGCTGAATGAATGAATGAATGAATGAATGATTACACAGACCAGAGTCTTGGACTCTAGCTCATGGCCTCCCCCACTCCATTTAGGGAAGAGCACCAAATCACTTGTCCCTTCATCCTTGCCAAAGCCCCCCCCCCCCCCAGACGGGAACAGAAAGGCAGGAACAGAAAGGCAGCTTCCAGGTGCCACCCACCACTCAAGAACGCGTCCGAGAGCTTAGGGGACGACTGGCAGAGGTTCGCAGCTTCCCAGAAAACCAAGTTCTGTTCATGAAAGCCCAGGACGAGGCAACACCTAAATTAGCCTCCGTGCTTTGTTAAGTCTGGAAGTCCCATTTAGTAAAACCCCAGCAACCGAAAGGGGATTCTTTCTTACTTTCTCTTTCTTAAACCCTCACACACCATTCAGCTTTTTTCCTTGCAGAGTGAACCATGTTTCTAGCTTCCCGGAGGCCCCAGCTGACACGAGGTAGGCCAGTGATTTGCTCACCAAGGGATGCTGATGTTCCCAAAGGGGGGAAAAAAGGCGTGTGATTTACATGGCTTAATATACTCATTAAAGGTTTAATTGGAGTCACTTTGCCACTGATCCTCCAACAGCCCCGTTTCTTCCCCATTTAATTAACAGAGTAACCTCTAGCTTCACAACTCATAAAGAAAGCCAAGTGTAAAAGACGGAGCTCTATCCACTTCTCCCTCCTGATCCGACCAGGCAGCTTAAAACCCCAGTGGGACTCACAGGTTCTGGGGTGAAGTAGGGGGGTGCCTATCTTCCGTCTGGAGTACTAACATCCTCAGAAAAAAAGAAGCTGGACTCCGAGTCAGCCAGGCTCAAGTTCAAATCCCAGCTCTGTCATTCACTAGCTGTGATCTTGGCAAGGTATTTAATCTCTTTGGCCTCAGTTTCCTCATCTGTAAAATGGGGATCATAATTAAACAGATAATTCACGGAGTTGTGAGGTTCAAATGAGCGGAACATTTGTAGCGACTCAGCACTGCGCCTGGCATGCGGTGAATGTCCAACAAAGGTTTGCAATTTGCGCTTATCACTGAAGTCACAACTGCGGAGGGCAATGAGTTTTGGGGTAGCAGGAACTGGACGGCCAAGGGACTTCCCAAAGAATGACAAATTGTTATTTTGCCTTATGGAGTCACCAAAGAGTTTCTGAGAAGCCACATAAAAAAATGCCTAACAAAAATTATCTGGAATACCGCACACAATTACCCATACTTAATCAAGTTCAGAATATTTTAGCTGCTTGCTATGGTCCCAATTGGTCAGCTGTCCCTCTCCCAACCTCCCCGCCCACCCCCCCCCCCGCTTCCTGCCCTTTCTCTGCCCGCTTGCAACATGAAATATAAATAATTAATGCTATCCAATTACCTAAGCCAAAAATAAATAAAGCTTCAAGGGTGTATTGGATTTCCACATGAATCCACCATTAGGAAGATGATGCATTCCACGTGCAGGTGTCTGCAGCCCAAGAGCCATTTGTGATGGGGCCGCTCAGTGGGTACCAGGGTTAGTTAAAGCTCGCTTCATTACGGTGGCATCGGGGCAGATGGGAACTGACAGTGCTGGCTTGTTTTCATAGGGAAATGTGCACGAAGTCCCAGGTCAGAGCGGTGATAAATGGGCTTGCCGACAATTTGCTGGGAGCGTGCATCTTGGGGGACTCCGGAGGTCATGAAATGTCTGCTGTTAAGCTACACAATTTTCTTTACTTATCAGTCCCAACCACATCGCAGACACATATTTGAACAATGAAACAAAGGAGGACACGCATTATCAGGCCCCAGCCAGGGAACGGAGCGGCACTGAGCCAGCCGGTGCTGATTGGACAAAGCCTGGGACACACTAAAAGCCAAGTGTGGAAGGGAAGGAAGGCTGGCATTTCGTTTTTAAGTGGCAAGTTGGCGGGCGGGGCGGGGCGGGGGTGGGGTGCGCATGGGGGCTGTGGGGGTGGGGCGTTCTCTACAGAGCACAAGTTCTAAGGGCTGAGGTCATCTATCACCACCACAGCCTGGGAGCTGGTTCCATCCTCCACAATGCAGCAGCAGGGGTCTCTCCACAATGCAAATCTGTTGTTTACAGCCATCCCGGGGCTCCCCATTGTCCACAGGAGAGAGTCCAAACTCCTTAGCACACTTAGACACCGTTCCGCGTTCTGGACCCTGCCTGTACCACTTCTAGTCTCTCCCACACTCCCGCCACACTTCACTCATTCAGATGCCCTTGGATGTGGGCCCTTGCAACACTCTTTTCTCCACTCTTTCATGTGGCTAACTCCTAGTCGTCCTTTATGTGTCATCTGTGACTGGCTTCCTCCAGGAAGTCTTCCCTGACCACCATTAAACTGGGATTTAGTGCTCCCACGTCAGTCTCTCCCAGGACCGCCCCGTTCAGCTGTATCGTTGAGGCCTCGTTACTTTTCCCCGGACTGTACGATCCACTGGGGCAAGGTCTGCCTTATTTGTGGCATTTTCAGTACCTGCCCCATGCCAGGCACAGAGTAAATGCTTGAAACTGTCTGTAAGATGAGTAAGTAAATATGCACACGAAAGAACCTTCACACCAGCAGGATGCAGCAGTCCTAAGTGGGCCGCACGTCCTGCCAGGGTGAGGTCGGGATCCCCGCCCCCTCCTCTGCCCTCATCCGAAGGAGGCTCCATCTGGCACTGGAAGACAGAGATCAAATGAGTTAACAAAGCTGAAAGCCATACAGGACACCAGAAACAAAACCTCCAAGAGGGAGCTTGGAAGTTACCCCAAATAGGGGAGCAGAGGTAGAGATATTTGGCACATGAAGGAGAAGCCTGGGGCCAGAAAGATAAGAGATGGTGCTGGAGAATTAGGAGCAGATGGGGAAGAAGGTGATTCCAGGGAGTTTCCTAAAACAGTCACGAGTACGTGCTGCCTTTATGGGTGTGTTTTAAAGGCCAGGAGCAAATGAGACCCTCTTGGCTAGAGGATGCTCAGGCCGTGAGGCCCACGTTCCCTACCAGGCAGTGGTAACAGTAGGGGTTCCGAGAGAAAAGAAGTTTGGTTACTTGCAAAGAGAAGCCAGGGTGAGGGGAAATAGGAGAAGACTCCTGTTAGAGTCCATGAGCCATGAGCAATGGGCTCCTATTGGCCATGAGCCCATCCCAAGGGAATGAACCGTCCCAGGGAGACACCCAGGAGAAGTACCAGGAAGCATCTGAGCCGGCCAGCCTGGAGAAGAGGGAGCCGTGGCTTTCAGCAAGTTGCCCACTGTCTGTGTTCCCTTTTCCTCTTCTTGAAAACTTACCCCTCCATGGTTTGCTTCGCACCCTGTCGTTCTTTCATGTGCCTTCCCATGTACACCATTTACTCTCCCACACCCCAGCAGTTAAGTCCCTCTGTTAGCAGGTAAGGAAGCAGGGACTCAGAACAACAGAGTCACCTGTCCAGGCTCACCAGCTAGTCAGTGGCCACGCCCCGACTCAAACCGGGTAAGTCCAAACTGTGCACTCCCTCGAGCCCGGCAGGCTGCCAGGCAGCCCAAGCTGCCAAGTGAGAACACGGAAGCCAAGCCAGCCTGGGCCGACCACCGGAAGTCAGCAAAACGTGTTCCACCTGTGCCTGCCTCACCAGGCACCCAGGAGCTCTTCCTGTATATTTGTTTATTTGCGCCCAGCATCAAATTGCATACCCCCCCAAACTCACACACACACACACACACACACACACACACACACACACAATGCCATGCTTCTCCTACTCACCATAGCCCTGTCTTGCCTATCCGGTAAGCAATCCATTCCAGGGTGGTCCATCCAGGTGACAGCATCATACAGCATCCATCCTACATAACCCTTTTGCGGTTTTACAGGGCTCTGTCTGGAGGCCCAATGCCTTCACCCAAAGGCCTAATAAAAGTCAAGAAAACGAGAACAGTCACTGTTCCCTAATACCCCTGCTCTGTGATGGGCATGTGCTCAAGTATCACAAAGAAAGTACTGCCAATCCCATTTTACAGATGAGGGGACTGAGGCCTGGCAAAACTCAATAGTTCATCCAATGCCACAGCTGGGAGGGGCAGAGTAAAACTTCCAACCTAGGCCTCTCTGAACCTTGAACGTGGCTTATTCCACTGTGTCAAGCTGGCTTTCAGTGGGGTGGTGTTTTCAAGCACCTGTGGGTACGTGGCGGGGGTGGGGGCGGTCAGGGGTGGTTTGCTTGCAGCGTGCAAAGGGTGACGGTCTTAGAACAAACACACCTTTTGGTAGCCTCCACGTCAGTCCTTCACATAAGGGTAAAAACAGCCCTGACTACAGAAAGAATTCCGTGGAGAACAGAACCAACCACTACAGAAAAGAAGGGGTGGGGGAGGGAGACCCAGGTGGGAAAGGAAAAGGGGAGGGGAGTCAGTCCGGTGTCAAAACCTGGGTGAAAAACTATCAATATCCTGGCAGGCACTTCGCAAACATCTGCTTCCCTGATTGGTTGGGGGGGGGGGGGACCTAGTGGTCTAAAGCCAGCAGCCTTCGGCAATCCTGTCAGTGAGTATTTCTCTTATTCGTGAACGTTCAGAGAGGCATCAGGACTCTGGGCTCTCCTAGGACAGTGAAGACCAATTCTTATCTTCCAGGGGCTAGAGACAAAATATCTAGGATGGACAGGCCAGCCACATTTGCCTCTGTCCTTGGTCCACACTCCTTGTCCACTGCCTTGGGGAACTGGAGATCCAGGCGGATGGTGCAGAGAGGGACCTGAGAAGGCAGACATTCAGCAATGGGGGCTGTGAAGACCAGACAGACAGCACTCCCAGATTAAAACTTAAAAATAGAAAAAGAAAAAAAAAAAGTCATTTTACCCTCTGTGCTGTGAATCCCTGCTGAATAGGAGTGTGGGCTTAAAATTTAATCATGAATTCATCGGAAGGAAATAAATCACGGAGTCAATGTTTAAAGTGCAAACTTGCTGAGCTCTTGGGCTGTGATCACTCACTTTAGCATAAAAATTACGAGTGTTTTCCAAGAACAGAGACAAAGACACATTAAAAAAAATTTTTAATGACAGATGACATTATTTTTAAATAATCTGATTTATATCGCAGTATGCAGTATAAAAATGTCGCCGTGTTGTAAACCCAGGCTTGGAGCTGCAGAAATTGTATCTATGAAAGATACACAGAGACGCGCAAGGTGCCTTCTGACTGTTGCTGTCTTGGCCTTTCCCGCCCACAATTCAACTAGGAGGCAATGCTTACTCCAGGTGAGGCACTGGGGTTGGGGGGGAAGGCCTTGGGGGGAAAGGAGGTTGCCAATAGTGAACGAGACAGACGCAGGTGAAATCAGGTCTGCTCCCCCCACCAAGTTCAAGCCTCCCTCCTCTCTCACCTAGGTGACCCCACGAGCTCCTCACCTGACTCCTACCCTCTCCCATAAACTCTCAGTACAGACTTATCATTGTCAAACACAACATCATCACAACGCTCATGATGAAAATCTTTCCATGGCTCCCCTGGCTCTCATGAAGAAAATCCAATCACCTGGCAGACTTGTCCCAGGGGCCCTGAGCAGTCAGAACCCCCAAGTGCTCTGTATTCCTTTCCACTCTGGACTCAAGGTTTCCAACTCGTCATCACGAGGCCCAAGAGCACACCGCCATGCCTCCTCCCTCTCCCCTTGAGCACTCTCCAGACCGGCTTCTTTGCTATTTTTCAAACAGATCCAGCCCGTTCCTACCTCAGGGACCGTCTCTCTACTCAGACCAGTGTCCACTTGGAGAGTCACATGGCTCCCTCCTTCACTTCCATCAGGCTCTGTACAAACGTCGCTTGTCAAAGAGGCCTTCCCTACCACCCCATCTAAAATAACACCCCTTCCCCTATCTACATGCCCTATGGCCCCTACTTTGCTTTATCCTTTCCCAGAGTGTTCATGGTTCATCACAAGATACCCACATCGGTTTACCGTCTCCCCATGCTAGAATAGAGGCTTCATGGCACCAGGGACTTCACCCCATTTTGTTCTCTGCGCTATCCTCAGGGCACAGAACAGTGCCTTCCCCTCACATTGTTGGTGCTCATGAATACCGACAGAATGAATGAAATGGATGAACGGCATCCAGTTCTGTCTGCTGTTCTCATAGTGTGCTGCTGAGTGCCTCCTTATCTCTGAACACGTTCCTTTGTGGGGGATGCCCTTCCTCCCCTTTCTATCACTAGGCTAACCCCAGCTTTTCTTTACCCCCGCCCCCTCCTTCTCTGGGACCTTCCATGTCCCTGTGCCTTGGACCCAGGCCTGGCAAGGTGCCAGCTCTATCCTGACTCTATTGCTGACTCCATTGCTGACTCCGTTGCACCAGAACATAACTGTTGATGTGCTTCTCTTCCTCCCCTAGGAGATTCTGAGCTCCCCAGGGAGGAATGTATTGTTTGTTCTGTATATCTTGAGCACCGAGCAAGGGCCTGGAGGATAGTAAACACTCCATAAACGTTTGCCGAATTAGCAAATACATGATAATTACAGCTGTCACCCATGGAGCATTTAGTATTTGCCTGGCAGTACCCCAAGCACTTTGCAGAGGTTAATTCGCCATCCTTTTAACAACCTTAGAAGGCAGGTGCTAATATAACCCCATATTTCAGATAGATAGATAGAGGCACAGAGAGGTTAACTAAGTTGCCCCAAATTCATACAGTGTAAGTGGCTGAAATGAGCCACTGAATGAGCTGGTTTGACACCAGCTCTGGATTCTGGGCTCTTAAACACCACTCCCTATTGCCTTAGTAATGAATGAATGGGTAAGTGCCATACATGTTGGACCTTAAATATTATCCTTTCTCTCTCTCTTTCCCTCTTCTCTCTATTCTCCCTCTGTCATTCTTAGTCAGTCTTGCCTCCATATAAACATTCATACATTCAGTTAACACATATTTATTGAGAACCCCCAATGTGCCAGGCACAGCACTGAAGGCTAGAGAGAACTTCTGTGATATTCTCATGGAACTTCCTATTGGGAGGTTCCAAGTAGGAGGGAGACAGATGCTATTTAATCACATGAGTACCCGGGGACAGATTATAATAAGGGCCATTCATTCATTCATTCATTCACCCAATAAATGTCTATTGTTGGCTTACTATGTGCCAAGGGCCATTCTAAATATTGGGGATGAAGCCATATCTGTTTACACTCAAATAAACCAAAAACAAATAAGCAAACATATAGTCCAGATAATTTCCGATAGATATCAATTACATTACAGGCACAATGAAGGGGAAAGCACCAGACTGAGAAGAAAGCCTACAAGGAACTAGGAAAGCACATCGCAGGGGACCTTGATCTAGATATACAATGACAGAAACCAATATATACAAAGTGCTTACTGTGTTTCAAGTACCAAGCTCTCCATACATCAGTCCATTTATCATTCACACCAACACGTCTGTGTAGTGGGTACCATTGTTGTTTTCATTTTACACGTGAGGACATTTTAGGCAAAGAAAGATAAATGACTTGCGCAAGGTCAAACCACCAATAAGTAGCAAACCTACTGTATCAACCAAAGAAGTCTTGCTCTAGAGTCTATACTCCTCCATGCCAAGTTAACATGTTCCTCTACCATCTAGAGCGGTGGGATTGAGACAAGGCACCAGGAACTGTGTGATCCAGGACAGGCCACCCGCTCTTTGATTTTCGGCATTCTGGGGTGAAAAACAGGGCTGCTGGACTAGATCAGAGCTGAGAGTCCCCGTTGGATGCCCAACTGACTGAGCCACCTGGGCACCCCAATGACCACACTTCTTAAGTGCAGCACTATGGTTTAAATTTTCACTGTGGTCCGTGGCCCCCTAAAAAGCACAGTAAATCACTCCTTCCAGAACGTAGTTAGTGTTCCATGAAATATACCAAGGAACATCCCATGGGTACTTTTGTATAGTTTACACTGTGCCCACTCACAGGAGAGTCCAAATAAATGTCTACAGTACCTTCTGTCTAGAAGGTGAATTCTGGGTCGATCTTAAACAGTATTCCAGATTGCTTCCTTTGATTTGCAATCACTCCTCCTTCAACTGCAACATTGTGTACGTTGAAGATCCAGATACAACCCTCCCCAGCCCTGATGTCATTAAGGCCAAATAAAGCTGAGCTGTACCGTTGTGATTTCATAAACATGCCCAGTAAATCCAACAGTGAAACATTTTATTGGGTGGGAAATGTCATACATAAGTTATTTATTTGCCCATCCAGACGCAAATAAAACAACTTCATGGCATAAGGGTATGGATGGATCCCATGGCTGTCAACGCCTGGTTGACAGCACGGTTAGTGGGGTGTGGTTTTTGTTGTTATAGTTTACATTGATATCACAGAGAAAAATAAATTTGGTCATTCAATGTTCAGGCCTGGAGTCACTTAACATTATAAGCACTTTTTAATAATGCATTGACATATAAAATATATACTTAAAGACAAACAGAGAGAATTAATATTTTATGGGCTACAACCCACAAATGTCTTTAGAAGCATTGATTGCTTCCTAAATCCATTAGGTTCTATTTTGATCTCCAATGGCTGGAGATAGTCTGCTCTGTGGTAGGAGTTATTTTGGTAACACAATAATTTGGAGATGGCCAATGTTTTGGTGACCTTCAGTTTTTGACTCCAAGTGTTAAAGAAGCTCTAATAAGAAGACACAGCTCCTGTCACACCCCTGCTGTTGTCATGATTATATATTAGCTGGTCAGAAGAGAACTGTTCTTCTGTGATGAAATTAGATTAATCAGGCATCAGGCTGATCCAACTAACCCACCCAAAGGTCAGTTTGGAGCTATTTTCCATCAAGGTGAAAACAATGATTATAACAGGAGCAGCCATCATTTATGGAAAGGATAATGTGTCATCCTATATAACCCTAAGTTATATAACCCTATATAACCATTCATGTCATAGGCCAGAAGATGACAGCAAAGGTGTTGTGAGGAAGGGATATCTTTTTCTAATTCAAACTCTCACAAAGGCACTATATAAGCTAGTCATCTTCTAATGAATGGCCTGCAAATCAGAGATCATTATCCCCATTCTACACTTGGAGAGATGGACTTAGGCAGCCCCACAGCTGGCCAAGACTGATGCTGAGATTCAAACTCAGTCCCCCGGGCTTCAAATCCTGTGGGTTGTTTCCCCCGCAGCACAAGCCTGAACAACATATGAGCTGGCCAGTCGGAGGGACCAACGTAACTCCAGGAGACTGAAGGAAGATACCAGCCGGAACAGATGGGAAAGCCAGGGCCTTGCTTCCCCGTGATGCAGGCGGCTAGCTAGAGCTAGCAAAGCCCCTCACCAGAGCCTCCATCTGGAACACGATGAGGACATCTCTACTCCTTTGGTGAAGACAATCCAGCTCCTTCTTGACTCACGATCTACCAGATTCTCCAAAGCTCTTACTGAATTAAACCCTTGCTTCTCAGGTTTGTGTCTACTATGAGAGGCCTCTCTTCAATGCTGCCACAGCCCCTTTGCCCATCCCATCAGAGAACTCACCACACCGGGTCATCAACGTGATCTCTTATTCTTATATTCTCTTATACTTTCTTGCATCTCAAACACCCTACAAGCCTGGGAGTGCTTGAGGACAAAAACTTCTGTTATTTTCTGTGCCATAGTTGCTGACAATTTCTGCTGAATGAATGAATGAGTTCAAATAACTCATTCATTTTCATTTACCTGTCTCACCTCTGGACAATCCAGAACTACATGTAGAGATGCTCTCTCCAGGCCACCCATCCGTACTCTGTCCATCCTTCTTGACTCAGCCATGTATGAAGCCTCCTCTCTCCCCTCAGACTGTCTCCTCCACAGGACTCTTCTATATGCTCTCAAGCAAGCAGCTTTGTGTCTCCAAATGATTGAGGAGTGCTTGTGAGAGAGGGCTATTTTCAGAATTGGAGGCACATATATATGTGTGTTTAACCTTCCTAAAAAGCTCCAGCCCTTCCTAGAGGAAAGCAAAGAAAAGCAACTGACTCTCCTGAAACTAATATTATACTTTATGTCAACTAACTGGCATTTAAATAAAAACTAAAAAAAAACCCCAAAAAACAAAAAAACAAAATACAGTATTGAATACATATTTCTGAAAATGAAAAAAACTGAGATCCAAGTTCTTAAGTAGTCAGACAGATGACTCATCAGGAGCGGATCTGGAATTTGAATTAAGATGGGGTCTCTTGTTCTTTCCAAGACACCAGGCTACATTCTGATTGAAGTGAAATAATGGTCTCTTCCTTGTGACACTTTCTGTGGAAGCCACAGCAGTTCAGTTTCTAGCAGCCAACACCTGCTCAGGAGTGGTTCCATAATTACTCCCCAGAAATGTCACCAGGTTTTATGGTCTCTTTATACCAAGACCAGACTTCAACTCAGATTTCGCACTGAAAGATGTCTGTGTGTTCTTGCTTTGTAATTCAAAGTCTAAAGATTCTCATCCCTTCTTCCATCCATAAGCAAACTTCATCCATCCTGACTACTGGGATGGCCTAAGACTACTTGCCACCTGAAATGTAGTCCTGAGTCCTCCTGGCCAAAGACCAGTGGATCTCCCTAGAAACCTACACAGGACATATAATAGAATGAGGAGTCTGCATCTCTGAGTCTACTGTGATATACTCTTAGGGTGAACCCTGCTCCCTCTGCAGGAGGAGCCCAAAGTTAGAGACCCAAAGTGGATGGAAGAAGCAGAGAATGGCAAGGAACTGTATTTTTCTGATGCGGGTCACAATGCGACGCATCATTTGCTTCTCTTCCCATTTCGTTGGCTGTTCCTTCTTTCTCCTGCACTGATGCTCTTTGTCTTCCTGATATTTTAATGTTGGAGTGAGCACCCAGAGATCAGTCCTCAGATCTCTTTTCTATCTATACTTATTCCCAGTGTCATGGTTTTAAATACCATTTATTTATAGTCTGATGACTTCCAAAGGTATATATCAGGACTAGTCTTCTCCTCTGAACCTCAGACTCCTACACAGCCGCCTACGCAGCACCTCCACTTGGAGGTCCCTAGTAGAGACATCTCACCCTTAGTGTGTCCAAAGTTTAACCTCCCACATTTTCTTCTCCCCACACCTGCTTCTTCAAGTGCATTTCCAGGTTCATTGAAGAACAACTCCATTTTTCCACTGGCTCAGGCCAACAATTTCAGCCTTCCTTAACTCCTCACTTTCTCTCACAATCCAGAACGAATCCATCAGCAAGTATGGTTTGTCACATATTCAAAACATACCCACGGGCACTGGTGTGGCTCAGTCGGTTAAGCGTCTGACTCTTGATCTCAGCTCAGGTCATGATCCCACAAAATGCAAGATCGAGCCCTGCACTGGGCTCTGTCCTGACAGCAAGGAGCCTGCTTGGGATATTCGTTCATTCATATTCTCTCTCTCTCTCAAAATAAATATACTTAAAAACATATCCAGATTCAGTCCACTTCTCTACACCTCCATGGCTACAGCCACTGTTTGGGTCAGCCTCACCGCCCATGAGGATCACCGCAACACCTTCTAACTGCTCTCCTCGTGCCCTCACACCCCTTCCAGGCACCGTCCACACAGCAGCTCAAGTGAATCCTTGAAAAAGTAAGCCAGATGTTGTCTTTCCTCTGCTCAAAACCCTCTCCTGGGTTTTCATATCCCTCCATGCAAAAACCAAAGTCCTTATTACTGCCTATAAGACCCCAAGCACCCACCGCTCTCCCGGCTCCAGTCACAGCGGCTCCCTGTTCATCCTGGAACACCAAACACACTGCCATTGCAAGGCCTTTGTGTTTGCTCTTCTCTCTTCTCTACACACCCTCATGCCTCAGTCCCTCACCTCAGGACTCTGCTGAAATGTGAGCCATGCCCACGAGGCCCTCTCCAACCAGCCTGGGTAACATACCGCCAGCATTCTGTCACCGCGTTTCTAGGCTTTATACCCGCCTTCGTTTTTGTTCCCAGCGCTTATAACCATCTAACATGTTATATGTTTTATTCATTTTATCTTGATTAGTTACTATCCCTTCTCCTCACTAGAGTATAAGCTCAGAACAGGACTCATCTGTTTGCATCCCTAGTGCCTAGGACAGTGCCTGGTACACATTAGAAACACAGAGAGTCATTTTCCAATGAATGAATGAATGAATGAATGAATGGTAGACAGGAAAGTGTTCAGAGGCCCAAGAAACTAACCAAAAATATCTGCCAGTCCAAAGTAGTCCTAAGAGCTTTAGAAATGCCCAACAGGCCAGACTCATGGCCCAGTCCCTGCTGTGCCTTCCTCCAGTGATGAGTAGGAAGGCTCTGGGACCTTCCCTGGAGATTGTCCTTAGGTAGTAGAGTATTTACCCCGAGGAATCTCCAGGTTTTTTACAGAGCTCTTATCTAGAGTTATCTCTGCAAAGAGATGAAACGCTACAATGGTGGATCTTTTCGGATACTAGTACCCTAGAGACACAAAGATTTAGTTAGTAGCAGATAGGGGAAGAAATAACCTCTTGTCCCCATTTCTCTGCCACTCCCTCTACGAGAGAGCCCAGCCACACCAAAGAGCGAGTCAACCTTAGGAGCACCGTCTCCAGGTGGGTGCTGGCACCCGTGTTTACTGCAGAGTTGAACGGGGAGAAGCGAGGCTAGGGTAGGGATACAGGAAGAGGTGGCTTTTTGGCGTACTTTCCCACCCTCCTTGAGGCTGGTTTTACCTGAGTCCACAGCTGTCCCTCGACTCACTCTAGCACCCACCCCAATTTTCTTTAAACACACCCTTTGGATAACAGGCATGGTCCCTTTTGCCCTGGCCTCAAAACAGTGCCTCAAGGCAGACTGGTCTCTCATCTCCAGACGCAGGAATCTGTCATTTGAGAGCATTAACCTGCTACTGAGAACCATTCATGGGATGTTTATTAATGTGAAAATGGCATTCAAGGGGGTTGGCTTCACAAGCTACAGATGCTTCTCCAGCATCTGGATCGGGGCCTGGGGCTTCTCTGGGTGCTGAGGGGCAGTCCCATAAGTGGGGTAATGAGCTGGCTGACTTTGGAGGCCAGCAGATCTGGTTCCAGCCTTGGCTCCACCACCAGCCCGGGGCATGTGAACCTCTCTACGCCTCAGTTTCCTCACCATATCTGGAGTTGCCCCAAGTACCTAGAGCTTAGGATAGAGGAGAGAATGTACACAGAATACTTAGAGCAGGGCCTGCCATCTCTCCCAGAAGCACTGATGGCAGAAGGGGGCTCTGACCACATCTCCCCATCTCTCTCCCGGAGGCCTGGAGGCTCTGAGGTCAGGAGCCCTGTCCTATTCCTCTGTGTCCCCTGTCCATGCACACGGTGCCTGGCACACAGCAAGGCCATCCACAAGGGCTTGCTGAACTGCCCAGAACTGAAAATACCTGGGCTGAGGGGTAGATCCAACCTTGGAGACTTGTAGGAGAGAAGAGAGCCGCCCGTGTGACTACCCAGAGAAATTACCATTCTGGTAATGTCGAGGCTGAAATAAAGAGCTGCTGACGAGCTTTCCAGGTTGGAATCTGACTTCTGAAGGTGGCAGGGAGTACAGCGCGGGGCGAGGGAGTTCTAATTTTTTTTTTCCCTTGCAAAATTCATCACAGACACTCAGCTTAAGACACAGGGGAAAACAGCACTGTGTTTTGACTTCTAATTTATCTTCTTAATATCCACTTCCCCGTGCCCTGGACCAGAGCCAATGAGTCTCAAAGATCACATTTCACCAGCGACCTTGAAAGTGTGATTCAACATCTCTTTTTGCAGGAATAAGATCTTTACACCAAAAGTGACCATTTTATGAGACTGATACATTACAGAGGAGCCAACAGGCAAACCGAAGCTCAGGGTTATTAAAGTCCTGGGAGAAATCAGTGCGCTCTGAAGTCAGCATCCAGCTGTGACTTAAGCAATAGTGACCCAGGGTTCAGGAAAGGTGTTTGCCAGGGGCTGAGATGGTGTCCAAAAGCACTGCTCACCCACCAACTATGCGCATGTCTACGCGCGAAGGAAAGGGCCCAAATCCTCCTCTCCTGGAAGGTCAGGGGTGTCAGAGGGGGACAGGGCAGGCTGTTGCTGAAGAGGGGAAGCTGCACGCAGCTGACACTCGCAGGGCAATTCTTAGTCCCCAGCTGTGGGTCTGACCAGGATTGAGGGGCTGGGCGGAGCTGAGAGTCTGAAGGCAAACTGAGGTTCAGTGGCAAGGGAGGGAGGACCTCCAGTAGGTGGGAGAATGGAAGCAGGGGTGAGGAGTTCAGGGATGGGAGTGCAGAGGGGTGGGTGAAGCACAGAGGGGACTCAGGAATGACAAGCCCGTGCGTGAGTAAGGCCAGAAGCCCTGCTTCCCCATGGGGGCAGAAGCACGATGCACAGGAAAGCCAGCTGCGTTTGAAGGGACAGAGACTGGCCGACAAAAGGGGACGCCAGCAGTGCTAGCCCCCAGGCCAGCTTCTCCAGAGACCAGCCCTCCAGGCATCGTGGAGTTTCTGGGACACCAGGGATGTGCCAACACCTCCCGCACATCTCCCAGGCAGAGGCTGCCTAGGAGAATCGGGAAACAGAGCAGTATTGACAAAGTGCATGCAGTCCAACGACATGCGTCCCTTTGCTGTCACTAGCCCTACCCCGATCCTATAGAGACACTGATATTGTCCTTTCTCCTTTTGTCCCTCTCTGACCCCCCACAGCAGCCAACCTGAGTATCAGAGCTGTACAAGTCCATGCTTAGCATATACAGTCCGGTCCTCCCCTTCTACAGATGGGCAAACTGAGCCCAGAGTGGAATTGTACCCTGCCCAGTCACAGGGCGAGGGTGCAGTGAGGCTGAGGCCAGACCCCAGGTCTCCTGACTTGGAGTCTACCAGTCTTCTTTCTGTGACCTGGAATTCAGGGGCAATTTTAATTCAGGGTATGACTTTGATATATTTTTATTATAAAACCAATGCTTGCTTGTTGTAACAAATTCAACTTAAATACGCATAAATAAAAATAAAATATTGGGGCGCCTGGGTGGCGCAGTCGGTTAAGCGTCCGACTTCAGCCAGGTCACGATCTCGCGGTCCGTGAGTTCGAGCCCCGCATCAGGCTCTGGGCTGATGGCTCAGAGCCTGGAGCCTGTTTCCGATTCTGTGTCTCCCTCTCTCTCTGCTCCTCCCCCGTTCATGCTCTGTCTCTCTCTGTCCCAAAAAATAAATAAAACGTTGAAAAAAAAAATTAAAAAAATAAATAAATAAATAAAATATTGAGATGGTACACTTTCCCACCTACCCCCAAACACACACACCACTGGTAGTCACTATAACAGTTTGGGACATCAGGGGTCAGGAGTCTACAGCCCCCAACAGACACAAGGACAGTACCCCCAACACACACACACATACACACACACACACACACACACACACACACACACACCCCTCAGAGAATCCAATCCTCTCTCCAACAGGCCTGCCAAGTGGTCCCTCAGTCCTGACTTGTGTACTTCCAACACCAAGAGAGATCACTGCTTCTGGAAGCATCCCGTCCACTGATCGATAGCTCTGGTGGTCCGGGAGGACCTCCTCTAACTGAACAGAACCTTGACTACCCACAGGCCTAGTTTAGACATTTTGACAACCGCAAACACACTGCTTCCTCTTTTAAGGAGGCCTTCAAGAATCAAAGAATACTACCCAAAGCCCTCGGAATCTTCTCACCAGGCAGCCCTCACCGGTTCTGTCAGTGGTACCTGCAGGACATGGTCTGGATTACCTGTCCCCACAAACATCACCAGGGCCCCGACCACGGAGAACTGCACATTTGTTGCTCCCTCACCCCTCCATGTTCCTCTTAAAACAAGGCAGCAGTCTCCAGTGAAGACTCATGAAACCCACTTTAGGAGAATCCAATGTCCCTAAGTCCACACACAGCAGCCTAACCACTATGGAAGGATGATGTGCCTGGATGGTTTGAATTCTTTGGAAGAGGGAAGATCTGCTTCAACGGAGAGCCCCACTGCACGACCCAGCCACGCTGCTGCAGAGGGCCCCACCCCACCCATGAAATGTACGCCCCACGGGCCACCCCTTCGCCTAATATTACCCAACTCCTCCTCACCTCAGAAGGTGAGCACCTCAGAAGGGATGCCAGCAGAGAGCCTGAGAAGTAGCTCACAGCGGAGACTCCCTCGTCAGGCGCGGTGCCCCCAGAAGGAAGGAGCATGAGATTCCTTCTGGAAACCCTGCAGACTTCATGGATCTCACGGCGTGGCCCTGGGTGAGCCATGGACGTGAGAGGAATGGCAGTATTAGGGCGTTCTGAATAACGCCGTAACTCTTCACAGAGAATCGGTGTGTAGCCATCCTCACGGGTTGTAGATCAACGGTTGTACATCATGCACCAACCTAATACAGACATCGTGGGGCCGAGGCCTGGTCCGTGAGACAGAATCCCAAGAAGGCTCCGCGCCATCATCACAGAGCCCAACGCAGGTCTCGAAATCACGAACCATGAGATCACGACCTGAGCCAAGATCAAGAGTCTGGTACTTAAGCCACCTGACTGAGCCACCCAGGGGCCCCGCAGGAGGTGGGTATTTTTACCCATAGCACAGATGAGGAAACTCTCAATTCCTGCCTGAGGCCAATGGAAAATTCTCCCAACTTAAGCCTTTGTGGGGGGGACTGCAAGGCTGGGATCAGTCTTCCAAGGCTGGGATGGGGTAGGAAACAAGACATGGTTCTGTCACAAGCACTCTGGGGTGAAGGGACAGAGAAGGGGCGGGAACAAAAGCAGAGACCAAAAGGAGAAAAGTGGGAAGAAAGACGTTGTCAAGGATGAGGCTGAAATAAAAACCGAGCAACCAGTGCGCGGCAGTGGCCTCCAAAGGACACCCAGGAACCCGTGGCAGGCTCAGCCCCTCCTCTCCTTGGAGGCACCCCCCTGCCCAGAGCCCAGCGTGGACTGTGACAGGAGTTACAAGGAGTCACGGGTTCCTCCACCCTCCCGCGAAGATGGTGCCTCCTCGGCCAGAACGTGAGCAGACACACCTGCCTCTGAGCAAAGGGGAGCTGGAGGCAGCCGCCCCTGCAGAGCAGTGGCCTGAACCCTGTCTGGATGTTCTTCTGGAGTGGTTTTGTCAGAAGCAAGAATCCTTTCCATCCTAGGCGGCTGGCACAGAGGAGCCCCTCACTGAATGAATGCACACTGAATGAATGAAGGACGGCAAAGCAAGCGCTGTCCAAGGTAGCAGCGGGTGGACCTATGTGGGGGCTTCCTCTCCCCTCGCAGGGCCGACAATCAGGCATGTGCCCCCCTCGGGTGCAGACACAGACTGACGCACACACAGACACAGGGGACATACATGCTCACGGGCCTCCTTCTCCCTCACTGACCCCAAAGCACAGCACCAGAAGATTCCAAGATACTGTGTAAACCCAAAGACACAACAGCTGCCCACACCCGAAGGTCATGGGAACTGGCTCCTTCTCCCACTTCGCTGCCTGAGAAAGGCTTGCCGCTCACAAGAGGGGTTTAGCAGCTTCCTGCACCTCTGCCCTTACAGGGTTCGTACTGCTCATTAACACACAGCAGATCACACCAGGCCCTTCGCCGTATTCCCAGACAAAGATGGCCTTCCTGCATGCGGTCTGCAGCGCTAGGTGGAGTGTCCCTGTCACCTCTCCTACTTCCTGGCCCAAGGGCTCAATCGCAGCCACACTGAGCCTTTTTCAAGCCCTCCTGCCTCCATTTCCTCTTGACACTGGGCTTTTCATTCATGCTATTTCCTCCGCCTGGGACACTCTTCCCTCCTCTTGTACTCACCAACTCCTTTTCTGCCTGCAGATTGCAGCTCAGGAGAGCTTTATCTCACCTTCCTGCCTGGGTTGACTCTCCCCTTCCTACCCCCCAATGGCACCACATCCCTGTCTGGATGCTCCATTTCTGTGAGCTCCTATGATTACTGTTGTCATTTGTACAGACTCCCAAATGCTATAAGGACAGGAGCCACGGCTACTTACGTTTACCATGATGTCTGCAGGGTCGAGCACAGTGCCTGGAACATAGGAGGTGCTTCAGAAAATACTGCCTAAAGGTATAAATGACTGACCGCCCAACAACCCTGGAAACAGTCGCTACAAACTGCAGTTCCTTGGGTGTTGTGGTTTTGTTTGCAAATAAAAGGTTTTCTTTTCCCTAATAAACGTAGTATCTATACCATAAAGAAAATTCAGAAGTGAAAAATATCTTCTTTCCCACCACCCAAAGCTGTCCCCCAAACAATAAAATCACCAGATGCCGGTGCATGAAGCACCCAGAAGGCTGAGAGGACCCAACTACTTTCCTGGCTGTGACGCGGTCACTGGGAGGGGAACCATGCAGGGGAGTCTGCATTTTAGTTTCCAGAAGAGACCTAGGATGTGTCCTTCCACCTCCCACTGCACTCCCCACCTCCCACAAAGCAGGTCTTCGACGATGCTGCTCCTTAAAGAGCTAAGTGTTCACAGTCCAAATGGAAAGAGAAGTTCCTGAGACCAGAGTCTATGTAAGTTTCACACTTTCGTGAGATTTGACTTAAAAAAAAAATGCATCTTAAGTCATAAATTCTCCTTTTAAACATAACAAATAACATGGAGCAAAATGGCTCTAAGTTCAGCACATCTTAAATATAAAACAGGCAAATTGCTACTAGGAGAGAAGAATAGCCAGATGTATAGGGGAGACAAAAAGAAAGAAAATCCAAACGCAAAAGCCTGCGGTAGTGGCCCAATTACATTGTCTTCTTCCTCACGTTTATCTACAAAAGGTACTTTTCATTTCAAGGAAGAGGAATACATTTTAATTTGACAGCTGATATGATTCCCATTGTAAAATTAAAACACGTTTTGTCAATTTTTTTCAAAAACTATTTTATTGACACATAGAATTTCATGCTGCAGCCAGAGCTCATATTTTACAAGCCCTGTAAACAGACAAAGGGATCCACACCCTCCCTCTAAATCAGCGGAGCACAGCGAGCGGAGTGGAGCACACTGGAAAATGCTTTGAAGATACAGATCAGCCCAACTGAGTGAAAGGTCGCAGTGGAAAACAGGAGCTTCCGGGGCAAGCCGGCAGGCCGTACGTGGGGACAAGGTCCAAGGGGGTCTGGGCACAGTGGGGGAACGTGCCGTCCAGGTCCCTCCAGCACCTTCGGCCCGGACCTTCTGGATGACCACCTAAGAAAGATGGAATCACAGCCCTGTGGTGTCATTCCCTCAGCTGGGGGCACAGGGCAAAAAAAAAAAAAACAGCACAGTCCTCACCTAATCAACCACCAAGGCCCTTTTCAAAGAAGACGGAAGGACGGACATTCTGGGAAAGGGGAAGAACGACCTCAGGCTGCAGAGCTAGATCGTTCAGTTCACAGATGCTTTTCCCGTAACTACGGGGATGGCATATTTCAACCTGGCCCGACGTGCAGACGTGCTCAGTGACGTCAGTCAGTGCTGCCTGCCGGCCTCTGATGGAGCCGCGCACAGCCTGCAAGCGATGGTCCCAGCCTCAACTCCGGTACTCCCTGGGAATCCGCGCAAGTCATTTAACCATGCAGAGCCTCAGTTTCTTCAACCGCAAGCTGGAAGTCTGATGTACGTCACATCGCTGTTGCTGTTACATATTTGTGCCAGGGTGCCTGGCTTTACTGCCACATGGCATTCAAATCCTCACGACAGCCTAAGGAGGTGGGAATTCTGTGGTGGTTGTCAGCAGGGCTTCAAATCATTTCCCTCTCCTCCCAGCAAAAGGTGGAAACTAATTCCCACCCCACCGCCCCCATTTAGGCCAGACTTCAAGACTCACCTCTAATGAATAGAATATAGCAGAAGTGAGATGGGACCAATTCTGAGGCTAGGTCACTAAAGACAATCGGTCTTCTGTCTAGCATCCCTCACTCTCTCTCAGGATGCTCTCCTTTGGATCCAGCCACCATGTGGCGAGGTAACCCAGCTACATACAGAGGCCACATGTGGCCCAGGTAGATCCCTAGCTAACTATCAGCACCAACGACCCAATATGTGAGTGAGTCAGTGAGTGAGTGAGTGACTGACTGACTGACTCGCTGACTGAGTGAACCTCTGGATGATTCCAGCTTCTGTCCGAGTTGAGGCTGAACGGAGCAAAGAAAACTATCCTTGCTGAATTCTGCCCAAATCATAGATTGTGAGCAAGATAAACGTTGTCATTGCTTTAAATCACCGTTGGGATTTTTTTTTTACAGAGCAAAAGATTTCTGGAACAAATTATTGTCACACCCATTTTACAGATGGGAAGACTGAGGCTTGGAGAGATGAAGTTGCTTCACACAGCTAGCAACTGGCACCTGTAAGGACTTGAACCCAGCTGGCAAAGTTTGTACCCACAACGACTACACAGTACCTTCATAGCTTGATTCTTCATCATCAAATCATTGCCTAAAACAGAGTCTGATTAATTGTCACATTTCAGAAAACACTAACCTACATTCTCCATTCCCTGGGCATTCTGGTCAAGAGTTTAATGTATTCCCTCCTTAGCTATTATTTGTAATCATTATTTATTTTTTAGCTTTATTTAAATATTATTTTCTCTAGGAGAACAACTTTAAAATAAACACATATCCAGAATATCTGGTTAATTTGCTGTGGGCTGAGCTCCTGGGGTGGGGTGGGGGTGGGAAACTAACATTTAATAGCATCTATGTGCACAGCACTGTGCTAAGTATTTGTCATTCATTATTCTAGACACACAGATTTTTTTTTTAAGTTACAGTTAGTTAAGATTGAACTCCATGGGGCGCCTGGATGGCTCAGTCGGTTGAGCATCCAAAGTCGTGATCTCACGGTTCATGAGTTCGAGCCCCACGTCAGGCTCTGTGCTGACAGCTCAGAGTCTGGAGCCTGCTTTGGATTCTGTGTCTCCCTCTCTCTGCCCCTCCCCCGCTCATACTCTGTCTCTCTTTCTCTCTCAAAGATGAATAAACATCAAAAAATTTCTTTTAAAGATTGAACTCCAGTGTTTGCTTATATGCACATATAAAATCCTCCTCCTCTACCCATTCTTGCTCCTCTCTCACTGCCCACACCCCAAGGATAGGTGCTAAAATCCCTATTACTTTCTTACTGCGATGCCATTCGCAACACCCAAATTCAAAGTCATCGTCCACTCTTTCTGCTACTTAAAGGCACAGGACTCTTTTCAGGACACACATTAACAGTCAACGTCTTGTTCGCTCCAGTGTCCTCCTCAAATTCAAAGGGTCCTCCCTAATGTCGCTAATAAGGTTTAAACTATCTGATCTCCTTTGAAATTCAGAGTATTCAAAGTCACCGAAGGTTTAACTCGAGGGTGGTGAGGAAGTCACAGACAAGGGCAATTCTTCTAGCAAAGGTGAATGGACAGGACAGGCAGAAGCCAGGCTGCGAGAGTTGGGAACAGGTGAAATGCAACTGGGAAGGGACAGAGGTGAAATACGGAAAAGGAACTGACTGGGCACTGGGCGCAAGGCACGGGATGGGCCAGAGATGGCATGGGGGGGCTCGGATGGGTAAGGCATGGGAGGGGAGCCCCCTTGGAGGCAAGCATAGTGAAGACAGGAGGCGAAGTTCCATCAGAAAGGAGGCAGTGAGCACCAGAGGACAGAGGCCAAGGAGAAACTGGTGAAACCACTCACTTGGTCTGGGACACCTGCGGACAAGCCACTTAGCCTCCCACCCCCCAGCACCTTCATCCTTAGAGGAGGAATGAGACCGGAGCTGCTCCCACGTCTTGAGTCACTGGAAGAGGTAATGTTAGCATCTCTTCGTAGGATGGATGAAGAACCAGGCACAGTGCCTGGCACTTACTCACTGCACGATAAATGGTCACCGTTCCTCAAACCCACCACACTTCTCCCACCTCAGGGCCTCTTGTACATTCTGCCTCCTTTTCCCCAGACCACCCAGCTCCCCTTACTTTCCTCAGAGTAGGCACACCAGAGGTGTGGCTCATTTATTTGTTCTCAGTTATGAGACAGGCCGTCAACCCAGTCTCTCCCCTCCCTGACCATTTGGTCCGATGCTTCATTTCCGCCCACCACCCAACTGAAACTTTATGATGCCTTTCTTTGTTTTGCTTGTTTATGATAGCAGGGCTATCTGTCACATTCCCCGGGACCGGCACATAGTGGGAGCTCAGTGAGTGTTTGCAGAAGGATGGAATTCACATTGATTATTGTTCTGCAGGCAAGGGAGCAGGACAGATCTGGAAGTTCTCCACCAAAGACCGAACGAACGCTGAGGTGGGGAGACAGTGAGCTCTTGCTTGGGAAGATACAGGAGGCAGAAAACTGTGGGTCAGGGACCAGCCGTCATGAAAGGCCACAGAGGGGCTGAGGGAAAGCATCAAGAGGGCCAGAGCAGAATCATTACAGCCACCAGGGCCCGCACAGCTGGGCCCAAGAGAAAGGGAGAGCTACAGGGAGGACCCTGCAATGGGCCCTGAGCCCCCGGAAGATTATCATTTAATTGGACTCCATATGTAAACTGTCCTACAAATTTATGAGCCTGTACAAACAATTGTTTCCTGGAATGTTTGTACAAATGGTGATTACAAAACTCTGGCCAAAGGATAAAAATATCACATGTGGCCAGGGACAGAGAGCAGCCTGGGCCACTGAATAGAAGATGGAGTTCTACCTCAGACCCTAGGCCTCGGTTTTCCTGGTCTGAGCAGCTCATAGGTGAGAAGTGATACAGGAACACAGCCATTCCCTCACTGCGTAGAGCTTAGGCCTGGGGGCTGGGCTGAAGGCTTTCAGGGAAGTTCAAGAGGCTTAGGCCAACCTATCTATCCCACAGAAGCACAGATGAGATGTTTGGGAACAGCAAAACTTTGAAAACTAAAGACTAAATACCCAGAAGTCCATAAACATGTTTAAAGCAACTACTGTGTGCCGCGCATTGTGTTGGCTCCTTCCCATACATTGTATGGCCTTTGACCCTTATAACAGCTCTTGGAGATGCCCGTTCCTAGTTTCTCATGATCCACAGGAGGAACCTGAGACTCAGAGAGGAAAACGGATGTGTTCAGCATCACCAGTCTAGTGGATAGGAGAGCAAGGCTCAAATCCAGACATCCGGAGTCCAAATTCTGTGCCCTCTCTGATAGGCTGCGGCAGTCTCTGAAATGCAAGAGACTTTGCAAAAGCACACTGTGCCGTCAATATGCTTCTTAGCGTGTACAGGTGTGTGGTGAGTGCATTTATTTCCCCGGCCCCATAAGACTAAAGACCCTGTCTTAACAACTCCTACCTCCCTCTGGGACCTAGAACCCTGCCTGTGCACAGTAGCTATTTACCCAATGTTGGTGGAATTGACTAGCCAGTAGACTGACTTGTTACCAGACGGGACGGGCCACAGGCCAGGGCACCCTCCGCTGTTCGTGGATGAACACGTTCATGAGACTTGCTTCCACCAGTCGAGAAAGAAATCTGGTAGGTTCTGCGGCATGCTATGCCCGAAATGAATCTGGCTCATAATGGATTACTGAGGGCAGAGCAAAGAGAGCGTCGCTCTGGAGTTAAAAGGGCCTGGATTCCGATCCCGGCATCCCTGCCAGTGCTATGGCTTCAGACAAGGTATTTAATTGTTCGGAACCCTGGCTCCCTCACCTCTACATGGAGAGAATGCCACCTGCGTGGTGTGGCTGCTGTAGATGATGCATGTAAAATCTGCAACGTGAGGTGTTTGATACACTAGGGCTATTACGAATTTTAGGGCTGATGTCCATGACAGAATAAGATCTCACAGACTTTGTTGGGCCCAGTGTGCCGACACTGTTGATGTTTATTTTATGATCCAACGCTAGAATCGCAGCCATTCTCCAAATCCACCCAAATTCACCACCATGGCCACTCCCCCTCAGATTTCCTCCCGGCCGCAAAGCCGCCTCTCATCTACAACTCAATCTTTCTGTACAGATCCCATTACAAGGCGTTTCAAAAAACAGATTCTCAGATGGAATATGGTATCACATGGGTGTTTTTAATGCCCGGCAGTTAAAATCTTCAGAACCAGAAAGAGGATCAGCAGGGAAACTTTCAACGTCTCCAGGGAGGCTCGACCTCGGAGAAGCCAGACTCGGCACGTCGGATGCAAAGCTGGTCTTTCTGGGATTGGGAACAGCTGGAGAAAGCCATCCTCTTGCAAGGTCTGTCAGAGAAGAGCGATGCGCTCGCCAGGGGAGTCACACATGTCCCGTTATCCGGAGAAACTCCAACATGCAATTTATAATCCGCTGTTTTACAAAGTATTCCCAAACAAAGATTTACACATTGTTTCTAAAACCCCTTAACTCCCTTTCCTTCCATTCCAAAGTGTGAGGTTTTTAGCATGGCCTTCTCAAGGTCTCACCTCCTGGAAAGCTGGCCATGCCTTCTATCATCGGCATTTATTTATTTTTTTCCATGCCTGTCATGTGCATTCAAATCACCTAAGGCTCTTGTTAAAATGCAGATTCCCACCCAGTAAGGCTGGCAAAGGCCTGGGATTCTGCATTTCCAGTGAGTCCCTGGCCGATGCCCTTGCCACTGGTCACATACGAGTGGGGAGGTGTGAGGAATATAGTGGGTACCTAATGCCCGGGGTTCATCAGAGGAGGCGTGACATCAGCAGGTTTTTCCTCTCACTGAGCTTTTCTCCTAAGAACAGAGCTCTTCAGTGAGGCTTTGAACTCAAGTTAAATTACAGCAAAGAGCAAGATTTAAAGAAAATGCATGACTTGTCCAAGGTTGTTACTCTGAACCGCCCTCAGCCACCTTCACTGACATCACAAAGTTCCCTGCCCTCTCTTCACCGTCTCCAGGACTCTGTGGGTCAAGGGTCCTGAAGTCCACCCTTCCCTGGACAGCCAGAGCCCCTGCATTTCCCGCCACCCGGCAGCCTCACTCAACACCCACCACCTACCCAATCCCCCTGGCACTTCACCAGAGGAAGAAAATACTTTTCTGGTTCACTTGGTTGACCACATTGGGAAGAGAAAGAACGTGTCCCAAGGAGGAGGAGATGCGAGAGCCTCAGCAGCTACTCAGCCCCACGTCCCCCTTCACAGTCCATACTTCTGCCTCGGCCACAGGTGATTTCTCCAATGTTCCCCGCTTCTCAGCCCTGGGCCACTGCACCTGCTGTGAAGGGCCTTTCTACCCTGAGCCCCTCCCTGTTTATGCAGCCTGGTGCCCTCACCCATCCTTAAGCTCAGCTCAGGGAAGCTCCCGGTACCCTGGGTCTCAGCCGGCACCTTTCCCTTTGCTGCTCCTCCTTCAGCAGCCTCCATGTCCCATGGCACCAGGCTGGCCTGCGTCACACACGTTTAAAGCACATCGAACAGGATAAGGGAGATTTTCTTTCAATTTTTTAAGTTTATTTATTTATGTATTTATTTAGAGACAGAGTGTGAGCAGGTTAGGGGCAGAGACAGGGGGATGAGAGAGAGAATCCCGAGCAGGCTCCACACCGTCAGCGCAGAGCCTGATGCAGGGCTCGAACTCACAAACCGCCAGATCACGACCTGGGCCAAAATCAAGAGGCAGATGCTTCACTGACTAAGCCACCCAGGTGCCCCAGGATAAGGAAGATTTTAAGTCAGAAATGTGAACTGATGAACCAAACTTGTTTCCCACAGATAGGGCTTGCCAACTTGTATATGCATATGCAGGGTGGTGTGTGTGTGTGTGTGTGTGTGTGTGTGTCCCCACTCAGCACGTGAGAGACTGAGAAAGTGTTACTGAAGAAAAATTCGAAAGGAGACAAAAAAGGATATTTGGGGACAAAATGTGAGTTTCTCATCCTGAATTAACCACCTGTGTAACCTTGAGAACCCACTCCCACCACCTCTTGCCTATACCTCAGGCAAAACAAAGGCCGCCTGTCCTCCCACTGAATGGGTGGCCTCCCTCACCTCTCCCTCTCCCCATTTTTACCACCGGCCCTTTTCATGCCTGATTCTTTTTTTTTTTTTTTTCAGATTTTACTTTTGAGTAACCCCTATACCCAACATGGGGCTCAAACTCACAACCCTGAGATCAAGAGTCGTGTGCTCCACCGACTGAGCCAGCCAGATGCCCCACAAGCCTGCTTCTTTTCCAGAAAATTATTTCTAACTACCATGCCCCTGCCATCGCCTTTTTGAACCCTTCACCTGCCGCCCTTCTGCATCATGGAGACAATAGTTTGAGGCTTCTTTCAAAACTCACTTCAGTTTTGCCAAGTCACATCTCCTCTCTACCAAACCAAGGTCAAAGTTAGGGACACATTTCCAAATGCTGTCCTATGACTCACTGGAAACTGCAGAAACATCCTTGGATAGAAGTCACTCTAAAAGGCGTGCCGTCCCAGTCTTGAAATTCATACTACAGGCCCTGCACTGTCTCGTGTTGTCTCACAGAATCTGTTCAGGGACATCTGGTGTCTCTGTTGAGATTCAGATTCAACATGCATTCATTGAGCACCTATCACAATGCAAGGTTTTTGTTTTACATGATCCATTAAACCAACCACATGAGATAGGTAATACTGTACTCCTTCCAACCAGGAGAAAGCAAAGGCTCAGAAAATTAAAATGACTTGCCCAAGATCATATAGAGAAGACAGTGTAGCACACTCCCCTAAGCTCAGAGCCCTTCTCATTGTAAAGTGATATCAGTTTCGGGGCGCCTGGGTGGCGCAGTCGGTTGAGCGTCCAACTTCGGCCAGGTCACGATCTCACGGTCCGTGGGTTCGAGCCCCGCATCAGGCTCTGGGCTGATGGCTCAGAGCCTGGAGCCTCTTTCCGATTCTGTGTCTCCCTCTCTCTCTGCCCCCCCACCCCGTTCATGCTCTGTCTCTCTCTGTCCCAAAAATAAATAAAAAACGTTGAAAAAAAAATTTTAAAGTGATATCAGTTTCTTATATCAGAATCAAGTAAATAAAGCCATGCCGACTTACAGCTTAAGACTGTATGCATCCAGGATAATTTTCTTATACTGAAAGGTCAAAATGCAGCTATATTTAAGAAGAGACTGAGAGGGGCGCCTGGGTGGCGCAGTCGGTTAAGCGTCCGACTTCAGCCAGGTCGCGATCTCGCAGTCCGTGAGTTCGAGCCCCGCGTCGGGCTCTGGGCTGATGGCTCGGAGCCTGGAGCCTGTTTCCGATTCTGTGTCTCCCTCTCTCTCTGCCCCTCCCCCGTTCATGCTCTGTCTCTCTCTGTCCCAAAAATAAACGCTGAAAAAAAAATTAAAAAAAAAAAAAAAGAGACTGAGAGAGGAAAAAGCAAGAACAGATGAAACAATACCATTTTAATGCCATGCATTCCCATTCACTTCTTTTCAAAAACCTTAAATGTTGGAGGCAAAGGGCAAGAGGATGAAAATGGTCTCTTTTCTGAGGAAGCCAGGCCCAAGGGTGAAAAAGAATGACATGCAGACAAAGGCACCTGGAGACTCTCATTTTCTGGTGCAAAAACACGTTTGTTTGTTTGTTTTTTTCTTCAGTTGTCAGGTTAGTTTTGAGATTGGTTGTAAACTAATACGCATATCTGAGACTCAAGAAAATATAATAGTTAATAACACTAGCTATACGGTAGCTGACTTAACAAGGCTTCACGTTGCAAACCATCTATATGCCCCTTGAAGACATCAACTCTGTTTTATCTATCGTGAACTCTACATGACTGTTAGATCAATGCATGAGTAAACATATTTATCCTGAAAGTTGCCTTATCACAAAAATCAAATGATTTTGAACAGAATGGACGTGGACAGAAATTTACAAACAGTCCTGAACTGAGATCCATATCCAGTTCTCCATATCCTTACCAACTTTGAGAATTATCAGACTTTTTACATTTTGGCCATTGTAATAGGTATGAAATGGTATTTCATCACGGCTTTGAATTACATTTTTCTGATCACTAATAATGTGGAACTCCTTTTAGGTGCTTATTAGCCATTCTTGTAACCTCCTTTTTGAAGAGCTTATTCAAGTTTTTGCCCTTTTTTTTTTTTGTTAAGGTGTCTTTTTATTGTCAGTTTGTAGGACATCTTTATATGTTCTGGACACATAAAAGGGAGTCCTTTGCCAGAGGTATGCATTGTGAACACTTTCTCCCAGTCTGTGGTTCACTTATTCCTGAAAAAGCATGTTGTGGACAAGCTTAAAAGAAAGTCCTATACATCCATCAGTCCCCAGCTTGGAGTGGAGGTAGGTGGGAAGAGAGCCGGTGGTGAGCCTAGCAGCCCAGAGAAGTCTGCTCCTCCACATGTTTCCATGCCAGACGCCTTGTTATATCAAGGCTGGGAGTTTCCACTTTTCATCTTGTGGTCATTAGTCTGTCCAGAGGGTCTCATGGTCACTGGGCACCTGGAGAGTGTCTCAGGGCACATGGAGTGGGATCAAGGACAAGGTTCGCCTTAGCAGCAGCGCTTTTTCAGGCACAGGAAGGAGTAGAAAGATTCATGAGCAGGTGCGTCCATGCAAATAATACCCATAATATTAACCATCCAACAACGAGCACCCAACCAAACCACCAATGACAGCAATACAACCCCATGCTAGATATTTCCCGAGACACCCTGTGTCAATTCACATTTGTCTTTGCCTTTCACACCATCCAAGTCAACATCCACACAAAGTGATAACAGATGTCCAATGTCATGGCAAATGCAGATGAGGCCAAAAAAGGATTTTTATTACTTAGTTTTTTTTTTTCCTTTTACCAACGTAATGCCTATTTACGATAGAAAATCTAGAGAGTACAGATAAGGAAAGGAAAGAAAACAACTCACAACCCCACTCCCCAAAGGTAAACACTTTACTATTTTAGGGTATAATCCTTTAGTCTCTTTCCTCTGTATATATTTCTATATGCTTTTATTTTTATTTTAAAAAATGGGTCCGTGCAATACATACTGTCTTATAATCTGCTTTTTTTACTTTTTTACTGTGAGTATTTTTTCATACCATTGCATGTCCTTCAATCCCATTATTTTTAATGGCTGGGTGGTTCTCAATTGAATAGATGAACCACAGTTTATTTAACCAATTTCCTACTGCTTAAGATTTAGCTTGTTTCCAATTTTTCACTTAAATGCAACACTGGGATAAACATTTCAATAGCGAAATCTTTGAGCATCCAAGATCATTTTCTTAGAATAAACTCCTGGAAGTGGAATTGCTCAGTTAACAGCCATGCAAACGTTTTAGGTTCAGACACATATTGGACAACTGCTCTCTCACCAAAGGGAAAAAACTTTAACATTTACGGAGCTAGTGAGCGTCAGGCCCTGAGCTAGAGGCTTTAGCTGCATTATGGCTAACTCCTCACAACAACCCAGCATGGGTGGTATCGCCCCAATGTCACAGAGCCGGCCTGTGCAGCTCGGGAGGTTGAGGCACAGGGCTGCTGAGTCACAAGCCTGGAACTCCCTTGTGTCTGACCTAAAGCCTGTGCTCTTTCCAACCCCCCCCCCCCCCCCGCCTTCACAACCTCTGTTTTCCGTGGTGGAGAAATGGACGAAGGCACTGCTCAAGGGCTTTTTAAAAAGCTCTATGTTATTAGGGGTGGGGGAAGCTGACTGCTATAATAATATCAGTATCTCAGTGACTTAACCCAATAAAGATGTCCCCTTGCTTGCATCATAGTCCAATGAGGGGGGCGGTCCGGGGGGGGGGGGGTAGGTTGCTCCGTGTAGTCATTCAGGCTCCCAGGCTCCTGCCATCTGTGACCCTCCTTCAAGTCCTCGAGGATCACGGATGCAAAGATTATTTGGGGATGGGGGCAAATGTGTACTGCACATCCATTCGCTCCTATTCTGTTGGCTAGAATTCACTGGCATGGCCCCATTTCACTGCACAGGAAGCAGGGACATGTAATGGGGCTGTGAGCCCAGGAAGAAAACGCAGATACTAGTGAGCTCTAGCAGGGCCTGTCACAGTGTTGACAGCAACTGGGCTTTCTTACTAACCCCCAGTTAATTAGGAAAATCCACAAATCCCTCATTCAGCCTCATATCGACATTCAACGCAGATATCTTAGAGTCAGGAGACATCCTGCGTTCAATTCCAACTCTGCCCTCACAAGCTGTATGCTTTGGGGGCAGGGGGAGGTGATAAGAGTAACAGCAGCTAACAGTTATGGATCAGTCTCTGTATAAATATTTATTCATTTTTGAGACAGAGAGAGACACAGAGTGCTAGTGGGGGAGGGGCAGAGACAGAGAGGGAGACACACAATCCAAAGCAGGCTCCAGGCTCTGAGCTGTCAGCCCAGAGCCCGATGCGGGGCTCAAACTCACTCGCTGTGAGATCATGACCTGAGCTGAAGTCAGCCGCTTAGCCGGCTGAGCCACCCAGGCGTCCTGGAGCATTCTCTATATACAACATAGTATTCTAAATGGTTGAGTGCTCACAATTCGGAGTCAGAGTACCTAGGTTCAAAATCTGGCACTGTTACTTACTAGCTGTGTGGCCTTGGGCAAGGTCCTTAACCTCTCGGTCTTCAGTTTCCTTATATGGAAAATGGAGCCAATATTGGAACCTCTGTCCCAGGTGGTTAGAAGGGTTCAATGTGCTGTCCTTATAAAAGTACTTGGCACAATGGCTGGCAAAGAGCAAACCTTATCTAAAACTAAGCTACTACGGTTGAGATGGTGTGGCAGGCATCGTGCTAGGGGCTTTGAAGTGCTTAGACTTCTTTGGGCCCCAGTTTCCTCCTCTGTAAGGCGGGAGAGATCATGTCTTGCCCCCAGGCTGTTGCTGTGACACGGTGAAGTCATTTACGTAAAGCGCAAGCCAGCATCCGGTCGGAGTGAGCGGCTCCGCGAACAGCAGGCACCGCTAGATTCCCCCACATGTTCCAATTCATCAGGGTCGGCACAACTGCCTCACCCTGCGCTGCTGTCGAAGGTCACTGGCGACAATTCCAGGCTCTCATTCAGTATTGGCAGAGAGGAAAAGAATTCTATAATCACAGCCCTCTCCCGCATTCGCCTCCCGTCCCATTGTACGCGGGGAACATGGTGTTGCCAGCACATTATTCCACTCCTGAGGACGCCGTGCCCTTCCCCCTCAGGCTCCTATTCAGCTTAGATTAAAAAGGCACTGCCTTTCCCAGCTGCCTTTCTGAAATATTCATCCTGCAGACAGAATTCCAGCGCACAAGCCAGCCCCCTCGGAAGCCCCGGGGGCGTCGTGCCGCCCCCCCGGCCCCCCCCCCCCGCAGCGTGCCCACCAGGGGGCCAGGTGGTGATGAGCCCAGGGAACGGCCTGTGGACTAGCCTTGGCCACCACCCAGCAGGCTGGCCCCGGACACACTGCCCATGCGAGCCTTGACTCTACCAGGTTCGGCTTGGTGCCTTCACAGCTCCACTCTGCCCTTAGAAGCCCAGGCAGGGCCTCTCTGAAAGGAACCTCTGTCCTGGCCATCTTCTTGGATCTCCCACCTCTCTCTTTCTCTCTGGCCCCCAACCCCTATTTGGGTAGACATCTTACTTAAGCATATCTCTTTGGCACCAAAGAGCCACCTGACCAATGACCTTCCATTTTCCCTGATGTTATATTTGGGTCACTTATACCCAGATCGTCCTCTCTCTCCACCCACCCCCTCCCCACCACAGCTCCCAGGACACCAGCATGCTCTAGAGCCCCAGACTGCCACCACCCTCATCCCATAATCCCCTCCCTACTTCCAGCCCCACTTTCCCTGGGCCCTGAGTCACCCTGTCCCTCCCTGTCTTTCATGAACTGTTCCACATGCTTATCAGTAGAATGCAGGTGCACAGTTTCGGAAGTTCACCAATGCCTGGACTGTAACTTAATTCATCCATTCACTTAAATATTTAAATAGTTGAATAAATCTTTTAATTAAATATTTAATGAATGCCTATGTCCAGGCGCCGTGCTAGGTGCCAGGAGTATCAAGTGTAATAGGTCATATTCCTGCCTCCGCCAAAATACATAATGAAGGGACAGAGCGATGACTCTAACAATGGGGACAAGCACAGAGGGGAGAAACTCCCCAGCTCAAGGGGTCAGCAAAGGCTTCCCAGATGAGGCCGTCCCTAGCCGAGTCTTTTTTTTTTTAATTTTTTTTTAAACATTTACTCATTTTTGAGACAGAGAGAGACAGAACATGAATGGGGGAAGGTCAGAGAGAGGGGGAGACACAGAATCTGAAACAGGCTCCAGGCTCTGAGCTTTCAGCACAGAGTCCGATGCGGGGCTCGAACCCACAGACCGCGAGATCATGACCCGAGCCGAAGTCGGACATCCAACCGACTGAGCCACCCAGGCGCCCCACCCCCCCAGCTGAGTCTTAAAGGAGGAAGAGAATCAGGCAAACGGGGGAGCACGGCAGACTTCCAGGCAGGGGTATTGGCAAAGACGCAGGAAATAGCAGGTAACCATTATAACCCAGTTTGAACCAGTAGATAGAGAGGTGTGGAGATTGGGGTTACAGATGGGTGGGCCTAAGTGGTGGTTATAGGATGTCCAACTCAGTCTCATTTGCCCCACCTTTCTAGTTTCAGTGCTGAGAGTCCCACATCCCAGGAACGCCTCTCAAGCTCGGGCAAAGTAGGGCAGCTAGTCACCCTAGTCAAAGAGCTCTTTTCGAGTTAAAGAGCTTGGACAGTTTGCAAAGGTGACGAGGACCCCATGGAGGATCATGAGCGGGCAGGTGACATGATCAGATCCGTATTTACAACATGCAGAGAGCCTACTCCAACAGCTTCTGCAGTCAGGCACACGGGCACATCAACAATGGCATCACAACATCAGAGCACATTGACTACTGATACTTTGCCATGAACCTGAAGGCTCTGCCACTTCCTGACGGCCTGCTGTCACAGAGGACATCACAGAGGATTGCTGGGAATGGAAGCCCTTCCCTCTCACCACCCCCCCCCCCCCCCCCACACACACACACACATATACATCTCCAGCAACCTGCTCAGAAGCACTCTGCTCCCGGGGCAGCCCATTAGATGACAGAACGTGGAAATTCCAGAGACAGTTCAGGCATGCCATGGTTTTCCCAAACCAGCACAATTCCTAGCTAGTGTCTTCCAGACTTGCAGAGCCACGGGGATAATGTCTCTAATGCAAGGGGATACCAACAGCCTCAGGAAATCCAATATAGAGAGGATCCCACTATAACAAGCTTGACGGATATCAATATCGCTGTGTTGGTTCAAATCTCATTAAGGCCAAGTGGATTGTTGCCAGAGTGAAGACAAGTCGTACTCTATTATTTATTAGTTTTATTTGTTTGCATAAAAAGATTCCACTTGCATGGTTAATTGCAAGTAATACAACAACGAGGGGGTGAGGAGGATTAGACAAAAGGGATGTCTGGAAGGTAAAAACCGTCACGGCAGTATTTATCCCTTGTGCAACTATCGTATAAGATATTAATTATATAACTTTATTATAAATGTCTATAATTATAGACACGGTAGCTACCCAAGATACTAATTAAATCTGTCTTTTAAGATGTTCTGTTGGTGATTTGGAAGGGCCTGTTCAATTCTTGGTGCTGGTGGAGGCAGGAAGTGCTCCCTGGGAAAGCGCTGCGGGCAGGCGAGCAGAGAGCTCCTGCGAAGGGGTCTGCATGCAGAAGGCAAAGCCATAAGGAAGATACGTGGGACTCGGGGGAGGGCCCGGCAAAGTTCAGGCAGTCTGAAGTCAGACAGAGAAAAAGCCCTTGAGAAGCACACACGGGGCTGAGGTCAGTACCCCAGGGACATGGCCAGGTCAGAGCGACGCTGGGGGAGAGAGGCCTCAGGGCAGTGGAGGAGGCCATGCCCAGCAGGTGCTGGGGTCCAAGGTGGTTCTCACTGACCCATCTCTCCCCTTTTCCTCCATAGTAGCCACTCAGAAGTCTGCTTCAGGACGTAACAGGGAACCAGAAAGAAGATGGACATTTTCTAGTGAGTCGAGTGTGAGGTACAAATTTCATCCAGATCTCACTAGGAATTTTCCCGATCACTGTCACGGCTCCGTAGCACCCCATCCCCACTACCTGTCTTCCTCTCCGGTAATAGACTTTGTTCTCACTCTCTAAATAGGTCTCTCTCCAACCCTCTTGGCTTCTCCACCCTGTTCCCAGGACTTCAGTGTCCTTGCTCCCTGCTCCCCCTCCATCTAGCCTGCCTGACCGTGAACCACACTGCAAGTTTCCAGTCCTTTCCACTACTGGCTGCATGAGTCTATGCAGCCAACCTCACTTGCCCACCACAGAGCCCCACCTCTCCTCCTTCATCAAGACTCAGTTTGGGTGGCAGCCTATCCAGGAAACATCTCTGCCCCCCATCTCTGCACACACTGGGAAAAGAACTCAAGAGAGGTTGAGCAATTTGCCTTAGATCATGCAGCTGACAAAGGGTGAAGTCAGGGCTGAACTCAGGCCCATGGGCATCCACAGAGACATGTGCCTGGCACTGGGCCTGGGTTGAGAAACCAGGAAAATACAACAAAGGCCCTGCCCTCAAGGAGCTCAGAGGCTGGTCTGGCCAACATCCTGGGAGAACCGTCTTAGCAGTGCCTGGAGTGTGTGGATTGATCATCTACTCTTTAGGAGCAGAAATGCACAATCAAAGGGAGTGTCCAGCCTGCTCTGAGCCAGGCACCTTGAGGCTCTGGCAGGGACGAAGTCAGCTTTTACAAAAGGGAGCGTCTCCTCTGCCAGGGACCCCTCCTGCCCACCCCCGCCCAGCTCTCCATCTGCCGTTTAAAAAGCCAATCCGAACGAGATGCTTTTATCACGACCAGCCCTATCATAGCAAATAGCGAGACGGGGCTCTTCATTAAAGGCGCGTGCTGATCCCGCGAGTGGCGTCTATCAGCGATTCAGTGCGTGCACACGGCGCCACCACCCTGCGCCTGCCAGGGAACTGATAAGGTGCCTCTCGTTGGGTTTTGACAAGCAGCAGCTTGGGAAGCCACGCCAGGGGCCCCACAGAGCCAGAGGCATGTTGCCAAGGAATAAACTCAGGGGTAGAGGAACAAAGACCAAAGCAAAACCCCAAAGCAATGAAGACCGGACGTGAGAACGAAGCAGGCACCCCCAGGAAGCCCAGCCCCTGTTTTCCGATGGCCTGAAAGAGTCCGCTGCAACTTGGAAATGGAAATAAAAATGACATGTGCAGACGGGCCAGGTCTGTGACAGCCGAGGCGGGGGGGAGAAACGTGTTTGTGGTACACATCACTTCACTGCACATGGAGCCTGTCTCACACACACGCTCTCTGAAACCCTCCCCTCCCTCCCCAGAGATGGGCTGTTTGTTCCAGGCCCAGACAGCTCCGCCTTGTCAAATGATGCCTCCTCTGATCTTCCACCTGCCCCCACAGCCTCACCATCTTAATCTATTCAAAAGGCTGTTACCCAAATGAACCTTCACACACTTCCCATCATTCCTCTCCTCAAGCTGTTATACCCCCAGCTCCTGGCTCCTTCAACTTACACCAGCAAAGGGGCGCCTGGGTGGCTCAGTCAGTTGAACGTCCGACTTTGGCTCAGGTCACGATCTCACAGTTCATGGGTTCGAGCCCCGCGTCAGGCTCTGTGCTGACAGCTCAGAGCCTGGAGCCTGCTTCAGATTCCATCTCTCTCTCTCTTTCTCTCTCTGCCTGTGTCTCTCTCTTTCTCTGCCCCTCCCCCACTCGGGCTCTAGTCTCTCGCTCTCTGTCAAAAATAAACATTTAAAACAATTTTTAAAAACAAAAAGCTTACACCAGCAAAAAATGCCTCTTCCGTTTTCCCAAAGGAATGAAATGCAATTGAAATCCCGGCAGTCTTGATGGAATGACAGAACCCTTGTCCTGGGAAGCAGGAAACCTGGCTTGTCATTTTCAGTACGTCCTTTAACCTCTCTGGGCCTTGAGAGTTTTGTCTGTATAGTGGGCATGGCAATACTTTATTCTGAATACCCAAACCGTTTTTGGAAACCTTTTCCAATTCAAAGGTCTATCATCAAACCAAGCCCATAGCACCCCATTTTCATTCACACATTCTACATGCTAGGAACACAGAGGGAAGACGTATGGTCCCTCTTCCATAGAGCCCACGCCTAGTGGAGAATCAAGCATGCAAACATCCAAACATGGTTTGTGGGATGAACATGCTGTAGCCTGGGGCTCCGTGGGAACTGAGAAGGGTTTCTGTATCTGCCTGGGAACAGGCAGAACAGGGCAGGGGGTGAGTTAGAGGTTAGCGGATGGACAAGATGGGCAAAGGCATTCCAGGCAGGCCAAATGAGGAAGAGCCAGTGTAGGCATGAGCCTATCCTGCCAAGTTCCCTGACAACACTCCTATCCGCCCTGTTCTCGTTGCCTGCTTGGGACATCACGTGTCAGTTTTTTTAAAGATCCAACTCCTATATACCACTGGTAAGAAAGCAAGACAACAGAACCAGATCTCCCAATTCTTGGCTGGTGGACTTTCTCCATCCCATGTGTTGACAGGCTTCTCTGGGCCACCTTGTCACTCCAAGTTCCCTCGCTGGGAATGCTCTTCCTTCCTGAACTATCTCCACCCCACTACTTTCTTCACAACTGAGCTCCACTAAGAGCGATATAATGGGAAGGCAGAAAAGCGGTGCATAGGAAACATACCACTCCGGGAAATAAATGCTTGTTAAATACACTGAGTTAGCTTTCCCTGACTACCAGCCCAGGCCGGGAATCCTTCCTCTGCTTTTCCAGAGCCCTGATGCTAATGCCTGAGCACCTGTCATACTTGACTATAATTATCCTTCCATTCACTCACTGTCTTCCGTGCCAAACTGGAGTTCCAGACAGCATCAGGTATACAATGGGTGCTTAATGAATGGTTTGGGATGGATAGATGGATGGATGGGTGATGGATGATGGGTGATGGATGGATGGTGGATGGATGGATGGATGCCAGGCAGGCACATGGATGGGCAATCAAACAACCTCTCTCTTTGTAGGACAGTGTGAGATTATAGGAAGAATTTGAAGCAGAAACGAAAGGACCTGGGTTCAAGTGCAGCTCCACCACTTGTGGGCAGTATGGCTCTGGATGAGTCTCCCACCCCTCAGAACCTCAGGCTCCTCTTCTGTGCTAGGGGAATCTGAATGTACCCAACCTAGGGTTGTCACGAGATCTGAATGTGACCATAAATATGAAGGTGCTTTGCAAACTCCTGAGTGTTGCGTACATGTCACCTGCTTTTGCCAATTAGGACGCCCAAGACGGCAAGCAAAAGAAAATCCGTTGTAACCTAGCTTAAACGAGGAAACGTGTTGGCTCACGTAACCAGAAATGCACAACTCGGAAACATTTGGAGCAGGAAATGACTACAGAAAGTAGAAAAACGTGATTTTTCTTAAAATCATCTCCACAAACTCGCCCTTTTCCTCCATGATATGCCGGGCTTCAAAACACCAAGCTTTTAGCGTCGCACCCTATCTGAATGAGAACTAAGGCTTCCTGTAAGAAAAGTCTGTGGCTGTACTGTAGCCATCTGCTTAAGCAACAGGTCAAGCCTAGAGACCTTCAGTCCTTTGGCCTAGTCTCTCGTGGAATCCCCTTCAACTCCCCTGTCAGGATAGTTACAGTGATATTTGTGTTTTTAATAAAAATGAATCTTCTGGGGAAAGGCTGATAAAATATTCGTAAGCACACACACACCCACCATCAGCACTTGCAGACTAAACAATAAGGAGCTACGGGAATGCCCAGAGATAATAACACCGGATTCTTTTGTTGAGACCTTCCAGGGGATCTTAGTGTGTTACTAGGTAGGGATGACAGGACCTGAACGCCCGCACAGATGAAGGCACGGGGCTTTCGTGTAATTGTGTAGATTAATGCAGATCCAGTCACGCCACAGCATCCGACGGGTCGTGCACAGAGACTGCCAACTGTACCCCCAGAACAGCACCGGTTGATGGAAGCTTCTAATATCTCATTTTATAGGAAGGCAAGGCTGGGAGAACAGTAAATTCAGACTGATGCACAGCAAGAGCTGAGATTGGAGGGGCGCAGAGGGAGTAGCTATTGAAATGCTAGCACTAGGAAAAGAACAACCCCGAAGAATTTTGCTGCAATGGAAGGAAAGCAAACAGCAATGCACCGCCAGCTTTCTCGATGCATGGCTTCTGGTCTGTGCCCACCCTCCTCTAGGATGGATTCTGACATGTCTGATTTTGAGCAGCTGCAGCAAGGAAATAGTGCTCCTGCAGGCATCGTCTGCCATAATGTCATGAAGATTCTTTACCCAGATGTGTAGAGGGGATCGTGGACAGCAACAACTAGCTGCCACCAGCCAAGAATTTGGACAAATGGATCTTTACCGAGTGGCTCCAGGAAGCCGGGCTTGGGCTAAAACGTGGAAGTGTCATTGTCGAGGAGGAGCTTTCAATGTGGCCAGAGAGGCTCACATCAGGGTCCTCGTCCTGATCCAAAGGCTTGGGTGACTCAGGCAGCATCCAGCCAGGAGGAACAGATACAATCAAAGTCCGTCTTTGTGTGCCTCCAGAGAACTGCCAGTCAGAAGGGAGGTGGAGCAAGGTCTAGATAGAGAGACTGGGACAGGCATCAAATCCAAAGAGAAGAAAAAGCCTTGCAGGGCAATTGAGTGAGATCAAGGACGCCCAACGGCCAGGTGGGATGCACAGTTAGGGAACCAAGTGGGGGAAAGACTATATACCCTGAATATCCAGATTCTGAACGTCCTGGATTTAGGATATTTCCAGAGTGTAGCCTTCTCAAAATTAAAAGGAAAGAGGAAGGAAGGAAGGAAGGAAGGAAGGAAGGAAGGAAGGAAGGAAGGAAGGAAGGAAGGAAGGAAGGAAGGAGAAAGAAAAAAGAAAAGAAAAGAGAAAAGAAAAGCAAAGGAAGGAAAGGAAAGGAAAGAAAAAAGAAAAAAAGTTGTTGACCTGGCTCAGCAGCTTCAGGTGGGATTCTCTTGCTGTTTCCTCCCATTGTGCAGATTGAGAATGGATACATAAAATACACTTGCATAATTGCAACACAAAAGTTCAAAACAACTGGCTTCTGCTGAAGCACAGGAGAGACCGAGCACCCCCCGCAACTATGTGCAACCAGAGACTAGACCATGGGGCCCCGCGACCATTCAGTTGACCCTAGGTCACCCCATTATCCTGCATCAGGCACTATGGCAAATCATTTTTCAGTGAGGACGGTGATGAGTGTTTTATTTATTTATTTTTTTAATGTTTATTTATTTTTGAGAGAGAGAGAGAGAGAGAGAGAGAGAATGTGAGCAGGGGAGGAGCAGCGAGAGAGGGAGACACAGAATCCGAAACAGGCTCCAGGCTCTGAGCTGTCAGCACAGAGCCCGATGCAGGGCTCAAACTCACGGACCTCGAGATCATGACCCGAGCTGAAGTCGGACGTCCAACCGGCTGAGCCACCCAGGCGCCCCATGATGAGGAGTTTTTTAAATGGATACTTACTTTTTAAACCTTTTAAGAAAAATTCTCTTTGAATGCGTCGGGTATTTAGATTCCTAGATAAATGGTCATCTGCTGGAAGTGACGAAGAATTACGGGTGCCAATTACTGTCCACATAATAAATAACAAGACAACAAGATTATTTGTGAAGTCAGAAAAGCATGTGTTTCAGAGGAAAAAACAGACTGGTCATACATGAGGTAAATTATGGTCCTAATCCATTACTGTAATTGTTATGCAATGCACATACTGAGTTTTGCTGTCTGGACAGCAAAGAAAGATCTCTGCGATGAGAGCCTGGAGGCTCATTCAGTTAGGCATCTGACGTCAGCCCCAGTCGTGATCTCATGGTTCGTGAGCTTGAGCCCCACATCAGGCTCTGTACAGACAGCTCAGAGCCTGGAGCCTGCTTCCAATTCTGTGTCTCCCACTCTCTGTCCCTCTCCCCTTCACGCTCTGTCTCTTCCTCTCAAAAATAAACATCTAAAAATTGAAAAAAAATTATTATCAAAATAACGCAATGCAGTGTTTTCATGTAGGTCATCTCAATTAAAACTATTACACCTTTTCTGAGGGGGAAAAAAGTCTGGTACAGGGAATCTTCTATCTTTTAGCCTCCACTTCCTCACCTATAAAACTGGGACAATGGTACCTATCTCTCACATTATTCTTTCATTCAACATCTAGCAAACATTCATCAGTCCCCGGCCACACGTCGCGACATTCCAGGTGCTGGTGCTCAGGAGGTGACTATGACAATGTGTTTGCCTTTGTGGATTTTACATCTCGGAGGGGGAGGGACCAGCAGCAAACAAATAAGCCTGCAACGCCAGTGCAGGTAGGATAAAAGGCTGTGACCAAAAACGAGAAGGGCACAGAGCAGGAGGTGGGACTCAGAAGAGGCTTGTTTAGATGATGCGATCGGAGCACATCTTTCAGAGGAGGTGCCCTGGGGGAAGGGTGAGGCGGCCAGGCAGACACCGGAGGAACCATTTCCAGGCACAGGAACAGCAGATGCAAAGACCTTGAGGGAGAAACACACGGACAGGTTCAAGGAACAGCACAAAGGCCACTGTGCCTCACGGGGAGGGGAAGAGGCTGAAGAGACAGGCAGAAGCCAAGCTTTCTTGCAGACTTCTAAGTGGGGCATGGGAGTCTGGGGCACAGGAGCACGCTAGAGTCTGGAGACCTCAACTTAGACATTCTCAGCACAAAGATGCATGATAAAGCCAAAGGGCTGGACGAGCTCACCGACGAAGTCCTAGAGAAGAAAAAGGACTAAGGATTGAGCTAGGGGCACCTGAGGTTCAGAGAAGGAACCAACGAAAGAGACTGAAAAGGTGAAACCGTTCGTATGGGAGAAAAAGCAAGAGAATGTGAACGTTACAAGAAGAGAGTGATCTGGTTTTGTGGGAACAATGCAGGATAATGTATGTAAAAGTTTTAGCATGCTGCCCAGCAAAGAGAGGGCTCTCAACGATGTTACCTGCCTCCCCTAGGTTTCAGAGAGAATTAGGTAGTGCAGGACTTCAGAGAAGGAAGAAATCAGTGTAGACTAGAGAAAGAAACAATATTCCTCATCCCGATTAAAAAAAAAAAGAAAAAAAAAAGAACACAATAAGCCTGGTTAAGGTTAAAATGAATTTTTTCTAGAAACCCCAAGGGCCCAAATGGCCAAACGTTGTGAAATGTTTACAATACATCACTGATGCCGCCGGGAGGCCCTGAAACCTGGTTTCTACCGCCATTTCTCAGCATTACTTATTACCAAAAACCCTGCGGGCCCGGTCCTTCTTCCCCCAGCTCGTGGAAGTGGAGCAGGATCCTGAAGCAGGGTTCATCCTGTCTCGGTGTGGGGCCATTATTTTTTGTGCACTATCCTTCAGGCACAAAGACACAGGGACTTGGAGGTCCCACTGCTCTCTTCTGCGGTCAACCCCACACATCCGGAGGGAGCACTGCCAGCCCAGCTCTGTGGTCCCTCTGAGCAGCTAGAAAAGAGGTCTCGCTGACAGCCATTTAAGATCCAGGCCACGCTCCGTCCGAAGAAAATAACAAACCCAGCTGTCATCTAACTCACAACAAATGTGGGCCCTCCAGTGGTGATCTGAATGGATGGAGCTACAGAGAAAGCTGCCAGACCTCAAAGGATAAAGGGACCTAATGGAAAGAACCAAAATAATCCCCATTGAGCACTTCTTAGCTGGGGAAGCACATGCACATGCGCTGTCTCACAAGCCCCTGGGACATAAATAAGGGAGCTACCCCTCTTCCACGAATAAGGAAACTGAGACCCACAGTGGGGGAAGTGGCTTACATGAGAGCACATGATGCATTTAGTAGCAAAGCTAAGATTATACCTAGGTTTCCTGAGTCCTTGCCTGCGGTCACCATGAGGATTAAATGAGATACGGAAATGGGTGTGTGTAAGATTCTGAGATGCCAGGCCTCACAAACTAGAATTAGGATAGCCAAATTTTGGAGTTTCCACCGGAATCCTATCAATCACCGGACAAGTTACTCTTAACCCCTCCAGACCTTAATTACCTCACCTAACGGCACCTGTCTACTTCTAGGATTGTGGGAAAAATGAAAGAAAAAAATGTAAAGCACACAGCACAATCTCTGGTGCACAGTAAGTGCTCAATAAATGTCCACTACTTTCAATAGCAATAACAGTATTTTCCTCTGTGAGTGGCCTTGGGCAAGTGTTTTTCTTGTTGGGAGTTACAGGTGTTCTTACCTGTAAAATGAGGGGCAGTTAAACTAGACTCAGTCAAAAGGAGGTAAGAACATGGTGATTCAGAATGAAGACTGGCGTCAGGTGGTGAGGATCTGAGTGCCGGCTCCTCTGAAAGTTACTGTCTCAAAACCGTGTTGTCCCATCAGTAAAATGGAGATGATGAACAGTACCTGCCTGCTGGGATTTTTCTGAAGACTAAATGAAATAATGCATCTAGAATTCTTAGTACAGAATAATACAGGAGAGTACATAATATGTGCTCAATAAAACTTGACTAATGCAGTAATTTCCACTTTTCTGCAATTCAGGAAAACGTGCCCAGACACCCCCCCCCCCCCCGCCCTGGTTTTCCCATCTGTACAGTGGGGACCCGGACTATATGGACTCAAAGAACCTCCACCTTTGACACTCTCTGGGGCTACAGGTATCTCAAGGCAATGCCTCTTGCCAGGGACCTGTGGAATCCACCCAAAACTCAGAGTTGGAGAGCCCAGCGAGCTGCCGTTACACAGCTTGGAAGCCACATCTCCTGGCACATGTCCCCTTCACACTAACCGTCAGCAAACCCGGCCTTTGAAGCAACTGCAAATGATGTATCCGTTCAGGACGGAGAGTCAGCAAGTGCGGGTGCCACGTTCTCCCCTCTGGTTACCCAACTCCATCCTCTGACTTAGCACACTCCTGGGTCGTTTCAGGACACAAAGAAAGTTTCAGAGGAAAGAGAGGACAGTTCTCCCCCTCCCTTCCTAAATATATATTCTACTCCATGTTGCAATTACTCTCCTTTCGGCCCAAAATATTTAGCAGAAACATTTGAAAGGCAGACAAGCACCTGCCACAAAGCGGTGTCACACGAGGCCTTTACGGCTCAGAGTCCCCTGATATCACATGACATACTCTCTCCTGTACAAAAGCGGCATCTGGGTAATTAGAATCAGACTCTGCGGCAGAGTTGGAGAAAAACTTGCTGAACAAAATGTTATCATGCAGCTTCCTCTCTTCCCCCCATCTCCCAAGACCAGCTCAATGAAAAGACTTGTCCAATAAGAAGACTTAACCATTTCCTCATTAGCCATTATTTTGCCCGTTCGGGCCAAATTGGTATTTGATGCAACAGGGAAATGTGTCGAGTACGTTATTAATCAGGCTCAGCAAAGGAAAGGTCAGGAGGGTTACTGGCACAATTACAGGATATGGGCAACAGGCCAATGGGAGAGCGTGTCAGGGAGGAGGGGAAATCGATGGCAATGAAATTGTGGAGGGTTATGAGTAGTGGGAGGCAACTGAGAGGCTGACATTCTGCCCCAACTGGACACGTGCAAGGCTTCTACCTTCAACTGTTTTCAACTGTTTATTATTACTACGGGGAAAACTTCTTGGCTCCAAGGCCACCAGTACGGTTGCAGTGAACCCAGAAGGCTACAGCCTGGTTTTGGGAACAAGGATCACTCGATGCAAAAAATTCAGCTGGAAACGTGTCAGACTGGTGAGAGCTCCAACAAGGAAAAAGATGTCAAGGTGCCCACCGAAGGAAACGAGGCTTGTTATCTTTCGATTTCCTCATGCAGCTGCTCAATATTCTCAACAGCCTCGGGGGGACACAGGTTTCCAAAAGGCTTTTCCAGATAAAGTATGCTGGGGTATGGAAATGGCCTCCAAACTGCCTTAACTGGGCATTGATTCTTTAGAATCGATGTGCATTTAATTCTACAATAAAATGGTAGTGAACCATCCAGAAGATCTCCCTCGGGCACGGCTCAAAGAAAATCTCTGAGGAAGTCCGAAAAGTTTGCAAAGGATGTTGCACCAGAAAAGAGCCACATGGCATTAAAACCCTCAATCCCTGTAAATAGGCGTGGCTATGGAAAAAGGCATCACATTAAACTAGAACTACGGAGAGGATTACCCATCGAGTTTATCAAACACAGAGTAGACCAGGCAGAAATGAAGTCGTGGTCATTTTATAAAGGTTTTTAGATTATTAATCTGAATCATCAATGAAAGCTTTCATTAAGTTGCACCCTAGGAATTGATTTGCAATGGGCCGTTCCAATGTGCTATGCAAACTTGCTGTATTAAATTAGTCATCCTAGACTCCCTGAAGAATACAGACATGACATCCGGGCATCTGTTAAGTTTGCTCAAAAACATATGCGAGCCTTTTTTTAAAGAACCATAATTACATCCTGCTGAAACCTCCAAGGACCCAGCTAACTGCCTTTGTATTACAACATCCATTTCCCACTTAGGCAGACTCAGCTCTGCTATTTAGATGTGCGTTGCAATCTGCTTGAGCCTCTACCACACTTTCTTGGCCAGAGGCTACACGTGGTCAAGTTCTTCCATGTTCAGAAGACCAGACCCGGAAGAAGCAAGGGTTGTAGGGCGGTGTGTGTCCGCATCCTTTGTTAAAAGGAAAGCAGGACTCTCAAGCTACAAGGGCCCTTAGTTCTAATCCGGGCCAAGTCTCTCATTTTCAGAGGGTACCCCCTGAAGACCAGAGAGGGGAGTGACGGCGCCAATGTCACACAGCTCAAATATGAAACAGTAACAGTACACAGCAGAGCAATGAAAAGATCAGGGTCCAGGGTAAGACAGACAACGAATCCACGCACTAATATTCATTTGCTGTGGGACTTGGAACACAGCGATTCACCTCCCCAAGTCTCAGGTCCTTCATTTATAAAATGGAAACTCTGACAGTGCCTCGGATGTAATAAGCACCCAAGGAACATTCGCCGCTAGTATCCTTTTCACTTTCACCAACATGACCTTATTTAATCCTCTGCACCATCTTATGAGGGGGAAATAACTGGAATGACCAGCCTCATCCTATAGGTAAGAAAACTGAGGCTCACAGCAGTAAAACGACTCTTCCAAGATCACACACGCCCCTGGTCCAGGTCCTTACAGTCCTGCTGAAGTACTCGGGGGGAGCCTGGCCCCATTCGGTGTCCCGCCAGTTTTCAGAGATGAACAAGGAGGCTTGCCTTGGAAGGAGGAAGCTTGCTTGTTTGTGTCTCTGAGAGTAACTTTTCATGGCTGCCGTTCTTAGGGTTTCAAATCCTGCAGGGACTCTGGGTCTGGCCTGTTATTCCCTGCCCCGGGGAAGGGAACAGAGCAGTTGTATCTCCAAACCTGCTACTGGGTGTGGGGGACGTGTGTATTCTGGGAGGGGCATAGTCTTCAGGATTCTACTGCATATTTTAAAGCTGACATCAGGGTACTTGTCAAAGCTCCATCAGCCTGCCCTCCTGACCCCTAAATCTGGCCTTTGGGAAAAATCTAATTGCCTGCCCTGAGTGACACCAGAGCCATGTGAGTGATAAAGTTAGGTACAGTCACTTTGTGATTATGTGTCCTAATGGAAGGAGAAATGCATTGAATGAATGCATGAGTGAATGAATGAATGCTCACCAGGGTTATTTATGCTAAGCTCTGGAGTGGAATATAGTGATGTCTCCATTCCTGCATCTGCTGGAAAATCAGCCCCTGTAAGGATGTTAGCCAAGGACAAAGCCACGAGAAAGCTGCAGGGGATATCTTAAACACAGACCCTAAGTATCAGGCTTTGCTAAATATCAGGGCTTCCAGTCCTTAGAGCCAGCAGGGGTAGGCACAGAGCTCAGGCAGTACGGGTTACTCGGTGGGAGGCCAGCCCAGAGGGAGGCAGAGAAGTGTCCAAGGGCAGGTGGGCTGAAGGTCTGCCATCTTGCTTAACAGCACCTGGGGAAGCCTTTCTAAAAAAGCTGCCATCATAATCAGTACCCTATAACCTTCCTATTTGTTCATTCACTAATTCATTCACTGTCTGAATAGTCCTTAGAGAACCTACAATGTGCCAGACATGAAGCCAGAAATACAAGAACAAGTAAGACTTGGCCTAAATCCTTGAAAAGCTCATTGCTAGGCAGGGGAGACAGACAGGGAAACAGCCGTCCACAATGAAGTGGGAGAAGCCCACCACAGAGGTCATCTCCAGGGGTCCTGGAAGCACAGAGGAGGGGTCCCCAAGCCAGCCAGGGAGAAGGTGGTCAGGGAAGGCTTCCCAGAGGTGACTCCTGATCTGAATTTTCAAGGAGGACAGTCTAACACAGTCAGCAGGTGGTTGTGCTCGACAGAGGGAAAAGCATGTGCAAATGCTCAGAGGCTGTGAGAAGATCCCAACGGGTCAGGAAATTACAAATGGTGCTGTGTGACAAGGATTGATGGTCCTGGGCCACGCTGGGCGTGACAATCCTGGGCCTCAGTGTTCTTGTGTGCACAATGACAGCTCTAGATTTAAAGAGCCAACTATCAAAGGCAGGATGCAACCAGATGTAAGAAACCTGCTGTAGATAGTGCCCCAAACAAAAAGTGCATAGCTGATGTAAGTTTAATACAATCTGCCGTGTACAGAGCTCTTAGTATGCACTGGACAGTCTCAGTGTTCTCTGAAAAGTGTTATCCTCCCCATTTTACAGATGAGGGCACAGGCTCAGAGACGAGAAGCAGGTTGCATATGGTCCCATCCTAAGGGCTGGATTCATATGGGGGTCTCCACCTCTCCCCAGAACATCCTTCTGCCTCCCATCTGCCATCGGCAGCTCCAGCACGTCCACCCCAGGGACCTGAAGCCCTTCCTCGACTCAGTACCCACATTCTTGCCTGCGCAGGGACTCCTGGCTCGCCTCTGCAAACTGGCCCTGCAGGGAAAGTGGCAGAAAGGCAGCCTTGCTAGGAGAACTGAGCAGAAGGAGCAGCCTCGGCTCCCCCACAAGTGAGGGGAGGCCGTTTACAGCCCTCCCTTCCCCTGACCACCCAGAGCTTCAGACCTAGAAGGGCACCACGGAGCATGCTCAGTCCTCAGTGCAGCTGCTGCCTCTCCGTGAGGCCAGCACTGGGCTCTGAGGAGCCAGAGTCTCCTGACGTCATGCCCACTGGTAACCCGACCACTGATGACTGCTCCCTTCTCGCCCCTTCTGGGCCCATCGTGCCGGCACAGGGGAGAGGTCAGCTCCCGGGGGAAGGGGCCAGGTGGGGATCCTTTCAGTGGCTGCTGAAAGGAGAGATAATTTTGGTTCCTGACATCTCCCACAGGACGTCCCCATTCTCAGAGCTGCTCCTAAGTCTTCTCTGGCTGCCTCGAGACTAAGACCCGCTTCACTTCACACTAAGAGAACAAGGGTGGCTCTCCCTTTGGGCTTACACGCTGCATTAGCCGGCCAAGAGCGGAAGCAGGTTTGGTCAGGTGCGTTTTACTCTAAGAAGATAAACACTTATGACTAAACCCTTGATTTAATCACTGTAAGACAGGTCTAAGTTCCAGCCCAACACTAAATTCATTTAAATACAATTCTAATTGGGCAGACATTAAGGGAAAGCATGAAATTTACAACGTCTTTAAATCCATCGGGTATTCATGGAGTGAGTGCTGCTCTAAGGTTAGCCTATGATCAACTCCGGAGGGTAGAAACAAATACGAGACTCAGTCTCTGCTCTCCAGCATCTTACGCTCTACTTGGGAACACAACTACCCTTATTCCCACTATCCCTGCTCCTGGTCAGCATTTCCCGAATAGTTTCCGTCTACTGGGCACCTGCTAAATATCTGTGTTATCTCGTTTGATCCTCACAACAAGGCCAGGATACAGCAGCTATTGTTTTTTCCCCCTGAACAAAGAAGGAAGCTAAGGCAGAGCCGTGAAGTCACTTTGCGAAGGCCACAGAGCCTGGGTTTTCATTGTTTGACTCCACAGCTCATGCTCTTAACCCACATGTGATTCAATGAATAATGTATCAGGTAGGAAAAGGAGAGAGAGTTGAATAGAGTCAGAGAGGAAAGAGCAAGAGAGAAGAGATGTAGGCAGAGTTTCAAGTGGCCAGAAACATAAGGTGAATGTTGGGAGAGTGGCCATGGGTGGCTGGTTGGAGAAAAAGGGCAGGAAAAGGTAAAAGTGGACAGACAGCACCTCTATTTCCACGAGCAAAGCCAGTCCTGTCCAAGAAGCCTCGGACACAAGCTATGTCTCTACATCCTATGTCTCCCATGTCCATGGAACCTGCACTCTAAACACACCTGAAAACGTGCCTCGGATAGGATCATTTCTAGCTCATTCTTTCCAAAAGTGGGAGAAAGGTGAATTTCTTGCCCTCAAAAGGAAGGAAGCTCGGGTGGGCTTCATGATAAAATTTTGCCCAGAGATCTTCCTATGACAGGTGGCAAAAAGTCGAAATATTGTTGTGTGGGTAAACCTCGCTTTGCATATTAAACAAATTCACGAAAAGCAGTAAGAGATCACAATTTCCTGAAGTTCTCAGAGAACTCTACGATGGCATCTGTAAAGCAAACCACTGTTTTCTACAATGGAAAACAGATCCTTAACATCTGTACCTCGGAAAGCAAGATATTTGTGTACGAACGCTGTGTTGTGCCATGGAAGCATCTGTCTGTTCCAGGTCCCTGGGCCCGTAGTCCCGTGTCAACACATGTTGACCGCCCACTACGTGCAGGAGCTCTAGGGCTCTGGGTGCACACTGTGGGGGACACAAAGATGCATGGTCACCACAGGCTAACAGGAGCTGAAGACCCACTCACACACCACTAGAATCAAAGCTGTTAGAGACACACAGGGTACCACTGGTTGCTCTCAGGAAACTAGGCAAGGAGGTTCAGTTGGCCCAAGAAGATGAAGTCTGGCCATGCGTCTGAGAAATAAGTAAATTTTTTTTTCAACATTTTTTATTTATTTTTGGGACAGAGAGAGACAGAGCATGAACGGGGGAGGGGCAGAGAGAGAGGGAGACACAGAATTGGAAACAGGCTCCAGGCTCTGAGCCATCAGCCCAGAGCCTGACGCAGGGCTCGAACTCACGAACCGCGAGATCGTGACCTGGCTGAAGTCGGACGCTTAACCGACTGCGCCACCCAGGCGCCCCCAGAGTAAATTTTTTTTTAAAAAGCTATCATTTCTATGAAACTGTGATATACTAAGAAATGCGTATTTGGGGCTCCTGGTGCAGAGCTTCAAAAACCCTTGGAATTTCCTGACAGGGGTGAGAGAAGTGTCTTGTCGTTTGGTAAATGTGGGTATCAGCTAATGAGATGCTAATGAGATGACTCTTGGGGTGGGGAGGCCTAGGTAGCTTTAGGATGGGACTGGTTGCCAGAGAAACCAACGCTGTGATTAGAGGGTTGGAACTTTGAGCTCCCTGCCCCTCCAACCTCCAGGAAGGGGAGAGGGGGCTGGAGATTGTGTTCATCCCCAACAGTCAGTGATTTAGTCAACTATGCCTATTTCATGGAACCTCCATAAAAACCCCTAAACAACAGGGGTTGGGGAGCTTCAGATCTGGCGAACACACTGAGGTGATGGGAGGGTCCACCCCCCTTTCACATACTTTGCCTTATGCATCCCTTCCGTCTGGCTGTTGTATCCTTTATAATAAACCAATAATAGTAAACTGTCTTCCTGAATTTTTCAAGCTATTCCAGCAAATTATTGAACCCATGGGGAGGGTCATGGGAACCTACAGTTTATAGCTGGGTGCTCAGAAGTACGAGTGGTCTGCACTTCCAAACGGCATCTGAAGCGGGGCAGTCTTACGGGATGGAGCCCTAAACTTGCGAGGTCTGACGCTAACTCCAGGTAGATGGTGTCAGAATTCAATTGAATTGTAGGACACCCAGCTGGTGACAGAGAATTGGTTGGTGTGGGGGGGGGGGGGGGAAACCTGATGTCAAAAAACAAACACCACATTTGGTGTCAGAAGTGTTCTGTGGGTATGGGGCGCCTGGGTGGCTCAGTCAGTTGAGCATCTGACTTTGGCTCAGGTCATGATCTCACAGTCTGTGAGTTCAAGCCCCACATCAGGCTCTGTGCTGACAGCTCAGAACCTGGAGCCTCCTTCAGATTCCGTGTCTCGCCCTCTCTCTGCTCCTCTCCCACTCGCTCTCTGTCTCTCTCTCAAAAATAAGTAAACATTAAAAAAAAAATTTTTTTAATAATAAAGAAGTGTTCTGTGGGTAGAAACAGATCACAGATGCACCTGGGTTTGAATTTCTGCTTCATCATATTGGCTGGGGGAAATTGCCCCATCTAAGTGTTCTCATCTGTAAATGTGGCTGACAGCAATAATAATACTCACATCATTCAGACTGTTGAGAAGATTATACCAGAGAATGGTCTCTGGTATACAGAACATGCTCAAACATTAATTGTCGAATGTCCGGATGATTGGATGAATGAATGAATGAATGAATGAATGAGTGAATGAATGATGGCTAATACTTCCAATGCTAATACTATTAAATAGCATTTAATAAGTGCAATGCACTTTTCTGAGTGTTTTTAACTTGTTTAGTTTTCAAAAGAGCCTTAGAAGGTTGTTATTGTCCCCATTTTACAGATGAAGAAACTGAGGCACAGAGAAGTTAACCAGGTTGCTAAAGTTAACTAGGCCACTTCAAGGAAGTGGCAAGTTTGAGTTTCAACCCCAGGTCTGACTACAAAGGCTGTGTTCTATCCCACACGGAGGCTTTACACAGTGTTTGGTACATGCTGAGTGTTCAACAATTAGCAGGTGTCATTGTTGTTACATTGCTATTTATGTACAGGGTAGTGTTTCCCGAACTGAGGTCTGCATATCCCTGGTGGTATACAACAGTATTTTAAGAGCATTAGTGAACTTTTAAAAAATGTCATGGCCATGGTTTTATTTTAATGTATATTAGAAAGGAAAAATAAGCAGCCCATCAAATCCAGGATTTCACCAATATTATCCTTGTGACGAGGCTAAAATGTTTTTTAAGTGCGTCAATTTAAAGGCAGATATGGGGTAATAATATGACAGAAATCGGGTCAGTGGTCTATTAATGTCCGATTATGACTGGTGTTTGTTGGAAAGGGGCAGAGGCTTTGAAGTCATGCAGACAGAGCTGGCTTCAACACCCAGGTCTGCCACTTGCCACTGTTGAACCATGGGAAAGTTCCCTAACTTCTCTGAGCCTTTATTTCCCTATCTTTAAAATGGGCACAATGGCATCACCTCTCACATGTTGACGAAGTGAGGATTCAAGGTAATAGTGTCCTGAAAGCACCTTGCACCCCAATGCCTCAGCAATGGCCTCTCCAGCCCTCCCTCACCCTCCCATCTGCATTGCCCTCAGTCATGTCTCCGTCATCTCTACCTCATCCTCCTTAATCTAGCTGAGATCCGTGATCTATCGTCGGGCACCATTCTGCGGGCCCCGGGATTCTCCTCACAACTCGACTCCAGGGGGTGAATCCCTTCTGCCTCCTCAGTTGTGTTGATAATAAGATTTGGAGACTCCATAGGAATCCAAATGGGAAGATACTCCAGGGACATGGGCAGAAATTAGATTTTTTCTCAATTCCTGTAGCCAAAGCGCTTCATGTTGTTCTAGTAATGCAAACTGCTTATTTGCTGTTTCCCTCTTTACAGTCCTACCCTGGTCCTGCCAGTGATTGATGGCCATGAAAAAAGAGTGAGCATGCATCCAGCATTCCCATTTTTAAGCACCCTTGATCTCAATCAGCAGAATGAGTTGGTTCCCTGGGCTTGGTGTAATAGCCTCGGTATTGTGGAAGGCGGCCAGGGAGGGAGTCACATTACAGCTGGGATCTTTGCCTTGCCTTACAGACAGAAGGATCCCCCAAAGTGACCCACATACCAAATATCAGCAAAACATTGGACTACGGAGTCAAAGAATCTCACACCAGTCCAGCAGGAACGGAGGGCCAGGGAAAGGCAGGACTCATACAGTCATAGCCATTACTCCAAGTGACAGGCTGGGATTGGAACCCAAGACCTCTCAAAGTGTGGCTTTTCTTCAGACTTCTGTAGACCAGGAATGGTGGTCCCAGAGCAGACCCACTGACCTCAACAACAAAGTGCAATTTCTCATGGCTTAGCAGGAGCTCAGAGACAGATGAAGGAGAATTCACTTTTGGTCAGCACCAATGCAATGTAGCAGGTGCTATGCTAAGTATTTTATACACATTATCTCATTTAATATAACCCTACAAGGTAGAAACTATTAGTATCCACTTTTTATAGACAAGGTAGTGAGGCTCAGAGATGTTGAGAAACTGGCCCAGGATCGACAAGTGAGTACTTTCTGAGGCAGGGATTAAAACCCAGGTTGTTCTAATCTCCATTTTCCTAATTGCCACAAGTTTTTCCCACTGTACCTTCCAGCTTCCCATTTTCCACTGTGGAAAGCTCTATCTTCCCTGGTATATCCCATTTGTCAATTTTAGGACCTACGTAGATATTTGTTTCACTATTCGTTTAACACCTGGCTGCTCTGCTGGGCCGTGTGCTTTGTGAAGGCAGAGACAATCCAGTGAGAAAGACAAACATTCAACAGATGATTACATCACTCCCCTGACCACCCACCCCAGAGAGTGCCTTCTCCTCTTCAGCCTCCTCTGTCAAATTGTATCCAATAGCTCAGAGATGTGACCCACTGCCTGTCCGTACTTGCCTCCTCCTGGAGAACTCTACCCTCGAAGGCTGTGTACCATGTGACCCTGGCTCACCAAAGCCATAGTTGATTGGCCCAGGAACAGACACAGAACTCGTGAGTAGCCATTCCAGAGGCTAATCTACTTCTCTGGGTTTGCTTCTAAGCTGGACAAGTTGAGATGGGTTCATCAGATTATCTCATGACTCTGAACTAAAAAACACAGAGGGAAGTTCTCAGTGGAAAATGATATTGAGAGAGATAGGTGGTGATGATGGGTAGAGGTGATCAGGGTCAGCCTTGAAGTTAAGAGGGAAGAGAGAGAAACTATGGAGAGCAATGCAGGAAAGGTGTCAGGAAGAAGAGAAAAGAATGGATGTGCCAAGAGAGGCAGAAAAGTGACATGACAGGAAGGAGGAATGAATGGCCAGGACCTGGAGCTGCCTTATTCCCTGCCCTTCCTTGAAGACTGGTTCTTGACATTTCTCTGGGTTCCGAAGCACATGTGTCCTTTCTACCAACAAACAATAAATTTATTTTTTTGCCTAAGGGAACTTGAGTGAAACCTATGCAATTACATAAAAATCCTTTTCCTCCAACCCACTCCTGCAGACTCTGATGTTGGTGTTGATGGGGGTGGTCACAGGTTTTAATCCATTTGTGAAAGCAAACTTCTCAAACTTCAGTGTACATTAGAATCACTGGAATGCATTTTTTTTTAATTTTTTTTTTCAACGTTTATTTATTTTTGGGACAGAGAGAGACAGAGCATGAACAGGGGAGGGGCAGAGAGAGAGAGGGAGACACAGAATCGGAAACAGGCTCCAGGCTCTGAGCCATCAGCCCAGAGCCCGACGCGGGGCTCGAACTCACGGACCGCGAGATCGTGACCTGGCTGAAGTCGGACGCTTAACCGACTGCGCCACCCAGGCGCCCCTGGAATGCATTTTTCAAAATGCAGCTTCCTTAGCCCTAACCCCAGATATTCTAATTTGGTGGGTATGGATCTGAGCTGCTGTTTCAGGTCATTCTGATGCAAATGCTCGGGAACCAAATTTTAACAAACCTTGCATCTAATGACTTTTTGTCAATTGTATTATTTCTTTTTAAGGAAGAAGTATTTCTGTTGTTTATTTATTTTTGAGAGACAGAGACAGAGCGGGGAAGGGGCAGAGAAAGAGGGGGACACAGAATCCGAAGCAGGCTCCAGGCTCCAAGCTGTCAGCGCAGAGCCCGATGCGGGGCTCCAACTCATGAACTGTGAGATCATGACCTGAGCCGAAGTCGGACGCTTAACCGACCAAGCCACCCAGGTGCCCCTGTCAATTGTATTATTGTTTTCTGGCAAGTGGGGTAACTATTAACCATCACACATAATGACACACTTTGTGCCCAGTAAAGGTCTATGTGATTCCAGGGTGTATTAGTCAGCTTTTGCTGCATAACAAGCAACCGAAAAGAAAGTCTCAAGGGTGTCCACAAATAAGCATGTTTCCTAGGGCAACTCTGCCTCAGGTCTGTTCATGTGTTTCGGAGCCCCAGAATGCAATGGCAGCAGCTAGCTGGGACATGTTCTTTTCACAATGGAAGTCAGAAGCTCCCAGAAGGGCAGGTGGAAACACGCTATGTCTCTCAAGGCCTATACTTGGATCTGGCCCACTGAGCTGCCATCCACGCTCCACTAGTCAAGCAGGTCACCGGCTACGTCGAACATCAGTGGGGCAGGAAAGTACCTTCCTCTCACAAGGGTGTAGGTGGGGGGAAATGACTATTTGTAGAATAATCATCTAATTCACAACAAGGAATATGCAGTCTAGTGATGGCACTTTGATCAGAGAGGTCATTGGGTCATACTAGGATCAAACGGCCCTGGCTGACATTCAAAGGACCAACCGTAATCAGTGCCTCTCGCACGGAGCTGTGCCTCTTTAACATCCTCCCATTGCTCTGTAAGAATCACCTGAGGAATAACACCATAAACCTACGGCTCTATGCCCTCTCTTCTGGACAAAAAGGGCCCAGGTAGGCTCAAGTATTTCTAATCAACGACTGTTTCATCAGTCTCCATTTGAGAACATTCCATGGGCTTCAACAGGACACTGTCTCCCTCCTTAACCCCTCGTTACTTGCTCTCAGAATTTGTCCCATCGTGCCACAATATGTAAGGGCATATTTTGCATTGACGTATTCAAGACATCCCCTGTTGAGGGCATCCTTGCCTCTCATCTCACCTCTAAATGATCAACTCATGCAGACACCAATGAAGTGACCTTCCAGGTCACCCATCACCATGGACCCATGGAAAATCAAAGGAAAAAAGACACATCTCTGCCGGGAGCAGCTTCGGGGGGTGGATAATAGATTTACAATAATAAAACTAGGTCCTCCCAGTTAAGACACCCCATACACATAAAAACATACAATTGCAGGACATTTACCTCTAAGCACTCCTTCCAGACCCTCTCCAATCACAAAACCAAAGATAAGGAAAACCTTCTCCTTTCTAACTTGCTCTATGTCACCGAGTCCAATAGAGAATCAGAGGACGGCCCTAACTTTCTCTCTTTACCTGCCCTCCAACCCATTCAGAAGGTTGGCTCTCACTCATTTGTTCATTCATTCATTCAACAACTATTTACTCACCGCCTACCTCGTGCCAAACAATGTAGCATGTGTTAGGAATATGGAGATGAAACTGAGTGGCTGGGGAAGAAGAAAGACTTCATACAATTGATTAAATTCAGGTTTATACAAGTGAGACGCATGCGATGTACGAACTGTAATTCTTTGTTGTACCTTTTACCCTCATGAAGATTCTCCCATGTCCTTAAGCATTTTTGCTTCTTGCGTTTTTAATTATATCAGTGAAAAAATAGAAATATTTTAACTTAAACTTAGAATCATATGCTCCAAGGTAGCCTCTAAAAAACCCACCCGTCAATGGGCATGGGGGGTGCCAGAGGAACCTCACTCCCCTACCTAAGAAACTATCAAACGCCTAGTTTCTGAACATAAAGGCACTATGTTCCTGGACGTCCAGATTGGTACTTCTGTGAAACCCTCACAAAAGATGAAAGACGTAGGACCCTGCCAGTTGTAACTGAGATGGTGACTCCTGTCCCTGAAGTGCCACTGTGATCCCAAAGATGCAAGGGAGCATGGATGTAGGAAATGGACAAGGCTTTGAGTAACCTTGTCTGCATGACTCAGCTTCGCCAAGGGAGAAATCCCCACATACACCCCAACATACTTCTCGACCTCCCCCTCCAATGCATCCAGTTACACAGCCCGGGCTCATTCCCCAAAGGACCCTGTGGCACCACCTTGCTCTGGCCCCACCAGCCACCTGCCCCCATCCTAATCCTTGCCTCTGCTTCCCTCCCCCCCCCCCCCGCTCCTCCCCACGCCACCTGGAAAGTGCACACAAAGCTTCCCTCGCTCCCGCCTCTCCTTGGAACAGGCTGCATTATACAAACATCCACTCTTGCTCTGCCATCCGCATCTCGTCCCATTCTCTTCCCAACCCCCACGTCCCTCTCTAATTATCCCAAAGAGAAGGAAGATTAAAAATTAATGCCCTGAGGATGGGAGTCAGAGATGTCATTATTTTGATTCACACTGCAGGCATGGAAAAATCTGATCTAAGCTTTAGGAGCAAAGTAACAGAGGACAGGATTGGGAAAACCTTGATTAATTGGAACTCACCTCTACGTAACCAGATTTTTGTCTTTCCTGGCACTGAGGTTTTAAAGGATGCCACAAAGTGGAAAGAATGAAATTCATAAAATATATTCAAGGAAAAGATGCAATTTACGGGCGCGGGGGGGGTGTCTTGGAATCACACAAAAGGTTTAGCCTAACTCAAATACGCCAGATTCCTGTAAACTGTAATTTAATGTGTGGAATGATGAGGCCAAGGTAGTTCCTACAGGATTGCTACACAAAGGAAGATTTTGATGTTTTCACTGCTTGTACTCTAAAGCAAAACAGCAGACTTTCCTTTAGGAAGATGTGCAGTAACAAAAGTTTGAACTAGAAGGAATGCTATGTGACCTTCAGTTAGCCAGAAAAGTAAACTCGAATGAACTAGCAGCAGTCGCCCAATCTCCCCCCCCCCCCCCCATCTTATTCTCCAAATGTGCCACTTAAAGGGTTTTGCCAAATGAGCAAAGAGAAACATATGAGGAGAATTCTAAGAGCTATCATTTAATACTTAAATGTGTGCTAAGTGCTGCGTTAAATACTTCAAGTGTGTTATATCTCATAATCCTCACCAAAGGTTTTATTATTATCACCCTAATTTTCAAGGTGAAGCGGCACAGGCTGAAAGGATAAATACATTAGCCAAGGTAATAAGGTCCCAAGGTTGTGTTGTTAACAAATACCAAACAACCTAGGTGACATTGCCACTCGTCCCCTCCCGTTTAAAACCACACTTTCGAAAGTTTAAGAAAGGCATGAATGTGACACAGTACAGACCAACGGTAAAAAGTGAAGTTTAAAGAGATCAGATCCGTAAAAGGGCTTTCACAGATATGCCAACCCCAGGTACCTACATAAGGGTACCAGCTGGAGAGTTGGCTACATGAATCTTGCAGATAAATGGGAATGGCCACCTATGAGGTGCCTGGGTTATCATTCAACATCTAGCACCGAAAGGTCCAAAAAATAACTTAACTTTACCAGCATCTTTAACATTGAGCCCCCAAAATGCCAAGTCTTCTTTCCCAATGAAAAATTAAACGTCAGCAGTCATTTCTGCTGATTGAAGAAGGCAGTGTTATTCCCTGGAAAGTGACCCTAAACTGGAGGAGAAAAGGACAAGAGATCTTCGCCTTTACCTGGTGTGTGACCTTGGACAGGTCAGGTCACTTGTTCATGCCTCGCTTACGACAGTGCAGGAGATCACAGGGCATCCCGGATGCATTAGAGAGTCATGATCCAAAGAGCCACTGGGCTATTAGACACCGTCCTACCAGACACAGAAGGGAGGCTCTAAAGCCTCGGGATCCATAGCACCTAGGACAGGAGGGAACCATATCCAGTTGCTGGCCAAATTCTATTCCTCCAATTCTGACCCCCTGTATCTGTGCTCAATTTCCCCTTCCCTGTGTCCCAGCCCCAGAGTAGAAGCATATCACCGAGTGCCTACGTTACTCCTGTGGCCTCCTAACCGGTCTCTTTGATCCCAGGCTCTCTCAGCTACACTGCTACCCACACTCCTTCTGATCTGCCCCAGTTTATCCTAAAACCTTCCCAAGTACACCTTTCACCCAATCCCCAGTTCTGAAGCCTGGAGTGATTTCTCAGTGCCTACAGGATAAAATCCCCACTGTTTCCATGGGCTGTCCCATCTCGCCATTCTCCTTCCTCAACCTTTTCACTCATGCAATTGCTCATTAAACAAATATTTACAGGGGCGCCTGGGTGGCGCAGTCGGTTGAGCGTCCGACTTCAGCCAGGTCACGATCTCGCGGTCCGTGAGTTCAAGCCCCGCATCGGGCTCTGGGCTGATGGCTCAGAGCCTGGAGCCTGTTTCCGATTCTGTGTCTCCCTCTCTCTCTGCCCCTCCCCCGTTCATGCTCTGTCTCTCTCTGTCCCAAAAATAAATAAAACGTTGAAAAAAAAA
>NW_024412418.1:31167560-31195013 GCF_014898765.1 Herpailurus yagouaroundi
AAAAAAAAAAAAAAAAAAACAAATATTTACAAAATATGCACCAGGCATCAGGCAGTGTGTCAGATGCTAGGGAACAAATTTAGTATCTGCCCTCAGGGAGCTTACAGTCAGGGTTGTTGTAGGCAAAATACCTTTAGCCAACTCTCTCTCTCTCTCTCTTTCTCTCTCTCTCTCTGTACACCAGCGTATTACTTTGCTAGGGCAACCATAATAAGATAGCACTAACTGGGTGGCTGAAACAGAAGTTTACTATCTCACAGTCCTGGAGGCTGGAAGTCCAGATCAAGGTATCAGCAGGTTGGTTTCTCCTGTGGCCTCTCCCCTTGGTCTGCAGACAGTTGCCTTCTTGCTACACCCTCACGTGGCCCTTCCTCCGTGCACAGGCACCCCTGCCGTCTCTTCCTCTTATAAGGACACCAGTCACAGTGGATTAGGGCTCCACCCTTATGACCTCATTTAGCCTTAATTACCTCTTTAAAGGCCATGTCTCCAAATACAGCCACATGGCGGGGTTAGGGCTTCACCTATGAACTTGGGGGTGACACAACTCAGTCCACCATGGGACCTGCTTATGTAGTCCTTCCTCCAGTCTGCTTCTCACTAGGGAAGCTTCCCCTGACCTCTTCAAACCAGACGTCCCAAATGTCACTGCTGGTTGAACTGACTCCTCCAAGATACTGAAAGTGCTAAGAGATTGGGGACAGTATCTAAGCTCATCATTATGACTCCAGGGCTCCATGCTGTGGCTGACTTGGCATATAGTAGGTACTCAATAAATAGTAAATAACACACGTGGGATGGATGAATGAATGAATGAATGAATGAGACTGATCTCGTATTGTGTCATATTCTCTCCTTTGAAATGAAGGCAGGGCGTTGGCCTGACCCCTTTGCTGTCCCCTCTCCTCCTATGCCTGAATAGGGCCCCAAAACTTACTGAACCGAGTTATGTCTGGCTACCGTCTTTTTCCATCCTTCTTCAATGACACGTGAAATGTGCTGTGGTAGGTCTTGGGTGTCCATCCGTGGAGCACTTGGTTACCACCCCCTCCACTGATGCCAGGAAGACAGGCAGGCCTTCCGGGAGGGAGCTGTCAGGAGGCAGATCAACTTGTAACTGTTGCTACCTCAGGCTCCAAAGGCAAGCAGCCCAGGCTGAAGACTAAGCATTTCAGCTCATCTGGAAAGAACTCCAGGCCCTGTATCCTCACCAGATGCGTGAGCATCCATGTGTCCACAGCCCTGCCCACACTGGCAGCACCTCAGAGTTCGGATCACTAGGGCAGAGGAGAATTCTTCTAATGCTGCTCAGCCTCATTACAGCCTTTGACCGACCTTGGGGAGGGTAGTGTTGATGTGATGAATAATATGGACATAGTTCCCAAACGAGCAAACACCTGTAAGGTGCCACAAAGCCAATCCTGCTATGGAGTATATATATACATGTGTGTGTGTGCGTGTGTGTGTGTGTGTGTGTGTGTGCGTGTGTGTATGCGCCCATGTATATACATATGTATGACTGCAACGAAGTTGGAAGAAACGATTTTCAAAGCAAAATCTGGTTTAAAAAAGTGTAGAGATAGAACCCTAATGGCAAGGTAAAATGACAGTGAGGTGCTACAGTCAAGGGGCTTGGAGAGCTCCTTCATCGCAGCTTTTGTATCTGTAAAATGGGTTAATAATATCTACATCAAGATCTAAGCGAGAGAAAACAAAAGGGGAGCCTACTACACTCTGCAGTACCCAGCAATTGTTCAATAGGATCCTTTCCCTCTCCTGAGCCTATTCATCTAATTTCTCAATCCTTTTTGAAAAATTCACCGAGTTTAATCACGTGTGCTTGGGAAATGACCTTTAACTACATGTGTCTTGATTTCCTTCTTTGTCTGAAAATACACGACACCTGCTTGAGCCCGCTGGTGCAAACCGAGTCAAGAGCCCTTCTGCGGAGACAAACAATCAGAAGATGTCATGACGTCAAACCCCCTCCAAGCTCCCTCCAGCCACCGAAGTGCCAAAGCTTAGCGACATATTAGATTCACCCCCCCGCCCTGCCTCTGTCGGTCTGGTGACCAGTGTAGCCATGAACCCCAACTCTCCTGCTTCTTCCTTCAAAACGTTGCTTCCCTCTACCCCTTTCTTCTATTCCACTCACCAGACCCAACCAATCTGTCCTCCTTTAATCAAACATATCAATCACCGCACAGAACTCCTAACCATCTCCTTGAATCCGATTTCTCCCTCTTCTTTCTATACGAGTGGACATACTAAGCCAGCCACTTTGAAAGAGGAGATCCAGCTTTAGGACCACAGGAAAAGAGGAATCTCAAAGCGACCATGTTCAACCAATGTTTGTTGGGGCCTACTGTGTGCCAGGGGATGGAGAGATGGATGAGGCTGTTCCCTTCTCCAGTGAGTCGACAATCTGGTGCAGGGGTGTGACATGTGTAAAAGCATCTGGACCACGAAGAAAATGGGGTGAACTGTTAACTCTGGCAGCACTTGAGCGAGGTATAGGAACATGGGGAGGATCCACTCTTTTTTTTTTTTTAATATTTTTTAAGTCTATTTATTTTGAGAGAGAGCAAGTGTGTGAGCAGGGATGGGCAGAGAGAGAGAGAGAGAGAGAGGGAGAGAGAGAGAGAATCCCAAGCAGCCTCCATGCTGTCAGTGGAGAGCCCGACGCAGGGCTCGAACTCACAAACCGAACTGTGAGATCATGACCTGAGCCAAAATCAAGAGGCGGACGCTTAAGTGCCTGAGCCACCCAGCCTCTCTGAGGAGGATCCATTCTTCACAGAGGATGGATGAGGGGCCTCGAGGGGGTGCCGTCCAGGGGGACACAACGCATAAGCAAAGTCTCAGGAGTAGGAGGAAATGGGCAGGTTGTTCACAGAAGAGCAGTCAGAGTCTGGCAAGAGGACTGGGTAAGAGACACTGGGTGACTATGCCGGTCACAGCAGTCCCCTCTTACCGATTACTTACTACGTGCCAGGCACGGTGCTAAGCACCTTACAACCTGTGAGTAAATACCACTAGGAGCAAAGCTCAGGGAGGTTACAGAACTTCTCCAGGCTTGAAGCTGAGGTCAACAAGACTCCAATGAGATTCAAACTTTTACCCATTGCACGCCAGAAGTTGGCCACAGCGTAAAGTGCCAGGAGCGGAGGAGAGTGTCTTCTTTGGAGGATACGGTGGGGAAATCACTAACTAGGATATAATAGCTGGATTCCAGGAAGACTAATCTGGCCAGGAGCGGAGGATGGACCAAAGAAGAAACGGAGACTTCTCCAGGAGAAGCCAGGAGACTATGCTACCAACCAGGCAAGAATTCTCCAATCTGAAGCTCGGTAGCGAGATCAGAAAGAGGAAAAAGAGCCCCCAGATACATGGTGGCTTAAGAGCAAGTGTCCCTGATGACTGTGTGGAAAAGTAGTGAACTTGGCTGGTGGGGGGGGGGGGGTGCGGGGAGGGGCAGGGCAAAAGGCAAAAGATGATTCTGAGTGCAACCACAGGTGACAGGGAAGTTGGGGACGCCGTTAATAAAAACGAAGAGGAGAACCTGATGGGCAGTAGGATAATATATTCCCCTCTGCAGGGCAGGATTTGGCAACCCAGAGCAGTTCAGCCAACCTTGGAGATTTTAATTACACTAAGCCCGAGTTCACCCTCTCCAAAGTCATTTTTTAAAACACTGTCTCCAGGATGCTTTCATGCTGAGAAGCTGACAGCCAGGAGAATTCACACTAAGCCATCTTTGTCACCACTCAGTCATCAAGTATCTTAAGAACCCCTGAACAATTCTTATTTTACAGTGTTCATCCTGTGTGGGAAAGCTCCATCTGTGAAGGACAAACTTCTAAGGAGGAGTAGAGAAAAATCAATCAAAGAGTCATTCCCCTGACTGATCAATAGGTGTCTGTCAGGGAAATTTTACTTCTCCCATCTATGCGAGTTAAGTGGGTTCTTACCGCACTGAACAATACTTACCTCACTGAATTTCTGTCCGTAGCAATTTGCAGCCCTGTGCCTCTCTGGATTTTTCCTGACTTCAGCACAAAATTTAAATTTGACAAGTGCTGGGGAATGCACGGGACCTACTGCCCAGAGTGATGCCAAGAGGAGTCACCCGAGGGGAAGTTCTGAATGGAACCCATCTAAGTGGCACGATGAGAGTGGGCACGTGCACATCTACAATCAGCCATCTGATTGTCCCATGGCCAGCTCCTTATCAGTGAGGTCTCCAGTCACAAGCACTTCCTCAGGGAGGCATCCCCTCCACTCCACTAAGTCACACCCTCTTGGGAGCAAAGAATTGTCTGTGTCTTGATCTGTATGTAGCTACACAGATGTATAAGAGGTATAAAAATCCACCGAGCTGTAAACATAAGAAGCATGCACTTTACCGATGTAAGTCACCCCTCTATTAAAAAGTGAAAACTGATTATAAATATGAAATCCACCCCTCCCTCACCCATTACACCACTATGCCCTATTTGTTTTCTTTAGAGCATAAACCATTGTCCACAAATAAATGATGTAGTCACTTGCCAGCCGCTTACTGTTCGGAGAGGCACGCCCCCAACACAGTAGCCACTAGTCACATGTGTTTATTTCAGTTTAAATAAACTAAATGAGATTTAAAATTAAGGTCCTCGGTCACACTAGCCACATCTCCATTGCTCCGTGGCCAGCTATGGCTAGGGGCTACTACATTGTATGGTGCAGAAATAGAACATTTCCATTGCTGCAGAAAGTTATACAGGACAGCGCTGGTCTAAAATGTAAGCTTCAGGACACAGACCTTGTCTATCTAGTTTATCCCTAGCTCCTAGATGGTGCTTGGCACATGGAAGGCACTTATTATAAATACTTGTTGAAAAAAATGAATGAAGGAATTTTGTAATACCAAAAAAAAAAAAAAATCAGAGAGCAAAAACAAAAACCTGGAAACATTCTAAATGTACATCTCTAAGGGATTATTCAAATAAACATCAGCACATCCTACAACGGAACTCTATTTAGTAATTAAAAGTCATGGGAAGGTGTGTATGTAGTGACTCAGACAGAGATGTACACTATATTAAGTGAAAAAGCAAGTTTCTTAAAAATATGTACAATGCGATTCCATTTTTATTAAGCAACACAAACTAACATAGTCAGGAGTGGTATATATCAAACTGTTAATAGCAGTCAGTGCTGGATAGAGTCAGAGAGAAGAGGAATTTTCACTCTGTATTCTTCTGTAATGTTTGAATGTGTAATGAGGATGTATTACTTGAGGGTTTCTTTTTTAAGATTTAAGACAAAATCACATGCAACCCTCTAAGAACAAAAAAAGACTCCCGCATTGCAAACTGTCCCAAGAATATACAGAACAGTACTTAAATAATTACCAAGTGCCAAATTTCTTACCAGCTTTATTTCATTTAATCTTAACAACCCTGCAATTAAATACTACCATCCTCTGTTAAAAATGTAGAATCTAAACATCAGAGAGGTTAAATAGCTTTCCCAGGGTTGCACAGCTAGCATGCAGCAGCACATTTGGCATCTGAACCCAGCTTTCTGGGGTCAGCAGCTCATGGCGCTCTTTATACAGAAAGCACAGGCAAATACCACCAAGAGGAGCCCAAAACTAGCCACTCCATCTATATGAAACCCCAAACAAGGGCCAAGCTACACTGAGTTGCATGAAACCAACCAAACCCTAGAGAAAGTGACTTTTGCTGCTCAGGACAATAGGAAATATATCAAAATTGAAGCTAATCGCCCTCCCTCTGCCTTGTCCCCCTAGCTCCCCACCACGGTCCTACACACATATACATGCACAACACGCACACATATGTGCACACATGCACACTTACATGCATGCACACACACATACGTGCACCCACATGCATGCACGAGCACACACACGTGCACACATGCACGCACACACACAAACTGACAGCAATGCCACAAGGATCAGGTGCCAATGAACGCCTGGTAACTTAAGCATGCTGGTGGAGACTTCCCAGCTCCCAGGCAGATGCCTTGATTGTGCCTTTGTTGGATTCTGAGCCAATCCCCCCTGAAGAGAGTTTTCAGCTCACCCGAGATATCTGAGCCAAAACGCTGCAGAGTCGCCTTTCAGCTCCGTGGACAAGACATTCCAGGCTGCACGCCGGGAGGCTTGTTTAGCTTCACACTTGACGCAAATGGGGTGTGTGTTTACCCACAAACACACACATGCACACACCAACAGAAGCTGCCGCCGCCACCAACAGAAGCTGCCGCGGTGGCAGTATTTCTAGAAGCCCAGAAACTGTACTCGAGCAAAACTGTACTTGAGCAAGACAGAACGGGATCCCAATGCCTATCGGGAAAAACAATCTCACTCCTCCTCAGCAAAGTTTCAACCACAGCCTGGAAAATTCAGTAGGAGATGAAATGTAATTCTCTAGTAAGCCTTATTTTGCCAGCGCAAGTGAGAGCTCACTCAAGCGTAGAGAGTCATTAAAATGGATCTTACATATATCATTATAAATTTAATAATCGCCATGACGGCTAGAGTTCAAGTTAAAATGAATGTCAGCTGAGCATGACCAATTGATGTTGCCCCAGCTGCTGCAGAGCCTCACTTGGGGTTATATTCTACTTGCAGAGGCTCCATAGTACATGTGGACCCAACACAGCTAGAGCCAAGAACACAGATGGGAAACGCAGACATCCGCACCTAGCCAAGGAGAGGCCGTCATAATTGCATATTATCTCGGTGTTCCAGCCCAATTAAAATTTTCTACAGTGTCAGAGGTCCCAAATGGTCCTCCGCTAAGTGTCTGGATACCAAACTTGGCTAACCCTTCGTAAAATGCAGTCAATCTCAGGTTCTGTTCACAACAATTACCGATTGTCCTCCAGTCTCTCAGAAAGCTCCTGCAGAAATAGGAGCAGACAGACCCAGCAGGTTATACACTGAGTAAGTCAAACACCACAAAACAAATTTACTTATCTAGACGCCTAAGATAGTGGGCATTCTTCCTGCATTAATGGTAAGTGTAGTTTCAGGAATGGAGTATTTTTCTTTAGGAATGGAGTCAGTATGGGGCGCCTGGGTGGCTCAGTCGGTTAAGCGTCCAACTTCAGCTCAGGTCATGGCCTCACAGTCTGTGAGTTCAGGCCCCACGTCCGGCTCTGTGCTGACAGCTCAGAGCCTGGAGCCTGTTTCAGATTCTGTGTCTCCCTCTCTCTCTGCCCCTTCCCCACTCACGCTCTGTCTCTCTCTGTCTCAGAAATAAATAAAAACATTTAAAAAAAAAAAGGAATGGAGTCAGTATCTATGCTTATAAAATGTAATTTGTTTCCGTTGACTTTTATCCTTTGAAAGTCAGAGCGAAACCCCATCCAAAATCCTTTTCGCGCGCGCGCGCGCACACACACACACACACACACACACACACACACACACAGCCATCTAAATTACAGGCAAAAGTTGTAAGGCTAATTTTCACCTCCACTTGTTTTTCTCCAGGAAGAAATAGTCTTTGGGAAACAGGAGAGGAATACTCCACTCCACACCAAGAGATCACCAGAAGTTTTTCTGACATCCACAACATTTCAAAGGAAATATCGGAAATTATTTTCAGATTAACATGGACTCTGGCTCTGCTTGAGCTGCATTTAACCCTTGCCATCGCCTGGTCCTCGCAGTTCCCCTGGGAGTGAGGAGACACAGCTTTGGCTTTCTTTCGAGACAACCAGCCACTCAGTGCTACTCCTGAATGTGTCTGGCTTTTAAAGGCAACTTGAACTTTAACCGGTAGACACGGGTCCTGGGTGACTGCAGCTTTCAGACCGATGACAGCAAATGACCCACACTCAACAGGCCTTTTTAAATGGCTGTGACATTCTCACAGATGGGGCCAAAGCCTGGAGTAGGATATGTTTTTGATCCGTAAACACAAGAGCCAGCAGACCACGCGGAGCATAACTCAAACGAAACCACTGCTGTCAGGAGCACCATTTCCAAAAGGTGCTAAGAGTGTGTGAAGCCCAAAGGGGGCTTCCGTGCAAATAAGCTCATATTCGACTTCGAGAGCACACCGCTTTTTGTTAACTCCTAGAGCAACAGCTTATAAATCTTTGACTTTCTGGCTTGCGGGCGAAATGCGGTTTTCTCCCCCTTCTTCCTCTGTCCCCTCGCGCACTTCAAGCCCAGCACTAGGACCTAGCAAATCAGGAGCCCCCACCCCGCCTGCTTCACCCGAGAAAGACAAGCAAGCATAACGAGGACACAAGGTTCTGACCACCACCTGGGTTCTCTGCATCGAGCTTAGCAATTCCAGCACCACAAGCCCAGAGACGGGAGTTCTACCCACTCACCCTCTTTTGATCTTCCAGTCCGTGGGTGACCAGCTTTCTCTTCTGCTGTTGGCTGGCCTCAGAAACCGGTTCCATTTCCCAGGAACAAAATCCCTCTCTCCTTCAGCGAGGCTTCCAAATCCACGGAGGGGGGAAAATATCCCAGGCAAAAGGGGCGCATGCACGCGGCCAGACACGGCCCTCTCCAGCCGGGGAAACGCACGCGACCTCTTCAAAGGTCTTCCCGACTTCTTAACACCCACTCGGGGACCTCACTCGCCGTCACCGCCTCAACAGTGAGGGCGGCTGCTGCTGGCATGGTGCGAGCTGGGAATCGGGGCTTTACTTCAGTTCCCAGACCGGCTTCCTGAGAGCCCAGGGGACAGATCTGGGCCAAGACGAGTCCATGTCCTGGGGCACGTGCCACATTACTGCCCCTGAAATCCTCTCCCTCACTGTCTCCTTGGCACCGATAATTTATATGCCAGTAACGATGTAAATGGGCATTTAATCCACCGCGCTGATAGCATCCACATCCCTCTCCGGCAGCCCCCGACTCCCATAAATCACCGCCGACGCTGCTCGCAAAGCCGCCCCTCACAGTTCCTGCGAGCGTTCATCACAGAGGCTGCTCCCCTCCCGGGCTGTCGTCTTTCTTCATGGAGTCAGACCCATACCTGAGGAGACAACGTTCAACAGATTTGTCTTCCGTGGAAGAACTCAGGTGTGAGCTGTCTTGCCCACCATCCGGAGCCCCAACCAAGCAGTAGCCAGCGGTCTTGCTCCGAGCCCCTCAGCACCCCCAGCACATCCATGGACGAGCAACCGGGGGGCCTCATAGGGTCCCCCACTCCTCCTGGTGAGAGGCACACAGAGGACCCTGTTCTTGAAATCGGCGCACCAGAGCCTGAAATGGCTTATCTTTCAAACCCGGGGCGGGGGGTGCGTCACCATCACCACCACAGGAATAAGGCACCCAGGTAGGATGAGCCAGGGAAGCAGGGGTCTGTGAAGCAAAAAGCCACCACCATTTCCCCCTCGGTTACAGCTGCGGAGGCGGCGTGTGGCCGGCGGGACGCCAGGGTCGCCGGGGAGGCGAAAAAAGAGCGGCCTCGATCAGCTGAGGGCTGAAAGGCGACTGTGCTACCGAGCTGCTGCGTTCCCTGCCTTGGAACCTGCAGGCAGAGCAGGCACCCAGTCACCTCCCGGCTGACGTCACAGAAGCTTGAAGGGACAGGGAGGGAGGAGAGGGGAGGGACCTCCCCACCCAGGAACACGTTTCGCACGGGGTGTGCCCTTCCTCGGGCGCATCCGAGAGGTGGGAACGTATTTGAGAATTCCCATGAAGAGGCACCAACGCATAATTATGAATGCCTCTTCCCATACATCGCACCGGCAGTACCAGGGAAGAAAGAAAAAAGGGGGGAAAGCCCTTCCCTGCAAGGCATGAGTTTCTTGCCAGCGTTTCTAATCAACTCGCTGGCCATTCTACAATTCAGGCCGCGCCAGCCTCCGGGAGAGCTGTGGGCAGATCCGGCCGCAGTGGGCACGAGACAGAAGCCCTCAGACCATCCCTTGCAGCTGTCCTGACCGGTGGCTACTTTGGAATGAGGCCGACGCCATCCCCTATCACAAAGGGCTTCCGCACGGCTCAATGCCAAAGCAGGTTAAAAGGGGGACAAGAGACTCAGCCACAAAGGGCTCGTGAGGAGGAAGAGGGGAAATGCTCCTCTCTCGGGGAGGGGAGAGAAGTGGCAGAAAGGTTGAAGGCTTGTCCTAAACCACAAAAGACACTCCACCAGAACAGATTTTGGCAAGTGAATTCCCAAGTCACAAATGCTCTGAATTTGGCAGGAGTCGATGAGAACGAAATGTCCAGAGGAGGGGCACCTCCTTTAGCCAAGGGCGGCTGACATTAAAGGCAGCACGGGTGAGGCCCTCCGCTAGCCCAGGAGACAGCTCAGCTTCCACAGAGAAGGAGGCACCCTCTGGTTGCCCACCACCACTACCTCCAAAGCGCCCTCGAGGGATCCCCGGCAAAGGTGAAACCTCAGATCCGTGCTTTTTCATTCCAGGGCGCAAGGCGAATACATTCCGGCAAAAGTACCCTTTTCTGAATCTACACCGAGACCTCAAACTAGGAGGCTCAGACAGATGTAGGTCTGAATCTCCGCAAGTGAACTCTTAAGCAAGTTACTTAAGCAAGTAACTTAACCTCTCTGAGCCTCAGTGTTCTCATCTGTAAAGCGGGGCTGATGATCGCACTCAAGAGTGGGAAGACGGATCACCTGCCGACAAAGGGCAGGTGAAATGTTCACCGCTAGCATGTATTGAATGCTTGCCACAGGGCAGGCACCGTCTACTGATATACACGTTCATTCATTCAGTTTATCTCTATCAAGGGCTTGTAGCCAGCTCTCTTGCCTCAGTGAGGGGTTCTTAGCTCTGTGTCAGAAATAAGACAACGGATAAGGAAGGTCAAGTAAGTTAACTAAAGCCACACAGTAAGTTGCAGGGCTGAAATTTGAACCCAGATCTGACCTCACAGTCCTTGCTCATATCCGGGCCTCTTTGGCAGGATCACTGTTATTTGGCTTTTCACCAGCAGCCTGAATCCAGAGTCCACACTTTTTACAGCTCCTGGCTCTCCTCGTGACGAATAACAATAATTTTTTTAAAAAGACAGGTGCCAAAGGGTCTCCTACTTGGAAGGGGCTTCTCCAGAGGAACTGTTTCATTCACAGCTCTGGGCTCCTTCACTCTGCACCCGGCCCTAGCTCTCTCTCTCCCGGGTGAGACCCTGTCACATCCCATCAGGCCAGCCGGCGCACACGCCCCAAGTGCACATGGGGACAGACGTTCTCTCCACAGAAATCCCTCCCCATCAGCGGGGAGTGAGAGGGTGTTCAACTCCTCCTGGGAGCCTTTTGTTGTTTTCTGGGAGCCAGTCTCCACCAGTTCTGGGGCCATTGCTGGTGCTGGGGATGGTGGTGGAGGGGTGGAGGGTACGGGGTACCCAAGAAAGGGGACAGCAGAGATGCTGCTGTCAGCTAGCTGTTGTATCCAATCTGTTTTCCCGATTCAGGAGGGAGGGCTTCCCTGGAGCAAGTCCTGATGTAAAATCTCTGGTTTCTCACTGCCCAGAGAAATCTCAGAAAGTTTAAACACACTTAAAACAAAAACCCGAAAGGTAGGACTAAGAGAACATTTAATGGATTGTTGAAAAAGCAACACATTTGCTGGAATGATCCCTCAATGCAGCAACATGTCACTAGCTTCTCTCTGTGCCATAAGTCAGCCAGGAGCAGCTGTAAGGGAAGGAGGAACAAGGAGGAGGAGGAGGAGGAGTCTGGACCCAATTGCACCATAAGATGGGGGATGGGATATTTAGGGCAAGTCCCCGCCTCCCCCTTAAAGTCCAGAAGATAAATCTAGTCATATTGAAGACATCCTGAACACATTGTCAGGGCTTTCTCTGGCCTGGACCAAACACAGTCTCCAAAAAAGCTTCAACTTCCCATTCCACAGCGGCTCAAATCCTTCCTGCTTTCTGGGCAATCCCCGAGGGGAAAAAAATTTAAGACTCTGTTTGGAGGTACAGTCCCAAATATGGGGGTCCGGGAAAGGCTCTATCTCAGATATAGAGGCATCCTTCCAAGAGGCCCACTGAGGCTCCTTCCTGCAATAAAACTCTATCCCTTGATAAATGCCAATTTGGGATTCCAGGTGCTAGACAAGCCACAGGCCAGGCCCGCCCAGGTAGAAGGCACTCCTTCCTTCCTTCCGCCTCTGCGTTAGAATTGTGAGCCCATTTTATATGGCTTCGTAAAACATCCTTCTTAAATTCTCCAGAGTTTTTAAAACTGGGCAAAGCCCCCTTGGCTTTCTCGCCTCTGTCTCCCTCTCTAGCCCCACCAAACCTCCCTCTCCCAGGTGGCTGGAGACTGGGAAAACTGGTTTTAAACCTGGATTAAATGGTGGGGGAGGGGGGTTTTCGGTGGTGGCGGGAAAGGGAAGCCTGACCTGTTTCATCTTATAACTGTAGTTCAGTTTCTGAAACAAGGGTGCATCCGTCTTTCCAATGGTCTAATTAACACTCATCACCAACACAGCATTTTTAATTAGTCTTCAGTGTCAATAGGGGAAACGAGGAGCTTCTTGGAAACCTAGCCTTTCATTAATCAATCAATAAATAAGTTACATAAGATGTAAGAAAGAGAGACGAGGAACCAGGGTGGTTTCCAGGCTGGGTGTTTAATTTGGGTGGGTTTTTTTTGTTTGTTTTTTTTTCTTTTTTGTTTTTCTCTCCCGAAGGGAGTCGGCCGAGCTGGCCGCTACTGCTAAGCCGGAGAGGAGGGCTGACCCAGCCACCAACCCCCGCCTTTATTTGCGCCAGGCAAGCGAGCGGAGCGTGCTCCCGCCTCTTCCCTGAAGAAAAGAAAGGATCACACACAAAAATAAGTCACTAGGGCCCCAGCTGGGCCGCGCGGGCTGCCTCTGCCGCCACCGGGGTCCCTTTGCCCGCAAGAAAGGAGCCGGCTCAGCGGAGCGCACACCCGGGAGGCGCCGCGGCTCCCGGCGCTCGGGCGCCCCCTCCCCGCCCGCGCCCTCGCCCCTCGGCCTGCGGCTACCCCCAGCGTGGGAGAGAGAACGCCGGGGAAAGGAGAGGCCCGGCCTCGCTGCCCCCGGCTCGGATCCACCTACACACACACACACACACACACGGATATGGACACAGGGAAGAGACTCAGCCACACACGGACACAGGCGTAGTAGACACTCACAGAGATCCAGACATACACACACGTAGACTTAGAGGCACACACACACACACACACACACCCAGATACCTACAGAAGCTGAGATCACACACCAGGATGCACACCCACCCAGAGAGGGTCACACGCAAACAGGTACCAGAGCGAGGTGGCTAGAGAACGGAGGCACAGACAGAAAACACGCGCGCGCACACACCCACACACTCATAGGTACACAAGCGTACAGAGAGGAAACACACGCACACAAAAACCGAAAATACACAGACATGCCGACAGAAGGAGCGGCAGAGATAATCAGACACAAGCACTCGGAGAGGGCGTTCACAGACACCCACGCCAACAGCAAACAGAGGGACCCAGACGTGAGGATACACCCAGAGATACAGTCAAGCAGAGGGGAACGCACAGAGGCACGCAGACACCAGACACCCGGAAACACGGGAACACGCACACGGAGATCCACCCAGCCTCGGGCACGCACACCCGGAGGGACGCACACCCACTCCGGCTGGGGGCGTGTGCCGCGCCGCCGAGGCGGGGAAAGTGCGCCGCGGAGCTCCAGCACCGCCTCGCAGCCCGGCGCCGCGCGCCCCAGCCCGCATCTGCCGGGGAACACTTTCCCAGCACGTTTCTGAACAAGGGCCCGCCGGCCGTCGGCGTGCGCGGGTGGCTGAGCGCCCGCCCGCGGGGTCTCTGTGCTGCGGCCGCGCCGGCTGAGGAGGCCCCGACCCTCCGCCAGGGTCCCCGAGCGCAGGTGTGGCCCCTGCGCGGGTCGGTGCGGGGCCAGCCCACTCCCCACCGGCAGTCCCCGCCCTGCCCGGCCCCGGAGCCCAGCACAGAGCATCCCCAAGTCCTCTCCTCCCTGCTCGTCCCGTCGCACTGCAAACTTTCCCCCGGCCGCTCGTGGCGCGGGGCAGCCCGGCCCAGCCCTGCCCTGGGAGACGGCGCGGCGAGCTCCTACCTGCGCCCACGCGGCTTCACGGAGCCGCAGCCTCCAGCCGGTCTCGCACCGCGCTCCGGCCAGCGCTCCTCAGCCGGGGCCGCCGCCGCTGCCGCCGCTCCTTCCCCTCCGTTACCCGGGAAACCGCCTCCTCCTCCCTCCCGCCAACCAACCAACAACGTTCACATGGCGCCGCGCAGCCAATGGGCGACCTCGCCATCCCGGTCCCCTTGCAGGGTCCCGAGCCCTTTCCCAGGCTAGGGGACCGAAGAGAGAGGCAGGGGCCTCCCTGGGGCTGCTGCTACTCAGAAGGTGGGCCCGGAGGGAGTTGAGGAGGGCTGGGTAGAGAGAATCATCGGGTCCTGCCTACTGGTGTCCTTCTTCTCCTGGACCTGACACTTTAAGGAAGACCTGCATCGCTGGAGAACCTGAGTCGACGTATGAGGTCACCTAGGTCAGTCTTCCACTAAATCCAGAAATCCTGGGGGCAGCTTCCCAACGGAGAGCTGTCCAGCCTATGAACACCTCTGGGGGGCAGGGGGGCAGCTGGGTGGTGAGAGGGCTCACAATCTCCCATGCAATGCTTCGTTCTTCTTGTAGAGCTCTGACTGGGGGGACAAGTTCTTGCCAGCACGGACCTGAAGCCTGCCTCCATGCCAAGGTCCATTTCTGTTCTCTTGGACACGCAGAACGAGGCTTCCAGCCCAGCAAACAGTCAGGACTTCAGAAACTAGAAGGCAGTGCGTCCTACCCCCCCCCCAGTGAGCCTTCTTCAGAAACGTCTTCATTCATCTTCCGTCTTCCCTCAGGGCCACTGTGAAATCAGAGAGGTTTGTGCTCAGCTGTGTCTGTCCACTTCTCTTTCATGAGGTGGTCGAGTATGTAAGTCCCTGGAGAGGAGGAATCTCAGGATCCCAGCACTATTTGCAAATAAGATTCGAACTGGGAAAAAAAAAAAAAATCTCTCATCTCCTAAAACAAGGCCAGGCTCCAAAACATAGAGTACAAGGAGAGGTGCTAGGGTCCCTCTTGTTGGTCCTGATAAGAGGGTGGCCCACCCTTTCCAGAGCCCACAGATGCTACTAGGCCACACAGGGTCTGTCCACCAGCTCACCAAAACAGGAGCTTGGGACAGAGGCCAAAACGGAAGGCCAGTTCTACTGCTGGTCCCCTGGGTGAGCTGTGGGAGGTGATCCCAGCTCAGAAAGTAGGCGTGCCATCTGCCATCAGAACAGGAGGGACTGATGAGGCACACACACCGCTCAGCTCCAACTACCACTCCCCAGGTCTGGTGGTAGGAAAGGTGCTGGAGCCTCCCTATCCTGGGAGCAGAGGGCCCAGCTGTGAGATGGCCACCGTGAGGGAATCGCAGCAGGGGTGGGAGGCCACCTGTGCTCACACTCACTCAAACGTGTGCACACGCATTACACACCTGGGTCGTGCCCCAGAACACCACACTTAGAACTGGAAAATGGTCGGCGGCCATCCCACCCTCAACACGCCCAATCTTATCTCATCTCAGAAGCTAAGCGGGGTCAGGCCTGGTTAGTGCTTGGATGGGAGAATTGAAAAATGAAAACTGAAAACCGTTTTCTGAGCCAATCCCTGCAAGTCTCTGTGAGGCCATGCAAGGAAGACCAGCAGGGGAATGGTAGTGAGTGACATCATGTGCCCGGTTGTAGGGAGTGTGATATAGTTACGAGAACACAGAACTAAATCAAACGGCTTAGGCTGGGATCCTCTCTCTGTCATTTGTCAGCTACACGTTCTTCTCCCTGCACCTAAATTTCCACATGTATGAAACAGAGAAGCTAATATTCCTCCTGACAGAGATGTTCTGAGGATCAGATGTGACCATGAATGCTTTGTAAGCAATAATGCACCTTGCAGAGGAGGGCTTTGACCAAAAGATTCAGTTTGCCCTGTGATGGTTAGTTTTGTGTGTCAACTCAGCTAGGCTGCCGTACCCAGCTTTTGGTCAAATACCAGTCTAGATGTTGCTGTGGAGGTCATTTTTAGAGGTTTTCAAAGGTGATCGACATTTAAATCAGTAGACTAAGTAAAGCAAAGTACACTCTATAATGACTAATCGAGTTAGTCAAAGTCTGATGAGGAAAGACCAAGGTCACCAAGGAAGAAGAAATCCTGCCTCCATACTTGTCTTTGGACTCAAGACTACAACATCAACTCTTTGCTAGTTTGTTTTTTTTTTACTTGAGTTACAAAGAGAGCTTCTCAAAGGAGCACCTCTTTTTTTTTTTTCTGTCTCCTGCACCTGGTATAAATCAAACACATTAGATGCTTAGTGGATGTCTGGCTGGCTGGGTGGGTGGATGGATGAATGCATAGATGGATGGATGGATGGATGGATGGGTGAGTGAATCCTCTACAAATACCTTGTTCACATCAGCCTGGGGAAAACAAGCAGGGAAAGGGGAGTGTCCACTCCTCCCTTCTATACCCTTGCATGATATCAGCTTTATCATCACCCACCATCTTGCCTTTCTTTTAAGACAGCTCAATTTGTCTCTTCCAGCATGCCTCACTTTAACCTCAAAGTCCTCAAATTAACTTCCCTGTATACTCCCCCACTTCATCCTTTCCTTCTGCACAGACCCCTTAGGTCTACAGTAAATTATGCCTGTGTTTTCTTGCTCCTTCATTTTGTTGATAGATTTTATTGAGTGCCTACATATGCCAAGAACTTTTATGTCCATGCAGTATGATTTCATTAGTGAGAACACAGGGAGAATGAGAAAATCGCTGAGAAGTCAAAAAAAGAGGACCCAAAGTTTGCAATAAAAGATACAGCTTTTCAGGTGCTCGTTCAAAACCTGTATGCCCTTGGTTTACTCACACTTTTCATGGGACTGATTATTTAGTTTCCAAGCCAAAGCAAATCAGAGGAAGGCATTTATCCCAAGCAGTTGGCAAACTGACAACTATAAGAAGGCAGAGAGGACAATTTGTCAGGAAGAGAGGAGGCCAATAAACCTATGAAAAACAAAACAAAAGGTACAGGCAATCTGGGACCATTTAGGGGATGGGCAATCAATCTTACACATCTCATCCATTCATTAAACTGCACCGACCCATCATAACACTGACTCGATTCAACAAAGGTCTTGTAAGGCAGAGAAGATTTGACGACCCTAGAAAGCTTTTCATACAAATTGGCTAAATGGAACTTAGTGGACCAACTCAGGGCTAGTAGGAGGGTTCAGCTGACAAAAATGATTCAAAATCTGGACCGCCGATATTTTATGCTGATGGAATTATTAATGATAACTTACTGAGCAAGTCTAAGACATGCCTGTTGCTTTAAATACTTGACTTCATTCAAGCCCCACAAGAAGTCTATAACGTGGATACTGTTACTATCCATGTTTTCTGAAGGAAGAAAGGGAAGGAAACAGGCTCAGAAGGGCTAACTTGCCTTTGGTCATGAAGCTGGTTGGTAGCAGATCTTTTACAACCAAATCAAAAGGTGGAGAGAATGGACTGTCTGTACCTCTTTTACTCCTCTTCACGCTTAGCCTAGATCTGGGCATATAGTAAGTTCTCAAAGAAAGGGCTCAGGGTTCATCCACCCAATAAGTTTGTCCCAGGAATTGTGCTCGAATCTGGAGATACATTGGAGAGTAAGCCAGAGACAGATCCTGTCCTCTGAATAGTGCTGCATCAAGAATGGATAAATCTATTCCACAGGTTTTTTTTGGGGAGGGGGGGGGAATCCATTTTCTGTGATCATATTCAATATTACTCTTATTCTGAGTCTTTAGGGAGCAGCTGAAGTTTCCTTCTTGAGAAGCATAAGTTCCAGATAACAGCAGTCAGAGGTTTGCCTACAAAGAAAAGCCATCCCCCACCTGTACCGTTCTCTCACATTATGTTGCCATTCCCTGCAGCTTCACTGAAAAGTGACTTGATGGAAGTCACTTAAGCAGCAGCATCTGCAGAATGGTTACGGTGGCGGTGGCAGAGAGGGGAGATGTGGACGGGCTGACATTCTGGTCCTCTCTCCCTCCTGCCCTGGTGAGCCCCTCTCCTCATTCCCCACTTGGTACTACCACACCGAGTAGCCAGAGTCAATGTAAGGAGACTTGACCCAACTGATCATGGCTGGAGACAATGCCACACTATCTAAAATAGACGGTGGCTGGGAGGGAGTTTATTGTCAGCCAGCAGGGGGTGGGAACAGGGTGGACGGGCTCAGGCTCCCCAGCCCTGGCACTTGTCAAAGCATAGGAGGATGCTATAAAAACAAGCCTGCTGGCAACCTCCCACAGGCGACATGAGCGCCTCATTTGGGCTGTGGAGGAGTCAAATGTAGAGAAAGGGGCTCAGAGTGGAACATTCTAGCAAGGTGGAAATGGGTAAGAAGATCCAAGCTGTTAGTTACTTTTAGTAGGCTCATTTGATTTTCAAGATACCTGTAAGAAAAGAGGGGGCATACATGGACTGGGAATGGAGTGGAAACTACAATTTAAAACAAAAGATTTGAATGATTTGAGTGCCTACAATGTTCTGTGAGCGCGCCATGGTCACTGCTGGAAATACCTACCGTAGTGAACATGGCAGGTCAGTTTCCTCTCCTTAAGAAATTTACATCCTAGCAGTGGAGCCAGTCATTACACAGAGACACACGTAAGTCACCTGGATAATGTTTTAAAGTCATTGACAAACAATGAAGGGGGTCAGGGAGAACAGTATTTTATAGGGTGACCAGAGAGGTCCTCTTTGGGGAGATAACAATTCAAATGAGACCAGAAGGAACCAGCTGAAAGAAAGCCCCGGGGAAGAACTTCACAGACAGAGCAAATAGCAAGTGCAAAGGCCCTGAGACCGCAATGAGTTTGACGCATTCAAGAAACCAGTGTGGCTAGAACGTGGAGAATGACGAGAAGAATGCTATGGAATTAGGCCCCAGAAGTCCGTCCTCCATGCAGTGGGAAGGTTTTAAGGGAACACGTTTTGAGAAGGTCACTGTGTCTGTGCCATTGGGACTGGATTGTAGGGGATAAGAGAAGCAGGGACACCAGTTAGAAGGCTGCCAAAGTCACCAGACAAGACACAACAGTGGCTTAGGGTGGAGATGGATGTGAGAGGACCGATTTAGAATAAACTTTGGAAAGAGAGGCATCCAGGGGGTGTGCGGGAAAGTCAGCAGGAGCCTCGGCAGCCTTAGGGAAGAACCACCCACACGATCACTGAATCTCTCGTGATGTAAGTCTCTCCTTGAACATCTGTTCCACCATTTACACACTGAGTTCCCTGGGACCTCGGCTCGCCCGCTGCCTCACCCAGACCCAGAGCCCCCTCTGGCCTCCCTTCCCACTGACAGCCGGGTAGGCCCAGCTCAGGTGCCAGAAGGAGGATCTGATCAACCCAGCTTGTCTCCCCGTGCCAGGCCATCCTATGCGTTATCTCTTCTCTCCGGATCAGGTGCTCACCTCTGGGACAGGTTGGGGAGGCAGGCCCCCTGACTGTCACAGCCGGGCCTATGGCGGGTCTGTCTGTCATGGAAGGTGCTGTGGACTGCGGGCCACAATTAGCAGGTCTGGCAGTCATCTTAGCTGGCTCCTCCGTATCACTCACCGTTCCAGGCACTTTTCCAAGTCTTAGAGAACCCACTTAATCTTCACAGCTATACTTTAAAAGAAAAACTATTATTATCCTCCTTTTGCAGAAAAGGAAACAGGCACAGAGAGGCCAAGTGACCTTTCCAAGATCACACAGCTAGTAAGGGGTGGAGTTGGGGTTCAAACTCAAGTAGTCTGGCTACAGAGGCCTTGATCTTAGGCCTGTGCTGAAATCTGAAATCCTTTCTAAGCTTTAGATCAGAGATTGCTGAGAAGGGATCTTGAACGTGGACGTTGAAAAATACAGGAATAGATGTTGCCGCAGCTGCTGCTCCTGTTCCCAGCAATGTCTTATCTAGCGAAGCCAAGAGGAGATGGAGTGCACTGCCCGGTTTGAGCTCCAGACCTTCCATTTACTAGTTCTATGATCTGGGTAAAGAACGGTAACTTCCTAGAGCCTCAAGTTTCTCATCCAAAAAAAAAAAAAAAAAAAACAGTTGAGGCGCCTGGGTGGCCCAGTCGGTTAAGCGTCTGACTCTTGGTTTCGGCTGAGGTCATGATCTCACGGTTTGTGAGTTCGAGGTTTGAGCCCCTCATCAGACTCTCCATCGACAGTGAGGAGGCTGCTTGGGATTCTCTCTCTCTCCTCTCTCTCTGCCCCTCCCATTCTCCCTCTCGCCCTCTCTGGCTTTCTCTCAAAATAAGTAAACTTTAAAAATAAGAAAAAAACAGTTAATAACCTCTATCCTACCTGTTTGTAAGACAATCATTATGATGCTATGGGAAAGGCACACTGATCAATAAAGAGATTTGGGGAAAGCAAAGAGCAAGAACAAATCAGAGGAAGAAGAGGGATGGGGGTCCAGCACAGGACACTCCGTGTCCAAAGGCCCGGAGACTGAAGGTGAGAGGTCAGCCACTGGTGAGGAAATACGCCGCCTCAAGGGCCAGCTTCCTCCTAAAGACCATAGGGAGCCAGTGAAGGATGTTTAGCAGAATTTACAAGAATGATGTGGTCAGATGCACCGTTAGGAAAGATATCTCTGGTGACCAATGTGGAGAATGGACTAGAACAGGAAAGACCGCAGATGTGGGGACAGGAGGTGGTAACAGCAGTGCAAGAGAGAGAAAGAGAGAGGATCGGGACTCAAGGGATGGGAGAAATGCTTGGGCGTATCACCCAGAGACTGTGGGGGCCCAGGAGGGAACCACTTCCAAATCTAGAACAAGCCTATTGTCTAAAAGAGACCGGGTGGGTCCTCCCATACTTTGAATAAGTTTCACAGTTACTTCATATCTGAATAGTGTTCGTTTCTTGGGTGTGTGGCTCTCCATTGATACTTTGTTTGTCTAAATTCTTCAAAGGGAAGGCTCTCTGCTTTGATGACAAGGCCCACCCTTGCTTCCTGTGTGTGGATGGATGGCAACTTTCCTGGGAAGGCAGGTGTGGGGCCTCTGGCTTGGCCACTTTGCATAGCACACTGGGAGTATTCGCATTTCCAGAATCTTGTTTCTCCATTGGAAAGGGGCCCCGTGTTATGTTATGTTATGTTATGTTATGTTATGTTATGTTATGTTATGTTATGTTATGTTATGTTATCTTCTCTTCTCTTCTCTTCTCTTCTCTTCTCTTCTCTTACCTTTTTTTTATTTCTATGTTCATGTTTATGTTTATTTTCATTTTTTGGTCCTGGTGCATCAGGTGAAAGTGACCTGGAAATCAAGGCAAATTCCTTTCCTCTCACCCTGTGTCAGCGGTCTAACCCCTCAAAGCCCAGCAGACTAAGCAAGGGCACACAGAAGAAAAACCCAACTTCGATTCTGTTGGGTGGCTTCCTGGTAATCTCCTGACTGGTGCTTACATGCGCATGCACACACACTCGCACACGCACCCATATGCACATGTGCCTGCACACACACAGCCCTGTACCAACAGGGCTCCCAGGGCCCCCACCCTCACATAAGTCCTGCTTCAAGGCATCTTTGCAGTCTGGTGATGTCACCACTCTATGCTGTTGTCTTGTCCCCTGGGGCTGCCTGATGGAAGCCTCCATTTTCCAAATCCCCAAAGAAAAAGGAGGGGAAAAAAAACAAACAAACTTCTTCTTTCCGGGTCAATAGGTTGGCTTTGTGGAAAAAAAACAAAGATGTATCGTTCATGGTAAAGTATCTCAGGATGAGTGCTGTTGCCCCGAATCTCATTGTCTTCTTTTACCTGCAGAAATCTCCCACTGGGGGGGGCGCCTGGGTGGCGCAGTCGGTTAAGCGTCCGACTTCAGCCAGGTCACGATCTCGCGGTCCGTGAGTTCGAGCCCCGCGTCGGGCTCTGGGCTGATGGCTCGGAGCCTGGAGCCTGTTTCCGATTCTGTGTCTCCCTCTCTCTCTGCCCCTCCCCCGTTCATGCTCTGTCTCTCTCTGTCCCAAAAATAAATAAATGTTGAAAAAAAAAATTAAAAAAAAAAGAAATCTCCCACTGGGATGGGAGGCTTGGCTTTATGTGGTTGGGAGCAGGTTCGAGTCATAGCACCTTGAGCTTCTGGGAATCTCTGAAACCAGAGATCCCAGTTCTCTAAGAGCTTATGCCTGACTAGCTTTCGATTTTGAGAATAGTTTTTAAATATTTACGTCCAACTACCGCAGGCTTATTAGGCACTTGGGGATAGAAGGTAGGACAGGTTTATGATTTTTAAATGTAGGAAGTGTTATATTTGCCATCAAACTGGAAAAAAAAAACTTTTTAAAACAATAGTAAGCGTTATTAGATACAGGGAAGCAAATTCAACACATAGTTATTAAGAACTAACTGTGTTAGGCATTGCTCTGTGTTGGGCATTGTCCTAGGCCAGGGTCACTGTGGTATAGTGTACGACTGGACAAAATCCCTGCTTCATAAAATGTACATTCCAGTATAATCCATTGTTCTAGAAATACACACACCTCCTAGAAGGCAGAAGGCACCAAAGCCTTAAAAATGTGTGTCTGTGGGGGCGCCTGGGTGGCTCAGTCAATTAAGCGTCCAACTCTTGATTTCGGCTCAGGTCATGATCTCATGGTTGGTGGGATCAATCCCCAAGTTGGGCTCTGTGCTGACAGCGTGGAGCCTGCTTGGGATTCTCTCTCCCTCTCTCTCTGCTCCTCTGCTCCGCCCTCTCAAAATAAATAAATAAACTTTAAAAATGCGTGTTACGTTCCCTTTGGGTGAACAATTGTGCAAGACTGTAAAGTTGTTTGGAGGAGTAAAAAGTTTAAGAAAAAAATCCTAAACGTATCACATTAAGAAACTAGTTAAATTAATTACAGTGCACTTTTACAACTGAATACCCTACTACTATTAAAATAATATTGAAGAATATGTATCAATTTAGGAAAATGTTAATGATATATTACTTCACAAAAAGTAGGTTACAAAAACAGTAGGTAGAGTATGATTCTATTTGTATTAAATGGCTGAAAAAAATTAAGTGAAAGGTTATTAATTTAGCAATATGTACTGAGCACTTATTACGGGCCTTGGCCCTGGAGTTACAGAAGAGAACAAAATTAGCAACATCCTTTCTCTTGTGGAATTTGTGGGGATTGCCTTTGAATGGTAGAATTTGAAGTAACTTTAATTTTTTCCATTTCTTTTTCTGTGTTTTCCACATCTCCCAAGCTGATCAGATATTACTTTTTACATTACTTTAAAATTGGGGCTCCTGGGGGCGCCTGGGTGGCGCAGTCGGTTAAGCGTCCGACTTTAGCCAGGTCACGATCTCGCGGTCCGTGAGTTCGAGCCCCGTGTCGGGCTCTGGGCTGGTGGCTCGGAGCCTGGAACCTGTTTCCGATTCTGTGTCTCCCTCTCTCTCTGCCCCTCCCCCGTTCATGCTCTGTCTCTCTCTGTCCCAAAAATAAATAAAAACGTTGAAAAAAAAATTTTTTTTTAAATAAAATTGGGGCTCCTGGCTGGCTCAGTCAGAGGAGCGTGTGACCCTTGATCTCGGGGGTCATGAGTTCAAGTCCTGAGTTGGGTGTAGGGATTACTTAAATTTAAAAAAGATAATAAACTTAAAAAAATAAATTACTTTAAAATTAAACATAATTTTGAAGATAAACTTTGGAGGTATCGTCTGTAGCTGGGGGTTAGGACACAGACCTTAGGAATTAAAGCCCACCTCTTATGTCCGTCCTCCCTCTGAGGAAGTAACCCAGGATGGCCCAGAGTGGTATAACCAAAAGGACAGTGTAAGACACTTTTTGGGCAAAACCCGAAAAGGCAGTGTGAGACAAGGACCAGCCTAAAAAGGAGATGCCACATCTCTAGCCAGGATCTAGCGTGAAGCAGAGACCAAGACTGGGAGGCAGGGAGAGTTAGCACAACATGGAAGCTGAGAAGTCTCGTCTTTTTGCCACGAATAAGCCCAAGAGCCCCCTGCTCCTCCTTGTGCTGGCTTTAAGGTGCACAGGGGGTCAGCAGGGGATAAAGGCACAGGGGCAGGTGGCCATCTTCCGCCACCTTTTTTTAAACACACATCCACCATCTGATTGGTAATAAAACACTGAAAACCATCCGGATGTCCAAAAAGGGAATGGTTAAGTAAGTTAAGTTTCCTTTAATACGTATCCATACAAATGCAGCCAAATAAAACGTGGAGGTGTTAGCTCAAGTTTCACTTTTTCCTTAGTGTTCTTTAGGGACACGGGCGTGAAGTGAGAGTGGTAGGTATTGGCAGGTACTCTGAGAAGGAAGTCCCATGCCCTCACCCACACCATCCTTCGTCTCCTTCTACCCCCAAGGCCAGCCCTGGAAGGAATGCAAATAATTTTTAACAGTGGGATTGGGGGAATTTGAGAGGTGAGGACACCCATACCTTACTTCCTTAGGGAAGCTCAGGGAGATTGTCCGTACCATCCCTGCCTTAGCATGGTTTCACACAATGGGATAGGCATGCTGGCAAGGCAAAACTAGACAGAGCAAGCCTGAGGTGGTCCTTTAAGTCTCCTGTGATAGCCCCCTCTCCAGAGCACGGTGAATTATCCAGACTTTGCCATAATCTCCAACAGGGGTGTACATGGATTGAAAGGGGGTCCGACGGATTTGAAGGGGTATTAGAGAACAAGGAAATAAAGAGTCTATAAAACAATGACTAGAGGCCACAAGAGGCCCATGGACATCTCAGTGGAGGCCAACATGAATGGATGCCAGCCATCACACATCAGAGAGGGCCTTGCTCTTCCTCAACAGTTGCTAGCATAGGTCAAATAATGTCAGGCTTGGTCGTTTGTTTCTTCTCACATCCATTTCCTGCCCTCAGAGTACCCCATTTCTGTTCTCTATTCCAGGCAACTACATCTCCCAGGCTCCTCTGCCAACTGGTTTGGCCAACGAGAGGCAGTGGGGAGAGGCTGAAGTGTTGGGGCAGGAGAGAAGTCAGGGTATTTCTCCCTGTCTCTGTCTCGCCTGCCTCACGCTGTCTCCTTTGATTCTAAGTCCTGCCAAGTGGCCCATCCTATGTAGTCATGCTGCTTCAGCGAGGAGGCCTCTGCAATGGTTCTAGACAAAACGTCCTGGTTTGGGGGCACCACCATTTTGCTGTGTCCCTCCAACCTGATGGTGATAGCAGATTCCCTGGAGCTAATCTCTTTCCTTGTTTGGCTTCTCAGCACTTCCACAATCGATATGTCCAACTTTCTGTGTTATATTTGGCGTCTTTTTCCTCACTGGACTTTAACGAATGAGGATCAGAAGCCTCCCTCACCTTCAAGTGAAGTCTTAATACCATGTGAGACCCCTGGGGATTGATCACACTCTCAGAGGGGAGGATGGAGGTAGAACATTCTAAATCAACTGAATTTGTCCAAAAGAGGTTTAGGAAACCTTTGGATGATGAAGTTTCCATAGAATTGACTAAATTAGGTAAGATCCGTGTGTGTGTGTGCCTTTGCTTTTGCCACCAGGGCTGAAGGGAATTCAAAATAGAGATTTCAGTTATAGAAAAAATAAAATGACCATCTTTGCACACTTAAAATGTAACTTGTGAAATTCCTATTCACTATATTAAGTGTAAACATAAAATGGATGTATGCCATCACCATGACTAAGTACAACTTATGTACGTGTGGAAAAAGAAAGACAAGGAAGGAAACAGGACAAACGAATTCCTTATAATGAGGTGGGAAGATGATATGTGATTTTTTAAAAATCCATGCTATCCATTTAAAAAAATGTTTTAACATTTATTCATTTTTTGAGAGACAGAGAGAGAGAGCACAAGCAGGGCAGAGAGAGGGGGAGACACAGAATCCGAAGCAGGCTCCAGGCTCTGAGCTGTCAGCACAGAGCCCGATGCGGGGCTTGAACTCATGAAACGTGAGATCATGATCTGAGCCGAAGTCGGATGCTTAACCGACAGAGCCACCCAGGCGCCCGCATGCTACCCATTTGAAAAGGGTATGTTTTCAAAGAGAACTTTTTAAGGGTCACCTGGAACCGTAATGAAACAGATGTCTCCATCCCAGGGTCAACGTCTTTGGAAAGTGGTAAATGTTCTTCCTCTGGAGCAGCACCAAGTGAACAGGGACATTTCAGCTTTTTGGAAAAGGTGAGAAAACCTGAAGTGTAAAGTTAAAAATACAGGCAAGTAGCAAGGAATAGCAAAGGTGCTAATATACAAGCATCAGAAGCAAGTGTTAGAACCTTCCTGAAGTCACATCATAATGAAACTAGGTCAGATGGAAGGCTTTGACTACACAAGACAGATGAGGGGTGCACAGCCAAGGCACCCCAAGAAGATGAAGGCAGTGTGTCCAACTTGGGGCCATGTCCCTGCTGAGGCTAGAGGCGTCGTCCTGGTACCTAACAAACCAGCCTTTGCACGCCCTTGAAGGATACACTCCTGGGCTAGAGGAGCTGACCCGTCCTCCACGTCCTTCTACCCAAAGATATGGATGAATGGTCTCTGCATGAAATTTTGAAAAGGAGACACCTAAGAAGTAACAGCCCAATAGGAAACAATTCAGCATAGTGGTCCTGACCATGGACCCGGAGCCTGGCAGACCAGCTTTGATCCCAGCTAACTCCACACTGTATATGTGACCCCAAGATGACCTTTAAGCTCTCGTAGCCTCACCCTCTCCATCCATGTGATGGAGATAATAATAGGACCTACCCTGGAGGAGTTTGGGGAGTAGAAAATGAGATAAGGCTGCTAAAATGCTTAGCATATAAGGGCTCAATTAACATTATCTTCTATAATTATTTTAGAATCAGAATCCTTAAAGTAAATGTTTTAGAACAAATGAAGGAGGGGCGCCTGGGTGGCGCAGTCGGTTAAGGTCACGATCTCGCGGTCCGTGAGTTCGAGCCCTGCGTCGGGCTCTGGGCTGATGGCTCGGAGCCTGGAGCCTGTTTCCGATTCTGTGTCTCCCTCTCTCTCTGCCCCTCCCCCGTTCATGCTCTGTCTCTCTCTGTCCCAAAAATAAATAAATGTTGAGAAAAAAAATTAAAAAAAAAAGAAAAAAAAAAAGAATAAACGAAGGAGTCAAAGGCAATAGATTACCGAGCCACAGACCCTGTACCAGTTACGATGAAAGACTATGAAACTCCTGTTAAACCTGTCTTCTTTTGTGTTCACTGTTGAGTGGAGAGTAGGGGGTGGAGAAGGAGGATGACAAACCAGAAAACCCAAGCAGAAAATCTGAAGGCCCAATGGAGGGCCATTTCCTGCAGTGACCTAGGGACCACACAAGTTGCAGGTTACTACCAGGTGTCTCTGAATGGACTGACAGGTCCTCATGTCTTATAAGCAGCTCTTCCCTCAGGAGGGGAGACAAA
>NW_024412418.1:31195413-31264200 GCF_014898765.1 Herpailurus yagouaroundi
AAAAAAAAAAAAAGAATAAACGAAGGAGTCAAAGGCAATAGATTACCGAGCCACAGACCCTGTACCAGTTACGATGAAAGACTATGAAACTCCTGTTAAACCTGTCTTCTTTTGTGTTCACTGTTGAGTGGAGACTAGGGGGTGGAGAAGGAGGATGACAAACCAGAAAACCCAAGCAGAAAATCTGAAGGCCCAATGGAGGGCCATTTCCTGCAGTGATCTAGGGACCACACAAGTTGCAGGTTACTACCAGGTGTCTCTGAATGGACTGACAGGTCCTCATGTCTTATAAGCAGCTCTTCCCTCAGGAGGGGAGACAAACGGACATTTAGGTGAGTCAGAGTAAAGAGTCTGGGTCCCTGCCCTCTTTCTTACTCAGCGTAAGACAAGCTCAAGGTAAACATGGCTCCTGAGTCAACTGCACCTGGGCAGACAGCCTTGGGGTGGGGAGGGAGAAGGGGCCACTAGCTAATTGGCTTGTTCAGGCCACACAATCTTAGGACATTACATTCCAGATCCAAGCCTAATGCTTCCCAAGCCTGAGATTCCTTTTTTTGGGGGGGGGGGAGGGGCGGGGGGAGGGGGGCGCACTGGTTCTTTATTTCAAAAAGACATTCGTCAAGGCGCCTGGGTGGGTCATTCGGTTGAGTGTCCAACTTCGGCTCAGGTCATGCTCTCACTCCATGGGTTTGAGCCCTGCGTCAGGCTCTGTGCTGACAGCTCAGAGCCTAGAGCCTGCTTCGTGGATTCTGTTTCCCTTTCTTTCTCTATCCCTCGCCCACTCATGCTCTGTGTGTGTGTGTGTGTGTCTCTCTCTCTCAAAAATAAATAAACGTTAAAAAAATTAAAAAACAAAAAGACACTTGTCAGTTTTCACTATCAAAACAGTTACACTCTTGGTTTCTTTCTCTCAATCGGCCCGCAAAGAGAGCGCCCCGGAGGAGAGTATACTGTAAGCCAAGAAGCTTCAGGATGCACACCCAACAGACCTCACAGAAACCTCACCGAGAAGGGGAATTGGGTAGGGAAAGAAACTTTTAAAAGATCAGCACGCTGTCAGCCCACAGACTGTAGAGAGTTCTCAGCCAGACGGGGCGGCCAGTGTGCCCCAACCCTAAAGACGCAAAGTCTCAAAATAATATAAAATTTAAAAACAGTTTTGTACATAAGCTCTTCAAGATTTCTCCGGCACTAACTGACACAAACCCCGATGGCGTGGCACTTTAAGAGACAGCAGCTTCAGTCCCAGAAGAGGGTGACCTGGTGAGTTTGTTCCGTATGGCTAAATCAGTCCGAGCCTGAGATGCTCAACATCGTGGACGACCAGTACTCCCGAAAATCTGATGACAGCTTTGGACCCTTCCCCAGAAAAATATACACATGCAGATACATGTACTATTTCAGATACCGTTTCACATCTATGAAGTCTAAGGACTAGAGAGAAACAGACACGTATAGTTCGTGGCAAGACTTTAATCCGTGAACAGAAAAACCCAAAAGTCATCTTCTTAGGATAGATGATAATGCAAACACACACAACACACGAAAGGCATTCTCTCTGCAGCAGGGACCAGCTGCCCCCCTTACCAGACTTTTTGTACGACCCTTACAAAATTCAGAGACTCGTGGGGTAAAGCCCAGATTCCATTCACGTTCTAAAATCCAATCACGCCTTCGTGGAATGGACTTCCTTCCAAACGCTTACTATCCTGCAACATCCCCAAAGGCACAGCCCAGTTGTCCCCTCCGAACCAGCTGGGCAGTCAAAGCAAGCCTCACTGCGAAACTGTCAAGGCAAAGGCAAGAGGTTACATAACTCCAATTAGCAGAAGCCCCACTGATTCTGAACAGCTCCTACCACTTCATCATCTTTCCCCTCCAAGGAAATAATCACAATTGCCACCAACATCCTGGAAACAAAAGGCGACAGAATAAACATGGTGCTCACCCGGCAGACCCCAGGATTAAAATGTAATCTCAAAATAAAGTCTAATAACTTTCCCTCTTTTGAACACACTTGGAATAAAATTAGCATATAAATCAAAGCTTAATTAGGACATTGTAACAATGAACAGCACCGGCTGGTATTAAGGGTTTCAGGCCCAATATGATGCATCAAATAAACACCGTAATTAGAGAACAAAATCAGGGCGGTCTCCTGGTAATCAATCACCCAGCTAGGTTCAAGCCTTTCAACTTGAGGGTCACCTCTGTTTTTTGTCTTGTGCATCTTGCCTTCCAGCCATTCTCTCCCGAGAGACTTCATGCATCTTCCAAGCTGGTCCCTGGCACATCTCTCCAGCTCTCGGCACTCAGAGGGGAGTCCTGGCACTAAGCAGGGATGGAAGAGACTTGCAGCGTGCTCAGAACAAAAGCCTGTGGGCTTCCGGATGGAAGCGTGTATTTGATATTTGAGGCGCGCTAGACTTTTTAGCTGCTGGTTTTATCCAATCCAAGTAAGTACCTATCTGAGTCAGAAAGCCAAGAATTCTTAAGAAACATCTTCTCTACTTTCACTATGTCCCAGCCATGCTGGCCTCCTTGATGTTCCACGCACGCACACACACACACACACACACACACAGGAAATGCCTGCCTCAGGGCCTTTGCACGAGGTGTGTCCTCTCCCTAGAATGCTTGTCCCCCACATGGCATTCTTCCTCACTTCATTCAGATCTTTCTACTAAAATGTCGCTTCATCAGAAAGGTCTTCCTCAATCCTCTCATCACTCTGTAACTCTCTTGGCTGGAGAGTTTGAGGGGCCACAAAGCACGCTTCACCCCACATTAATTCTGATTCAATAGCAAACTAAGGGTGGGGGGAAGGCAAGGCAGATGGGAGAACAAAATGTTGCCTTCATTTCCAGTAGAACTGATGTCAGCAAATGAGGCTTACACCTGTGGGCCAGTGGGCTTCTGGGTGCCAACCAGCCGACCAGGCAGACGGACTCAGCCAGCCAGGCGCTGCTGGACTAGGCAGCCGAGACACCGAAGAGGTGAGGCTGGAGGAGCGCAGCAGGCTGGTGCTTGCGGACGGTAGGTTCACACCCAGCAGGACGGAAAGGAGGAGAGCAGAATCCATTCTTTATCCCAGATCACCAAGAGTGGACAGCCCCTCCTTCCGGGAGGAGTGTTCCCGGAGGACGGGCACCCGCACCGCAGGGGAGGGGGAAGAGGAGGGGGGAGATGCGACTTCCCCCCTCCCCCCCCCGTCCCCCGTGCCCTCCTTATTTCCTTCATAGCTCTTTTCACCACCCGATGGTTTCGATCATATTTGGTTCTCTGCTGGCTTCCCACACTAAATGCAAACTTCAGGAGGGTAATACTTTGCTTTGTTTACAGCCGCACCCTGAGACACCAGGACCTAGAACCGTGCTTGGTAAACAGCAGACATTCAGAAAATAGCCGTGGAATGAATGAATAAGTGAGGGAGCCTTTTCTGGCATCTTTGAAGAAACCTCGTATTCTAGGGCTGCAAAGTGTCTGGGCCACGGCTGCTTTTAGTCCTGTAGTTATGAGGACTTTTTTTTAGAGTTGCTACCGAAGGACCAGAGCTTCCTGTGATCTCCTTGAATACTGACCTGATTTCTTACCTGGCTCAGCTCTCCCGACCTCTAATCCACCTAGTCTGAGCTCCATGAATGCAGGACACTGTCGGTCCTGCTTACCGCTATGTTCCCTGCACCAAACGCAGTATCTGGCCCAGTAAATCGTGGCAGCAGAAGGGAAGGTAGGAGGGAGGAAGGAAAGATAGAAAGATGGATCCCCCTTGCTTCTAAGCCCCCTTCTGCAGGGCTGGTCCTCTCCCTTCAAGAGAACATGTGACCCAGCCTCCCGCATTCAGAGACAGAAGACATTATCATCTTCACATAACAGAGGAGACCAGAAGCCCAGAGCAGGTAAGCCACTTGCCCAAGGCCACAGGGAAGAGAGGTGAAAGAGACTACTAGGACCCAAAACCTTCTGACTCCAAGGCCAGCGCTTATCATGTGGCATCTGCTCTCTTAGGACCCTCGGTCATGAGTGCCTAGGTCATGGCACTGTCCATCTGGAGAGGCTCTGATGAGAGGCGGCACGGCAAACCCTCTTCCCTGCAGCGTCCAGTGGGAGAGGAATCCCTGTGGCCCGAACTTGGGGTCCCAGCCACCTGGGGCTGAGCCCTCTGCTGGAGCACAGGCAGAGGCTGCCTCACCTTACCTGCCTGCCCCTCCCCTCCTCCCCAAGCGTCTGCTGGCCCCAGACCGCCAGAGCCCTGCATGGAAGCAGAGATCCCAGCCCAAGTCACATTGAGCCATCTGGGCTCCATCTGGGCTCCATCCAGGCTCTGGCTCTGCTAGGGGTGGGCCGACCCAGATGAGGTGTCACAGCCCATGCCCAGAGCAACCCAGCCTGGTGAGGGAGGCAGAGGTATAGACAACTGCAGCGCGGTCTCCAGACCTTCCTCTTCTGCATTAGACCAACCTGCCGACAGTGCTATTACTGCATATGCACCAGGGCCAAATATCCATCGGTTCATTTCATCCACAGAACCCTATGAAGCAGGTATTATTACTGGTCCCATTTCACAAACGAGGAAACTGAGGCTGAGAAAGGTCACTTGTTGTTGAAAGACCGGTAGGTGGTGAGTAGTGAAGTCAAGACGCAAGTCCGGGTCTGTCTTCACTCCAAATCTTCCTGCCTATCCGGTCTTCTTCAGGCTCCTCCTCAGGCTGCCTCTCCCCACGCTAAGAACACGGGATCAATTAGCAGGAGCCCCGAAGTGTGGCAGCCCCCACAGCCTCCAGCCCTTTCCACGTACACGGTTTGCCAAACACATACTCTTAACTCTCCACACCCTTTTTTGTAGCTTTTTCACCGCACAGGACCCCCTTCCCCATCCTGCCCAACCCTGTTCGTCCCTGAAGACCCAGTTCAAATGTCACCACCAGTGTGACCACTCTCCCAGAGTCTAATCCAATCCCCCTGCCTCCCCCTGCCATGGAACATGCTTCTATTCCAGTGTCCTCAAGCCATAGTCCCAAGACCAGCAGGGTCCACTGTACTTAGGACTTGTTAGAAATGCCAATCCTGGGACACCTGGCTGGCTCGGTCCGAAGAGTGCACAACTCCCGGGGTTGTGAGTTCAAGCCCCAAGTTGGGTATAGAGATTCCTTGAAAAAATAAAATCTTTTTTAAATGCCAATTCTAGGGGCGCCTGGGTGGCGCAGTCGGTTAAGCGTCCGACTTCAGCCAGGTCACGATCTCGCGGTCCGTGAGTTCGAGCCCCGCATCAGGCTCTGGGCTGATGGCTCAGAGCCTGGAGCCTGTTTCCGATTCTGTGTCTCCCTCTCTCTGTGCCCCTCCCCCATTCATGCTCTGTCTCTCTCTGTCCCAAAAATAAATAAACGTTGAAAAAAAAAAATTTAAAAAAAAAAAAAATAAATAAATGCCAATTCTAGAAAGGCTACTGAATCAGAAACTCTGAGGGTGTCTTAACAATCTGTGTTTTAACAAATCTGCAGCTCAGTCTGATGCATCCGGAAGTTGGAAAACCACTGCCCTATTTTGACACATTCTATTAGGACCGTTGGCGTGTGTTCGAGAAAATTACTAGGCTGTGAGGACTTGCCAGGCCAGGACAGGTCAGCGTTCGGGGTCTGTCCCACAGTGGGTGTGCTTGCTGTCGGCTTTGAAAGGGCTTCCTTTCCCAGCAGTCTCCAGACCTATGACATGGTGGTATTAGCAATGACAGGCACACTGGCAGATCGAGGGTGCGGGCACTTTGTCCAGCGGGCCTTTGCATGTTCTCTGCAACAGGCCCCCTCCCTCAGTACCACACCTGCTTGCTGGAGAAAAGCTCCCCACTTCTTCATTCCAGACACCACTGAGCATCAGGGACACAATGGCGAGTAAAATAGACTCTGTGTCTCTTCCCCATGGAGCTTAAGGTCTAATGGAGGAGACACACATTCATCAAACAGTTATAGCTAACTTTAGGTGGCATTTACATTTATATGTTAAATTCTCACAACTACCCTAAAAGTGGGTACTATTATCATCGTCTTCCATAGACGGGGAAGTGAATATTGAAAGGTGAAATATCTGGCCGAGGTTGATACAGCTTGTAGATGAAAAAGCTGATATCAGAGCCCAGTGGGGACTCATCCCTGCTTGTAATCACAACACAACGCAGTCTGAAAATAAGAATCATATCATAAACTTTGACAATCACTACGAAAAGAAGTACACGAGAGGGGAAGTTGCTCGAGAGGGCAAAGGGACATCGTGGTGGGGGAGGGGACCGTCACAAAAACTTTGCATCATCTGAGCTGGGACCTGAAGGGAAAGTTGGAGTCAGTAAGACCAATCAGTGAAGTGAGGATGGGGTACAGGTGAGGCCATTCCACAGAGGAACAGCATTTGCAAAGGCCCTGAGGAGGAGCTCTAGCAGAAGCCATCAGGGCCCCAGCACTGGGGGGGAGGGCGCAGGGGATGGGTCAGTGCCAGATCAGGCAGGCACCTGCGTACCATGTCAATGGTCCTAATCCATGGTCCGCTTTTCGAAAGAAATGTTGTCAAACCAGGGACCCCAGGTGGATGTACGGTCCATTGTGCGTGAAAATGTGGTTGAAGTCCCGAAATGTCATCGATCACATTTCAGCCATTCGGACACATTGAGCACCTGCCACGTGTCAAGCACCGTTGCAGGTGTTGGGGACACCAGCCCCATCCTCCCGGAGCGCATCCATGGTCGGGGAGAGAGGACTCTTTGGTAACTGACATTTACACTCCTTCATCAGCACTGAGCACGGGCTGGGGGCCAGGCACTGCGTTGGGTGTTCTATTGAGGGTCTGGTTTATACGTCAATGAGAAATCAAAGCCACGTTCCAAACTCACAGCTAGAGCTCCTAGTCGAATGGACACCTCTTAACAATTCCATCAGCCACTCACAGTTCACCGGGCTTGAAACATTTCCTGAGAAGCTAGCCCAGGATAAATCATTTGGGGCTGCTCCATAAAGTGAGCTTTGTTAATAGAATCTATTTCTATTGAAACGAGCGTCTACAGACCTGTAATTCATTCTGCATACCATTCACACTCTCGACACCGCCGAAACCTTGTTAAATGACTTTAGTCAGCAAAGCTCAGCCTAAAGAGGAGAGGTGGAGAACTAACGCAGGTTGGTTCAAAGAGCCCTTCAGGGAGTACTTTCAAAATCTGTCTGCATCGCCCCTAGAAACCTAGTCTTTGTTTCTCTATGGAATGAGACAGGTGGTATCGTCATGCCCATACCCGTGAAACCATGACATCTTGGTTTCACATCGCTGGTGGGATAAAATCCCACTCCTCTACTTTTTCTGTAAGGTCCTGCCTAACCTGGCTGACCCCCGTCCGTGATACCAGAACTTTCTCTTCACTCACTTCTCCAAACCAGGCTTCCTTGTGCAACTCCAGTAAGCCAAGCTCATTCCCGTCTCAGAGACTTTTTCTTGCTTTTCCTCTGTCCGGAGTGCTATTCCCTCAGATGCCCACATGGGTGACCCCTCATCTTCATGAATGTCACAACTCAAATGTCACCTCCTGAGAGGCACTCACTGATTATCTCAGGTTCCCCACCTTTAGCACTTGCCACCCTTTGAAATTACCTGGTTTTTAAATTTTTGCTTTTTCCTCCAGTCTGTCTCCCCCGACTGAAATAAAAGCACCATTTTGAGCCAAGACCTTGACTTATGACCAGCGGAGCATGTGGAGCCTGAAAGCTACATGTGTCGCTTTCTGGGTCCCTGAGTCACTACTGTGGGACAGCTGCCACATAATTACACTCATTTCAGACTTTGCATGAGATTTGGGGAATATGTGTTACGTCAGCAAGCATTCCTTAAATAATCCAATACTTTGGGGTCATTTTCTATCAGATTGTTAGCACTTTTCTAACGGTTTGCCAGGAATCTCTTATGTCCTGTATAGAAATCCTTTCTCCGTGATACAACTTGCAAATATTTTTCTCATGGCCTGTCACTCATCTTTTACCTTCGTTTATGGTGTCTTTTGTTGTACAGATATTCAAAATTTGTATCTAGCCAAATCTGTCAGTCTTGTGTATCGCATTAGGGACTTCGATATATTTCAAGAAAAGCACCTGGGTGGCTCAGTCGGTTAAGCATCTGACTTAGGCTCAGGTCATGATCTCACGGTTCACGGGTTCAAGCCCCGCATCAGGCTGTGACAGCTTGGAGCCTGTTTCAGATTCTGTGTCTCCCTCTCTCTCTGACCCTCCTCACCTCGTGCTCTCTCTCTCTCTCTCTCTCTCTCTCTCTATCTCTATCTCTCGCAAAAATAAATAAACATTACATTTTTTTAAAGGAGAAAGAGAAGCTTCCTATATACTAAGATTATAAAAAATAACCTCCAATATTTCCTTTGGGTTCTGTTTAGATCTTTTTTCCAAGTGGATAGTTCATTGTCATAACAGTATTTAAATTACCTATTCTCATCACCACTGACTTAAAATGCTACTATTGTTATTGGCTGAATTCCTATGTATTCTCTATTCTGTGCCACTGGTTTCTCTCCACCCGCACCAGCATTATACGCTTTGAGTCACTGGAAATTCATAGTTTGTGTTAGTATTTAGTAATGTAAGTGTGCCCACATTACGCTTTTTTCTAGGAGTTTCTCAGCTGCTCTTTCATATTTATCCTTCCACATTAATTCTAGAATAAGATTCTGGCTTCACCAAAAATACCCCATCAGATTCTTTATTTAGGTTAAACTTACGCGCTAACTTGAGGAGAATTATCATCTTTACACTGTTGAGCCTTCCCATGCAGAAACATGGTGTGTTTTGCCATCTAGTCAAGCCTCCTCTTGCACATACAAAGTTTTATGATTTACTTCACACGGGTCTTGAAAATTTCGAGCCACAATTATTCCTATGTCCTTTATAGATAGTACTGTTGTGAGAACCTCTTCCCTATCGTGTTGCCTAACTAGATATAACCAATATATACAAAGGTTGCTGTTGTTTTGTATATTTCTCTTGTACCCAGCACCTCGACTAAAAATTTTTTCAGATAAAAAAATTCATAAAAGTGTTTTGAAGTATCATTGACATCTAATAAAATATCCTATTAGTTTCAGGTGTACATCCTAGTGGTTTGATATATTTTTTAAAAAATGTTTTTAATGTTTATTTATTTTTGAGAGATAGAGAGACAGAGCTCAAGCAGGGGAGGGGCGGAGAGAGGGAGACACAGAATCCGAAGCAGGCTCCAGGCTCCGAGCTGTCAGCACAGAGCCCGATGCGGGATTCAAACTCACGAGCTGTGAGATCATGACCTGAGCTGAAGTCAGATGCTTAACCAACTGAGCCACCCAGGCGCCCCTGATATTTTTATACATTATGAAATGATCCCCATGATAAGATTAGTTACCATCTGTCACCATACAAAGTTATTACCACTAAAAATTCTTTTTTTTCCTTTTTTTTTAACCACTAAAAATTCTTAATAGTCGACCTTAGATAGTTCAGCCATACAATCTTACCATGTTTAAATACTTATAATTTGGGGGGCACCTGGGTGGCTCAGTCGTTAAGCATCTGACTTCGGCTCAGGTTATGATCCCACCATTCGTGAGTTCGAGTCCCACAACCGGTGAGCTCGTGCCCTGCTTCAGGTAAAACTCAAGCTCCAGGTGAGCCCCACTTCTCTCTCTTCCCCTCTGCCCCTTGTGGGACACACTCTCTCTCTCTCTCTCTCTCTGCCCCTCACTCATTTGCGACATCTCTCTCCCTCAAATTAATTAATTAATTAATTAATTAATTAATTAAATGTTTGTCTCTCTTCCTCCAATATTTGACCCTCTCATTCCTTTCCCTTATCTCATTGCTTTGGCTAAGATTCCAGGTCCACTCTAATCCCAGACAGAGACAGTAGGTCCCTTACATTGTCCTGTCTTTACAAGAGAGACCTCTATTGTTGTATTACTAAATGTGTGATGTTTGCGGCTCACTTCTTATATTCCTTCTATTTTAAGACTTTCCTCCTCTTCAGAAGTTCTTAAGTTTTAATTAGGAAAAGATGATGAATTTTCTGAAGTGTATTTCAGCACTCGTGGAGAAAGTCACATGTTTTTTCTCTTTTAATCTATTAGTAAAATGAATTCATTAACAGATTTCCTAATGTTGAGCCACACTGTCTTTCCTGGAACAAAACCTTTTTCCGTCATGGTTGTTGTGCTTTTAATACTTTCCTAGATCTAATTTGCTAACATTCTCTACAGAATGATTTTCATCTACATTCATAATTGTATGTAGCCATTTGGGGCCAGTCTTCTTGAATGTTAGAAAAACATCCTATAGAAAATTATGGGTCCTTAAAAATTCGGTGGTTTGTTAGAAAGATACATGGCAGAAAGTAACAAAATTTATAGGCATATCTGAGACTGGTGGTTAAGCTCTTTGCCAAGCCAGTCTACTCTCCCACTTTAAAGGTGTTACCCTCTGGGACTGGAGAGAAAACTGGAATATGTGAGAAATTTGAGGTTTGGTGAATTGAATCTTGAAGGTGAAGAGGTATTCATCATTTCAATAAAAGATAATAGAGGCTAAAGCGACAGAAGAAGAAACCCAGATGGCACCCATGTATCTCAGTGGTACCTCTCCAGCTGAGAACGGGCAGGAAAAAAAAAAATCTGCAGAGAAGGAAATTGTGGACACTTTTCCTTTGGGATTTTACTATGCAAAAGGAATTTAATTTTGAAACTTAATTTCTCAATGGAATCTTAAAATGGAAGAGAGTTATGTTCAAATTTGGAATGTCTCGTATGAATTTGGTTCATTGAATATTTTTCTGCACGAGGGTACATGACATAGCTGGGAATAATTTGAGATGAACAACATAAGAGCAAACTTTTAGATAATGTCCGCTTACTTGAAATGTTCCTAAGAGTGACCCGAGTTAAATAACGCTCAGCTTTGACCCATTTCAGAGGCTGTACTGCCCGCCTGGTCCCAGGAGGACATGACAGAGCAACAGATGCCAGCAGCCTTGCAAAGAGGGAGGAAGACCCTCCTGATGAGGAGAGTCCTGGCTGACCCAGGCCTGGCCCCTAAGACCAGTGGATTAAGACAGAACGAAAGGAGAGTAATGCAGAGCAAGGGGGCATTGCCCCCCCCCCCCGGGGCCCATGAACCCAAGCTCTACCCATTCTCTTGTCAGCTTTGCTGCTAACTACCGAAGGGACTGGCCATTGGTGACTTGATGGGGCAGAGCCCAGAATCTTCAGTGGGAAGTCTTTTGATGGACTTACTTTTCTTTAAAGGCCAATAACTGTTTACAGTTCTCTCCTCTGTTTCTCACCTCCACTTCCTATCCTCAGGAAAATCTGACCATGGCTTTCTTTTTCTCTGTTATCTCTGTACTTGCAAACGATTTGGATGGAGGCTGTTCTGTAGGTTGCTTGCTCACTCACTCACTCTATCTATCTATCCATCCATCCATCCATCTATCATCTATCTACTGATCCATTCATCCATCCACCCATCCACTCAATTCAACTTTTCCCACAAGGCCCTGTCCGCCCATCTGTACTGAACACTCTCACAAATATTGATAAGTTTATGCTTTGATTCTCATTCCCGCTTCTGTGGCACGCGTATCCTCAATTGCATAAGAAGAAGTCAGGGTCTAGCTATTGTCTGACGCTCCAACCATCACGAGAACCAGACATCTCCAGCTGCAACAGGACAAGGGTCAAGATTCGCACCCCGGCCCATCTCCCACCAGAGCGCACACTCTCAGCTGCTGCATTAGAGCACAGCCATGCTCTGTGAGCTCCATCACTCATCACTGTTTCCTGTGCGCTTGTCTTCCTCCTGCTTGAGCGTCTTGTGCTAATTCTTTTTTTAGTTGGCTGAAGAGCTTCCTTAAGGAATTATCTTTTAAAGGTTATGTGGGTAGCATACTTTCTGAGTCTCTTATAAACTTTTTTCTTATGCCTTCACATAAGAATAATTTGAGTGGTAATATACAGGGTCCCTATATTTCCCCCCTCTAACTCATATTCTCACATTTAGTGTTACAGAGGAGAAATCCAATACTAACGTGACCTTTCCTCCTTTGTAGCCGATTTACTTTTCCTATTTAAAAGATTATAGGGTTTTTCTCTTGGTTAGAATTCTAAAACTTCAGATGCAGACCAGATTGTGCCTTGATAAAACTGAGACTTTTCAATCTAGATTCACGTATCCCTTCCATTAGGAGAATGTTTTATTTTTTTCTGTTTCCTTGATTCACTCTGTTTCCTACTTCAGTATTCTCATTTTGTGGATCTTGAACCTGCTAGCTTTATTTTAGATGTTTCTTACAATTTGTCATCGTAATTCCCATCGCTTGGTCCTCATGCTCTGCATTCAGGAAAATTTCTCCAAGTTGTCTTTAAATTGAACTAATCCTACTTTCAGCTGTAGCCCCTTCTACTAGTCACTATTGATTTTTTTTTTTCTTTTTCATTTTATTTTTTGTTTTCATTTTATTTTTTGTTTTCATTTTATTTTTTGTTTTCATTTTAAAACACTTCTGTTTTCTGATTTCTGCTTTGTTTGACAGCCTTCTCTTTATTGATTCAGTATCTTTTAAAATACCTCTGATGATATTCATTGGACACTTAAGTTTTTTTCTTCTGTTTTCTACATTAATTCTATGTAAGTCAGAAGTATTTGGGGGCACCTGGGTGGCTCAGTAGGTTGAGTGTCTGACTCTTGATTTTGGCTCAGGTCATGATCCCAGGGTCAGATCAAGCCCTGTGTTGGGCTCCACACTGAGCATACAGCCTGCTTGAGAGTCTCTCTCTCTCTCTCTCTCTCTCTCTCTGCCCCTCTCCCTCACTTGTGCACTCTCTAAAATTTAAAAATTAAAGGGGCGCCTGGGTGGCGCAGTCGGTTAAGCGTCCGACTTCAGCCAGGTCACGATCTCGCGGTCCATGAGTTCGAGCCCCGCGTCAGGCTCTGGGCTGATGGCTCAGAGCCTGGAGCCTGTTTCCGATTCTGTGTCTCCCTCTCTCTGTGCCCCTCCCCCATTCATGCTCTGTCTCTCTCTGTCCCAAAAATAAATAAACGTTGAAAAAAAAATTAAAAAAAAAATTAAAAAAAAATTTTAAATACAAAAAGAAATATTTGCTCTGAATTTTTTAGCCTGATCCCCCTCTTTGGAGTTGCTGATTCTCCTAGTAGTTCTGATGTGCTCTTTGGGTTTTGTTTGTTTGTTTTTTGTTTTTTGTAATTCTAAATGCATCCCTATGCTTGTCAGGACTGGTAGCTGACGTGGATTTTGTCAGCTACTATAGAGATCGCTATTTGAGTTCCTCTCCAAGGCCAGCTGTGCTGACTTAGAACCTCTCTTTGGGTCCACAGGACGAGGGCAGGCTAATGGACAGATGAGCCCCTTCAGGCCCATGAATGGCATCAGCGACCCCCAGCAAACCCCCATCACAAATAATAGTGTTCACACCTTGTATATCCTGGAGATGAAAGCTGTGGTCAGTTTCTCGGTCAGTTTCTCTGTGCGAGGCTGGCACAAACTCCCAACTTCTTCGGTTTGATCTCAACTTCTTCCTGCACAATGACACCCTGGCTTCCCCCTTTCCACATCTATTGCTTTCCTTGATGACTGCGAGCCAGTCAACACTGAACAAGCCATCTGACTCATTTGGCAACTGGCAGGCTTGGGAGGGAGCAGGAGATCACAGGGAGAGACACAGCCTTCTTGCCCAGACAGCGGGTGTGTCCCCGAGTAGTGAGGGGCCAGAGGAGAGCAGAGACCATCCCTCTCGTGTCTATCACCTAGCATAGCACCATTACAGGCTTGGTAAGTGAATGAAGGACATACACTTCCAAGCCCACAGGCCTTTGTTCCAATTTTACTGTTGTTTGGCATGTCCTTCCCACCCCCACTGTTACTCTCATGCCCAGTCTCTGGTTCAGACTTCAAGGCTCAGCTCAAATATCACCTGAAAGGAAAACTTGTCTGCCCCTTCCCCTGTGGCTCCATAGCTTCCGTCATGGCACCTGTTGCACTCTGTATATTTGTGCACAATTATCTCAGGCCTCTGGTAGATGCAAACAAATGCACACGGGAATGAATGCATGAATAAAGAAATCTGCAAGAAACTGTGAGCCCAAAGCAGGGGTCGCATCCTGTTCACGTTAACATCGCTGATGAGAGTGGCACCTGGGACAGAACAGCCAGATATTGTAGAACGGAACTGGATAATACACAGGGGATTCTTGTCCTCGAATCAGGGTATTTCCATATGATTGTCAGACTCTAGGAGATCAAAAATTCCTAACGGTGGAATCTCAGGCACCACCATCCACCCCGGGTCAGAAAGGTGATTGAAAGGAAAGGTGTCATTGAGCAGCTTAACGTGTGCCAAGCACTGTATCGGGAGCTCTCTTCATCATAAAACAGGACCCAATGTTTACCGAGCGTGTACCTATTGCCAAACAATATTTTGAGGAGTTTACATACGAAAGTGTTATGAGATAGATATTTATATTGCTTTCCAAAAGAGTAACTCAAACCAGGAGGCAATTAACTTGCTCAAAACTGCAGAGCGTGGGACCCAAGGGAATGATCAAAAATCCCCTACCCCTGGACAAGCAGAGCAAGACTGACTCCATTTTGTGCTACACCCACCATCTCATGTATAACCCCCACATGACCCGCTTATTGCTTAAGACGCTCCCCCACCCTAGTCAAGCCGCTGAGCGCACCCTTACCGGAAACCGGCTCATTTAGGAATGCGGAACCCCTAAGTGCCAGAGAATGTAAACCCCGCCCTTTGCCCGCCAAACTTGCGCGCCAATTCTGACCAGAGTGATAGGCTAGTTCAAACAGTTACTATAGGGTAAATTGTAATTCAATTGGCCACCTGCGTGTGGACTGACATGACTATGCAACTTTCTGTGTGTGTTACAATCTCATTGGCCAACGGCCCCTATAAAACTGCTACGCCTCTTAACCTAGGGGTCCAAGTCCCTGCTCCGCTGTGTCGGGTATACTTGGGCCCAAGCTTGAGCTTGCAAATAAACCCTCGTGCGTTGGCATCGGTATCGGCTCCTTGGTGGTCTCTCGGATTCGAAATCGGGAGCATTACAAGAGCGAGCAAGTGTCAGAACTTGGATTTGAACCCAGGCAGTCTGGTTGTAGAATCTGGCTGGGCTCCTGATCACTACGTTGTATCAACTCATTCATTCAGCACCTGCACCAGCCCTGATAGGTACTACACCCTGATGTCTAGGTCAGGGGACTGAGGCTCGCACCACATCCAAATGATGTTTACTGAGGTCAGACACCGGCACCGGCTGGGAAGCCACGTCTGCCTGACATCTAAACTGACACGGCCTCCCATCCCAGCCTCCCTGAAATGGGGGTGCAGAGGGCAGCCTCTGGAGGGACATCACTTCACAGTCCCCACAGGCTTTCCAAAGGAACGTGCCGAGAAAGTCAGGGTGCCAATGACACCCCCACATCCTGGGGGTCCTAAGCAGAGGTAGGCCCGGGCACATAATCACTTAGAAAACCAGTGAGCTGAAGACTTGGCATTAAAAAATGACTTCCATTTACTGAAGGCTGGCTAGGGGCTGGAGATATTACTCACATTTGGCATCTCTTAATTCTGTCCGCAATATGCTGACAGGTATTACCCCCCCCCCACCACCACCACCACACGCACACGCACCCATTTTACAGATAGAACTAGGGCTAGGAAAGAGGAAGTTCCTGCCCAAGTTCACCTGGCCGGTGAGTAGAACTGGATTTTGATTCCAGATGTGTCTGCTGCCAAAGTCAATGATCTTGACCAGGAAGTTTAGCCCTGAATTCACCTGCACCCTAAAGACATTTCCCTGCAGACCTGGTTCTGAGATGCCAGGTCTGAGGCAGCTGGCGGGGAGGCAGTTCAGATCTGGCTCAGAGAGAAGTGAAAAGGACATCCCAGGTAAGGGACAGGAAATGATGGGACACAGGGAGAGGGGCTGGGGAGAGGCACCGACTTCACAGGGCAATGGTGTACATGTGGGGTCTTCCCAGGGCCATCTTCCTGCCAGAGGTGGGCAAGGGAGACGGACTTAAGTCAGCCCTGTTTTGGCATCTTGAATGCGCAGCGAGGACCTGCTCCTGGGTGCAGGTGAGGGTCAGTGCCACGAGCCCCAGGTCCCACCATCGTGCTTTGTGTAGGAGGAAACTCCCAGGTCTTGGGCTCAAGTCGGCAGATGTTCAAACTTCCGTCTGTACAGACCATCTGCCACATGACCGAGGGTCTGTCCAGAGGCTCCACCCCCGTGACCACAGTGGAGGCACTGTTGGTGGGGGCCCCGGCTGGGTCTGTGGATCCTCCTCTCCTGGGATCACACAGTCACAGAGCGGTAGAAAGCCCGATCAGCTTGTGCCCCTGGGACCGAGGTATGCTCCCGACGAGGGGAGGAAGACCACTCACCAGGAAGTCACTCTTTCACACCCTTCCTAGAGCAGACACAGCACCCAGTCTGACCATTTCCTCCCAGGCATCTCCTCCCCCAGCCTGTACCTGGCAGAAAGCTTATTTGAAATCGGCACACGGTGATTTACGGAGCATTGCCGAAATGTCCAGCGCTGTGCAGCTTGCAGTCGGGATAATGAGAGTGTAAGACATAATCCCTGCCCTCGAGGAATTTGCAAAGTCTTCTCCAGAATAAAACCCACAAAAACAGCAACGACAATGAAAATGGTTACCATCCGGTTAGCGCCCATCCACCACACTTTAGCACCCATATTATTTCATCGTAAAAACGATACAGCAGACAGTCACGAGGACTTCAAGCCTCAGTGTTCCTGTCCGTCACGTGACCTTAAGATGTGTTCAACTGATATCTGAGTTGCAAATTAATGAAGCATCAAGTTGCTAAGTGCCCTACTCATCAATCAAGAGGTGGTAATCTGATAGAGGCTGAAACACTAAAGAATGAAAATCAAAATAATTTAAAAATTAAAAACACCTGAAAGCCCTATTTAACCGAACTTCATGTGAATCAGATGCCAAAGGACAGAGAAGGTAAGCAGTACGTTAGTGAGAAAATGCCTGAGGGTCTCCGGGTGGCTCAGTTGGTTAAGCGTTCAACTCTTGGTTTCGGCTCAGGTCATGATCTCACGGTCCTGGGATCAAGCCCCGTGTCAGGCTCTGTGCTGATGGTGTAGAGCCTGCTTGGGATTCTCCCTTTCCCTGCCTCTCTCCCTCTCTTTCTTTCTCGCTCTCTCAAAAATAAAGAAATAGGGGCGCCTGGGTGGCTCAGTCGGTTAAGCGTCCGACTTCAGCTCAGGTCACGATCTCGCGGTCCGCGAGTTCGAGCCCCGCGTCGGGCTCTGGGCTGATGGCTCAGAGCCTGGAGCCTGCTTCCGATTCTGTGCCTCCCTCTCTCTCTGCGCCTCCCCCGTTCATGCTCTGTCTCTCTCTGTCTCAAAAATAAATAAACGTTAACAAAAAAATTAAAAAGAAATAAACTTAAAAAAACTTTTTTAAAAAAGAAAGAAAATGCCTGCATGAGACCCATTTCACAGCTGGAGAAGGTCCTCACAGGAGGCCAGCTGGGTGGCCCCTTGCATGAACAGATGCTCAGGACCCAAGGAGGATGAAGGGAGAGCAAATGCCAGGAAAAACAGCTCCAGCCAACCTAACGGCCAGAGCCCTGATCAGAATTGCCAAGAAGATCAGCTAAGAAAAGTACAGTGCATCCATTCACTTAGGGAAATCGCAGAGGAAGCTGGGAACTTCCAGGGCTGATCCATGAGGGTCTGGTGGGGGCACCTGTAGACCAGCTCTATGTGGCCCTGGGCGAGCTGCCCCCTCTAGGCTTCAGTATCTTCCTTTATAAAACAACAGAATTAGAAGATACTAACAGTTCTTTAACCACCAGGGGTATATGGATCCTTCCGGTAACCTGAAGGTTATGGATTTGTTCCTCAGGAAAAAAAAAATAGGTAGATAGATAGATTGGGCATAAAACAGTAGGGGAAGTTTCTGGCACCATCCACCCTACCCCAGGAGCCCCAATAACAACCGTGGGGTTAGGACATCTCTAATGACTACCTGAGATCTGGACGAGGTAAGTCGAGATTCTGATGGTAGGAGGCCTCGAGTACCCGGCAAAGGAGGGTTTAGGCTCAAGCAGTAGCCAGCCATGGAAGGCAACAAGCAAGGAACAATGCGCTCAAAGTATCCGCGACCCAAGCTCAGTGTCTTCTTCACGAAGGACCCAGGACCAAGCAAGCTTCATTTACAATCCACAGCAGACATCCAGATGCCCATTTGCCATGGAAGCTGGAGAATTCTATGCCGTTGATCTGAAGTGACCCAACGGGCCCGAATTCCCCAGAATTGCATCTTGCTGACCCCACAACGGCAGGTAAATAACTCCATCTCACCAGCAAACATGGGCACCCTGCCCTTTAGGCGCAAGATGCTTCTTGGTTCTCTGGGCAGCTTGTGGATGCATATGCTTACCTGGCTGTCCTGCTCAGGAGACATCTGTCGCTCACCCCAGTCCAGGCTGCCAGTTGGCCACAGGGGTTGGAACAGAAATTCAGGACCCAGCTGACACGGTGAATTAGGTTTTCCACTTCTTGCTGAAGACATCAAGTCAGAACTAAGATCTTCTCTTCGTGGAAACTCGTCTCTCTTTTGGGGTCGAGAGGGAAAGGGGCCTGTGGGCTCTGAGAACAGACCTGGAGAAAAATTCCATGTGAGGTGGGAGGAGGTCTCAGCCCACGGTTCTCACCCCTGGCTGCACATTAGCCCGGCCTGGGGAGCTTGTAAACGATACCGATACCGATGCCGATCCATGGGGCCAAGTGAGTCTAACGCTCCCCAGGAGTCTAATGTGCAGCCAGGGCTGAGAACCACTGTCCTCAGCAATCCAAACATTGAGTAAAGCAGTCAGTGGTGAATAGCACAGGCTACGTATGTGCAGTGCCCGAGAAAAAGCTCACTCCCCACTTAGAAGGTTCCAGAAAGGCCTCTTGGAAGCGGGGTCTTTCCACAGGCAGATGAGGGGAAGGGCACTGCAGACTGAGGAAACAGCTGAAGTGAGGACCCGAAGTTGGGAGAGCCTGCTGGCAATCGAGGCCCTTTGCTCTTTTTAGGTCTCATCTCACCAAATAAACTCTAAAATGCCTTTTTCATCAAGCAGGATCCCACAGTTCCTGCATTCTTTGAGGCTGATCTAAAATGTTCCCAACTTCTGTGCTTAATTCTTTGTTCTTATAAAGGACCGTTCTGGAATAGAAATTGGAGGTAAGAGAGGACGGGGTGGTAGATTTCTGAGTTCTTTTAGAAATGTTTTCACATACGGTTTTTTCATGTGCTCCTGGGAAATCCTTGGGAAAGGGGTAAGAGAACCGTAACCAGCATTTTGCAGAAGAGGACACGAGCAAAGGTAAGATCCCCTGCCCAAGAGCATGCAGGCAGCTTCTATAAGAACAGGGGCCAACTCTTGATTCTGTTCACCCTGGGTCCCTTTCCTTTAGGACACAGAGCCCAGACAGCTGCTCGCCAAGACATCTGGAGAGAGGTTCCACAGTGCTAGGCCCAGGCTAAAGAGGGCAATGACGGGAATTTTCCATGGGCCACTAGACATTCACATCTATTCATTCAACCAGGAACAAGGAACCAAGAAATGACATACAAGGCAGAGGTATAGCCCCGGTATAGCTTGATAAGTGGAGAATCCCTTGAATCTATATAATCCTCCAGTGTCCAAAACCATAGGAATAGTCAACGCAGCTTAGATGTCCATACCAGAAATGATTATCCAGCATTTAACATGATGCTTTTAGGGGCGCCTGGGCGGCTCAATCAGTTAAGTGTCTGACTTCGGCTCAGGTCATGATCTCATGCTCTATGAGTTTGAGCCCCCCGTTGGGCTCCATGCTGACAGCTCAGAGCCTGAGGCCTGCTTCAATTCTGTGTCCCCCCCCCCCCCCGCCCCTCTCCTACTCGTGCTCCCTCGTTCTCTCTCTAAATAAACACTTAAAAAATGATGCTTTTGGGGAACACTTATTGGCACTGACGAATGCTCCCTGTAAAATGGTAAATAAAATTAGATCTGAGTTCATGGCATTATGAATTAAATTCACTCATTCTACAAATGTGTCAGGTGTCGTTCTGGGCACTAAGGAATGAGCAGTGAACAAGACACGAAAGACCCTCCTCCTGTCAAGCTCCTTTTCTGGAAGAGAAGACAGACAGTAATCACATAAATAAGGAAAAGATACGGGGCATCAGACAGTAGTAAGTGCATTCAAGAAGTGAATCAAGAAGCCGGGAATGGTAAAAGCGATTTTTTTTTCCATTATGCCTTAATATATTTTCTAAAAAATATTAATGACCAGAAAAAAATACTTTAAAAAAAAGGCAACACCAAAGAAGTGATTGAGTCAGGAATTGAAGTTAGCTCACAAGTTGGACCTCAGCTGGGATTCAGCCACATGGTTTTATTGGTAGACTGCTGGGTGGGAGAAACGGACACTGTGGGGACCCAGGGGACAGGGCAGTGACTGAGGCAGCAGCCCAGTTCCTAGAACCGGGCCTGGATTCAGGAACGTGACATTAGTAGAGTTCTCAGAATTGGGGGCAATGCTGACAGTAAGATGCCCTTGGTGCCAATGCCCCCAAGCCCACCTCCAAAATTTCGAATGTGCATGAATATCCTCCCCTAAGTGAGGCCAGTCTTGATTTCTGAGCCCAGGTGGAGCTGAGCCCACAGGGGATGAGGGAGGCTCTAATCCCTGCTTAGTCCCTATCCTTCCGAGGTGACCTAACTACCTCCCAGATGGGTGATTAAGTCAATGGTCTCCATGATGAGCACTTGAAAGTTCCATACAACTTCCTACAATCTTTCTTCCATCCCTTTCTGGGACTGTCCTCTGCCATGGCTCCAGTCCACACAGAGCAGATGAATCATTTGGGCCACTGAGTACAGAATAAATGGATGCACAGGATGAGGGCAGAAGGGAAGAAATAAGGGCTTCAAATGGGAGTCGGGGGACAGAGGTAAGAAGAAGGACCTAGGAGATGGCTGGCCCAGGGTCAAGTGCTTCCTCAGGTCTTACTACAGGCTGACACTCTACGTTCTCACTCACCCAGCTGGAGGGCTTCCTTGGATAGACACGCCTTCATGAGAACACCATCTCACTGATAGATTTCACTCCATCACCATCACTCATAGGCACTCTCACTGTGGTCCAGCGTCTCATCCCGGCCCTGCCTGGGATGGTGAATGGGTCCAAGAGCCAATGAGTTGGCTAAATATGGTGGGGGCATCCATGGCCGTCAGGAGAGAGAAAACTGTACCAGGAGGGCTATTTGCCGTCTCTTGGGCCCGCAGAACTCCCCCAGGACACCCTAATGCCACATGCACCTTCCTGCCTCCTTTCTGGAAGAGCATGATAACTCAGAGGCTTGGGCAGATGAGAGGCCAAATTTTAGTTCAGTCCCTCCTTAGTCACGTGATTTGGGGCAAGTCTCTGGGTCCCTGTTTTCTCATCTATAAACCAGAGGTTTTGAAAAAGTGAATAGAAAGAACAGTCACAGAGGGGCCTTATAGGTGCTGAGTAAATGGTAACTGTCACTCATTCTTTCTTATTCTTCCTCCTCCTCCCTATTCTCACAGCAGTGTGGCATCCAACAAAGGCTTTTGTCCACCTGAACCACAAAGAAAGTCTCCCGCCCTCTGGCTTTTCTTGCTGTGCCTTTGAACCACACCGCTGTGTGGACAACAGGCTCATCATTGTGAGCCCACAAGAATTCTCTTTCCAAGGGAGTAGAAGAAGATTGGAAGCATTTTCCTGGGTATTGAGGGGGTGGGGGGGGGGGGGGGCAGGCAGACTGGCTCTTCTCTGCTCTCTGGTGCCCCCTGTTGGTTCAGAGCTTGAAGAGCCAGTTGCCCACTTTGCCCATGGGGTTATACCTTTCATGGGGATGACGATGATAGAAAGGTAACTCCAAGCAGTTAAAAAGCAAAACAAAATTAACAAACCAAAACACTCTTGGGGGTTGTAGACAAGAGTCTCAGATCCAGTCCTGCCTTGTCATGCTTGGTTGCTTGGGGTGCTAACGGCTTAGGGGCCGCTGTGACCTATGACTTTGACATCAAGGAGAAACCAGGCTTTGCTTTACCGCTTGGGGTCCCTCCCTACATCTTCCAGAGAGGATGACTTTGAATAAGTTCTGCAAGGACCTGGCAGGAACTGTCACCCTTTCCTCCATGCTCCGGCCTACGTCAGGCATTATCAATCAATCGCTTTCTTTTTTCCCTGCTGAGCCCAGACCCAGCCTCAGGATCCTTCTTAACACAGCTGTACCCCAGTGGCCCTAGTCATTGCACGAAATTGCACCTGTTTTACATCTTGGGGTTTGGAGCTCAAACCTGGCCCCTGCAGCCAGCGAGAAGATATGGAACAAATGTCCTGCTCTGTGTCTGCTCCTGTGTCCCCTTTCTCCAGATGGTCTGGGTACTTCATAGTAGTACTGGGGCAGCCCTGGGCTTCTGTTCTTGAAATGCATTCGCTGTTTTATTTAGGAAATTTGCTAAAGACAAAGTATCAGTAAACTGACACTCAAAAGCATTACTGAGCCTAGGAAAAGCAAGTGAGGGGGCATGTGGACGAATAGATCCCCTTGCCCCCAGTATTTCCAGTTATCCCCCTCGGAGCAGCTAAATGGGGCCACAAGGCACCTATTGTCTCCCGTTTGGGGGGATTAAGCAGAACAGGGAACCAGAAACAGAACCATAGAGCCAGATCCTTGGCCAGAGCTAAGCACCGAAGGGAAAATTAAGAAGAAATGGTTGCAAGAAATAGAACCTTCTGTGTTTTTCTGTACTAGAGCTGCAGAAACCTAATCTCAGTGGAATTTTACTCACTCCGGGTTTTTTTTTCCTAGCTCTTCTCCTTTATGTTTCCTATTCTATTTTGGGGGTACCAAAGCATGTGGGAAAGAGGTGTCTTCTCAGTCATCACCTGGCCCACTGTCATCCACGGGGATGTTCCTGGGCCCATTTGGTCTCTGGGTGTGAGTCACACATATGGCTGCTTGGGTAGCTTTGGCCCAAGGCCGGCTGGACCTCCATGTCCTGCTGTACAGGACCACATTCGACTGCGTTCCATGCTTTGTGTGAGCGTGTGAGGACCCCAAGAGGTGGCCTCTGACCACTTGCCCTTAACACTCCTGCACATAACCTCTCCGTGCCCCAGTTTCCTCATCTGTAGAATGGGAATAACAATAGTTTGTACCTCACAGAGTTGCTGTGACAATGAAATGAACTAACGCATTTTAAAATGTCTAGAGTCCTACAGACGTACTCGCTCCTATGATTGTTTCCTACTAGTAGTAAAGGGGGTGATGTTGGAAAGGCTCTGGGTACAAATACCAAATGTGTACTATTTACCACAGGCAATTCTGACGCGCTTCCTGGGTGGGAGAGAAAAGCGAGGCTGCAGCCAGGGTTTTAGGAACGACGCATCACATAACACTGGAAAGTGCTGCTATTCCACGTGGGACCCGACAGATCAGGCCTAGAGGCTGCCTCTGCGCCAGGCCTGGCTTTCAGCTGCCAGATGGGGAAGACGACCTGCAGGTCCTGGCGTGAAGGGCAGTGGTGCCACAGCGGTAGGAAGGGAAAGAAGAAACGCGGCCCTCCGGGTCCTCGGGGCACTGGCTCTTCAGCGAACCAACGTTAGACCCTTTCACTCTTTGGCAGCCGGCACGGCCTTACGAATGTGCCCCTGTCCTGTGCACATGAGCACCCTTGTCCCGAGGCCGGACCCACCACACAGAGGAGGGGGAACAGAGGCCTGTTATGCTGCCCCAAGGTTGGGTGCTCAACCAGGCTACCAGGTAAAGGGAGGGCACAGGCTTGAGTCCAGGTGGCACCAGAAGTCAGCCTGACCAAGGACCCTGAGGCCAGCTTACCAGCCCCCTTACTGCAAGATCAGCTCCCAGTCTGAATACACTGGAAATGGGGCCTGCCCTGGATCGGTTGACCACCATGGTGGCTCCTGCATTCCACAGTCCTCAAACCCTCCCCTTGGCCTGGTGCCCACGGTGCTTCACTGGCTGAGTCGTACCTTCAGCACTTTGGTTTCCATTTGCAACTGTCCCTTGGGTCAAAGCAGCTCCTGGAGGAATGGCCCAGTGCAGAGATGACAGACGGGTCTTCATTTTTTGTGCCAACTTCTAGTGATTGGTAGAACTTGCCTGGGATTAGTGTATGGGAGGAGGCCAACCTGGGGTGGGGGGGGGGGGCAAGATCATTTAGCACTGACTGCCCAGGGTCAGGGAGCAAAAGAGGCAGTAAGCGTGTGGTGTGCAGGTCACCTCTGCCCCAGCCCATCTCTCCAAATGAGGATTCTTCGGCCCCTGCGGGAGAGACCTGGACACATGGAAAAAGAAAAGGGAAGGAGCAAAATGGGGCTCTGAAGGGCCCCAGTTGTTGCCAGAGGTGGGTTCGCCAAACTCTAGACACAATTGCCAGAGCCTTTCGGGGGACCATGAGCAATTTACCGGGTGGTGGCCTAGAACTGCCCGTCTGGCCTCGCTGGTGGGAGTGGGGGTTGGTGGAGTGACCAACCACCTCAGTTGGCCTAGGACTGTTCTCATTTGAACACTGAAATTCTCACATCCCAGGAAACTCCTCAGTCCCAGGCCAACTGGGTTGACTGATCGCCCTACCGACAGGAGGTATAAAAGCTTTACCCGCCCCCACGGGCACAAGGCTGATCCTGCAGCTTAGTAACCAGGAGCACACAGTCTCCTTTAGAAAAAAAAGGTGTGCCAGGTACCCTTCAAGAGCCTATCTCTGGACGCACTCAGTGACTCTTACTGAAATGTTTATCCAAGAGCCTAAGGACTTTCGATTCCCCTGACGCTTCCTTGTGAATGAAGTACAGGGGACTTTGGAGAGAAATCCATCTGGAGCCATCGAGCTCAGTGGCTCTTACCTTCTCCAGGAAATAAGACCTACAAGACAGCATCCACACAGCACCTCGGCTAGTGACTGACTCATCACAGAGAAAGTGCAGATAAAACGCCAGATGACCTGGCCATGGGCTTGGGCAAGCATCTCTCCCCTAAAGAGGGAAGACACTCCGGACGCAGACTGGTTTCACTCATCTACTCCTCCTCTCGTCAGCTCTGCTGACCAATACGAGACCTCCCTTTTAAGTTCCCAACTGCTCGCACCAATAAGCCAGATGCAACTAACAAGAAAGCTTTTCAGGTGCCCAAAAGACCTCTTCCTATGGCATCCAGGAAAGAGGAAAACAATCCTTTCTTGTCCCTAAAAATGTACTTTTCAAAGCCAAAAAGGAGGAAAGAGGGAAGGGAGGGGGAAGGGGGCGAAATCAGGGCACAGAGTAAAATCATTTGCATGAGTCAAATGTTCAGAATTAGCTATCCAAAGGAAAGGAGGAAATTGAAAAGTAGCTGTGGCTCCTGGTTTGTGTCCTTTCCACCTGCAACTTGCTAAGAAGAATCTGCACTTGCACTCGGCTATGTCTGCTCAGGGTGACATCTTGTCAACCTGGGAGTTTAATTGTTGGTAATAGTATTTCCCTGTTATTCAGGCACCACACAAATAGCATAAATATGATTTAACCACCCTTGCCAGAAACCACAAATTTGTGTCGTGCATGCCGAACGCTAGGGCTGATTAGCACAAAATTTAATTTTCGTTAATATCAGCCCAAGACAAGCAGAGCATGAAATTAACCTGATGTGTTAATATTGTGCTTCACAGTTCCAACTCTATCCTGGAGATGCTCTCGCTGGAGACAGGTGCCGCTCTGCGTGGGGAAGAACTCCAGCAATCAGCGCGGTCTAGGGGGAGCGGAATGAGCTGACCCAGGAGGTGGTGTTTCCTGCAGCCGCAGGAGTTCAGGGAGGCCCTGGATGACAACTCAGGGAGGCTGCCACTGGATGGCAGGTGGATATCATGGTGGGAATTAAGGACTAGTAGCCCCTGCAGTCCTTTCCGATCCTGGGGCTCTGGGATGTTGAATCTCGAAAGAGCTTCCACCGGTCAGATGTTATTATCTAAGATGGCCTGACAAACTACGGTCTGCGGACTAAATCGAGCCAGTTGCCTCTTTGCACAGACAGCTAAGAACTACCCATGAGCTAAGAATAATTTTTTTACTGGGGCTCCTGGGTGGCTCAGTCGGTTAAGCGGCCGACTTCGGCTCAGGTCATGATCTCGCGATTCGTGAGTTCGAGCCCCGCGTCAGGCTCTGTGCTGACGGCTCAGATCCTGGAGCCTGTTTCAGACTCTGTCTCCCTCTCTCTCTCTCTGACCCTCCCCTGTTCATGCTCTGTCTCTCTCTGTCTCAAAAATAAATAAACGCTAAAAAAAAAAAAAAAAAAAGAATAATTTTTTTACCTCTTTAAATGGCTGGGGGAAAAAATCAAAAGAATAATTTTATATCATGATGTGAAAATTATACGAAACTCAAATCTCAGTGTCCATTCAGACGGTAGCTACCCTCGTGGCGAGCATAGCATAACGTATGGAGGAGTTGAATCACTATGTTGCTATACTCAAACAACAAAATAAAACTTTTTAAACACAAAGTTCCGTGTCCATAAGCTAACTTTGGAACTCAGCCATGCCGTTTGTGTTTGTATGGTTTATAACAGCTGAATAGTTGCTACAGAGACCATAAGAACTGGAAAGCTCTAAATATTTACTCTCCGGCTCATTACTAGAAAAATTTGCCAACTCCTGATCTGAGACAACAGTAATTTTTAAATGGGCTCTTTGGAGAACGGACCAAGGGCCTCAAGGAGAAGTGGGGCTCCAGGCTTTAGCTCCTTATCAGTTAACACACAACATGCTTTGGTTTGAAGAAAAGGATTGCAGCTAAAAGCGGTTTAGGATACATACAAGAGTTCAAAATGTTTTCCCTCTGGAGGGGCACATGGAGGTTGGTGAATTAAGGGCTATAGGTGACTCCAGATCTCTAGACGATCCCAGACGAGGCTAAAGTTGTGTGTGCGTGCAAAGCGCACTCACATGTGTACATGTGCATGAATGTATGTGCTCCTCCAACCAAGGAGTTTGGGGCCAGGGGCAAGTATACAATGAAATATATTATAATCCTCATGAAGCACAGTCCAGGATTCTCCCATATACACAGACTTCCCTTCCCCTCTGCCTAGCAAACACCTACGTATCCATTGTTAATAAGCTGGTATATATTATTGATTCAATACCATTTGTGGTAGGCTAATGTCTACATCAAATCCCTGGAACCTGTGAATGTTGCCTTTTTTGGAAAAAAAAAAAAAGGGGGGTCTTTGCAGATGTGACGAAATTAAGAATCCTGAGATGAAGATCAAGTCCTGGATTATCAGGGTGGGCCCTAACTGCCATCACAAGTATCTTTATAAAAGAGAAACACAGAGAAGGCAATGTGACAACAGGGGCAAAAACTGGAACTCTGCGGCCACAAGCCCAGGGATGTCAGGGCAGCTACCTGAAGCTGGATTTTTCTCAGAGACCTGCCAGATTTCAGACATCTGGCCTGCAAAAACCGTTGGAGAATAACTTTGTGTTGCATTAAACCGCTACGTTTGTGTTAATGTGTTACAGCCGTCTCTGGAAACTAATGCACCAAAAAGGTTTGATTGTAAATGGTCCCACAATCCTGCAATAATTGTTTTCATTACTTTGTGTTGAATACCCACGTATCACTCAAAAGCCCATTCAGAGCTTTCCTGTGTTATAAATTGTAGCATGGGAAGAGTATGCGGGACTAAATGAGGTAGCTTATTTAAAGCATCTTATACACACTAGACACTCTGTGCACACGAACTATTCCTTCCTTTCTGTTCTCCCAGGGGAATCCACTTGCCCCTTCCTCCGAGGTCCCATAGCACTTCATAAATTGGTTTTCATTGAAGTATGGTTGACATATGCTATATTAGTTCCATATGGACTTACAACAGAGTGACTTGACAATTACATACATTACAAAATGCTCAGCACGGTAAATGTAGTTACCACTTGTCACCATACAACATTATTACAATATTATTGACTATATTCCCTATGCTGTGCTTTTCATCTCTGCGACTTATTTATTTTATGACTGGAAATTTGTACCTTTTAATCCCTTTTATCTGTTCTGCCCACCCCTCACCCACCTCCCCTCTGGCAACCACCAGTCTGTTTTTTGTATTTATAAGTCTGTTTGGATGTTTTATTTGTTTTGTTCTTTAGATTCTACATATAAGTGAAATCAGATGGTATTTATCTTTGTCTGACTTATTTCACTTAGCATAATACCTTCTAGATGCACCCATGTTGTCATGAGTGGCGAGATTTCATTCTTTTTTATGACTAACAGTCTGTTGTATATATATATACCACATCTTCTTTACCCGTTCATCTACCGATGGGCATTTCACACGTATTTTAATTAGCACTTACCTTCACAACTAAACTTTTCGGGTTTTTTAAATTTTTTAATGTTTATTTATTTTTGAGAGAGACAGACAGACAGAGTGCAAGCAGGGGACAGTCAGAGAGAGAGGGAGACACAGAATCCGAAGCAGGCTCCAGGCTCCCAGCTGTCAGCACAGAGCCGGACACGGGGCTCGAACTCACAAACCGCACCATCATGACCCGAGCTGAAGTCAGCAGTCCAACCGAGAGCCATCCAGGCGCCCCACTTCTGTGCTTTTAATGTCAGTCACTTCCTTCCCTCTACTGGTGGGCTATGAACTTCTTAGAAGCAATGACTATATCTCGTTCTTCTTTATCTTCTTTTATTTACTTTCTACTGAGGCTTACTGTACATACAGTAAAGAGCCTATATCTTAAGTGTATACCTCTAAGAACATTTAGACATGTTTATATCTGGGGAGCTGCCACCCAGATCAAGAGATGAATCCCCCCTCCCCAGTGCTTCCATGCCCCTCCCCATCAGAACCTCCCAGAAGAGCTGATGCTATCCTGAATTTGTTTTAAGTTTGTGTATTTATTTTGAGGGTGGGGGAGGGGCAGAGACAGAGGGAGAGAAAGAATCCCAAGCCATGACCGTGAGCCAAACCCTGAGACTATGACCTGAGCCAAAATCAAGAGTTTGACTCCCAGCCCAACAAGCTACCCACATGCCCCTCTGACTTCTTTTATCATAGATTATTGATCTATTCTTGATTATATAAACAAAATCATACAGTATCTATTCTTCTGAATACCACCTGGCTCACTCGGCATAATGTTTCTGAGATGTATCCACGTATCCATGCTGTTACGTGTGGCAACGACATTCTTTCCTGTTGCACGAAATTCGCAAGATTGCTTTCTTGCGAATGGACTCTAGGGAGTTTCCAGTGTGGAACTGTAACAGGCCGCGCTCTGAGGAAAATTCTCGTGCACGTCCTGTCATGGAAACCAGCCTTCGTTTCTGTTGGCTGTGAGCACGAACAGAACTTCTGGATCACAGGGCAAGTATATGGCTTTAGTAGATACTGCTGAATGGTTTTCTAACTAGCTGTACAAATTTTCATTTCCTCCAGCAATGTATGAAATCTGGAGCAGTGCCCCAAATCCTCACCAAGCTTTGTTGGTCTTTTTGATTTTATTCATTCCGGTAATAGCTAGTTCATCTTCTTTTTTCTAACTTTACTGAGGTACAATTGACATACAAAATGGTAAGAGATTGAAAGTGTACCTCATGGAGATTTGATATATGTATACATTGTGAAAGTCTTCCCCCATCTGGTTAATTAATACATCTCATCACCTCACATATTTATCTTTTTTTTTTTTTTTTTTGGTGAGAACATTTAAGTTCTACTCTGTTAGCAAATTTCAATGATAAAATACAGTGTTATCAATGATAGTCACGTTATACCTTTTAGATCCTCAGAGCTTATTCATCTGATAGCTGAAAGTCCGTACCCCTTTACCAACCTCTATGTTCCCCATCCTACTCCTAGTCCCTAGCAACCACTTTTCTAGTCTCTATTTCTATGAGTTTGACTTCCTTTTCCTTGTTGTTGTTGTTCCACATATGAGTGATAGCATACATACTTTTTGAGTTTCTCTGTCTGGTCTATTTCACTTTAGCTAACTCATCTTTTATATCCCTCACCTACTAGGCCAAAATTTGCACCGTGCGACCCTTCCTTCCTTCCCGGCCAGTAGTGGCCAGAGACAAGCGTTGGGCAGAAAGCCCGGTGAATCATAGGCCGGCTACCAACTGATACTACCTTCCGTGAAAAAACGAGCTGGACCCATCTGATCCCCCCTCTCAGAAATTACAGCAGCAAATAAACAGCAGAGTGTAACAGAGTCTTCAACAGGAGCAAATAGTGAAAAGCTGGAATGACTATGGTTAATCAATACAAGCCAAAGATATGAGAAATCATAAGGAGGCAGAAGCAATAACAGAGATGATATAGGATGGGGGGGGGGGAGCCAACTGAGAAAAGGACAAAAAGAAGTAAGGACCATGAGAATAGCAGTGAACCAGAGCACGACCCCCAAGGCCGTGTGCTGGGGCCACTATGGTAGCCTTAGACCCAGACCCTCCAGCCCCCAGCTCCATCAGGCCCTTGGATAAGGGCCTGTTCTTGAATCTCCAGGATAGTCTAGCTCCTTTTTCTCACAATAAATGCCCTTAGCATAAACCCTTCCTCACTTGACTTGAACTAACACGCGTCTGCTTCTGGCAACCGAAACCGCTCAACTGCCACACCTCGTGTGCAGTTAGTGATGTGCTGGTCAATGTTTGACAGCCAGTGCTCCGGGGATGAACAGCCCTGATTTTAAGTGATTGCCAATATCTCTGGCGTAAATACTCCCACCATGGTCAATTTCAAGCTACCAACATGCCATCACTGAAAACAGATGGGAAGAGATAGGACATAGCACACCATTATAGAGTATTTTCACCACACAGATGCAATAAATGTCAATAACCTCAAAAGGCATAGGTACCAGGAAAATAATTAGTTGAGTATCATTATTTGTATTAGAAACAAAGTCTATAAGTTTTCATAACAGCTGCATTTAATAACCAGCTTGCAAAGCCCCTGAAAGTTTGACAGTCGAGCTATCTCTAGCACATCCCTGAGGTAGATGCTCAGTAAATGTCTGACTCTTTTCCTGCCTTCTGTGCAAAACGCATTCTAGAAGACTCCTCACTGCGAAAGCCTCCGCCACCCGGTTCCTAGGCTGCTGGCGTCCCCAAACATGAGTAAAACGAGTCATGTGGCAAAAGTGTTGTACTCAATTTTCCACTGTAGATTTCCACCGGTGATATTCTAGACCATGGAAATAGACATGTCATGGCTATATTTACCCAGACAAAAGCGTCACAGCTTTTTGGTTCGGGAAGCTGGTTTGTTTTGTTTTTGTTTTGTCAAACAGCAGAACACAAGAACGCATGCACCGTAGTATGTTAACCAGTCACAGGAACTCATGTCTCACGGGAACGGTCCCTGGATCCTAAATCCAGCAGATATCCAAGTTTCTCCCACATGCCTACCACTGTGCAGGGCATCATGGTCACATAAGTAAAGCAAGAGCTGTAGTTTTGCCCTTAAAGGGCTTTTAATAATAATGATCCTGCTGCTAAGAGCTAACATTTATTAAGTGCCCACTGTATAACAAGATTCTTTTCTCTCTCTCTCTCTTTTTTTTTTTTTTTGTTAATATTTATTTTTGAGAGAGAGGGACAGAGTGCAAGTTGGGGAGGGGCAGAGACAGAGGGAGACAAAGAATCCGAAGCAGGCTCCAGGCTCTGAGCCATCAGCACAGAGCCCAACACAGGGCTCTAACCCATGAACCACGAGCCATGAACCATGACCTGGGCTGAAGTCGGATGCTTAATCGACTGAGCCACCCAGGCACCCCGACAAAATTCTTTTCTAAGTGCTCTATGTGGATAAATCAATCCTCATGACAACCCTTTGTGGTAGGTATTATATTATCTTCCCAATCTTACAGATTAGGACCATGAGATACAGAGAGGTTAAGAAGAAGCCTCAGGCTAATATATGAACCCGAGTATCCAAGCCCAGAGCATATGCTGCTAACCACTGGGCCGCCTCACCTTAGGACAATAAGATACAAACATTGTTGCATGAGTAAATAAAGGCCATCAAGAGGCTCTGCATAAGTACATGAGTACCAGAGAAGGAAGTGGCAAGTGTAAGCCGGATTCTTCTTTAAAGCCCCATTAGGGGCGCCTGGGTGGCACAGTCGGTTAAGCGTCCGACTTCAGCCAGGTCACAATCTCGCGGTCCGTTGAGTTCGAGCCCCGCGTCAGGCTCTGGGCTGATGGCTCAGAGCCTGGAGCCTGTTTCCGATTCTGTGTCTCCCTCTCTCTCTGCCCCTCCCCCGCTCATGCTCTGTCTCTCTCTGTCCCAAAAATAAATAAACGTTAAAAAAAAAAAATTTTTTTTAAGCCCCATTAGCCATCTGGGGAGTGACAGGAGAGACTTGAAAGATGGGCAGGATTTGGGCAGACCGAAAGGACGGGGTGGGTAGCTTTGCAGGAGGAGAACTTAAGAGTGCAAACAAGCACCAGGTACCAGGGAGGGTGAGGGGATCTGCAAGGATGCCCAGGGCAGGGGGAGGAGGTCGGGATAAGGCGTGAGGCCAAACAACAGAAGGAAAGGATCACCAGGGAATGTGAGAACTTTTAGGGCTACGTGCCCTGTCTTGATATGGTGATGAGATCACAAGTGTATACGTATGTCAAAACTTATCAAATTGTATACTTTAAATATGTACAGTACATTTTATGTCAATTAAACCTCAATAACACTGCTTTTATTTTATTTTATTTTTTTAATTTTTTTTTTCAATGTTTATTTTTGGGACAGAGAGAGACAGAGCATGAACGGGGGAGGGGCAGAGAGAGAGGGAGACACAGAATCGGAAACAGGCTCCAGGCTCATCTGAGCCATCAGCCCAGAGCCCGACGCGGGGCTCAAACCCACGGACCGCGAGATCGTGACCTGGCTGAAGTCGGACGCCCAACCGACTGCGCCACCCAGGTGCCCCAATAACACTGCTTTTAAAACTGAGAAAATAGGGGCATCTGGGTGGCTCAGTCAGTTGCCCACCCGACTCTAGATTTTGGCTCAGGTCATGATCTCACGGTCTGTGGGATTGAGCCCTACATCGGGTTCTGCGCTGACAGCACAGAGCCTGCTTGAGATTCTCTCTCTTCCTCTCTCCACCCCTTCCCTGATCACTCTGTCTCTCTGAAAAATAAACTTAAAAAAAAAAAAACAACCCTGAGAACGTAAAGGTTGCATACTGTATGACTTAATTTATATTTCATTCTGGAAAAGGCAAAATAGAGGCAAAAAACAGACAATAGTTGCCAGGGGCTGGGAATGGGAGAAAGGGTTGGAGACAAAGAAGCAGGAGGGAACTTGGAGGAGGAAGGGTTAATAGCCGTGATGACAGGGACACTTCACTTCAGTGGTCTTCCTCCCCCAAAACCAGTCTCAGCATCAGACGAACCCGAGCTAAGGGACATTCTATTCAATACCAACACCCCCCAAAACCGTCAAGGTCATCAGAAACAATGACTGACAAATTGTCACAGACCAGAGGACAGTAAAGAGACCCAAAGACTAAATGGAATATGCTATCCTAGATGAGATTCTGGAACAGAAAAAGAACACTAGATACTAATGGGCAAACTAATGGAATCTGCATAAAGACTTAAGTTAACACTAGGGATGTGCCAACCGTGGTGCCTTAGTTCCAATGAATATTGCAAGATGTGAACAACAGGAAAACTAGGAGAGGAGCATCTGAGTACTATCCTTGCAAATTTCAAAACTGAAGTTATTCCAAAATAAAAAGCGTCTTAAAAAAATCTCAGTGGAGGCACTAGGCACTTGTGTTCTTCTTATTGGATCTGCTCCCAAGAAGAGTAGATCTGCATTTTATTTTTCAGCCACGAATTAATTTCCAAGCCAAAGGCAGGAGCTTCTCTGCTGTGACTCATAAAACCCTACACAACAGGGCAGCCAGGTCCTCCAACTCCTCCCCCACCGGAGCCCCTCTGCCTTCCAACCCCCTCCCCACCCCCCTTCCATCAGCAGCCCCAGCGGCAGTCTGAACTCAACAAAGCCATCCTGGTCATGCATGGATCCAGGCAGCCAAGGGTCAGAGGGCAGTGGTGCCTCTGCCATTGCTCCCTTGAAACCCCCCACTGGCCAGACCCGTGCTGGAGGGGACTGTTACTGGGGTACAGGTGGGGAGGAGCATCCCAGCTGAGGCCGGGGGATTCCCGGCACTCCCTGTGTATGTGTGTGTGAGAGAGAGACACACAGACAGACACTCAGACAGACAGAGACAGGGAGGAACGGAGCACGGAGCAAGGAGGTTATGGCGAATGACCTGAAAACAGGCTCCTGGAAACAATCTCTCAGCAGGGAAGCGGCGAGTCCTTTTGGAAACCACTGAAGCAAGAAAGCGGTGTTGACCAACCTAGTGTGCAGGCCTTTTTTATTATGTGTAAATAAACGAAAGGCTGACACTGTCCTAATAATCCTCCTGGATGCCCTGTCTTTCCCCAGCCCCAGCCTCTGCCAGCCTTTGGTGACAGGTTTTCCACCTGGCCTTCGGCAACCCCTCCTCCACAGAAACTGTCCTTCTTGACTCCCCTGGTCACCACAGCTCTCCCCTCTCGACCAGACTGACTTTCCACGGAAGTCTGAGCCCTGCTTCCCCGAGGCAACCCTGGCCCACAAAGCACAGTCAGGGGCCAGGTGGTGTCTCCTCAGCTGTTCTGAAGAGAGTCTACACAGAGCACCGGGATAAAGAGCAGACTCCCAGCACCCTTTGTGCAGTGCAACACTGAGATCTTTGCTCATAAAACATAGGTGTCCCTCTCCAGTGACTCATTCAGGAAAAGCACAATTTGTGTATAATATCGGACAGGGTCTCGTCCAAAAAGAAAAAAAGAAAAAAGAAAAAAAGAAAGAAAGTAAAAAATCATCATTTTAAGAGAGGTCATCTGGTATAAAAAAATGTTTACAACTTATTGTGGTAATTGTTTCACAATAAATTCATGTATGAAATCATTACATTATACACTTCAGACTCATATCATGGTCCCTGGCAATAATCTTTCAGTAAAACCAGGCAGGGGTGGGGGGCAGGGAGGGAGAATTTTTCGGTCCACCAGGGATCAGGAGACTGAAGCAGCAGGGGGAACACTGAAGTCTCACCACACTGACTGCAGGAAGCCACTCTGGCCGCCGTGGCTGCAGGAACAAAGGGAAGAGGCTGGGGCTCTAGGACCCAGAAGCATGGAGGACGCCCCCAGAGATGCAACCCAGACCTCTGAGGAAGGCCCACCAACTGGCTGGGGCTGGGGTCTCCGAGGAGGGACAGATACCGGTATTGAGAGTGTGAGAAAAAAAACGAAACCAGGGTCAGCTGCTGTATTGAAATCAATTGCCACCTGCCAAGGTGAGGGGGGTGATGCCGGAAGGAACTGGAAGCAAACAGGGAGAAGTACATCTCCTTTCCTTCTCCAGCCTTCCAGTCCCCACCTAGCGCCCCCTGCTGCCAGAGCCTGATACGGACCCGCTGGCCAAGGAGACAGGGGCTTACAGGGTCCCAGCCCCCAGCCCCAGCATCACAACGCCAAGTATAAAAAGTAGTATTGAGACACAATAGCATTATAATAGAAACAGGAGGAAGAAGAGATATAAATTGATAATTTACCAAATGACTGTTCCATAGATAAGCAGTGTGAATGTGTAAGCAGACAAACAGTGTGTGAGTATACAGGTATAGGAATTATCTCTGGTTGTGAATATCATATCTGATGGCAGCTTCCCATTTCTAACAATAGTATCTACTATTTACTAAGAGGTTGCCGGTCACAAGGCAAAGGCTAAACTCTTCACATCAGTGATCTAATTTAGCACTCACAAGAACCTAAGGAGGCTGATGCCGAAAGAATTCTAATCGTACAGATGTGAAAATTAAGGTGCGGAGACACGAAGTAGCTTTCTCGTGATGACCAGAAAGTAGCTGGTCCAAGGCCAGGTTCCACAAAGCTCATGAGTGGTCCCTGCATCACCTCTTAGCTACGGGGCAGCACAAATGCAAAGTCTTCTGCCCCCTACCCTGACATTGTCAGGAGCTCCTACAGCAAAAGGGTTAACGGACTCCTCAGTTCTCTTTGCTCAGACGCACTCCACAACTCCAGCTCCCCGGTACACAAAAACAAAGTATTAAAGCAGGTGTAGCCTCGAAGTGCACACACCAGCACAAAACGAGGATCAGCAGGAAAGAGCGCCCGCACCCCTGTCCAATAGTACGACACGCAGAGAGTAAAATGATGATGTCACCGTGCATGTATTGACGTGGAAAGATAATAACTGCTAATATTTAATGAGAGGCACGTTTTGGGCATCGTATCGTGAGCTTTTTTGTATTAACGTATTTGATCGTCACAACAACTAGATGTAGTAGATCCCATCGTTATCATGTCCGTTTTACAGATGAGGAAATTGAGGCACTAGAAAGGTTACAGAACTTGCCCAAGGTGATCTAGCTAGTAATTGGTAGGGTTTGGATTTGAAGCCGGGCAGTCAGGCTTCAGAGTACATGATACCGACACCACACTATCCTGACCACAGCAGAGCGTACAAATTCTCGCGACAGGCTATTCAGTTAAAAAGAAAACAGATTACAGTCTAGTGGGCCTAATACTTTGCCATGACTGCTTCATATATATGTGAATATATATTGTTTTATTTTAGCCCATAAGGGAAAGTCTGGGAAAGTTTATAGTAAAATATTAACAATGATTATTTCAGAGTAGCAGTTTGATCTTTTTGCTTTCCTATCTTTAAATAACTGTCTGTTCTGGTGTTTCTACAATACACATGTTCTTTTTTGTAATAAACGTTTCCTTTCTTTCTTTATTTTTTAAGAAATGAGTGTCATTTCAGGGAAAACAATCTGGCAAGGTGAATAGCTTCCTGATACTTTGGGCGGGTAAGAAAAGGAAACTAGCGTTCCCAGTAGACGTGTACAATAGAAAAGAGATTCAAATGCATCTAATTCACCCTGGCAAGGTAATAAAACGCTCCCTGACAACCATCCCATACCTGAGCCGAGTCCCATACGTTGTGGCAAGCGTGCTCCCTTCTCCACTGCACTACAAGGAAGACTTGCGGATTTATGGAACAGAAGCACGATTATTCCACTCTGGAACTCCAGCCTCCTAGATTCTAATCAAGATGCCTTGGTCCCTCTGGACATCCGGCATTTACACGCAGGATAGCATTGTTGTGGTAGCTGTGATGTTATCCCTTTGCATCGAGAGTATTCTCTCCAATTTCCCCAAGCCATGTGTTGCCTTGGAAACATCATGATTCTTATAGAGATCTAAGCAAAGGGAAATAATAAAAATAATAAACTCTTTCAGATGAAGTCTATTTTTCATGCCACCAAGGCGCGGTGCTAAACCCTTCCTCTAGATAAAAAGACAGACGGGCAGAGCGGCTCATATCACGTGTCATTCTGATAATTAACAATTAGAGAAAACACACTGATCTCTGTTCTCCGGATGATTCGGGTCAAAGTAGTTTTCCACCTGAATTAAGCAGATTGTCAAGGCCGACAATTTTATGAACAGGAAGGTTTGGTCCCGTATCTAAAGAGGCTGGCATGAAAGATGCCTCTGAGCTGGGAAGCAACAAAGCCTCTTGCCACCGCGGCATCAACTCACACGAAAGAAAGGTCTGAAGTAATCCGGAGAATCTTTCCTTTAGAGCAGCAGTTGGCAAACTTTTCTGTCAAAGCCCAGCTAGTAGAAATGTTCAGCTTTGCAGGCCATATGGTCTTTGTCTCACCAACTCAACACTGCTATTGTGGGGGGCGAATGGCCACAGATAATTTGGAAAGGAATGAGCATGGCCACGTTCTACTAAAATTGACTTACGCGAAAACAGACGGTGGGCTGGATGTGCCGCAGGGGCCATAGTTTGCAGACCCTTACTCCGGAGTGTAGACTGAAAATCCTCAAGGAGTGCCTGGAGTAGTCAAGGATTGCCCTCAGGACAAGTATGAAGCTGGCAAAGTTGTTCCCATTCAGTTATTCAAGGAACACGTACCGGCTCCCTTCAGGGAGCCATGTTCTCAGTGAAACCCTGCAAGTCAGAAGCGGAAAAGCAAATAAAGTCCCCAGAGCTTACGCTGGACAGAGGAGGACACGCTAACCCAGGAAACAGGCAAATGAGAATATTTCTGGTATCGATGAGTGATACAAAGATGATAACTGAAAGTAATGGTGAGAGAGGCGGAGGGCCCAGTCTGGCTAGAGTGGTCAGGGAAGGGCTCCTGAGGAGGGCGCTTCCTAGCTCACGTCAGAGTGAAGAGAGGGGGCTCACACACAAAGACCTGGACACAGAACAGGCTGTCAGGCGGTGAGGACATGAATGCCAAGAGCCTGGAGGCAGGAACAGGCCTGGTGGGTCTGAGGAACAGAAAGGCCTGTCTGGCCAGAACATAGTAAGCAAGGAGAGTGTGGTTTGGGATGAGGCTAAGAGGAGGTCAAAGGTCACAGCAGACTTAGCCATCTGAGCCACAGGGCTTGGCCTTGACCTCACCTTGCCATTGTCCAGAAGTCCTGGCTCTCCCTGTAACCTCACCGGATCGCTCCCAGGCTCGGGACCTTGCTTGGGTCCACTGCATCCAGCGGGACCTGTTCTAAAAATGCTACAAATAGGCTCCTCTACCAAAGAAAACATACCAATTTTCACTGGCACGATAGAAGACAGACTGAAGTAAAATAACTTCAGGCAGTAGTAAGATTTTAGGCACCTGATCGAGTGGCTTCTTAGCTTCCCCCTTTCTTAAAATCAACGTCCAGACCAGGAAGAACAAGGAGGGGTGGTCTGAGATGCTCACAGATGAAAAATAAAGAAAAGCGAAGCAAAATCTACTTAACTCCTTTAGCTCTATCAAGGACCATAACCTTCACACCTGAAAACATCGAATATACATGTTTAGGAAGACAATGAAGCACCAGGTAAACGGAACTGGTAAGACGGTCTTAAGCTATTTTAAATGAGATGGATGGGCCAAGCCCACACCAACGAACCCAGGGCAGGGAGGCATCTCCAGTACCAGTGTTATAATGTACTGGGATCTGTGAGATCAGGAGAGGAGCCAGGAAAGGCAGTATTCTTCTTTTCAGAAGGAGTAAAGAGACATATTCCAAAAGCCACAACCAATGAATTGACTATCCATCCCTACAAAAATCCTATGAGGGATAATTAACTAATAACATTTCATGAGCAAAAGGGAAATGGGGAGCACTACACGCAGCATGGGTTTCTGGAAACAAATCTCACAGGATCACCCTCATTTCTTTCTTTGATACGATTGTTACATTCAACAAATGTTCATTATGCAACAACTAAGTTCGCACGCAGGGGCTATAGCACGAACAGGACAGCCACAGCGTCTGTCTACATCAGTGGATGAGAGATTTCAATAATTTTTTGCAAGGGGAAAAGTTATTTGAACAGTGATGAAATGATACAGCAGGCCAGAGAAAGGCACAAATTAAAATGTTTGCAGAGGAGGCTAAGGAGAAAGATTCCCCAGTTTGCCCCCACAGAACCCCGGAGAAGCTCAAGACTTGATTAAAATTGCCATGAATGGGGCTCCTGGGTGGCTCAGTCTGTCAAGCGTCTGACTTCGGCTTGGTCATGATCTCAGGGTTCCTGAGTTTGAGCCCCACCCGCGTTGGGCTCTGTGCTGACAGCTCAGAACCTGGAGCCTGTTTCAGATTCTGTGTCTCCCTCTCTCTCTCTGCCCCTCCCCTGCTTGCATTCTGTCAGTCTCTCTCTCAAAAAGAAATAAACATTAAAAAAAATTTTTTTTTTTAAACTACCATGGAGAAGGGCGGGGACAGCACAGAGCTACACACATTTTGCATCTGAACGTTGGAACCCCTAGTCCTTTCCTCCCACCAGGTATGCAGAGCACCAGCAGTCAGACACACCTACCACCCTCACCCATCACCACCCTTCCCCAGGGAAGGGATCAGGAAATTCTTTATCTGGAAAATCTGAACAGTCCCAAAGAAAAAAATTTCACAGGCCATTGTTTGGGTTTCCCCCAGTGCTAGCCTCCCACCCAATTGCCCAATGGTGCAGTCTACCAACTACCAAACCCCTATATCCATACTCACGCACAGATCTATGCATCAGCTTTTTCATGCCTTATGATCAGGTAGGAATGGACAACCAAGACCTTGGACAATGTGAAGAGAGGCTAACTAAACTCAATCAATAGAAAAAAGGAAACAGATATAATGTAGGAAACAAAGACGAAAGACAGACATCTGGTCAGTTTCCTCAAAATAACTGATTGCTGCATTAAAACAACAACAACAACAACAAAACAAAAACAAGAAGGGGGCACCTGGGTGGCTCAGTCAGTTAAGCATTCGACTTCAGCTCAGGTCATGATCTCACGGTTCATGAGTTCAAGCCCAGCATCGGGCTCTGTGCTGACACCCCAGAGACTGGAGCCTGCTTCAGATCCCATGTCTCTTCTCTCTCTCTCTCTCTCTCTCTCTCTCTCTCTCTCTCTCTCTCTCCCTCTCTGCCCCTCTCCCACTCACACTCTGTCTTTCTCAAAAATAAAAACATTAAAAAAAAAACAAGAAGAAAATATTACCAAAAAAGAGGCAATCAAAAAAATAAGAATGAGTTATTGAAATTAAAACTATTGTCATATAGGGTCACCTGGCTGGCTCAGTCGGTAGAGCATGCAACTCTAGATCTTGAGGTTGTGAGTTCAAGGCCCACATTGGGGGTACAGATTACTTAAGAATGAAATTCTTGGGGTGCCTCAATGGCTCAGTCAGTTGAACATCCGACTTCAGCTCAGGTCATGATCTCACAGTTTGTGAGTTCGAGCCCCGCATCGGGCTCTGTGCTGACAGCTTGAAGCCTGGAGCCTCCTGCGGATTCTATGTCTCCCTCTCTCTGTCCCTTCCCCGCTCATGCTCTGTCTCTCTCTGTCTCTCAAAGATGAATAAACATTAAAAAAAATTTTTTTTAGTGAAATTCCTTTTAAATGAGAGTATATATAAATAATAAATGATGGCTTAAATTAATAGATGAAAAAATAGGAAGATAAAGTTGAAGGCTCTTGTAAGATGTAAAACAGAAAAACAGACTGAAAATATGGGGATAAATAGAAGATTCAACATATGAGCCAGGAGGCCCAATATCCAACTAATAAGAACTCCAGAAAAAGAGAACAGAGTGAAAAGAGAGGGAAGAAATTAATATGAATGAATGAATTTCCAGATTAAAGGACCCGCTGCAGCCCTGCACAATGAATCACAAAAGGTCCTCGGTAATGCTTCTCATAATAAAATTCTGAACCCTAGGGATAAGGAGGAAACCCTAAAAGCTTCAGAGAGGAAAAACTCACTATTTACAAAATACCAAAACCAGACTGACAAAGGACTTCTCAAGAATAGCACCTTATAGGGGCACCTGGGTGGCTCATTGGGTTAAGTGTCTGACTTCGGCTCAGGCCATGATCTCATGGTTCAGGAGTTTGAGCCCAACATTGGGCTCTGTGCTAACAGCTCAGAGCCTGGAGCCTGCTTCAGATTCTGTGACTCCCTCTCTCTTTGCCCCTCTCCTGCTTGCTCTCTCTCTCTCTCTCTCTCTGTCTCTCTCTGTCTCTCTCAAAAATAAAATAAAGCATTAAATTTTTTTTTGTTTTAAAGAACAGCACCTTATACTAGAACAGTGCTTCTCAAAATATGAATCAGAGAATTCGCTTATTTCCAATCTGTCACTGGCTGCTACTTTTTTTAAAATAGAGTAGAAAACAATTCCTAGACAAAACAAAATAAAAGCCAAAGTAAAATGTTATCATCAGCTTCAATAGACAAACAATGATGCAAATTGGTATAAGTTTTGGAAAGCTTACTTTCAGTTTCTGTACTTCTCACGGATGGATGGCAGATAGTTTGCAGACTGATGCTGGCCCGTGGACCACACTTTGAATAGCAATGTGGAAGAAGAAATGCCTTCAAGATTCTGGTTCTCAGCCCCAAATTGCATACCCAAACTATCAATCGTCAGAGAGCTGAACAATGGAATGTCGAGGCTGGCAAAAATGAAGACAATCTATCCTCTTGGATCCTTTCCTCCGAAGCTACTAAGAGGTGTTCAAGCAAAATGAAGGAGTAAATGAAGAAAGTGTAAGACAAGTCAAGGGGAACTAAGGATGGAGTCCTATCCGTGTCCACCTGGATGGCCGGTGTCAGTGACAGCCCCCATCCAGAGCCACTCGCTTTTCTATCTCTTGACAAACAATCGCCTGTAGCCTTCAGAGTCTAAACCCACAGGTGTGAACCTCCAATGGGGCTGAGGTATTTGTGCACTTGTCGGAGAGAATCTATGACAACCAGGCAAGGAAAGTGCCAGAAAAAGAAAGGCCTCGGCTTCACCTGTGCCTTTGCGAGGACATTTTGACCTGTGAGCATACCCAGCATCCAGGGGGCCTCGGCCCTCCTGCCATCATCCAGGCTCAAACCCAGAGGTTGCTTCTCTGGGAGACTTTTAGAGGGGCGGGCACGGAGGTGAGTGTGAGCCTCTCCGCCTGGTGCCTGCTCCCTCCCCTTGTGTCTGCTGATGTGTATTTCACTCTCTTCCTTCCACTGGCGGTCCTGGAGAACAATAAAAAAAATCTAAACTATTTGCATTCCATCTGAGTTAACACCACATTTTCTATAATTATCCCCGCTGCTAAAATCATTTTCTCCTGTGCTTTTTGAGCGAGAAGGGAGAAGCGGGGGGAGCAAATTAATTCCTTGGCAACAAAAATCTAATTAATCAAAAATGGTTCTGAGTCACTCAGAGCCTCTTCAGCCCATGACAACAGCGGCCAACAGCAGGAACGCTTAGCTTGGTAGTAAGAAAAAAAGGAAAAAGAAAACTTCTTCAGATGGCAGTTTTCATGATCATGCAAGTGGAAGAAGGTAGCATGAGAATAAGAGCAGAGGGTTGGAGCCAGTCTGAGTTGGGCTTGAATCCCCGCTCTGCCATTTCCTGCTGAATAATCTTGAGCAAGTTACTTTGTCCCGTTGGGCCTTGCTTCTCCCATCTGTAAAGTGGGGATGACAACACTGTTTCATAAAGTCGGTGGAGAATCTGAAATGATGTCTGTAAAGCCTTCACCATATTTGTCACGTGGAAAACACTAAGCATCGGTGATGAGTTATTAGCAACCCCAAGTACTGATGCTATTACATAAATTACAAACTTTTGGGAGACATTCTTCTCAGCTTTTTCAAAAGCTGTCTTTAAACAGCCTCGACTAACTGCATTATATTTTCAGGAATACATCCTAAAGAAAGAATAAGAGATGTATGAAGACATTTAGTTGCAGGAAAGCCCATTGTGCTGTTCATTCTAGTAAAAAAAAGGAAAGAGAAAGAAAGAAAGAAAGAAAGAAAGAAAGAAAGAAAGAAAGAAAGCAAGCAAGCTAGCTTACTAAATGTCCTAAAATGAGAATTGGTAAAGTAAACCATGGCACACCCATAAAACGAATAATCACTCTTCAAAGTGGGTGTCAAAAGGGAAATGCTTATTGATGGAAACATGGGGGTTAGGGGTAGGAAAGTGAAGGAAGCCAGTTACCAGTATAAAGTATATACTGTAAAGTATAAGCCATGTGTATTTGCTTCAAAACATTTTCTACCTGTGTGTATATATGTACAGAAAAAAATTTTTTCTGGAAATATGACCAAGGCTTTTTTCTTTTTTGAGTATTTGCTCTCTTCTTTTGACCTTCTGTATTTGTAAATTTCTTCATTTTGAACATACTCCCTGTGATTTAAAATTTTTGAACGTTTACTTTCTATAGGGAACCACAGATTCCCTAATTCTACTCTCAACCTCACAGCTCTCTGGATGTGACCCTTGAATGATTTAAAGACCACCTGGAGGCTCTGTAAACACAGCAGATGCACAGTTATCTGGGCCCCACTTGTCAGCCTGGCTCCCCGATGATTTCTACAAAAGCTGCCAGCGCTGTGCCTCCCCGGTTAATAGGCAATAGCCCCTGTGAAGGAAATAATTCCACACTGATGTTAACTGGGGTCGCCAGTGGAGCGCGGGGTTTATTTGCTGAGCCATACCTGCTGGCTTCGTCCTCTTCGGGCAGGAGGAGCAGGGGACCCTGCCTGCCTGCCTTCTGCCTTCCCTCTACTCCCCAAGAGAGCTGCCAGCTCTAAGGTAGGACTGGGCTGCCAGTCCACCTGCTGTCCTTCTCCCCAGCCCTCAGCGGCCACCTGCCCACACAAACCCAGGGCTGCCAGAGGGCTATGCCCCCCCTTCTCCCCTCTGGTCTTCCTCAACCAGTGCCCTATGTTCCGCTGAAGAAGCGACGTGCCTTTTCCTGCCCTCCCCGCAAAAAAAAAACCCCACACCCATTCCTGCCTGGGAGAAAAAGACAGCTGTGCTGTCCATCACGTAGAGCCACTATTGCGGCCTCACGGGCGGCAATGGGAGAGTCACGGGGCTACATACCGCCAGCCCTCAAATGTCCAAGACAAGCCTCAAGGCCACAGTTTCAGGTCCCCTGTCACCTCCAGGTACAGTCCATGGAAAGCTCAAGGGGAAGAAAACTCCCCAGGCTTTGAGCACGGCTGGGCAAAGGGGAAAGGTGATGTTGTCCTCAGAGTTCAAGGCTCTGACGGACGTTCGATGACATGCCTTCAAGGCTTTTAAGAGCTTTTCCCCCAGAGATTCCCGCGAGGCATGAAGCAGGTGTCCACAATGAAATGGCATCTCCTGGAATCCCTGGTGGAAGGAACAAATCTTGAGGCAAAACGATGAACTAGATCGCTTTGGCTGCAGAAGTTAAAAGCGGAAACAGTTAAGTGGAAAATTGGAAGAAGAATAAAGCCCCCAAAAGAGCTTGAAGAAGAACAAACCGGGTTGAGGTTGACTTGGATTTTTTGTATTTATTCATTTAACCCACCAAACACCACGCGTGTCTCCATGTGTTGGGTCTACGAGTGCTACAAAGATGGGGACAAAGCCGCCCTAGCGAGCCCACTGGATGCGTTCCTTTACGTGGCTGATTGTGTTTTCCAAAAGGAACCAGCCATGGCAATGTTTCTGTTCAGACATTGCCTTGCTACCCCTCCGCCAACATGTGGAGTCTAGTTCCCCTCCCCAGGGGTACACACAGTCCCCTGTGACGGCCTTGACCAGGGGGCAGAACTGCCCCCCTTCTGAGACCGGGTCATAAAAGCCAGTATGACGTCTGCCTGGCTCTCTCTCTCTCCTTTCTGGACCCTCAAATGTGGGCGCCCCCATAAGGTGGGGAGACATTTCAGAGACAGATCCACGTGGAGAGGAACAGAGCCACCACCCCTCCCCCCTTCAAGCCAGCCTTGCAGTGAGCACAGCCTGCAGCCTTTGAATCTCCCGGCTGAGGCTCTTAGCACCGTGGCGTGGAAGCAAGCCCTCCCCGCCATGCCCTCCCTGCATTTATACGTGAGTCCAATACATGGTCGTCTCATGCCACTGAAGTTTGGAGACATCTGTTACTCAGTCATAGTGGCTGGAACATCTTGGTTCCTTGAACAGAGCTTGGGTTTTCAGAGCCAGGCAGACCTATTTTTAGATCCTAGCCCTGCCATTTCCCAGTTGAGGGATGCTGGCAAAGTCACTGAATCTGTCTGAGCCTCGTCTTGCCTGTCCGTAAAATGGGAATAACATCTGCCTCACACGAAGGCTTGGAGGAGTACGTGCCACGTTGAGTATCAGGCGGCTGGCCCAGCACTGCAGAAACAGAGCCTGCTGTGAGCAGTCCAGGCGCAGCGGTCGTCCACAGGCTACGGTCCGTCAGCCAGGCATCCCTGAAGGAGGGGAGACGAGCACGGGCTTGACCAGTCTGGACAGAAGGAGACAAGGTGCGAGGCTTCCAGGTGGGCCCAGAGCGCTTCCTCTGTGGGCCCGGTTCGGGTGCGGATGGGCCTCCCTGACCCCCTGCCCCTGGGGCCCTGCAGTCCCTGACCCAGGGGCTACATGCGCAGTCATCCGGACCTTCTGCGTTACTCTGAAAACAATTCTGGCCTAAGCCAGAGGGCAGCAATTTAGATGCCCCACTTTCTGCCCCCTCTGTCCAACCTCCCCAGCAGACAGCTGATAAAGGCAGCTGCTGAGAGCTCAGAAAAATTCCTGACGACTGCTGACGGCCTCCCCACATCTCTGACGTCCCACTCGCTTCCGACATGAGTTGTGTCCCACTTTATCCCTCTGCCCGTTCTTTGTCTCTGAAAGGGATTGTGGTTTCTCCAGCTTGAACTTAAATGCTCTGGGAGGACTCTGGCTCCTTCCCGTCTTCCGGTTCTTTCTGTCTGACCCCAGCGTCAACACTAGCCTCACCTTCATAGTAAAGAGTAGCCGTCATTCATTGACCTTGTAAACCTCCAACAATCTTCTGAGGTTGGTATGACTGGTCTCATTTAAGATGGGGACACACATGCCTCTCGGAGACATTAAATCACTAGCCCAAGGACACCAACAAGCTAGTGGCAAAGGCTCTGGGACCCCTAAGATCTAAGATCTCTACCCCTGATACCTCATTGCCTTCGCTGGCCTTTGTAGCATGCACACACACACACACACACACACACACACACACACACCCCATAGCCTGCAGTGTGCTAGATCATTCCCCACTGGCTCCCTCCCTCCTTGTGGCCCAGAGTCCTTCCCTGACATCCCACAGGTAGCTGTCTGGACACAGACACTCCAATGCTGCCTGCTCGTCTTGACTCCCTACTCAGCATCGAGGACACCCCCAGCCCCGATGGCCAGGCCATCCAGGATGACGCAGGTGCCAGAAGTGGGTCAGCTGTAGGTGATGGGAAGAAGGTGGGCTGAGACCACGGAACTCACAGGATCCAAAGAACATAGAGGCAGTCCCTGGGGGTGGCTTCTCTGGGCCTGGCCTCTCCTGGGATGTCATTACGGGGCTTTTGGTAGTCACTCAGACCTACAGATAAGGCTCCAGCCCGGAAACTCTCGGAACCCTGCTTCTTGGGTAGAGAATGAACGTGTGCCAGGCTTTCCAGACAGTCCTTCTCATTCACTGCTAGCAATGAATAAAGCAATTGTCAAGCTGTTTATTGGAAACTGCCCCCACCCCTGCTCAGTACAACTGAGAAAGCAAAGGAGTTATTATTACCTCCAACTATCAGAAATCTCGGTCAACTAGACAAAGTCAACATGGCAGGTATTCGAATGAAGGGATGGGTGAACGTGGTCACCTGTAAGCTCCATGAGGACAGACACCAGGTCTGCCTTGCCTACCAGGTACTCGCGACGCCCAGCACTGTCCCATGTAATAAAGCCTTCAGGGGACCGGGATTATTATGGTCCAGGGGCGGGAGCTGATTGGGGCGTGATGAAGGGGCAGATGAAGGAGCCCCTGGGAAGAAAACGCTGGCAGAGGGCATGATAGATTTAGCATGTGAAGGAAGAGAAGACTCTCGGACTTCCCCCAGTTTAGAACGTGGGAGAGCAGGAGGCACACCAGTGGGGAAGCAGAGGAGAGGGGATGCTTACAGGAAGGGGCGCTGGCCCAGTGTGAGTGCTCAGTGTGCAGGAAGGAGGGCATGCTGAGCTCTGGAGCCTGGAAGGATGTCACAAGAAAACGTCCCTCAGGCAGCTGGCTAGACAGGAGCCAACCTCTAGGGAGTCATCTGCAGAAGCGATAATTGAGGCTGGTGGAGGAGGGAGGGGAAAGGAAGTCACTGGGGAGGGAGTGGAGTGCCAAGGAGGCCTGTTTAGCCAGATGAGCCTTTTTCAGCTCAACGGAAGGACCTGCCATGTGAGTGAGGGGTCCCGGCGTGACACATCTAGGGGCAGTGAACCGACCCCAGGGTTTCAGAATCCCTACCTAAAGCTGCAGGACACCAAGACCACAAGAGCAAGCAGGGACTGTGCTGGGAGGCCTAAGGCAGAAGGGGCAGAAGGGGAGTTCAAAAAGCAGCCAAATCATATAGGTCAAAAGTATCAAAAGGGATGAGGCCAAGAGTCTGGAAGGAAAGCAGGGGGTGGGGGGCGCTGCTCAGGGAAGAGAGAGAAAACAAGGAAGGGCTGGATGACTATCTGGGGAAGAGGGGCTCAAACCACCAGAGCAGGGGTGTGGCCACAAAAGGAACAGGATCAGGGAGATAAAGCCACAGGCGTGCAGATTTTTCACGCCCAAAGATGGGACAGAGTAATTGGGAAGATGTGTAATTCCCATCACTAGGGGTATTTGACCCAAGACAGGATGACTGCGGAATAGACATGGAGAGCACCCAGAATCCTCACCTGGAGCTCTCACTTCTGGCACCTGCATCATCCCGGATGGCCTGGCCATTGGGGCTGGGGGTGTCCTCGATGCCGAGCACATAGATGTTCATTGTATATTTTTAAATGAACAAGGTAAGCCATAAGTTCCATGAGCTCCCAGTGCTGCACTATAGAATACATACTTGTTGAAGGAATGAATGAATGAGTAGATGAATGAGCTAAATGTCCCTTGGTAAACATTTGGCACAGTCCCTAAATCACTACTAAACATAAACTGAGGACACCTAGTGGTACCATGAAAAAAATAGAGGTTTTCAGGCCTAATTACCCATAAAACCCATGGTTTCCAAACCATGTGTCCATGAGGCCATTTTGAAGATGTGTAAATAACTTAGAAATCCTTCCAGAAGACGTGGCAAGAAGGCCTATTGCCTCTAGGGGAAAGGATGGAAGGCAGACCTTTATCCTCTTGCCAGGTCATGACAGGGGCTCTGGAGAATTTAAATTTGCATAATTGTTTCCCCCTGACTGGCTCCTCTCCCTGCTAAGGCTGATGTCCCAGAGATGCCTTTCCAAGTGACAAGTATATTGTCAACGCAGAGCAGATCCATGCACTAGGCCTGTTGATTGGCAGTCCTATCAAATCACAAAGGAGGCCCCAAATGAGCAACTTTGGGGACCCGCAGGAGAAGGCTGGTGAGAACATGTTCTCCCCGCCCCCACCCCCACCCCTACTATGGCTGTTAATTGAGAAGGGGAGCCTCGATAAATTGTATTGAAAACAGATAAACAACTCAAGCTGTGTTTATTAAAGAAATAGCAAATGGCACGATGCCAGCACGAATGAGCTTCGCTGTAATCAGTGTATTTATTTCACCAAAAAAAAAAAAAAAAAAAAGCCTGTCTGGGCTTCTTTTAAGCCTGATAAATTCATTATGCTAAGTTTCAGCCTCCATAGAACTGAGGCTTTTCTATATGTTAATTCATTTTAGTAAATAATTATTCTGTTTGGTTGAGGGAATACATGTCTCTATAATTTAATAATTGGGAGGGTTATTACATGTGATTAATAGGAATCATAAGCAAATACTGAGAGTATAATAAAGAAGGTGGGTGGGGAAGTGGGAAAGATTCTCCATCCCCCACCCTCACCCCTACCCCTTTGCAGAGTTTTGGTACCGGAACAGAGAGATTGTCTTTCTTATTCATCTGAGATCCGTATCGGATACATGACACGCTTCTCTTTGGAGCTTTGAAATGTGCCTCAGTGTGTCTGTATGTAAGAGGTGAGAAAGGACAAGAGAGAAAACCTAGAGAGAGAGAGAGGGAGAGGCAGGACCTTGAGTGACTGGTGCTTCCAGGCCAGAGGCTCCCAAATGCCCATCTGAGCCCTGACCTGTCCCTTCAATGCTGACCAGAAACAACCCTCAGTGAGAGGAGAACAATAAAAACAATCTAGTGGCTTTTCCACACAGCCAAGATGTCCCCCATTTTAAAAAAATTATGGGATCATCCCTCACCCAACTGGAGTATTAGAAAGTGTCTTGGGGCGCCTGGGTGGCTCAGTCAGTGAAGCGTCCCACTCTTGATTTCGGCTCAGGTCATGATCCCACAGTTTCATGAGTTCAAGCCGCGCCTCGGGCTCTGTGCTGACATTGTGGAGCCTGCCTGGGATTCTCGCTCCCTCCCTCTCTCTCTACCCCTCCCCTGCTCGTGCACTCGCTCTCTCTCTCTCTCAAAATAAATAAATAAAAATAAAAATAAAAAATGTCCTTTTGTAAAATAAGGATCATCAGTAACATCCGTCTCTATCTCCTTACTTGTAAAAATGTAAAGCTGGCAATGTTTGACCTCTTCCCTCCAATGTTTTTTGGCATTTTTCATTAAGAAATGTACCAGTCTGTGAAGCCCCAAAGGCTTAGAACCTCTGCTTTAGACCAGAGCCCTTTGTCCTCAAGAGTGAGACCACCCTGGGACCAAACTCCCATATCTGACTTTCCTGGGCTATTTCCTTGTTTATTGAATGGTGAAACTGATTAACCTATATATTAATCTAGCAATTCAAAAATATTGAGGATCTACTGTGTGACAGGCACTATTCTTAGAACTGATGATAAAGCACCTGATATATTTCAGTAAATAATTGATGGATTTAGTTGAAGAAATGCGTGGTGCTTAGGAAGGGATCAAGAGTGTTTGTTGACTAAATGAATGGATGCATTACGCATAGTTGTTTTGAGATCGTGGATATGAAGGGCATTTATACACTTCAGTGTTGTTGTTGCTGCCCTTGTTCCTGCCAGGAGATGGACCTTCTGGGCCCAGCCAGGGCCAGCTGCCTGCAAGGAGCAGGACATGAACTGGCACCCTGCTCGCATTCCAGACACACGGGCTACTGTGCCGCCGCCCTGCCGGGTGGCTCCCCACGACCTGCTTCCCCTCCCGACCTGCACACAAGACCTGCTCTCTGACCCCTGCCATCCTGATCCTGACCGCAGCCTTTCTCAGGCCTGATCTTTCCCAGCCCTGCCCACCCCTGACTGCTCTGGCCTATGGATCCGCATCCAGCCTCAGGGTCCTCCCGCCACTGCTGGTAACCCTGCTTCCCAGACTGGGACACAAAGCCCCAGAGGTTTCTGGGCCTGGGGCTGCCTCCTGCCAAACGTGCCTCCTCTCTACAAGGGACCGGTGAACTTGCTAAAGTACAAGTCCTGATGCCTTGGAGGCACTGGCCAGCTAGACCAGGATCGGTGTTCCTGTGAACATGGTGCACCTAGAAGCCACAGAGAGGGGAACGCTTCAGAATGCACTAATTGGCTCACGAAATACATTTCGTTTGTGCCTAATACACGCCAGTCATTCTGCAAGGCGCTGAGCAGATGGCAGTGAAAAGGCACAAGTCCTTGCCGCCGTGATGCTTAATTTTCAGTGAACGGATACAAGTACATACATCCAGAGATGTGATCAATGTTAGGAAGAAAAATAAAGCAGGACAATGGGATAAGGTGGCAGAAAGGGCCTCTCTGAGGAGGCGACATTTGAAGTGGTCTTTATAACATCTAGGGGAAAGGCATTTCCGGCGGAGGGAATGCCCAGTGCCAATGCCCTGAGGCCCAAGCACACCGGAATGTTTTAGAAGTGGCAAAGGCCAATGTAATAAGACCTCAATGGGCAGTCGGTTCATGTGGTACTTCGAAGACCATTGTGAGGGCTCTGGATTTATTCTAAGTCTTTAAGAGACCGATACGACATTTTCTGATAAATCGAAAGGAAGGGGAGGCTCAAGCTGAAGCCTGGCCTGGCCAACTGCATAGTCATGAAAAAGGGTACCTGTCTTCAGAGAATTCCTTCTAGCTGTTTATTTCTCCTGCCCCTCCAGCCCCACCTGACACCCTTCTTACCACCAGCCCCTACCATAGATCTTTGGTCATCTCTCATTCCCACTGCTCATTTTGGTCACTGACCCATCAGCAAACAATCCTGAAGGTGGGTGACAGCCACCATGTGTTACCATGTGGGTAGCAGCCACCATGGTCCAAGAGGACCATGCTATGCCCAGGGCTGCTTGCTCAGAAAAACAGCGTGGTTTTGTGTTTTTTTTTTTTTTAATGTTTATTCATTTTTGAGAGAGAGAGAGAGAGAGAGCCATCGGGTCAGGGGCAGAGAGAGGGGGCTCAGAGGATCTGAAGCGGGCTCCACGCTGACAGCAGCAAGCCTGATGCAGGGCTCCAGCTCATGAACCACGAGATCATGACCTGAGCCAAAGTCGGATGCTCAACGGACTGAGCCCCCCAGACGCCCCAGAAAACAGCTTGGTTTGATAGACAGTACCAGACGTGGGATCAGAGATATTGGTTCTAGTCCAGCTTTGCCATTCAATAGCTGTGTGACCTTGCACAAGTTACTTAACCTCTCTGACCTGTCTTTGTCTTTAAATGGCAGTTGTATCAACTGCTCTGTTAACCTCATGTGGTGGTGAGGATCCATTGTGACAGTGCTTCAGGGAAACTGCACAGTGATAGACTCTGTCAGCTGCTCCTGCAAATTGGCTCTAATCATCAAACCCTAAACTTGCCTAGAAGATCTGGCCCTTACTGCTAAGTACCTTCAAACACCATCCTTTCTGACTTCCCTGGGCCCTGGGCCCCTGAGTTGTCTCATTTCCCTTCCCTCCTTCAAACTCTTAGTTTTACTGTTTCTTGGCACTCTTGGAAATATGGACGCTTGAGGTCCCGAAGGGCACAGAAAACACGTATGACACATGTAGGGCATGGGTTCATGTCTGACACCTCCAGGGCTGGGCTAAGATCTCCTCCAGATACCTACTTTAACAGCTTCACACACACACACACACACACACACACACACACACGTCAAGAGGGCCCTTGATAACACTCCTGTCAGGGATGATGGGGGATCATTGTTTACTCATTTATTCAGTCTAGCTGTCAGGAAGGCAGTCATCAAACATTTATTTAGAGGCTTCTCTGGGCCAGGCTGCATGCCAGGTCCTGCGGCCGCATCAGTGAACTAGGAGGGCCTGGCCCTGGCCCGAGGGGAGCCCAGTCAGAGCTATGGTCAGTTTACCAGCACCCAGAGAGCTGTGGGGGACTCCAAGGTCCAAGGTGCAGCAGGGTTCCTCTGAGGAAATGTCTGTGTCCCCTCTCTTGAAGATGGTGTTCCCCATTTTGTGGAGTGGTCCGTGGGACGAATCACCTTTCTCCATGGAAGCGGCCACCCCTGGAGCCTGGCAGTGACAGGAATTCCGACCTGGCTCCATGACGCCAGGTCAGTTTCTAACTTTGGACACCTCCCTTCTGCTCTCGGGGCCTCAGGATCCTGGGTCTGTCGTAGGAAGGTCTGCAGCAGTCAAGCTTTCTCCACCCTTCCGCTGTCCTGGAACTCTCCTCGTGATTTTGTCCCATACGCCCCCTCCACCTTCAGTTCGCCCCATTTTATTGAACAGTTACTTAGTACGAGCCGGGAAATGTTGTAAGAGCTTCGCGTGTATTGACTCATTTAACCGTCAACACCGTCATGAAGTTCGCCCACTAAACAACAGCTAGTAAGTGCGGAGTTGCGAATGCCACTCGGGCAACTTGGCTTCGGAGCACATTCTCTTTATTATCATATGCTACTGCCCTAAATATTTTTTTCAACGAATTCACTTTTTAATGTCAATTTCTTTTTTTAAAAAACTCATATATCACGTCCGTCAAGCGAAAAACTGTATGACTGGCCATGCATAGAAGAGACACATTAGAACACATGCCTGTGAAATTTAAAACTCAGTATTTCTCCATGGGACTCCTCAGATCGTCTCTCAGACCACCAGGGGACACTCAGGGACACCTGGAGGGGACACGCTAATGGCTTTTCCAGCCCCATTACATCGTGACTTTCTGTCACTCCCAGACATCTGCAGGCTTCCTGAGGAGGAGCCTGGGGGCAGACGGTCTCACGCCTCTCCCCGCCCACGGGATTGCCACTCTGCCCTGCACACTGTGAGCGTGTCTGGGGGGATTTGGCTGCCACCAGCCTGGGGCTTCGATGACTCACCTACCTCCTCCCTTGTGGATAAAGCGCCCACTCAGGGGCTGGCGGTGCTCCCTTTGCACTTTGCTTTCTCCAAAGACAACCCACCAGAACTGTATCCAACCTCCCGCCAGAGTAATAGAGTCACAGACAATCCTCCATCGCCCTGGGTCCACAGGGCCCTTCAGGGAACACCAGCAGCAACTGCATGTATAAGGCAGGTGATCAGAGGTGGGTGCAGGCCTCACGGCCCGGGGAACATGCGTGAATCACACCTCTGCCGCTCCAGCTCGTCCCAGACTGGCATTTCTCCCACCCTCCTCCCCCTGCCCTGCGCCGGGCTCTTTATAAAACCAAGGGGGCTCTTGCATTGACAGTGAAAGGAAGGGAGGAGAAGCGGGAACTGATGACACAGGACAAAATGCTCCCCCTCACACTGAACAATTTTCCTCAACTTGGAGTTCAAATTCACTTGGGCAAGACGTCATTGTTCAGGGAACCAAATTCTGCAAGTGCCAGTGATGGGCAGGCTGGCTGCTCAGGGTATCCAGCTGGCTCCCTTCCAGAGGGCACAGCTGAGTCACAGGGAGAAGAGAAAAGGACGTGGGGCACCCCCTCCAAATAAAGTTTGAACCCTGTCTCTACCACTCTGGCAAGGGTGAGCTTGGGTGAGTCATTCATCTTTTGGCCTCTACTTTTTCATCTGTAAAATGGGGGAAATATCTGGGACCCGCCAAATTCCAAGGGCCATTGTTGGGACAGAGCAAGAGGTGGCTCTGAATGTGTCCTGAAAGCAATGAAACTCCCTGTGGTTGTGGGCATTTGACACGACAAGGTGTTAAACACCATCACCTGGTGACACGGAAGCCAGTGCCGGGGACAAGGGAGGTTGGCTTTGGATTTACCCTCTGCAAATGAGGGCCCAGTCCTCCCCACCTCTGAGGCTATAGTAACGTGTCTAACGAGGCATTCATTGAGCCTACAAGATGACCAGACTCTCGGGAGGGCAGGAGGCTAACGAAATGAAGTCTTGACTTAAGCAGGGTTGAAAATATTTTCAAACTCCTTATTTTGTTCTAGAAGGAGATAAAGGCCTGACGCCCACTGTAACTGGTTTACCAAGGAAAATTTGGCTTGGGCAGGAGGGAACAACTTCAGTTCCTCTGGAAATTCCGATAGATGGCCGATACTTGGGATGAGTTGAGGTTCCAAGCAGCAGGGTTGTTTGCTCTCATTTGGGTTTAGGGTCTGTTACATTTGGGTTTCCGGGCCTTTGGTAATGGGGTCTGGCTGAGCAAATGGCATTCATCACCCTGTGCCTTTCCAGTACGTCTGCAAGTCAGAATCCACTTGACAGACAGCATTCGGACTTCGCTGTGCCCACTATGAGAATACGCTGGCCCACACAGATGGAGCATCCGCCCACTGCTTCATTTCCTCATTCATTCGTTCCACAAACATGTATTAAACCCCTCCTGTGCCAGGCCCTCTCCATAATGCTGGGAAGACACAGAGAAGACTTCGTCTCTGATCTCAGGAAGCCTGTAGTCAGGTGAAAAACAAGCTCGTAGGGAAATAGATTACAGTGTAGCATGTCAAGAGCTATGATCAAGGCCTATGCACAGAATAGGACAAGGATGAAAACTCAAAGCAGCAGTGTGGGCCAGGTAAGTCTTCCAGGATAAGGTGGCCCCTGGTCTGGACCGTGAAAGATGAGTAGAAGAGTTCATTAGCTCCACGACCTTTACTGCATTCTGATTTGTATTTATTTTCATGGCTGTGCTTATTTCCACACAGATGTATGCACACACACACACACACACACACACACATACACTCACAGAGGCCACTAGAACATCAGCACCATGAAGGTGGGGAGTTGGGTCTCGTTCACTGCTACATCCCCAGCACCTAGACAAAGAATGGCACATATTTGTTAAACGAATAACAGGAAGGAGGCATTCAAGTCAAAGAGCAAAGCATGCTCAAAGTGGCCCTTAAGAGGAACTAAGTTAAGGGGCACCTGGGTGGCTCAGCCGGTTGAGCATCCAACTTCGGCTCAGGTCATGATCTCGCGGTTTGTGAGTTCGAGCCCCGCGTCGGCCTCTGTGCTGACAGCTCGGAGTCTGGAGCCTGCTTCCAATTCTCTGTCTCCTTCTCTCTCTCTACCCCTCCCCCACTCATGCTCTGCCTCTCTGTCTCTCTCAAAAATAAATAAACATTAAAAAAAAATTTTTTTAATTTGCCAAGAAATAGGCAGGCGGAGAAGGTTGGCACCAGCCGTGGGGCAACAGCGTTAACCAGTGAGAAAAACGGAGCAAAAAAACCCAATCATTGGTACCTCAATTAACCCTTCCTCCTCTGACAAGCCAAAGCCGCTGCAATGGGCTAAGGTGACAGAGACAGAGCTAAGGAGGCCATTCTCATAGAGCTGCCACTTGGAATGGTTGCAACTGAGCCAATAAAGTTCATTTCAGACTCTACAGACTTAGGACTGGGAGCCTTGTGACAACCAAGCAGCCACGACGTGGAGGGAAAGCAAAGAGTCTAAACCCTAATACCACACTCACCACTCATCACCGAGCCAGAAAGGACATCGGACATCGTGTCCGACAGCAAAGTAACGTCGGGCCTTGCCAAAAGGTGCAGATGATGTCACCAGGTCACCAGAGGGTGTTAGCCGCTGTGCACTTGCACAGGATCAGAGGGGAGGCGAAGGAAGGGACTTCATTCTCCAAGAGGAGAGGCTAGTGGAGGCAGGGAGCGCATCAGCGGTGGGCGGTGGGACTGGCCTAACTGTTCGCAGTGCAGAACAACGCCCGAGGAAGACCCCTTTCCTGTGGCATCAGGAAAATGCCAGAGAGGAGGAGCAGAGCAAGGAAGAGGAAAGCCCTTGATGCTGGTCACAAAGGCAAGCAGGAGAGCCTCCAGCCAGAAAGCAAGGCGGTGGGGTAAGGAGACAGCAGTCGAGAATCACATATTCGGTGGAAACCGAGGGAGAGGGGATGCTCAGAAGAGCTGAAGCATCTCATAACGGCAGCGTCGGGATGAGTGTATTTAACCGACCGCGAAGACGCGCCTACTGAGTCAACGAGGTCCCCTGCACACAACTCTTCCTTTTGAGGGGTGCTGACTCCTAGCGGGAGGGGTGGGGGGGGATGGATGGCCCTCGAAATCAATTCCCCATCTTGCACCAGGGACATCAGTGATGGGGCAGGAGGAGGCCCGGGCTGCCAGGCCAAAGTTCTCCCTCTCACCAGCTCCTAGTCACCTCTGCCTCTCCAAGCTGCAGTTTCCAGGTCAGCAAAACGGGAACCAACAAAACATGTCACATGAGAGTGGTGAAGCTCAAATAGCAGACGTGAGGATGCCTGGAAAGGGTAGGCATTTGCCTGTATTTTTAACCGGTGAGGACACTGAGGTTCTGAGGGGTGATGAGATTTACGCCCAAGAAATCAACAAATGGGAAGCAAAACTAAAATTCCCGTGTTAAAGAACAAAAATTCACCTGAGTAAATCTGGAGGTCTAATTGGCCTTATTGATTCATGGATCGGGTAACATCATCTCATCTAGCAGGTAGAAGAGAGGAGTTTAATAGGAATGAGGGTGTGAAGGTGGGGCAAGGAGTTATTAGCAAAAGAAAATTAAGTATTTTTTCTTATTAATATTCTTAAGTAATTTTTTCTTATTTTTGAGAGAGAAAGAGAGCAGGAACAGGGGAGGGGCAGAGAGAGAGGGAGACACAGAATCCGAATCAGGCTCCAGGCTCTGAGCTGTCAGCGCAGACCCCCATGTGGGGCTCGAACTGATGAACCATGAGATCGTGACCTGAGCCCAAGTCAGACCCTTAACCGACTGAGCCACCCAAACGCCCCCGAAAAGGTTTTTTTTTTTAATGATGATATCTAATGCTCCCAGATGTGGAGTAAAACACGCATTCTTACACCTTGCTAGTAACGATGCACATTGACTGTACTTCTCTGGAAAACAGTTTGGCCATATTTAGTCGATTCTTGTTATTTCCATCAGTTATGTATTAAGAAGTCACCGTGAACACTGACTTAGTGAATGCTGAACAACCAGTCCTAGGGGAAATACAAGGTTAGATTACTGTTGAGCCTCTGGTCACGATGGTTTTGTCTACCAATCAACACCCACCTTGTTTTACATGTGTTTCTATTCAAAGACACCCTATTTAATATACCGTATATTGTTGATCCGTTAACACTGAACTCATAGCCAGTAGCCCTATATACCCCAGGCCTGAACAAAGCTTATCCAACACAGGTATGTTCTCCACAAGGCACATCCCAGCTTAGAAACATTAGCCTGTGCTTAGCAACACTAGCCAACACTTAAGCACTAGCTTGGAGGGACACGCTGTGTTGTTATTATTGTTGTTGTATAGCTTGCTCCTCCTGTGCTCACTAGAATGCCCATTTTCGGTACTACTCACCTCGATTGAGATCAGTGGAAGATTTGGAGGGGCTTCTCATTTTTCTCTAAACCTTTTTAAAAATTTGCATTGCAATACAATTGACGTGTAACATTGTGTTAGTTTCAGGTGCACACGTTTCCAAATTTGTGTGTGAGACGGTTAGTCTCCTTAACGACCGTCACCACCCATAGGTACAATGTTTCTCTTGTGACGAGAACTCTTAAGATCTACTCTCTTAGCAAGTTTCAAATATACAATACGGTGTTACTAACTAGAGTCACCATCGAGGTTGTTTTAACCAGAAACGATTACACTTTCTGTTTGCAAGCTCTTTCTCTTGTTAACTCTAATTTTTAAAACACACCTTAGGAAAACGGGATAGAAATGCTTCAACTTCTTGTTATCAGTCGTATCGCCACTTTTCTTCCCACCTAATGCTCTGCTTTTGTAATGCCCTTCCTCAAAGAGCTTTCAGTATAATGGGGATAAGTCTGTGGGTTCTTTTTGGGTGTCCCCCCCCAACAATAGTCCTTGGTTTGTGGAAAGCACAAGAGGAGGGGAGTAAGGGGAATGAAGCTGCTGAGATTAGATCAGATTCTCTGGCTCAACAAAACCCCTCATCTTTAAAACTCCTGGAAAAAAAATGGAGTTTAAACTGAGTCAATAATGTGATCATATTTATCCCTTAAAAATGTAATTCGGAAATCACGGAGTAAGGATTAGTGAGAGAAGATTGATGGCTGAGAAATCAGTTTTTCAATATTTGCATCTTTTTGCAGAACGGCTATTTCAATATAAGATATTCTCTTATAAGATATTCTAATTATAAGAATATATATAAGATATATCAATATAAGATATTCTAATTATACCATGTAAAAGAGATACAATTTTTTTTCCTTTCAACCTTGTGACCCCTTCATCCGTTTCTCCCACCCACCCACTCTGGCAACCACCAATCTATTCTCTATGTCTGTGAGAGAGGTTTGGGGTTTTTGTTTGTTTTTCAGATTCCACATATGAGGGCCCACGTATGTGGCATTTGTCTCTCTCTCTCTCTGACTCACTCACTTAGCATAGTGCCCTGGAGGTCCATTCACGTTGCTGCAAATGGCAAGGATTTCATTCTTTTTATGGCTGAATAATATTCCATTTATATATGTGCACAATCTCTTTATCCACTCATCCATCAGCAGACACTTAGCTTGTTTCCACGTCTTGGCTATTGTAAATAATGCTGCAATAAACATGGGGACACACATATCTCTTTAAGTTGCGGTTTTCGTTTTCTTTGAATAAATACCCAGAAGCGGAATTTCTACATCATAGGGTAGTTCTGTTTTTAATTTTTTGAGGACCTCCCATTCTGTTTTCCACGGTGGTTGCACCAGTTAACATTCCCAACGGTGCACAACAGTCGCCTTTTCCCCACGTCCTCACCAATACTTGTTCCTTCTTCTCTTTTCGATTCGGACCATGCTGGCAGGTGTGAGGTGCTATCTCATTGTGGTTTTGATTTGCATTTGCCTGATGACGAGCGATGCTGAGCATCTTTTCATGTACCTGTTGGCCATCTGGAGGTCTTCTTTGGAAAAATGTCTGTTCAGATCCTCTGTCCGTTTTTTGTTTTTTTTATTTTTTTTCAACGTTTATTTATTTTTGGGACAGAGAGAGACAGAGCATGAACGGGGGAGGGGCAGAGAGAGAGGGAGACACAGAATCGGAAACAGGCTCCAGGCTCCGAGCCATCAGCCCAGAGCCCGACACGGGGCTCGAACTCACGGACCGCGAGATCGTGACCTGGCTGAAGTCGGACGCTTAACCGACTGCGCCACCCAGGCGCCCCCCTCTGTCCGTTTTTTAATGAGATTGCTTGGTTTCATTTTTGTTTGGTTTTGTTTTGCTAGTGAGTTGGAGTTCTTTACATATTTTGAATATTAGCCTTTTATCAGATATATGATTTGCAAATATCTTTCACCACGCAGGAGGTTGCTTTTTCATTTTGTTGATGGTTTCCTTTGCTGTATAGAAGCTTTTTAGTATAATGTAGCCCCACTCATTTATTCATGCGTTTGTTGCTTTTGCTGTCGGTGTCCGATTCAAAAAAATCTTCAAGACCAGTGTCTTGGAAGTTTATGTCCTGTGTTTTCTTCTAGGAGGTTTATGGTTTCAGGTCCTACATTCAAGTCTTTAATCCATTTTGAGTTCATTTTTGTGTGTGGTGTAAGAAAGTGGGTCCCGTTTCATTGTTTTGCATGTGGCTGTCCAGTTGTCCCAGCACCATTTTTTAAATTTTTTTTATTATTCTTTTTAATTTTTTTTCAACGTTTATTTATTTTGGGGACAGAGAGAGACAGAGCATGAATGGGGGAGGGACAGAGAGAGAGGGAGACACAGAATCGGAAACAGGCTCCAGGCTCCGAGCCATCAGCCCAGAGCCTGACGCGGGGCTCGAACTCACGGACCGCGAGATCATGACCTGGCTGAAGTCGGACGCTTAACCGACTGCGCCACCCAGGCGCCCCTATTCTTTTTAATTTTTTAAAAGAGAGAGACAGAGCAGGAGCGGGGGAGGGGCAGAGAGAGAGAGAGAGAGAGAGAGAAACACAGAATCTGAAGCAGGCTCCTCCAGGCTCTGAGCTGTCAGCCCAGAGCCCAACGCAGGGCTGGAACCCACAACCCGTGAGATCAGGACCTGAGTCGATCGGACGCTCAACCGACTGAGCCACCCAGGTGCCCCCTTCCCAGCACCATTTATTGAAGACACGTTTTAAGCAGTAAAATCACAAAAAGGCACAAAAACGCAAAAACCTGGGCCCAAGGTAGACTGTGAGGGAATCCCTGTTCACAGTGTTAACTGAAACAAGGAGGCGGGGCCTCACCTTGCTCCGCCTCACTGGGAATGAGCGCCAAGGGCCAGCTCACTCTTCCACCCGCGCACGTCGGCGAATGACCGTGAAGCCCAGGGAGCCCCGATTCGGAAGTCACAATCAAGTTTTAGCAAGCAGGTGAGTTTGCAAATACAGAATCTGCCGACCACAAGGATCAACTCTGTCTGTTAAGAACCTAAAAAACTCACCCTGAGACGGAGACAGGTAACGCAAATCTAGACTTGATTTCACAAGTGCTTTTTGAACTGGTCCTATTTCAGGTGAAAAAGATCCATCTGAGCCCCACAGCATGGGCTTGAGTGGCAAGAGCCACTGTGTATTCCAGGCTGCGGCAAAGAGAGTGAAAGGCCCGCCAGTTGGGTTTGGGGACAGGGAGCATCACAAAGCCAGGCACAGGCTCCCCTGCTCCTCACAGACTCAAAGCTCTATCCCCGTGGGACAAATTCCAACCAAGGAGCAAGCGCTTCTCAAGTGTGCGCTGAGCCCATAGTTCTGGGGATGGCTCAGAGGTCAAAGCCCCTTCTGCTCTGGCTTATCTCCCTCCCCTCCCCTTATCTCCCTCCCCTTCTCTAACTTGTTTCTGTCACCCTGGCCTCTCTGCCGTTCCCTGGAACATACCAGGCAGGGTATGTCCCCACCTCAGGGCCTTTGCACTCACTGTCTGTCCAGCCTGAGACATTCTGTCTCCAGATATTGAGGTGGCTTTCTCCCTTACCTCTTTCCTTGCAGCTCAGGGAGGCTTTCTCTGCCTGCCCCCACCCATTCTCCCCTCCTCGTCCCTGTTCTGTCTCCGTAACAGGTATCACAGTTTGTTTCACTTGTTCATTTATTGTTATCTCTCCCTGACAAAAGCTAGGGGAAGGGGATTTTTATCTCTTTATTTTTTTAAGTTTATTTATTTATTTTGAGAGAGAGTGGCAGACTTTCTCTCTTCCTTCTTTATAAGACAAACTCCAGAAGGGCAGAAACCTGTCAGTGCATCGGGTTTCTCCCTAGCACCTGGCAGAGTTTGGCTCCCTGCAGGATTTGCTGAATGAATGCAATAAGAAAACAGAACCACAGAGTGGGAAAATATAGCTCACCTAAGGTGAAAATCAAGTAAATGCAGGAACCGGAAATCAGATCCGTTCAGTAATTCCCCAGATAACGTTGATGTGCCTCCTTCTCAGAGTCAGGCATGAGCTGGGCACTGGGGTGCGGTGGCCAAGAGAGACCAGCTCCCTGTCCTGCTGGGGCTTACGGAGCCCAGTTCCAAACCTACGGGTCCTCCTCTCTGCTTCTCTGGCCCTCTCTGGGTTCTTTCATCCACACATACTTTTCTACCTATGATGAACGCTTTCTCACAAACGATTGTGTTTGTGATTATACCTCTTTTTGGTGTTGCCAGTTAAAATAGAGTTATATCTGAACCACAATGAACAACGAGCAATTCTTTAGGATAAGTATATCCCACGTGATACTCGGGACATACTCATACCAAGAAATTATTCATCATTACCTGAAATTCAAATTTAACTAGATGCTCTGGTTTTTTTTTCTTTCTTCTCAGTCTGGTAATGCTACACATTTACAGACAAGGAGACGGGGGCTCAGTGAGAACAAGGTGACTTAAAGGGCTTGCCCCGAGGGCACACAACCAGTGGGACAGCCACCACCAGCCTATCCAAAATGGGCTTACTCTTCATTCTCTCTCAAAGACCCTGTGCATCTGTGCCCAAGCCAATTCCTGCTGTCTAAACTCATTGCGCTGACAGCACAGATCCGGCTTGGAATTCTGTGTCCCTCTCTCTCTCTGCCCCTCCCCTGCTCGGGTGCTCTGTCTCTCTCTCTCAAAACAAATAAACTTAAAAAAAATACCTGCAATGTATTCACACAGTGGAATACTACACATCAGTGAAAAAGAACAGGTTTCCATCACACGCGACAACCAGATTCATGAGTTTTTCTGTGTTTAGACACATCAACTTAAAAACATGATATTGAACAAGAAGTGTCCAGATACAAAAGAGGAGATCCTGTATAATTCTATCTATATGAAGTTCCAGAATTGGCAAAACTAAGCTATGGTAATAGAAAAATGATTCCTGTGGCACAAAAACAGACACTCAGACCAATGGAACAGAACAGAGAACCCAGAAATGGACCCACAAACGTATGGCCAAGTAATCTTTGACCAAGCAGGAAAGAATATCTAATGGAAGAAAGACAGTCTCTTCAGCAAGTCGTCCTGGGGAAACTGGACAGCGACATGCAGAAGCATGAACCTGGACCACTTTCTTACACCAGACACAAAAATAAACTCAAAATGGATGAAAGACCTCAATGTAAGACAGGAAGCCATCAAAATCCTCGAGGAGAAAGCAGGCAAAAACTGCTTTGATCTTGGTCACAGCAACTTCTTACTCGACACGCCTCCGGAGGCAAAGGAAACGAAGGCAAAAATGAACCATTGGGACCTCATCAAAATAAAAAGCTTCTGCACAGTGAAGGAAACAATCACCAAAACTAAAAGGCAACTGGAGGAATGGGAGAAGATATTTGCAAACGACATATCAGATAAAGGCTTAGTATCCAAAATCTACAAAGAACTTATCAAACTCAACAGCCAAAAAACAAATAATCCAGTGAAGAAATGGGCAAAAGACAGGCATAGACACTTCTCCAAAGACGACATCCAGATGGCCAACCGACACATGAAAAGATGCTCAACATCACTCATCGTCAGGGAAATACAAATCAAAACCACAATGAGATAGCACCTCACACCTGTCAGAATGGCTAAAATTAACAAGTCAGGCAACAACAGATGTTGGCAAGGATGCAGAGAAAGAAGATCTCTCTTGTACTGCTGGTGGGAATGCAAGCCGGTGCAGCCACTCTAGAAATAGTATGGAGGTTCCTCAAAAAATTAAAAGTAGAACTACCCTATGACCCAGCAACCGCACTACTAGGTATTTATCCAAGGGATACAGGTGTGCTGTTTCGAAAGGACACATGCACCCCCATGTTTATAGCAGCACTATCGACAATAGCCAAAGTATGGAAAGAGCCCAAATGTCCATCGATGGATGAATGGTTAAAGAAAGTCGATAGTCTCGCCACTAGGAGACTGCACAACTGACTCTTAAAGTGTATCCTTCCACATATTTTCCCGACAGTATTAACTTTTCCTACAAAAGGCGCATTTCCTACAAGAGGAATTCAGGAGCTAGCACCAATCACTAGAGGTGTTAATTTATTTAGGACTCTAAATTTCTGGACATGTCTTTTACTTACCCAGAAAGCCCTGACACAACTAGATTTAATTTAACCATTTTTAGAAGAGCATGAAACAATTAATATCAAATAAATGGAATTAAAACCAAATTGAACACAGTCTTTCAATGATATGACTCAGAATTTGATTTTAAGTACAGTAATGAATATAAAATGAAAGTGAGGCGTCGGAGGCTGAAAGGGCTCTGGAGCCTCCTGGGATCCAGAGTGCCACCTGCTGGTCGCGGTCTGCAATGACATCCCACCACCCTATCCTGTAAAAGCGTGCCTCCCTACTTACAAGCCCCAAATACACCTCCTTTTCTTGTAGAAGTTTGTATCTCTCCCAAGAGCTTCCCAGAAATCCTTGCTTCCCTGGTGCATGACACAGTCCCTAGCACAGAGGAGTAAGTTAATAAATATCTGTTAAAGAACGAATGAAAGGATGGCTGAGTGGACAGATGGACAAAGGACAGAAAGGCCTTCTTGCCCTACCCATCTCTTTGTTTTTCATAAAAATTAGGATTTTATATACAAATATATAGTGAAGTGATTACTAATAAAACTAACACATCTCTTTGCATTGTTACCTTTTTGTGATGAGAGCACCTGCATTCTACTTAGTATATTTCCAGTATGTAATAGTCTTATTAAGAACAGCCATCGGGGCGCCTGGGTGGCTCAGTCGGTTAAGTGGCCGACTTTGGCTCAGGGCTCAGGTCATGATCTCGTGGTCCGTGAGTTCGAGCCCCACGTCGGGCTCTGTGCTGACGGCTCAGAGCCTGGAGCCTGTTTCGGATTCTGTGTCTCCCCTTCTCTGACCCTCCCCCGTTCATGCTCTGTCTCTCTCTGTCTCAAAAATAAATAAACGTTAAAAAAATTAAAAAAAAAAAAAAGAACAGCCATCATGCTGTGCATGAGGTCTCTAGACATGGTCATCCCATATTACTGCAACTTTGTGCTCTTTGTCCAACATTTCCCCCACCTCCCAGCCTCCATTAACCACGGTTCTACACGCTGCTTCTATAGATTCAACTTTTTAAGATTCTACATATACGTGAGAGCATGCAGGGTTTTTTTTTTTCTTCATGGGCTTTTTTTTGGAAAGCGGGTAACCACTGGGGGGAGACCAGATGAATGTGCGGGATTATTATGACAACCCGACACAGGCGGTGGAGGAGTCAAACGGTGACCAGGGTGAGCAGTCAGGCTGCAGAAACGGGCACTGCGTTAGAAACAGGAAACAAATATATGTGAATGTCTTGAGCCAGACACTTAATAGGCATCTGACAGATGTTAGTTCTTTTCCTTTCCCTCTTCCTCCTTCACAGTCCAGCTCACAAATCCTTTCCATGGGACCCGACGAGCTAAGCATGAAGATTTGTCCTTTCCTGGGCTCATTCAGAGGTGAGGTGATGTTCGATGTTGGTCTGGTACCAGTTCTGACACAGGCCAGGGCCACTGCACCTGCGGCTGTGAGCTGGCCCGTCAGAGCCCTCCTGGGTTTGGAAAGGTGGTTTCTGAGACATCACTGTCAGGCTGTCTGATAGTGAGGTGCCCATCTGAGCGTGTCCGCTGTTGACAGCACTTGACAAGCGTCACGCTGGTCTTGCTTTTAGATGCCGCACAGTGGGGCTCTGGCCTGCATAAAGGCGGTGTGATGCAGCGGAAAGAGTACGGACAAGGGGTCAGAAGGCTGGGCTCTGCCACTCGCTGGCTAGGTGACCTTGAGCAAGTCAGCTTGCCCTTGACGGTATAGAAACCATCTCTCTGGGACAGCGTGATGAGATAACGCCTGGGAAAACACTTCATAAACGAAAGCATTGGCTTGGTTAAAGTGTGGCTGTTCGTGAAACCCCAAATGAGCGTTAGACACTAGATGTGACCTGAGTGGGCTCAAAACTACAGGCAGTGTCGCCTGCATTGGTCTGGACCCGGCCTCTACGTATGGAATCCAATCCCATTTTCGCAGCTGCATCACAATCTTATTCCCCATTGAGCTTAGGCCTGCCACGACCCACCCCCTGCTGGCTTTGGAAAATATGGACCGGGCCTCATACCCCACTCTCTGTTTGGGCAAGCAACTTTTTGAAACCCAAAGTAGATTTTGTGTCACATTTGCACTAGGTAAATTTAATCTTACTGCTCTGGCCCATCTATACATGTTATTAAAACGTTGTTGGGGGGCCGGGGTGGCTCGGTCGGTCAAGCGCCCGACTTCAGCTCAGGTCATGATCTCACAGTCCATGAGTTCGAGCCCCGCGTCGGGCTCTGTGCCGACAGCTCAGAGCCTGGAGCCTGCTTCAGATTCTGTGTCTCCCTCTCTCTCTCTGCCCCTCCCTTGCTCATGCTCTGTCTCTCTCTGTCTCAAAAATAAATGAAAACAGGGGCGCCTGGGTGGCTCGGTCGGTTAAGCGTCCGACTTCGGCTCAGGTCATGATCTCGCGGTCCATGAGTTCGAGCCCCATGTCGGGCTCTGTGCTGACAGCTCAGAGCCTGGAGCCTGTTTCAGATTCTGTGTCTCCTTCTCTCTCTGCCCCTCCCCTGTTCATGCTGTCTCTGTCTCAAAAATAAATAAACGCTAAAATAAATAAATAAATGAAAACATTAAAAGAAAATTTTAAAAACGTTGTTAATACTACTTTGGCTTTCCATTATGTTCTTTCTCCTTGCCAACTTGAGGACAGCCACACATTTCAACAGCGTCCAGTGCACACGTTCCTTTGTTCCATATACGTTTACTGAGCACCTACTATTTCCTAGACACTGTGATAGGAGCCAAGAGATGCAGAGGGTGTATAGCTGACGGGGGTGGCCAGTGCCCTAGTAGCAGTCGCAGCGCCGTGGCTGCTAGGGGCTCAGAGAGCAGGGCCTCCCTATTGGTGTCAGCAGCGGTAGGAAGGTTTCCCAGTTCGGCAGATTTGGCAGAGGCCGGTAGCCGTTCTCTTCTTTCTCAGCACACCACTGGCCTATATTTTCCAGCCCCAATGATCCTTGGTGCTTCCACATTAATGATCGCGTCTTTCTTCTGGGGCAGGCGAACGGATGAAGTCCACTGTGACAAGCCTCTTGTGATGTCCTCTGCCTTCTAAGCAAAGAAGCTCCAGGTAGCAATAGCTAGCCTCCTCTTACTTTTCTAGCCTCCCCCCCACCTCATCCCCTGGCCGGTGCACATGCTCATTCTGCAAATGCCGGAAGAGACCCTGCTGTGGACCAGACGCTTGTGTTGGGCTCCATTGCATTCTCTTAAATCCTGAATTCAAAATCTCCGCAATGGGGAGCAAGTGCCTTCCCCATCGGGGGTGTTCCTTTCCCTAGCCCTCTCATCCCAGACAAGATGACTACCTTAACCTCTGCGCCCCTACAGCCCTGGCTTAGCGCTCCCAGGCACGATGTAAAGGTGTGGAGCTAGGAAGGACAAGTGCAAGGTGTCAAGGCACACCTTGTCCTCTTGGTCTCTTCCTTAGCAGAGCGCTGTGTGGAAAAAAACCCGAGCCCCGAGGAAAGAGACACAGACTCAAGTCCCAGATCGGCTACCAACCAGTGCTGTGACTTTAGATGCCGGCCTATAGAGCAAGTTCTGTAGATTAGATCTTTGGGTCTCCCCTCAGCAATAATACCATTCTGATTCTCTCTGGGCTGATCCCTAATTCCTGAGTGGATCATCCACTCTCTTTTCACCTGGGCTTGGAGAGGAATAAAATATTTTTCAAGAAGATGCCGAAGGAAGAGGAAAGAGGTTAGCCAGCCTCCCTTATAAGGAAACATGTGCTGGGGATAAGCAGCCTGACACTGCAAAACAATTGCTAAGGGTTGTAACTTCAGGATATCCTAAGATTCTTCCTTGCCAGTAACTTGATTTCTTTTAGGCCTGGCCTAATCTTGTCCAGACTTAAGTTCCACGCTAACCACTGAGGCTGGATTGAATTATTCACAGAATTTCTACCCTGGAATGGCTTGGGGGATATTCTTTGCAGATTACATTCATCCTTCCATGCCTTCGGGACTTCTCAGTAATGAGCTATTTGGATAGGGGGTCCCTTCGCTTTCTTGGGCCTTGTTTCCTCACCTGTGAACAAAAAAGGCCGCTCCTCCCAGCTCTCGAATGTCTTTGGTTCTGTCATTGCAGGTGCCTCAGCCTGTGACGCGTGCAGCTCACGACCAGCAGCAAACCGTGGAGACGGACACACACACACACACACACACACACACACACACACACACACACACA
>NW_024412418.1:31264210-31439273 GCF_014898765.1 Herpailurus yagouaroundi
ACACACACACACACACACACACACACACACACACACACACACACACACGTATGCAAAAAGGATGCCATCTGATAATTAAACGCAAAAGGAATTATGCAATTAGCAAAGGACGTTGATCACACAACATGTGAGGCTAATTGCAGCACATGTAAATGTTTGCTAAATAAGATAAATATGGGTTTGCAGTCACTCTGGTGCACAGACTGAGTTGTAAAGTTAAGAAAAAGATGAAAGTTGATTATGAGACAGGAGTGATAAACATAGGGCATGTGCACTAGGCTGATTAGGATTATTAACTGAGTAATCGTCTCATGCCTGAAGTGGAGGGTTCTAGGAGCCCCTGGCCCACAATCTGATGACTGTGTAATGAAGTTGCCATGTTTCCTAGGACGTGGAACACAGGCTCCAGTTTTACACGGCGCCGGCCCAGCAGCTGAGACTGGTTACCCTGGCTCGCCAACTTGCCCAGTGCGCATCGCTGAGGTGGGCAAGGCTTTGCGGGCTGATGCAAAAAAGAAAGGCCGGATCCGGACCATCTTCAGAGTCTCCTGAACCCACCTGCTTCAAGTCTGTGAAGCATTTCTTATGTGAGTGAACCTCTCAGGCTCAAGGCTGTCCATGGAGAGGTGAAAAAGAGTCCTGGACAGGTAGCCCCAGGGAGAACCTCGGTTCTGGAGACAGACGGCGTGGATTTGAATCCTGGATCCATCATTAATTCTCTGGCAAGTTACTTCAGCTCATTGTGCCCTGGTTTCCTCATCTCTGTCACGGGGACAATAGTATCACCTATCTTTCAGGGTAGATGCAAGGAATAAAGGAATCGTTACCTATAAACGTACCAAGAACACTATCTGGCACATATTAACACCCAAAAAGTGACTTATTTCTTCCCGTTTAGTTTCCTCCCTTCATTAGTTCATTCATTCAACCAAGTAATGGCCCACTATGCACAAGGCACTATGCAAGTAACAACGACCACAGCGGGAAACACACACACACGTGCACGCGCACACGCACGCGGGTTCCCTCCTCACGTTGGGATTAGGTAGGAAACGTTGGCACACAGATAACTGCAGTGAAGTTACATGTGAGATGTACTGCTTAAGTGTTACAAAATGCTCCGGGATGGGGCATCATGCCTGCAAGACAACTGGAGAAGGCTTCATTGACGACAGGCCAGGATGAGATTTTAACAGAGGGGAGACTGAGTAGAAAGACGTGTAACATTCTAGGTAGAAGGTACCGCATGGGCAAAGATGCTGAAGTGATGTGTGGGGCTGGAAAGCTGCTTTGAGGTCAATTGTGGCAGGGGGACATGGCGGCGGGGGGGAGGGGGGTGGATCTCAATTTCAAGCCCTGAGTAACTTTATTATTAACTTTATTATTAACTATTAACTCTATCTATTATTAACTTTACCCTGTGAGCCACAGAAAGTCCTTGGAACATTTTAAATGATGTTTTAGGACAAAGCAGTGTTAAAGGAAGATGAATCTGGCAGGACGAGCAGAAAGGATAGAAAAGGAAAAGACCGGTGACAATGTGAGCTAGGAGGCTACTGCAATGGTCCAACCATGCAGTAACAAGGGTATGAATGAAAAGAAATGCAAGGGACATTGGGAAGGACAAACTGACAGGACTCGGTGACCAAGAGGATGTGCGGAGCAAGGAGAAAGAGGAGGAGGAGATGACTATGGCTTTGAATGTGAATATCACGGACAGAAAAGGGGGCTTGCTAGTCAGCAAAGATTCTGATTCCCAGTTACCCAGCACATTATCCAAACAAAGCTCTCCCCATAGGAAGGAGCACAGAGTAGGAGTTCTGAACACGGGCTTACGAGTCAGTTAGGGACACCTGCTATGCTATTTGCTAACTGTGTCACCCTGAGCCAGTTTTCACCTCCCAGAGCTTTCCTCCGTTGCAAAATAGGGATAAAAACAACATACTCCTCAGGAATGTGAAGATTAAATAAGACAAAATGCTATGATAATGTGATGCACCTGCAAAGTACCTGTCCGAAGAGAGTACGAAGTAAACGCCAAACAAAAGAATGCCAGAGCCCCCAAGTAGGGGATACAAAATAATAATAATAATACTCCACACTCAAATTCTCCGGAACAAATATTCACATTTTGATGATTAAGCTTTTGAGCCAGAAGGAGAAACAGCAGTGAGGAACAATCTCTGCTAATGAAATTGGCCCATGAATTTGGGTAAATTCCTCCCGTCTTCTCATCAAGGGCTCCATCATTTTCCTGCCCATGCCTCTCAGGCAACACCAGCTTCCACATCCCTTTCCTGATTTCCGGGGACAAACGTGGCCAAGATGATCCCAGGGGCTGCTGACCAGTCAGCTGCTGTGTGTGAACTCCAAAGACCTATTGACACAGCTGCAGGCCCCTGGGCCAGGGCCGGGGGGCGGGGCCCTGTCTGAAACGCTTGAGCTATACCTTGAGAGGCAGCAAAATGGCAAAGGGGCCAATAAACCAGCCCGGTTCTTGGAGGGGGCACTGTCATGCACGCAACAAAAACTCAACACGCCAGAGCAAACTGGTTCTATCAAATGGGCCCCTGGTGTTTGGAAATTACAGACCTAAATCTTGGTCTGATCCATTTTCTGTCACTGCAGAGCTCTGCTCACAGCTGCTGTCTTAACTGCAGGCAAAACTGCCCTTCACCCAAACTGCTGTTAAGTTTTCACGAATACCCACAACCCTCTGAGACACTCCTGTAAGGGTCCAGGAAAACAAAGAAAGACAGCAAACGATGAATCAGGGGATCGACCCCAGTCTGTCAGACTTCAAAGCCTGTGCCTTTTCCCGTTTCCAAGGGGACCTCAGCCTCGGCACAGAATCATACAATGTTGGGACACTCAAGTAATCAAGTCTGCTCTCCCCCTTCCATACCACAGGAGAAGTGCAGCTCAGAGGAGTTGGGTGGCTTGTCTAAGATCACACAGCATGTGACAGTTCCTAGCAAGATACTAGATCATATTAATCAGACTATTTCCTTACAATCAAATACAAATGAATGTTTTCTTTTTTTTTTTTTTTTAAGTTTGTTGCCTCGGTTGGTCCCACACCATCCGTGAAGTCTTTATGTCACAGACATTTCCAGCCCCTTTCACAGAAAAGGAGCCTGAGGTACAAAGAGGTTCATGGCTTACCTTAGGTCACAGAGCCAGCACAGCCAGGGCTAGAGCCAGAGTCTTTGGGTTGTAAGCCAGTTGGCCAGTATTAACCAAATCAACTCAATGCCGGGGGCTGTGCTTCGAGCAATTAAGATGTTTATATGCTGGGAGAAGAGATACAACAGCAGAGAGCAGGAGAAGGCAATATGTACTAATAGAGCCAACAAACTAGATGAGAGACCTTAAATGAGGATGCACTTACCAATTCTACTAAGAGATAAGAATATGTTATCTTAGAGTACTTTTTCTTGTTCAGTGTATCTTTCTCCAGCATATCTATAAATGAAGTCCGCCCTCCCCCCGCAAAAAAAGCTGAAGCAGACTGTTAGTTGTAGGTTTCAAAGACCTGCCCCCACAGCTGAGCACTGCGCACAGCTTCCCTGTAGCAGGGGATGGCGGGAGGTAGCGGAAGGCGACAGAAGACGCAGACCCAGCTGGTCAGGAGGAACGATTTCCTGGCCAAATAGTCTGGCTCCTGGGAATCTCTTTCCCCAGAGTGATCACAACCAGAAAAAATAAAAAACAAAAAGGAATCTTGATTTGTCTGGATCATAAGAATGTAGAACAGGGGCACCTGGGTGACTCGGTGGGTTAAGTACGTGAGTTTGGTTCAGGTCATGATCTCACAGTCCAGGGGCTCAAGCTCCATGTTCGTGGTTTCTGAGCGGTCAGCACAGAGCCTGGAGCCTGCTTTGGATTCTGTCTCCCTCTCTCTGCCCCTCCCCCGCTCACACTGTCTCTGTCTCTGTCTCTGTCTCTGTCTCTCAAAAATAAACAAGCATTACAAACTGGTGCAGCCACTCTGGAAAACAGTGTGGACGTTCCTCAGAAAATTAAAAATAGACCTACCCTATGACCCAGCAATAGCACTGCTAGGAATTTACCCAAGGGATACAGGAGTACTGATGCATAGGGGCACTTGTACCCCAATGTTTATAGCAGCACTTTCAACAATAGCCAAATTATGGAAAGAGCCTAAATGTCCATCAACTGATGAATGGGTAAAGAAATTGTGGTTTATATACACAATGGAGTACTACATGGCAATGAGAAAGAACGAAATATGGCCTTTTGTAGCAACGTGGATGGAACTGGAGAGTGTGATGCTAAGTGAAATAAGCCATACAGAGAAAGACAGATACCATATGTTTTCACTCTTATGTGGATCCTGAGAAACTTAACAGAAACCCAAGGGGGAGGGGAAGGAAAAAAAAAAAAAAAAGAGGTTAGAGTGGGAGAGAGCCAAAGCATAAGAGACTCTTAAAAACTGAGAACAGGGGCACCTGGATGGCTCAGTCGGTTGAGCATCCGACTTCGGCTCAGGTCATGATCTCGTGGTCCATGAGTTCGAGCCCCGCGTCGGGCTCTGTGCTGACAGCTCAGAGCCTGGAGTCTGCTTCGGATTCTGTGTCTCCCTCTCTCTCTCACCCTCCCCCATTCATGCTCTGTCTCTCTGTGTCTCAAAAATAAACATTTAAAAAAAAAAACCTGAGAACAAACTGAGGGTTGATGGGGGGTGGGTGGCAGGGAGGGAGGGGAGGGTGGGTGATGGGTATTGAGGAGGGCACCTTTTGGGATGAGTACTGGGTGTTGTATGGAAACCAATTTGACAATAAATTTCATTAAAAAAATAAATAAACAAGCATTAAAATTGTTTTAAAAAATAATATAACAATTATTACTTAGTACTTACCCTAATGTGTGAATGTTGTGCTAAGTCCTTTACATCCCTTATCTCATCTAGCCCCATAGCAACCCTTCAAGGTGGGTGTTTTGATCCCTATTTCAGTGAGGAGGAGAATGTGAGGCTCAGAGATGTTAAGTAATTTAGCTAAGGTCACACAGATGTAACGATGAGGTGACTTGGAACCACAGTCTATTTCCCTCCAAAGCCCTAACTTGTATCCACATCCTATCCTCGTTCAAAGAAGATAACCGACGGGAAGATGCCTCTCCCTTCTCCAAACCCTGAGTTTCCTTAAGAGGCAACCATCTATGATATGACATAGATGCGACATTATCACAATGACACCAAGCTATAACAAGCATCTGAAAATTTTGGTTAACCAGTATCTTTCCTTTTGTAATAAAAAAAAAAATGTCATTTCATATCATTCGAACTAACTTGAAAACAATTATAGACTCTTATTTCCGAGATTGAATTTGGAACAAAGCTTAGCGCTATTTAAAATGCACATGTATGGGGCGCCTGGGTGGCGCAGTTGGTTAAGCGTCCGACTTCAGCCAGGTCACGATCTCGCGGTCCGTGAGTTCGAGCCCCGCGTCGGGCTCTGGGCTGATGGCTCAGAGCCTGGAGCCTGCTTCCGATTCTGTGTCTCCCTCTCTCTCTGCCCCTCCCCTGTTCATGCTCTGTCTCTCTCTGTCCCAAAAATAAAATAAACGTTGAAAAAAAAAAATTTTTTTAAATAAAATGCACATGTAAAACTATCCATTTTGTGGGCAGATTCAAATGCAATCTACTGTAGCCAATTTCCATACTGAAACATACTGTGAGATTTTATTGAGCATTTGCAGTGAAAGCTGAGAGGAGAGTTACCTACTTCTTTTTGGAAGATCCTAAGTATTTTGTCAACAAAAGGAATTACGTATGTCCTAGTCAATCTCTGTATTGTATGATAAAGCAGTACACTGAGCAGCTAAACTCTACCAAATTATGTCTGGGTATCATGGGATATCTTAGGTCAGATCAGATCCTGAAATCCATGACTTCAAGGGGAATTCACAAGTGCCACGGAGGCACTGTTAGAGGAAGAAGTGGGAGACTGGAGGGCTCGGTGACGGCCTGGAAGCCTGTGGGGAGATGCCACGGAGCCCGACGTGGCTGATCGGGACCCTGTTCTGTCTTCCCGGCTCCCCACTCCAGGACACACGTGACAGCGGGGCCGAGGTTGAAGTAACTAACTTAAGCTGACTTCAGTGATCATTCCATGAAGGTCATGTCCCTGCAAAAAGAAATAGAGAGAAAGAAGAGTGGTAAGTGAAAGGCGGGCCTTGTCTCTGTCATCAGAGGACAAGTGCCCGGCACAGTCCCTGGGCTCAGAGCAAGTGACTCCTACATGTGGCCGAAAGGAGGAAAAGAATAGAATATGGGTTCCTAGGGGAGAAAAATACCTACGGAAAACTCACTAACTCGCTAAATAAGTCCAACAGAGGAAGAACGTAGAGAAAAGTCACGTCTGCTAGATTGAGGAGCGGCAGAGAGGTCTCACATTTAGGAGAAAAAAATAAAATGATAATAGTAATAATAGTAACAGCAGTTAACGCTTTGTGCCAGACACTGTTCTCCTGCTTGACTGTAAATTCCAAAAGGGCAAGGACTTTTCCTCTTTCACTCACCTGTATACACAGCGCACCTAGTTCAGGGCTTGGAAGGCATTCGGGACATGCTATGCATTTACTATGCTTTAGTAAATGAATAGATAAAACAGTTATGCGTATGGGGGGGGGAGGTGGAAATAGTAAAGTAAAAAAAAAAAAATTTTTTTAAGGATGGTAATTATGAGCTCATTTTCTCTAACATTATTGAGAAACAAGTAGGTCTCAGGCATTGAACTTGGCCCTGAAGATAAAGAGGTTAAAAGACAAGGTATCTTCTGGGCTTGGTGAGATGGCACTCAAGACTAGGGCCTTATTCAATGAACCGACACTTACCAAGCTCACCAAGCTCCTGTTCTGGGACAGGTACCCAGCTGGGCACTCTGGGGAGAAAGAGATAAGGAAGTCCCTCTCCCTGCCCTCCAGGAGCTCACAGTGGTGTAGATGGGGTGTCTGTACCAGAGATGGGTGTGAAGGGTTGTGATCAAGACAGGACATAAGGAATCTGCCTAAAGGGGGTCAGCCCAGTTACCTTTCACGACCAGACTTCAAGCAAAAGGTGATCATTGCTAACCATGGAGCTTTTGGGATTCCTGCACTGACCGGGACTTTTTCATGTAATAAATTCCTGCCCCCACTCCCAGGAATCTGTATATATGCATTTTTAATGCTCTAGAACCTGGAAAAAATGGGTTCTTCCAATCTACAAATAAGCACTAAGACTACATGATCCTCAGCTCTGTGATAATTTTAAGATGAGATGACATAGTAATACAGCGAGCACAGAACTCAGACTCCCATTCTATAAAAGGGTCTTCAGTATTTTGTGTTCAGTTATCCCCAAAGCATTTAAAAAATTTAGATGTGGTAATTGCTCGATATATGGAAGCAACTGTTGCGGCTGCAGCGGAGTCCAGGGCTGCAGATATCCATCCAGGGCTCATCAGTTGAGTGAGGTTTCCCACAGGAAGCCAAGGAGAGCTGCAGGAGACTTCTCCCACAGCCGCCTGCCCCTGCCAACAGGCTCGGACCAAATCTAGCTCCACAGTCGGCACAAGCCAGATCCAGGCTTGTCCCACCGCCTGCGTCCCTTGCTTGTATCCACCCTCTTTAAACCCTGCCCAGACTGGACCCAGCACAATTCATCTGGGGACAGAGCAACCAGTTGAAAGAACCGGGGAGGACTGAGATCTGGTCAGGAGCAGCTGCGATCTAACCCCGCACCTGGGGATCTGTGCCATTTAAAGCACTAGACAGCTGTTTTGTGGTGGCTGTGCCAACTCATGCTGTTGAAAAAGCGCAACCCCCACATTGCCCCCTGGTCAAACTTGGGAGGTGGGCGGCAAGACAAAAAGGTCTAGGAGCCCCACCAGCTAGGGCACCTCCCTCTCTAGCCCTGGGGCGGGGGGCGGGGGGGGGCGCTGCTCTTTTCACTGAGTGCGGCTCCGGTGGTGATGACAAACACATGATTCCCAAATCCTGAATGTTACCTTTGAATCTAGACACCTCAGACAGCACTCCTCATTCCCCCTCACGTCTGGTATCTTTTCTCCTTGATTAGTGCTTAACGTATTACACAACATCTCACCCTCCAAGTTGTGCAAACCATGAAGGGTAGCAGCAGAGAGTTGAAAAACTGGTCTAACTTCAGTGAGACACAGATTACACAACACGGTGAACAAAAGACCAGAAATAAATGAACGAATATTCCCTTGGATTTTATAACTAATCGACAGAACGCATGTTTGATGGGAAATTTACAAGATTTCCAACCTGCCCCCTCATCGAGCTTCCTTTTATATTCATGCTGAATTTCAAACCAACACACGATAGTGTCGAGGAGAAAGGCTTCAGCTTGCTTTTTCATTACCTCTTACATAAAAAAGAGTTAAGACTTCAAAACCACACCATTTCACTCTTCATAGAGCTACTTTTCATCAGTCAGTGACTTGGATTGTACTTTCACATGCTTCAATAAGATATGACAATTGTCACTAAAACAAGGACTACACGTCCTGCTTTTTCTCTATTTTGTTACGCTGGGGTGCGGGGAGGGGCAGATGCTTAAAGATCCTTCTCAGGTGTCGCCAACCTTGTTTTCATAGGAACTTTCAGAGACCCCGTGAAATCGGATGATATATGAACCGGGAGCAGGGAGACCTGGATTCCAATTCTGACTCAACAGCTAACGTGGCCATCACTTAACCCTTTCTGTGCCTCAGTTTCCTTCTCTATAAAGAGGGACACAACTATCCTGTGAAGGAAGTGAGGCCCGGCACCAGCACAGTGAAGAAGAGAGCTTTCAGTGGAAAGCCCTTAGCGGTAAACAAGACTTGGCTTTAGATCCCAGCCCTGTCATTTAGGGACGGTTACTTTAAAATGCTCTGCTTCCCTTTCATGGCCCGTGGTTAACTAACACCCATGCTGAGTATCAAATGAGATGCCATCTGTGCGGTGTCAGCAGAGGTGGCTGTTCCTTGCGCTGTGTGCCTCACAGGTCCTTGGCACTCGGACCTGGGGCATAAATGCCCACGTAGATCAGATATGAACCCATTCCTCACTGCCCCTGAACACAGGGGAACGGGAGCACTCCCCTAAGGGCTGGGGATGGGGGACAGGGAGGCAAAAATCTGAAACTGCGGCTAAAGCAGAAACACCCACTGCCCCCCTTTTGTTCATGCATGTGTCACCACACCTTGCTCTAGAAAAGGTGTACCCTAGTTCAATAAAAACCAGCTGCTTAGCGCTGCTGGTGGTGAGACTCTGCCCAGTGACTCTCTCTTTATTGTAAATCTGAGACCATCTGCACAGCACCCGCGAAAGGCCGACTTCCAAGTAGAAGCGCCTTCCTGAGCAACATTTGCCTGAAGTCGATATGGCCCGTGCCCCCCGGCTGGCGGCTGGAGGAGAGGACAGGGACACCAGGGCGCTAACCGTTGGGGCAGCCACCCTGTGCACCCCTAAGCTTGAGATCTGCGGGGTGAAAAAGCCACTGCTCGCCACCCGGACCCCCGGTCCTACGGTCTGTCGCTGCGGCGCTGCGACCCCAGCCACCGTAGCACAGCATCCCCGCCCTTACATTGCGTTCGTTCGGGGATAGGAGACTGTCCCGCGCTGCAAATCAGCACTGGTGATTCACTGACACGTAAGTATGAGTGGGACTGGGGGATCGGGGTCGTGGGCCTTGCTGGAGCTTAGAGACGCGAGACCACAAAAAAGAGGGAAGAGCTCAAACCAAACCGTCGGTAGATGGGCGCCCTGATCTAGGCGCGGTTGGGCAATACATGCGGTACCGCGACTCCAGCGCAGGTCCCCAGAAAAGGGGAAACGCTTTAAGGCAGAGAACCGCCGGGCAAGCCAACGCAGGGCAACCCAATCCGGGCACAGGCAAGGCAGCTCTGCCGCCCCGGGCCTCGGTTTCCCTGTCTGCAAAACGAGGGCTTTGGACTAGAGCGTCTCCCAATCCTACTGTTAATCTAGAACTCTGCAATATTCCATGCTGAAACTGTCCGAGGATCGGAAACCGGAAAAAGAGGGGAAAGTGAGGGAAGACGACTAGGGAGGGGAAAAGGACGAGCGGGTGGGAGACCACGGGAGGGAAGAAGGCAGACGCCCGGAACTGGCTTGGCGGGTTTTCAACCTTGCTACTCCTCCTCCCACACCTGAGTTCTCACATCTCGGCCAAGACCCCACACCCAACGAGTTTGGGCACCAGTTGGTCAGGCTTCCCCCTCTGCACACCAATTTTCTAGAGGCCGTGGGGCAGGTGGTGGGCAGCACAATAATGCATGCCAGAGATGGAAGGGGGGACGGTCCCGGCTGGGGTCCGGAGGGCAGGTGAGTGGATCTGGGGCTGGGCAGGGAGTGGGACCGCCAGACCGGGAATCGCAGAGCGCCCGCTTCTCAGTCCTCGTGCCCCGGGCGGGCCAAACTTCATTCCCCAACTTTAGCAAGGGGAGGGGGTATTCAGGGGAGAAAAAAAAAAAAAAAGAAAAAAGAAAAAAAAAGTTGCTGAACTTTTCCCCCAACTCTGTCTCGGAGGCGGACCAGAGGGCGGTGCCTGCACCCTGATTCGCCGCCGGCTCTTGTCTGGAGGCTGCGATTGGCGCGCGGGGTCCGGGGCCGGGAAGAGCGAGCGTGGGGGAGGGGAGCGGCCCTCCCAGCCCGCGGGATCGGCTCGCGCCGGGAGCGGGTTAATTTCAAATCGGGGGCTTGACTGCTCCTGGACGGTCACGCTCCCTCTGCCCGCCCGCCGGCCCGCCAAGCCCGGTCCCGGCGTTTCCCTCCGTGGCACCCACCTCGGCGCAGCGTGAGGACCGACTGACGGCCCGACACGCGGGCTCCCGGACCTGAGCGGGGAAAGCGGTGCCGAAGTGTCCCCCGCTTAGCCCCCGCAGGCTCCAACCGTGAAGTGAACTGACAGGTCAGCGGGACGCAGAGGGATGCGGCACCCAGCCGGCCCGGCACCGGGAGAGGGATCGGGAGGGCTGCGGCAGCGACGGCCGTTTCCCGCCTCTCGCTCAGCCGGGGGCCGTGGAGGGAGGAGCTGAGCTCCCGCGCAGAGGGGAGGGGGCGAGCGAGGGGGAGGGGCGGGGACACCGTGGTTCCGGGCGCGGGTTTGCCCGCGCTCAAGCCCCGCGCAGCCAAGGGGCGGTGCCGGCCACGGTCCGGCTTTCCGCGCCAAATTTTTAAATCGAAGGCGGAAGGTCCGGACCCGCCCCTGGCGCCACCAACCAATCGCAGGCCCGCGTCCAGCTCTCTGATTGGTTAGGAATCGTTGCCCTGGGAACGGCGAGGATGCTGTCTGGGAACTGCAGGGCTGGTGGCGCGCGGACTGGGCCCGGGGGGAGGGGTAGTTGGCTGGGCGGAGGGGGAAGTGCGCGGGGCGCGGAGCGAGTGGCGGCCGGGGGACTGTACCTGGTGGCTTTACTGAACCAATGCAGCCTCCTTGGTGAGATCCAACATCGTGGCGTGAACGCGCCACCCGAATTGAGAGTACACCGCGCCTTTCATCTTTAAGGATGTCCTAAAAAAAGAATAAGTCTTAATCATAAGGCGCTCTTTAAATACCCGGAGTATGTTCGGAACTTAAGAGCTGAATTTGGAAGTTTCCCGTCAAGCTATTTCCCAAGTCTTTACTGCTGAGCCTGTGCAAGTGTGTGTCAGGGGAAAAGTTCAGGCATCAAGATGTACACTTTTATCCAGATGCTTGGGGACGTGTCTGCTCAGCCGGAAGCAGGGCTGGGACGCTGGCTCCGTCCCCAACCCTGACCTGTGAACAGGTGGGTGTTAGTGCTTCCTACAGTCCTTTTCGGTGGGGTCTGGAGAATGGCGTGCCGTCCCTGAAGGTGGGAGAAAGCTGTCACTGGAAGTTCTGTGGTTTGCTTTGAGTCTCGTGACAGTGGATCGGTTTGCTGAAGGAATTTACTGGCGTTTGATGGGAGTTCTCTGCCCAGGAGCGTGATCTCTGGTCGGGAATAAAATGTAAATGTAATTTGTCATTTTTTCGTTAGTCTTTGTTTAAGTGGCCTCTGGTGTCCATGAGGGAATATTCAGCCGATCTCCTGGTTTTATTTTTCTTTAACTTTTTCTATTTCCTTTTCTTTTTAAGGATATTAAACGTTTTAATAGAACTGATTGAACTACTTAAACCATCAGGGTGTTGGGAGCAACTCCAGTTTTTCATTTTTAAAGAAACTCTAAATGTATGAGAAATTTACAGAATGGAGAATGAAAAGGTACCTTTTTAACTTTAGTATTCATCCTCGCAGTTTTAAAAGCAATGCCATCCTGATTTAACCCTATGGTTTTCCCATATCCAATATCTTATTAAAGCTACATCCCTTTTTAGTTAGCTTCTATAAAAACCCAGAAGAAAGGGAAATTTAATTTTTAAAGAAGGGAAGAGTTTGGCCAGAGTTAAGGTAATCCAAAGCTTTTAATAGTTTGATTGCAAATGGAAGTCTCAAAGAAATAAGCAGAGAGAAAAGGTATTTTTTTAAGAATAATAAAATTCGTTGGGGCGCCTGGGTGGCGCAGTCTGTTAAGCGTCCGACTTCAGCCAGGTCACGATCTCGCGGTCCGGGAGTTCGAGCCCCGCGTCAGGCTCTGGGCTGATGGCTCAGAGCCTGGAGCCTGTTTCTGATTCTGTGTCTCCCTCTCTCTCTGCCCCTCCCCGTTCATGCTCTGTCTCTCTCTGTCCCAAAAAAATAAATAAACGTTGAAAAAAAAAATTAAAAAAAAAAAAGAATAATAAAATTCGTTAGCTGCATTATGATATTTCTCAGAATTCTTGAACAATTAGAATTTAGAGAGGGCATCTGACGTGATTTGAGATCAGATTTCTTTTCGAGATGATTTTCTACTGAATCGGCAGCTTCTTAAACTTGGGGGCCATAAATACTATTTGTGAGATAGGCATTTTGTAAATAAGAATTGTCAGCAGGGGTGTCTTGATCAGCGTCCAGCTACTGATAGGTTGAAAAATGCAAAGTTCCTAAAAGGTTTAGATACTAGTCAAATGAGAATTGCTCTTGTGCCTGATAGTCCGAGGTAAAGGACAGCAGCCTTTAGAGAAATCCCATTCTCTAGAGAAATCCCATTCCTGCACCTGCCCAGGAGGGTCCCCCATTGTATTCATCACACTGATTTCCCTGGAAGAACACCATAGCTGGATTGAGGACATTCAGGTTCAAGGCCTGTGTAGCCTCTCTCAGCCAGCCTCTCCTCTTCTGCAGACCAGAATTACATGTAGGATATGGTGAGAATACAAATAGAAAAGCACTTGATAAATCCTAAGGAATCACGGACATGTTAAACAGCCCCATTAATCTTTGTTCCTAAAGTCACTGAGGAATTAGTGAGTCTCTGTGTTCTTTTACTTATTGTCATTCCAAGCATTTCCTTTAAAATAGCGATGGATAGAGAGTAAGAATGTGTGAAGTCCCCAGTGTCCAAAAGTGGAAGAAACATAGTCTCCATTACTCTTACTTGTGAACTGCTATTCATTTACCATCATGTCTCAGTGGCAGTCCTGCCTCTGCCAGGAACCATAACTAATTTTATCTTATGGGGCCCCATTTTTCCTTCTATAAAGTGAGAAGGTAAATATTGTAAGAGCAGACTTTCTTTGCTCGTCGGCACTCTGGGTTTTGCTCCCTTCTAGCTTTTGCCTGTAAGTATGACCATATGCCAGCCCTCACCCTGGTCTCCTTGGCTTTCTGACTCTTCCACATCAGTGGTATTTTACTGAGCACTCAGTGTATGGAGCCATGTGCCAGATGAGACACACACAGATGAATAGGACATGGTTTCTGCCATGTAGGCCTTTACTTATTGCAGTGTTGTGTGTAAAAGTCACTCCTAGGAGCTTTGGATCATTTAAAATTAGCAGTCCTATTAGAGGAAGCTGAGTGAAAGGTGTATGGGAACGCTTTATATTAACTGCAACACTATTCTAAATCAAAAATGATGTCAAGAAGGTTTTAAAATTCTGCCTTGAAGGTTTTTTGTTCAATTCTTGGAACATAGGATGAACTACAAAATTAAAAATGGGAAATTTAGCTAGTAAAAAGGACAGTAAGTGTCAAGTGATCATTGGGATAGTTACTAATTTAATCGGCCCTCTAACCTCATTAGGCACTTTTCCCTTGACAATATTTTATTTATTGTACAATTTCTAGAATCGAAAGCTGTATGATAAATCCTGTTTTATGGTGGATTTAATTATTTGCTTGTTTTAAACCAGGAAAATCTCTTTTTTGAGCCACATAAAAGAGGACTAATGAAAACACCTCTGAAAGAATCCACTGCAGCAAATATAGTGTTGACAGAGATACAGCCTGACTTTGGCCCTTTGACCACGCCCACCAAGCCCAAGGAGCTCTCCCAGGGAGAACCGTGGACACCAACAGCCAACCTGAAAATGCTCATCAGTGCCGTGAGCCCCGAGATACGAAATAGAGATCAGAAAAGGGGGTTGCTTGATAGCAAAAACGGATTACCTGAGGCCAAAGATTGTTTGCACGTAGGTTTGCAAAAGGCTGGGAGGAGGCTGGTGTGTGTGTGTGTGTGTGTGTGTGTGTGTGTGTGTGTGTGTGTGTAGGAGCAGGGAGGAGTAGCTATTACAGAAGTGCCAGCAATATGAAGCATCGACACCCACAGACTTATTAGCCTGCTTCGGAGCACAGGACTCCATCAATATAGCACTAGGAATCCTGAGCCTTTGACTTATTTCAGCACAAGCCTCCTTTTTCGATCTGCCACACAGTTTACACTGGCTCCTACCTTTCTACTCCCAGTTTTGCAGCTGTTGAAGCTAAGCATGTTAGCCGTCATAGGCAAATGACCCTAATAAATCTGTCCAACTCTATTTCCGATTCAGACATGATTTACCTCTTCTTTTGTAGGAACACTTATCTGGAGATGAATATGAGAAATCCCAACCAAGTCGAAAAGAAAAAAGTTTAGGATTGTTGTGTCATAAGTTCTTAGCACGATACCCTAACTACCCCAACCCTGCTGTGAACAATGACATCTGTCTTGATGAAGTAGCTGAAGAACTTAGTAAGTATGCAAAGAGCTCACCATTTAACCATATAACCATTTCAGGTTAATAATTAAAGTGACTTCATGGACTTACTCCTTCAGACCCACGCTCATCTAGCCAGTGTTCTTAACGACACAGATAATGCCACATGGAAATTATAAATCACTGAAGGCTTTTATTTATTTATAATTTTTTAATGTTTATTTTTGAGAGAGAGACACACAGAGCGTGAGCAGGGGAGGGGCAGAGAGAGAGGGAGACTCAGAATTTGAAGCAGGTTCCAGGCTCCGAACTGTCAGCACTGAGCCCAATGCCGGGCTGAATTCACGGACCGCAAGGTCATGACCTGAACCCAAGTCAGTCGCTTAACCTACTGAGCCACGCAGGTGCCCCTCTGAAGCCCTTTTAATTTAAGAATAAAGGCATATAGTTTCCAACTTCCGTGAGTTTTCAAACAGAAGTAAAAAATCACAACAGAGATTGCTTCTGATTGCATTTCAAAAGCTCTGAAGCTGTAAAGAAAGACAACATTGGTTGTTTGTTTGTTTCTTTGTTTTTTTATGTTTATTTATTTTGAGAAAGAGTGGGGAGGGGCAGAGACAGGGAGACAGAATGGGGAGCAGGCTTCCAGGGCAGAGTCCCACACGGGGCTGGAACTCAGGAACAAGCCAGGAACCAACGGTGAGAGCCTGACGTGAGCTGCAGTTCAACACTTACCAACTGACCCACCCAGGCGCCCGGAGAAAGGCAACATTGTTTTATGACTTGTTTCAAAAACAGCTACAACTTTGAACTTTTGTCTGCACTCTCTGGGCTCCCTCGCTCTCTCCTTGAAGAGCTAGGCTGGAGAATGGTATCTTCCTGGTTTGTGATGAGCCTGTTCCGTGAGTAGAAGCAGGGCTCTAGCATCGCCTGCCACTGGGCACGATTCTGAGGACAATACGTGTTGGTGTTTGGCAAGTTACTGTGATCCTCCTACCCCCTTTATTCTTGTCTTCATAGACTTGAATCTAGTTATAGCTAGAAAGGGGTCTGTGGTAAACTTGGGATACTTTTGGAGTCATGAAAATCTCAGAGTCTGAAACTGGAGAGATAGGAAGGATATTTTAATATGTAGCTGTCACTCCAGGAAGAAAGTTTTGCTCTTCGGATGCGTGTTTATAAATACTGACTTGATTTCCTATTTTTAAGAATAGCCGTTTAGATTCATCTAGTCACACACAATTGTAGCTGTGCAGGCTGTACTTTTAATTCAGCAGGTAGCTGTTGATCACCTACTGTGTGCCGGGCAATACTGTAAAAGCTTGGGATAATGTCAGTGGATAAAAAGAATAACACCCTGGGGTGCCTGGGTGGCTCAGTCAGCTAAACATCCAACTCTTGATTTCGGCTCAGCTTATGATCTCACAGTTTCTGAGTTTGAGCCCTGTGTGGGGCTCTGCCCTGGCAGCCCAGAGCCTGCTTTAGATTCTCTGTCTCCTTCTCTCTCTGCCCCTCCCCCTGCGAAATAAACATTTTTTAAACAAAGAATAAAATCTTTCCTCCTGTGGAACCTACTTTATAGCGGGGGGAATAGATGAGTGTGCAAAGGACAGATAAGGAGAGATCATAACAGATATGCAAAGCACATAGCAAGCAAGGTATAATAACATGTTAGGAGGTGATACATGCTGTGGGGAAAAATAAAATGTAGAACAGGGTAGAGGGGGACCAGGAGGGCTGGGAGTGTGTTTTTGCAATGTTACATTAGGTGGTCAGGTCAGGCCTCATTGAAAGGGTGACATCTGAGCAAGAACTTGAAAAGATGGAGGTGAGGAGTGATGAGGGCATCTGGAAGAGGGATTCCAGGCAGAAGCAGCAGCCCAGGAAAAGGCCTTCAGGCAAGGGCACATCTGGCAGGTTCCAGGAACAGCAAGAAATCTCAGTGCTTTGTACCTATTCTATGACAACTGCCTGTGTGTGTGCACACGTGTGTGTGCATGTGTGTGCACACACGTGCTTTGAAGAGTAATATAAAAAAAAAAACAGCTTGTAATGTGTGGGGTTTAGAATATTAAAAGACTTGGTTTTGTCACTGACTGGCTCTGTGCCTTGGCCTGGGCTACGTAGCAGCCTGAGCCCCCTTCCCTCATCATTAAAGTGTGAATAATAATACCTGCCTCACCAGTTTAGGATAAAAATTTCCTAAAGCTGTATGGCACAGAGTAGGTCCTCAATAAATGTTACCTTTCCAATTCCTATTATCGTTATTTACACGCTATGAGAGCAGAAACGTGTCTGGCTCGTCCTTACGCTCTCTGTTGAGTGTAAGTAGAATTGTGTCATCCAGACCCGCTGACTCATAAACCGTGGAAGAAAAAGTTACTCAGTTCTCTACACGTTGCAAAACCTGATCCTCGTTGTGTACCGTTGCTCATTCTTCGCAGATGTTGAGCGGCGACGCATTTACGATATCGTGAATGTCCTAGAGAGTTTACACATGGTGAGCCGCCTGGCCAAAAACAGATACACTTGGCACGGGCGACATAATCTCCACAAAACCCTGGGGACTTTGAAAAGCGTCGGGGAAGAGAACAAGTATGCCGAGCAGATTATGATGATCAAGAAGAAAGAATACGAACAAGAGTTTGACTTTGGTAAGACCATCAGCCTAGAGGATCATATCATCAAATCGAACACCGGCCAGAATGGACATGCGGACATGTGTTTTGTCGAACTCCCTGGAGTGGAATTTCGGGCAGGTGAGCCATGGTTGGAAGAGCCTGGGCCACAGGGCCCTCCTCCTGGGTCTAAAGAAAATGGTTTCTTAGAGAACGCGGTTCTAAAGCAAATCCTGCCTTTTAACATGCTAAAACGCTGCGGTTGTCAGCTGTCTGATCAGGTTGTGGTATTTTTAGCCCTGTTACTTTAGAAGTCACTTGTCCCTTCATGAATTTTAATTCTCTAATCCTCCTCCTCCTCCAAAGCTTCTGTAAACAGCCGCAAAGATAAGTCTCTAAGAGTGATGAGCCAGAAGTTTGTGATGCTGTTTCTGGTGTCGACGCCTCAGATAGTAAGCCTAGAAATTGCTGCCAAGATTCTAATTGGGGAAGACCACGTGGAAGATTTGGATAAAAGCAAGTTTAAAAGTAAGTGTCAGGACTGCCGTGGGCTTTCGGACCTATTCTGAAACCGTAAAATGTCGCTCAGAAACGTCTAAATGAGCAATACATTGTCAAGTGGGTCTGGAACCCAGATCTCTGCTCTTACAGGGAAGGGTATAAATAACTCTTCTAAAATTGTTCCCAGAAGTGACCTGCAGCCCAGTTGAAAGAATAGGTTCAGCCAGACCTGCTCAAAGTAGGAAAGGGGCCTGGGCTGGGTTCCCGATGCAGAGCTCTGCCCACGCCTCAGTGACAGGCTTTGCAGGAGCCTCCAGAAGAGGAGAGTGTGGAGAGAAGTGCTCAGCACATGGGAAGGGTCTGCAGCATGCCCACGTCTTCTGGAGGTATCAGCACACCTCCACGCAGGGCATGAGGCTAGCCTGAACAGGGGACCCGCCTGACGAGGGGACCGCTGTGGGGAGTGCCCGGGAGCCATCACACCGACTCCTTTCCCGTTCCTGTAAAGCTGTGCTAATCCCATGAAAGTATATTCAGACATCTCCAGGTTGATAGTGTCTCTATAAAGACAAAATTAAGTCGAGGGTAAAGGCAGTAATACTGGCAATTGGCTCGGGAGATGTGCAATTTCAACCCACTACGGATGGGCTGCCTGCTTTTTCTCACTCACCAGACAGTTTTCAGCTCTGCGTTTTGCTAGTTAGTCACAGCCTTGGAAACCATTCCAGGAACTGTGGATGTGTACTTTGCTGCATCCGCAGGGAATTCAAAACCTTCTGGCATGGCTACGAAGAACAAGGTCAATTTATAATTTTGTGGTATCAAGCTGGAAGTAAAGACCAGTTTCTTGTAATAAAACTTTTTAAGGTGTGTAAGATGTGTAGAATTAACGAATCAGTGATTTGCATATAACATAGGGACAATATAAAAGTTTACAAATTTGGGGGCACCTGGGTGGCTCAGTTGGTTAAGCATCCAACTCTTGATCTCCGCTCGGGTCATGATCTCATGGTTCGTGAGTTCGAGCCCTGTGTCAGGCTCTGACCTGGCAGTGCAGAACCTGCTTGGATTTCTCTCTCTCTGCCCCTCCTGGACTCTGTCTCGCTTTCTCTCAAAATAAATAAACATTAAAAAAAGTTTTTTTTTAATTTACACATTTTGATGGGTTATGGCACCCTCCATGCTTATGATACCAAATAAATCTCATTGGTATAAACTGTCACAAGTTGGAAAGCAATACATTTATCATTGACGCTTCATTTCTACTTGTTCATAAAATTCTTCTGAATCTTCATTAGAGGATTACCAGTAATGGGGACTTTTTACTAAAAGTTCTGTAACATAGTTCCCGATAGGGTGATCTCACAAAGTCATTTTTCCTTTTTCAACCTCTGTCATTTCTAAATTCAGTACCAGCAGTAACAGTCTTTTCAATATTTAAAACTATTTTCTTGTTTGAATTAACGCAGTATCACCAGAATAACTTAAAAGAGTCACATTTTTCTCTGCCTGACATTGATGACTAGGATAGCTTTTTGAATATACATGAAGTCCTCAAGAAGCAAAGTCTTTTGATCTTTCATTATTCCATTAAGTGGTATATATCTTTTATTTTCCAGCAAAAATTAGGAGGTTGTATGATATCGCTAATGTCCTGAGTAGCCTGAATCTTATCAAGAAAGTTCATGTTACGGAAGAAAGAGGCCGAAAACCAGCTTTTAAATGGACAGGCCCAGAAATCGGTCCAAATCCCAGTGGTATGTATTTGTTTTCCTTCATTCTTTGCTTCATTGTTTTCAATTAATGTGCGTTGGGAGATGTTCTCCCTTCCCCTTCCTGCCCACATTCCCACATGGAAAGAACATATATAAGTTGTTGGAAAGACAAAGACGAGTGCCAATATGGAAAGTCTGGCTACTGGTTCCATCAACAACCCAAGGGCCAAAACACCTCCAACCCTGTACTCACGAGGCAGAATCTGTGCGTGACAGGATCTGAAAAAGTGGAAAGCATCACAAAACATAAGATACTATTGCTTAATTGTTAGGCTGCCCAGTGGCCATAACAGAGCCTACACACATCGAGAACATGAAGTGAATTCACTCCAGTATTAATATTCTAGTCTCCATCTCAGCTCCAGGGTTCTGACATTTTATGTTCCATCAAAGATCCCACGCAGAGGGGCGCCTGGGTGGCTCAGTCGGTTAAGCGTCCGACCTCAGCTCAGGTCATGATATCACAGTCCATGAGTTCGAGCCCCGCGTCGGGCTCTGTGCTGACAGCTCGGAGCCTGGTGTCTGCTTCAGATTCTCTGTCTCCCTCTCTCTGACCCTCCTCCGTTCATGTTCTGTGTCTGTCTCAAAAATGAAAAAATATCAAAAAAAAAAAAATTTAAAAAAAAAAAAAAAAAAGATCCCACGCAGAAATGTTTAAAGTAGCAGGAACATGGGCCATGGGGGCAGAGGGAAACTCTATGTGGCCTTGAACAAGTTACATCTCCAAGGCTGTTTCCTCACCTGCAAGATGGGAAGAAGAGTGGTATCTTTGCAAGGTTATTGCAGTTTTGAATATACATTGACTGTTGAACAATGCAGGGGTTAGGAATGCAGTAAAAAATCTGCATATAACTTTTGACTCCCCAAAACTTAACTACTAATAGCCTATTGTTGACCAGAAGACTTACCAAGAAAATAGTCAGTTAAAACATATTTTGTATGTTTATGTATCATCTACTATATTCTTACAATAAAGTATGCTAGAAAAAAGAAAATCTTACCAAGGAAATCATAAAGGAAGATACGTTTACAGCACTGCACTGTAAAAAATCTGCATATAAGTGGATCTGCAGAGTCCAAACCTGTTCAAGAGTCAACTGCCATCTCAGAGAGAGGTCCTTTGATGCAGGGGATTCAGAGTGCAGGCTCCAGGGCCAGACTGATGGGCTCATATCCCAGGCCCACGTTGTACTAGCTGAGAGAGCAAGGTCAGTTGATGAATGTCTCTGAAATGGGGATGCATTTCCTAAGAAGTACCTACCTGGTGGAGTTGTTGAGAGCGTCTTCGTCCATTCAGCCTGCTATAACCGAATACCATACACTGGGTGGCTTATAAACAACAGAAGTTTATTGCAGTTCTGGAGGCTGGGAAGTCTTACGAGAGCCTGCTACCTAGATGGCTGTCTTCTCGTCATAACTTACATGGCAGAAGGGACTAGAGAGTGCTGTGGGGCCTCTTTTATAGGAGCACTTACTCAAGAAGGCTCCACCCTCATGACCTAAGCACCTCCCAAAGGCCCCACCTCCTAATGCCAACACATTGAGGGTTAGGATTTCAACCTGTGGACTTGAGGGGACACCATTATTCAGTCCATAGCAGTGAGAGCCACCATATTTCATCAGGGTAGGACTCCACTGATTATAAGATGCATGATTTTATATATATATATATATATATATATATATATATATATATATATGAGATAAGAAAGAGAAACCACTAATGATTATACTCTAGCACACCACTGGTTGGCTGTAAGATGCTGTGGGTTTCAGAGATGTTGAGGTGTGAAATCTTACCTCAGAACTCAATTAAAATAAGATTAACAAGGTTTTGTACAGAAAGCCCTTCAGACGGTGTCTATCCCAGAGCTGGTGCTCTATAAATGTTGCTGCTTTCATTCCTAAAGATCATTCTCGACCTACACTTTGACTTCATCTCCTACGAGGAGGCCGAGCCAGCCGGGTTTCGACCCCCTGCCCTTCTCTCTTTCAGGACGTGGCCAAGTCCTTCCTTTCCCCCATTCTGATCTAGAAGTGAAGCGGCCTTCAAAAGACAACTGTGCCAAAAACCTCTTTTCCACGCGTGGGAAACCAAACTTCACTCGACACCCATCTCTGATCAAACTGGTTAAGAGCATAGAAAGTGACCGGAGAAAGATAAATTCTGCTCCCAGTAGCCCCATCAAGACAAGCAAAGGTATGTTTTCAGTCACATCAGGCTCTGCTCTGAAGAATTCCTTTTTATCTGATTTTTTTTTCACTTACTTGATCCCTACGGTACTTGTTAGAGATTTGTTTCAATACCCATATACCCCGATCCACTCACTTGAAGCCTAACTCACGTATGAATGAAAAGACGAAAAATAATTGGTGGGTTTTAATGGTTATGTGATTTGGAAGGGAGGTGCGTGTTTTCTGTTCCTTTGACTTCAATGATGTTTTATCTGTGTGAGCATTCCTTCTTTTGCTGTGACCAACACCACCGCCCCCCTTTCTGTTTTATCAGCTGAGAGCGCTCAGAATCCGGCACCCTTCCCAAGTAAAATGGCTCAGCTCGCAGCTATTTGCAAAATGCAGTTAGAAGAGCAGTCAAGGTAGGTTAGTAATACTCTTTAGTAGCAGGATGAATTACTTTTACGTTGCATCATTAGGATTACTTGCTTTACGTAAGAATACGCACTAGCCTTGGAGACTGGTGAGACCGTCTTCTCTATAACTTTTATGCAATCATTGCAGAAGCTACCTGCTCGTTTCATACACGCACGGCTACAATCTGGCCCAGGCTTAGAACATTTTAGAGAAGATGTGTTTCCACTGTGTCATATTTTACATCTTGTCTTTTAGCGAACCCAGCAAGAAAGCGAAGGGACAGCTGGAAAGATGCGGGCACTGCAAACCAGTGTCTCCTCTGCACACCCCAGCAAATGCTGAGCTGGAACTGACGGCCCCGCCCCTCATCCAGCCCCTGGGGGTGGTCCCCCTCATCCCCAGCCCATTGTCACCTGCAGTGCCCATGATCCTACCTCAGGCCCCTTCAGGCCCGTCCTATGCCATCTACCTGCAGCCTGCCCACGCCCAGACCGTGACGCCACCCCAAGGCCTGAGCCCGACAGTCTGCCCCACCCCCTCTTCTAAAGCTACAAGATCAAAAGACTCCACAGATGCCACCACCGAGAAGGCAGCCAATGACGCCACCAAATCCGGTGCCTCCACCAGGCCTGGAAGCTTGCAGCCAGTGACTGAGAGACCAGGTGCGAAGAACCGAGACAAGGAGCCTGCTGGAGAAAGAGGCTCAAAGAGGGCAAGCATGCTCGAGGACAGTGGTTCCAAAAAGAAGTTTAAAGAGGACCTGAAAGGACTTGACAGTGTCTCCACAGTAAGTACAGCCCCGAACCATGTAAAGCTTTAGGAAGTGCACAGTTGATTAGAGGAGAATTTGGTAGCTTGTGAAATTTACCAGAGCAAAGAGCAGTTTCTCAGAAGACAAGGTTCTGTTCCTTAGTGTCCCATAATCCAAACAAAGCCCCAGACAGCTAATCCCCTGACTGGGATGACGGCAGGGACATTTTTAACCTTTGGAGGAAGGGATTATTTGCTCCCTTTTTAAAGCACCACGGGTGGTTGTCCTTAAGTCTGTTGCTGTGTCACATACTGGAATGCAAACAGCTGTCACGAAAGTCTTAAATAATTTACAAGCAGACGTAACCCCAAATGAATGGGTGGATGCACAGGGTTCCTGTAACTCCTGCTTTCTGAGTCATTACCTAATGTTTGTTGGATGTCACGTACCTGGCATCTGTTGCCCGCAAGATAAACCGTCCCCTCTGTTTTAACTGTCCACTTAAAATTTAAACCAAAATTTCTATTTTATGTAACAGAAAAGTCCAGCGTATCTTGGCAGATTGTAGGTACACTTGATGCATTGGTTTCTAGAGACTTTGATGTTCCAGGTAATTGTTTTCCCTAGGTGGAGTTAGGTTCAGGAAGGAATTAACATTTATTAGATGCTTACCCATATACAGGGCAGCAGAAGTACTAGGCATTTTAAAAAAAAATTTTTTTTTTCAAACGTTTATTTATTTTTGGGACAGAGAGAGACAGAGCATGAATGGGGAAGGGGCAGAGAGAGAGGGAGACACAGAATCGGAAACAGGCTCCAGGCTCTGAGCCATCAGCCCAGAGCCTGACGCGGGGCTCGAACTCACGGACCGCGAGATCGTGACCTGGCTGAAGTCGGACGCTTAACCGACTGCGCCACCCAGGCGTGTACTAGGCATTTTTATATAGGCTATCTCATTTTTCTCCCTCAGGACAATTACATATGGAGGACATTATCACCAAATAAACACCACTAAACATGGAGGCAGAAGTTAATCTCTCATTTTGTCCCTGCTATTAACTCAAGTTATTTTCCTTCTCTACATCTTGTTTTTCCACATCTATAAAGAATTTATTCCACGACTTTTTCCTGATCATCTACTGGGTATAAAGCACCGTGCTCTGGATCAAATCAAACCCAGCACCTGCCTTTGGTGACTGTTGCTTTTGAATACTTGCCCCAGGGCCACGTTACAGTTTTTGTGAGGTTAAGTGAATTTATTACATGATAATATACATAAAGGGGCTTGTGATCCTTTTAAGGCACCGTATAAGCTGAAGGGTATTATCTGCAACTGTTGTTATTAAAGAGGCTTTAGAGTTTGTCAAATCTTCCCTGAGGATGGCCTCATGGTAACCATTCAAAACATCTATTATCTTGGCATACTATCATTTTGCATGTAATATACATGCTAAGGGGAAAATCACAAGGCTTTGGCTTGATTCAATTTTCTGGGAGGTCCATAATCTCTTTGGGCCAATGGATATGATTTAATAATGGTCTCCTGTTGCTCGCTTAGTTATTCAGGATTAGGATTTTCAGTAGATAGATTTTCCGTGTGCCCCTGCTTCTCTTTTCATCTCTACGGCTTCATTTTGACCATTTCTTTTTAGCACGGACTAAGCTGAACAAAGGAAATGAGAGATTTGTGTGTTAGTTCATTCAACAAACATTACTAAGAATCTGCACTTCTGTGGGTGGAGAGAAGACAGTTTAGAAATAAACACAAATATGTCAGGCAATGAACATAAAACAGGCTGATAGAATAGGAAGAAAGGGATAAGAGAGCTAATGTAGACTGGATGAGAAGCATGCAAGCTGAAATATACCAAATTCATTCGACCTGCTAATTAACAGTTCTAATTAAAAAAAAAAAAAAAAGGAATTGGCATCTTAGGTTGAAAGATTTTGTGATGAACGTAGTCTGTAGAAAATTGAAAAATAATTATTAGAGTACTATAGGTTTTGCTAAAGATTTGAAAGAATTAAACCAGCCACCAGAGTAACTTGTACCGTGAGAGTGTGATGAACGGTAGTAAAGAACAGCTACTTGTAAATCGCCTAAATCCACCCATTAAAACTTTCTGTTCCTGCGGCTTTCAAGGAACCGACGAGTAAAGATAGGGAACAGTGCCAAACATTTCAGAAACAAAACTGATAAATAGCAGTGTCGTGGAACACTGTTAGCCTTGCAGATTTGGAATTCTCTGGTTCCCAAGGAAAAGATGGGACCTATTAACAGCTAGATCAAAGTGTAGACTGTTGTTTTGACAATGGTGAGAAGAAAGATCTGAAGGAAGATAAAAAGAGGGCCCCCAGGTTACAAGAGCTGCTTTTAGCTTTTGCCAGGCCTGCTCGTGGTAAGGCCGAAACAGACTTTTCAGGCAGTTCAGCCACCCATGCAGGCTCTCCGTTTGCTAAAGTACGGGGGCCAAGCAGGCGTGGTGGGGGGTACACACAACCCAACATTGGCCATTTCTCTTTAGGATATAACTTTATTGCCTGAAGCTTTTGCTCTGTGCCACGAGGGTCTCCAGTATGAACTAATCAGTTCTCTTTTCAACTATAGTTTTTGAACTCTGGTGCCCTGCCCTTCAGTTGGCGTGTTATAAGCGTGCTTGGTATCACCGGAACCTAAAGTGCTAGGAAGAATACATCTGTAGTCGTATAATTACTTTATTCTAAATCAGGGGTCAGCAAACCTTTTCTGTAAAGAGCCAGGTAGTAAATATTTTTGGCTCTGTGGGCCCTATGGTCTCCGTGCTGCCTATTCAACCTTGCCATTGTAAAAATAGAAGAAAGCAGGTATGTACAGAACACAAATGAATGGGCATGGCTGTGTTCCCATACAATGTTCTTTACAAAAGTGGACAGGAGGCCAGATTTTGGCCCAGGATTTGGCAGCCCCCTTCTCTAAGTCAACATTTCTTAAAATGTTTTCCTTGAATACCAATACTACCAAAAGTTTAGCTGCTCAATTGCCTGGGAAATGCTACCTGCTGGATGCTCCTCGGGGATTTACAATGCATGCCATCATTAAAGCCCCCCAGGAATTCTCCAGTAAAGACACCGTTTTCCTTTGTTCAGTTAACCATTTCCGTGGCAGGTTGGACCACGATTCAAGTCGGGACAACTTGCATCCCATGGAAGTAGGGTTCCTCGGAACACTCTGGGAAGTTACCACTCTACATAATTCAAGAACAACCATAGAATAATACAGCAATGCCATTATGGCATCCAACGGCATTAAAATGGTTCTGACAGCACCACATCACACCAAAAAGTCTGATAGCAGGACTTAGGGATGTCAGTGGGAGGGGATATGTTGGGCAGATCCTATCTCTAGGCAGGCTGACTGCTAGCTTTAGGACACTTCCTAAGACAACAGATAACATTTAAGACACACATGGTTTTCAAAAGTCAGGAATAGAAGGGAGGGATATTGTCTTCAGGGAGCCATATAGCTGGGCCACCCATAGCCCATACCATTGGACGCTTTGGTCCTGATGAGACAACCAACCACTAAGGGATAGGAGTCCTGGAACAGGCACATGGCCATTTTTCTTCCATATTTGTGTGTAAAATAAATCCTTCCTCCTTGTTTTCTAGACCTTGTTCCCATCAGGATACCTAATCCCCCTCACCCAGTGCTCATCCCTGGGGGCAGAGTCTATTCTGTCTAGTAAAGAAAACTCAAGTACACTTTCCCCAAACCACAGGATCTACAGGTCCCCAATCACAGGTGAGTGTATGTAAAACTATTCAAATGTGGGTCAGGCTCAAGTTCACTTAAGCCTTGTAAGCTTCTTGGACAAATGCCTGTGCTTTTAAGATATTTTCCCCCCTTGTCTTTCAGGTGTCATTCCAGTGACATCATCCGAACTCACTGCTGTTAATTTTCCCTCTTTTCATGTAACACCTTTGAAGCTAATGGTCTCACCAACTTCCGTGGCAGCTGTACCTGTCGGGAACAGCCCGGCTCTCACTTCGAGCCACCCCATTCCCGGTCAGAACCCGAGCTCAGCCATTGTAAACTTCACACTGCAGCACTTGGGACTCATCTCCCCCAGTGTGCAGGTGTCTGCCAGCCCCGGAGCCGTTCCTGTGTCTCCAAGAATAGACCCTGTTAGTGTTGTACCAGAAAATGCAGGTACTCAGCAAGGAAGGGCCACCAGGTACGACTCTCCAGTCCCCGGCCAGAACCAACCGAGTGGACAATCAGTTGCTGCGACAGGGGCACAACAGGTGAGAGTATTTCCATTCAGTGGATTTTTTTCCTGGGGTTATTAAGGCTCAAATAATATCACAGGAGATTCGCTTTTGCTTTGCTTCTTTGGAGAGGGGAAGGATGGGAGGAGGAGACTGAAGGCCTAGCTGCCTTCCAAACCCAGGAAGAGTACCCAGAGAGTCCACAGTACCCCCAGCCAATTGCAAACTATGCCAGGCTCCTACCGTGCGATATGCCCTTCCGGTCCAGCCCTCTGAGGCTATTAGGCCATTCCTATCTGTGTGGGTTTGACTTCCTTTTCCTCTTCCTCTCTTTCCGATCAGCCTGTTCCTGTGACACCCAAAGGGTCACAGTCAGTGGCCGAAAGTTTCTTCCGTACCCCAGGCGGACCAATGAAGCCAATGGGCCCATCCTGCATGGATTTCGATGGTGCTCATAAAACCTCCGTGGGAACTCTCTTTGTCCCACAGCGAAAACTGGAAGTCTCGACAGAGGATGTCCATTAATTGCCAGATCTGGCTTCATTTAATTTTCTAAAGAGTTGTTTAATGAGAAGATATAATCAGACTGATTTGGAGAACACATTCTCTAAAAATATTGTAAATATGTTGGGGGTTTACTTAATTTCAAAGCAGACACTTTTTTCTCTACACACACACACACACACACACACACACACACACATATTTGTACTAAGCCAATTTCAGCCATCAGTCCTATCAGATAAAAGCAAAAAGTTGAACCTCAGGTATATTACCTCCCGGGGGGGCGGGGGGGGGGAAGGATTCATTGTCTCAGCTGTGCCTATGCTATTATGCAAAGTAACTATATTAAAGTTGACTTCCCTTTGAGTGAATATGTGACATGCCCAACGCCGCATCGTCTTCGACTTTGCACAATGAAAATGCTGTGATGTATAATGTTGTATTTTTAAATAGGAGGGCTATAGCTGTATTTTTTGTAATTTCTTTAATCTGTTCTTGTTGCAGTGTGTCCTTTTGTAAAGTTTGCAACAATCCTCAATCAAGTCTATGGAAAAATTATTTATAAACTGTATTTTTAATCATAAATTGTTCAAAATTAAAACTTTTCTAAAATATATTTCACATTTTCATTTGGCCAGTTAGGACGCTGTTGGGAGAAAATGAAAACTAACCTCAGAGGCAAGTCCTTGGTAAGGAGAATACCTTCTGGGTTCCTTTAGACCTGCCAAGTGTGTACAATGTTCCCGTGTTCCTCCCCCCTTTTGATCCCCCCCTCACATGGCTCTACTTTCTGGAGTGAAAATGGCTTTGGAGAGGCTGTTGCTTGTCCCGGGACATGCAGCTAAGTCTCCTGAGCTTTCCACCATGGCCTGGGCACTTAGAAACCAAAGACAGGAGCAGAGGCACTTCCTACCCTGGCCGCGAATGGCCAGCCTCTGGCCCCATCCCCTGCCGTCTACAGAGGAGGGGGCGCTACAGCTCCAGTCCTACCACACTTTCCAAACAGCCCGACTTCAGGGAAAACCGCAATGGGGAGTCTAATTTACTCCAGGAACCACCACACTGAACCCCCATGAGCTCTAAGGGAAGGAACGAGCTACAATGTGTTGTTATGTGTGCATCTCCTTGACCCCTTTGTTATGGGGATGAATTACACCTTCAGAATTGACACGGGCCTTCACTGGTCAGGGTCTTAAAGCATCAGCATGATACCTATTTCGTATATACTTACTATATGCTAGGTACTGCGCTATACATTTTAAAGACCTAGTCTCCCCGAGCTAAGACGATGAGGTCACAGGCTCATAGAGATTAAAGCAGTAAGTCCAGAATCCCATTGCTAGAATACGCTTCCACATGTATGCCTAGCTGCCGTAGTAGGAACCGAGCACACTCCGGGTATTCTAAGCATTTGTAAGGTCATTCCTCTTGAATATACATGTTTTGTTTCTAAAACCAAGTACAGCGAAGAGAGCACATTTTCACAACGACTTACAGACTCCCCTTCCTTCACACCATTAGAGAACTAATATGAACTATTTCTTCCAAAGTACCTCTGCCTTTGCTTTTATCCTACTTGGGAGGATATGTGAAGGGCTCCTGATATAAGAAATGTCTCCTGCCTTTAAGGTGCTTATGATATAGTTGAGGGAGACAGTATGTGCACATGAACAAATGAAAGCATTTCCATGCAGAAGGTAACTTGGTAACTAAGTACCAAAGAGAAGGTAACTTGCCCAATGGTAAATATAGGCAAAAGATACACTTCAGTGGAGGCCACCAGATTCAACTACACCCAGACAACTGTGAAGAGAAACCACTCCGGTCATGGTAGGTCTGAGGCGATGAAGCTCCTTACATCCCCGCTCTCTGCTCTAAAGCTGAACTAGAGGGACTGGAGGCCAGGATTTTGTTCTGCCCCCTTATCAGTTCATAAGAAGTAACCCGCACTGCCCCCCACCCCACCCTGGGACTGAGGTTTAGGGAAATCAGATGCACAGAAAGAATGAGCTGTGTTAGACTTCAAGACTGCTCTGAGGATTGTCCCACTGGGTTCTTCTACTCGGATTCATAAGGTTCCCCCATAATCCCTGCTGCTTGGTGTTCATGCCCTTGAGTGTGGGTGGGACCTGTGTCTTCCTTCTAACTAACAGGATACAGTAAGGGTGATGGTGTATGTGTGGTTATGTGTACATGGTTATGTACTTACATTACTTAAGATTGTAGTGTAACCCAACTAGGGAACCCTACATGGCAAGGCACTGGGGACAGTGTCTTGGAGCTGAGGGGAGCCTGCAGCTAACAGCCAATAAGAAAGTGAAATCTTCAGTCCCTCCTATAGCTACAAGGAAAGAAGTCTACCAACAACCTCAGTACGCTTGCAGATGGAGCTTTCTGCGGTCAAGCCTCAGATGACATTGCAACTCTAAATGATACCTTGACCACAGCCCTGGATCTAGACCCCAAGCAGAGAACCCAGCTAAGCCACTCCTGGGCTCCTGACCCATAGAAACTATGAGGTGATCAGTCTGTGTTGTTTTAAGATGCTAAGTTTGTGGGGGCACCTGGGTGGCTCAGTCGGTTCGGCGTCTGACTTCGGCTCAGGTCACGATCTCATAGTTAGTGGGTTTGAGCCCCGCGTAGGGCTCTGTGCTGACAGCTCAGAGCCTGGAGCCTGCTTCAGATTCTGTGTCTCCCTCTCTCTCTGCCCCTCTCCAACTCATGCTCTGTTTCTCTCCGTCTCAAAAATAAACATTAAAAAAAAAAAAAAAGATGCTAAGTTTGTGGTAATACTGTTATGCAGCAACAAATAATGAATACAACCCCTATTATACAGTGATAAAATTACCAAAAGCAGGACAACTAATAATCCACTAGTTTCCCTATATGTCTTTGCCTTATTTGTTTGTCTTATTATTTTGTTCATTGGTCTTACAGACACTCATAGAAGTAAACAGTACAGGGACATGGTAACCTGAAAGGCTCTCATGGGAGAAGCACTGTCCGTTCATTTTTAAAGCAGGAAGCAACTTTAAAGATGTCAAGTAATAGCACAGTAGTAGACAAAGTTATCTGCCCAGCATGGAGTCTCTTTTTCCCAAACTGCCTCCTGGTTTCCTCTTAAGGAATTATGAGGTGGACCCCATGGATTGTAAATCTAGGCCAACCTCCCTGCGATTTGACCCATTGGTCCCTAGCAGTGGCCCCTCACCACTCTGGTCCAGTTACAAGGTTGCTGCTGGGGCTCCTGTCTCCCAACTTTTGGAAAGGCCATGGCACCTGCTCCTGTTCCAGCCTGATTTTCAGCCATCCACTGATTCTGCCGGCCTTTTGTGCCCTTCCAGTAAGTTTCCTTTGCTTAAAGTTGCCAATCCTTTCCACACCTGGTAACTAAAGGTCTCTTACCAAATCACAGAGGGAAACCCAGAGCCAAGGCTTCCCAATTCCCAGACCAGATACTTCTCTGTTTCCTGGGCCTGGTGGAATCCAACCAAGGAGCGAATAGATAAGGCCTTAAGAAATGCTTATCTCACCAGCAATGCAAGCAACTCACCCACGTTCCCGCAAATTTAAAATACCTGAGAGGGAATGAGATGCAAGGAACCCAGAAAACTGATAAAATTTGATACAAGAAAATTCTTTTAAACTTGGCTTTGAAACAACTTCCCTCAGCCCTCTTCTTTTCAAGTGATTAGTGTTCCTGCAGATAAAGGATAAAGAGATTTTCAGAACTTAAGCAGATAAGCTGTCTGAGCAATCCTATTAATTATATAGAAGCGTGTGGGTTGACTGCAGATTCTTTAAGGCATGTATGACTGGCTGGCTTTCAAATCTTGAGAGCCTAAAATAAGAGATAAGCTGGAAGGAAAAGTGTCATTATTTTAGGTTTAAAAAAACTATCAATTTTTAAATCAACTTTTAAAGAAGTGATTTTATATCTCAATGTCTTATTTGAGTACATTAGGGTCAATTATTTGCTCAGCTGGATAAGTAACTAAATGAGGGCTTGTCACAATGGCCAACATTTTGCAGGACAACACAGGTAGGGAATATATTATCAACGTCTTCTGACAGTCAAGTAATTAACTGCATTTTTGAAAGGCTACAGGAAAATCTTCCATTTTCCAGGAGTTAGGCACAGAGTCTCATTTGCCCTGTAAAAACTGAATTCTATTTAAAAAGTACTTACTCAGTTTTTACCATTTGCTTAGCACTGTATCATGCAAAACAATGTCTATTATCTTACTTTGGATAAGAAAAGATCTTGTGTGGGGTTGCCTGGGTGGCTCAGTCGCTTGGACACCTGACTGGTTGGGCATCCGACTTGGGCTCAGGTCATGATCTCTGGGTCCATGAGTTTGAGCCCTGTGTTGGGCTCTGTGTTGACAGCTCAGAGCCTGGAGCCTGCTTCAGACAGATTCTGTGTCTCCCTCTCTCTCTGCCCCTCCCCTGCTTTCTCTCTCTCTCTCTCTCAAAAATAAACAAGAAAGAAAGAAAGAAAGAAAGAAAGAAAGAAAGAAAGAAAGAAAATATCCTATGTGTGTAAATCTTCCAGAAGTTTATCCTGACTGAAAACTGTTAGTTACTATTGACTAAAATCTTTCTAAAATGATAATATAGTTCCCCAGTTTCTTAAATAGAGTATTTGGAATCTAATTTTTCTTCATGTTTCAGAAACTCATGAGCACTACTGTTTCTTTAAATTCAAAGTCAACCAACAATGTAGTCCATCTATGACACAGTAATACACTCAGAGGTTGTTAGATGTGTATCCTCCTAAAATAAATGGCTGCAGCGTATTATGCTTTTCATGCTGTTTTTATGGTTGTCTGTCTCTAAGTTCAACTTGTCTCTTCCCTCTACCCTCATGGTAATCTCTCTTCTAACCCAGGAAACCTAGAAGATTCCAGGGGAATTGAGGTCACCACACTCACTTTAATAAACCATTCCAAGTCAATAGATTTCTAACTGCTTAAGAAATGCTCTATCTTTGTCCTGTGGGGTGAACGCCATGACCTCCATCTCAGGTGTTTCCCTGGCCAATCGGTGGTCTTTCTCACTGTCCACACGAATTCCAACTTGTTGATACTGGGACTCTATGATGGAATGGCAGGAATGCTGAATATAAATTATATACCTATATTCATTACTAAAATCCAACATTTAGACAATAAGGGCATTTCTGCATGAAGATACTGTAATTTTTTACATTTTTATTCATGTTTGAGAGAGAGAGAGAGAGACAGAGCACAAACAATGGAGGGGTAGAGAGAGAAGGAGACACAGTTCCAGGCTCAAGCTGTCAGCACAGAGTCCAGTGCAGGGCTCGAACTCATGGACCGCGAGATCATGACCTAAACTGCAGTCACACACTTAACCAAGTGAGCCAGCCAGGCGCCCCTGCACGAAGACATTCTGAGAAAAACAACATGTCTTAGATGAACCAGGGCAAAGAGTGCGACTTGAGAGTTCAGAAGAATCATTTTTATTGAGCATCTACTATTATACCTACTTGAAAACAACATCGTAAGGTGGTAACCACTGGCCCCATTTTACAAGTCAGGAAGCTAATTTCAGAAAGCAGGAAGAACATGTCCCAGTCGCAACCTAACGGGGCAAAGCCAGCGTGGACATGCAGAACTGCCTAACAACAACTCCGCACTGATTTCAAAACACCACGTTCCTGAGTGCCACTGTACGAAAGCTGTCAACCATTTCCAGACTGTGGTAAGGTAAGCTGATCCTTTTTTTTTTTTTAACATTTATTATTTGAGAGAGAGAGAGACAGAGACAGAGAGCAAGCAGGGGAGGGGCAGAGAGAGAGGGAGACACAGAATCAGAAGCAGGCTCCACTCTCCGAGCTGCCAGCACAGAGCCTGACGCGGGGCTCGAACGCACACACAGTGTGAGATCATGACCTGAGCCAAAGTCGGATGCCTAACCGACTGAGTCACCCAGGCACCCCGGGCAGGCTGATTCTAGATTGTTCACTGGCAAGGGAGAATAGAGCTTCAAGAACATTACTCCTGAGGTGTCCCTGTTTTTCAGGCTTCCACCTGTAATGACTTATACTGTCCAGAACAACATTTCACAAAACCCCTTCTTGTTATTATGGTTGTGCTTCTGAGTTGGCCAATAGAGGAATGCTTGGCTTCTCAGATCGAGTGGTTGGTGACTGCTCCGATTCTCCAACTCACCCTTTCAAACCTTTACTTCCCTCATACAATCGTTCAAGGTCTAATCCTTATAAGAAATCCCTTGGGGCACCTGGGTGGCGCAGTCGGTTGGGCGTCCGACTTCAGCCAGGTCACGATCTCGCGGTCTGTGAGTTCGAGCCCCGCGTCGGGCTCTGGGCTGATGGCTCAGAGCCTGGAGCCTGTTTCCGATTCTGTGTCTCCCTCTCTCTCTGCTCCTCCCCCGTTCATGCTCTGTCTCTCTCTGTCCCAAAAATAAATAAACGTTGATAAAAAAATTAAAAAAAAAAAAAAAAAAGAAATCCCTTATATCATAACTCACCGTGGTTCTGCATCCCTGATTAAACCCTGACTAGACAAGTGACACTTCGGGGAGCAAAAGGGACGGGGGGATGCTCCAGAGGTGGCCAGGGGCTGTCTGCTTCCCAGTGCCCACAGTATAGGATATGCCAGGAAGATGGCACTTGACAAGCCGTGCATCATTTTGGTTGCCGATATGTTCGCAGCCACAAATCTACGAGCTAAAACATTTTTAGGTCAAAGTGCCCTTTACAGATGCATTGCATGGAACTCAGCCACTGCCTTCTGCAGCTATCTGACTCAGCTCACTTATGATGCCAGGACACTCTGCATCCAAGATCTCACCTGACTCAGTCAGACAGAAAATGCATGGCCCAGGAGCCAAAGTCTGGCTGCTAGTCCCAGCTTTGACCCCCAGAACAAGACACTTTTCTTTTTAGCTCTGGTTTCTTCTTTCATAGACATGAGCTCAAGGAAATCATTTCTGAGGTCCCTTAGAAATAAATTTTCATGAAAAGCAAATTCAAAGTCACCAGTGATTCCTAGCACATAAGAAGAAACTGCACTCAACCAAAAGAATTTTGTCAAATATGTGGGAAAGGATTAATCCTAGGGAGGAAAGGGGGCTCTTAATGAAAGCACTAATCCTCAGACATGAGTACACCCAGTATTCCTTGCGGCTAAAACCAAACAAAGCAGACTTAGAATTTATTGTTGCTATTATTCCAAGAAGTTGTAATTTCCATGAAACTAATCTTACAGGTGGGGAGTCCATTTGTTGCATTGGTTTTAATATGTTGACTTTGCCTATTAGTTCTATAATTTTTTCTGTCCGTGCCTGTGACATTATTTGAGATGTCCTATGTCATCTAAAGCTTCAGTTTAAAATTTGAGGGAAGTGAACAGAACTGGCAACTCACTCCACAAGTAGCTTTATGAATGGAATATTCTGAATATAGAGCTTGGGCGTCTCAGGATGGGAGAGAAACTTGGAGATCCTCTCATCCAAGGGTTCCCAAACTTCCAGCATGGACCTCTACTTTGGGCCCCTAAACCAGTGCCATGTTGGCTATCGGACACCCAGAAGCATCTTCTAACGATTCTTGGGTTCCTATCCTCAGAGATGAGTCTGGGGTAGGGCCCTGGAATCGGTTTTTGTTTGGGGTTTGTTTGCCTGTTTTTTAAGTTTCCTGGCTAATTCAAATTTGTTGGTAGGTTTGAGAATGATGATCTGGAAGAATCTTCATCCAGTATTTAAATTGTCATTACAGAACTTCTGGTACTAAGACAGAGTAAGTCCATTACAACCTATCTCTCCCATTGATTATAAACAAAACCTCTAGAAATAATACAAAAGCAATTAGCCGAGGACTCTGAAAAGTAAACAGTAGCAACTAGATTGAGAAAGCAGGGCAAAACTTGAAGAACGATCGGTATGGCAGTGAACTTACTTTCCTTTTTTATTTCTTGGCATTAGTCAGAGGGTGGGCTGATGCTTGAAACTATGCCACAGGACGACAGCAAAACATGTGAAAGGAACCCTCTTTTCTAGACAGAGGATCAGAAAGAGGGGCCCCTGAACCTGAAGATGGGGAGAATCCCTTTAATTTTTCTATTTTTATTCTTTTTTTTTTTTCCTCCGAGTCCTCAACTAGCCCTAAGGTGCACTGCCATAGTGGCAGTGGCATTGGCATGGGCACTGAAAACCCTAAGACAACCATCCCTCAGGACACAGGTATTGGGGAAAGGGGTCTCAAGAGTCCAAAAAGTATGGGATGCCGATCACCTTCTTCTCGCTCTTTTTTCTCTTCAGGTTGCCCTGGGGCACCCCAGGTGCTCAGAAATGTGTCCCGTGCATGGGCTAAAATTCTCAGAGAGACACTGGTTTTACAGCCAGAGAGCTAGGAAGAAAGACCCCTGGGAGCCAGAGAGTCTCAGGGAAATTCCAAGGATGAGAAAATTCGAGAAGGAAACCCCTGAGGTTTGTATATGAACTACTACCAGTTTCAGATTCACCCCTGCATTAGGCATGCGCAGAACAGACCCCAACAAGAATAGAGATGGCTTTGAGGACTAAACAAGGATAGAAATCACCACCCGTGTAACAGATTAACACCTGAATGGTGCATGGTAGGCGGGCACTCACAGCACAGCAGAAGCTTTGAAAACTGAGCTGACATTGGAAGCACCACTCTCAGAAGGCAAGACCCAACTGGAGGGATGAGCTGAGCCAGGTACACTGCCTGCTAGAACAAACAATGACTGTACAAATTAATGTTCTCCAGAGGATTTTAAGAGGGCCCAGAGTCTCGCAACATAATATTCAAAATTCCAGAATACAACTCAAAATTACTTCTCTATAGAGAAACAAAAAAACAAAAGGAAAGAGAAAATCTGCTCAATTTTCAAAAGGAAGGCAATCAACAGATGCCAAACCCAAGATGACCCAAGTGTTGGAATTATAAAGATTTTATTTAAAAAAATGTTTAAGTTTATTTATTTATTTTGAGGTGGGGGGAGGGGCAGAGAGAGATAGGGAGAGGCAGAATGCCAAGTGGGCTCCACGCCGTCAGCACAGAGCCCAATGCAGCGCTCAATATCATGAACCATGAGATCATGACCTGAGCCAAAATCAAGGTTTGGACACTTAACCAACAGAGCCACCCAAGCGCCCCAGAATTGTAAAGATTTTAAAGTGACTATTACAACACATGCTTTGTGAAGTAAAGGTAGACACTCTTCAAAGGAATGGAAATACAGATGTTCTCCACCAAAAACTAAAAACTATAAAAAATAATAAGGTGGAGGGGCTCCTGGGTGGCTCAGTCGGTTGAGCGTCCGACTTCGGCTCAGGTCATCATCTCACAGCTCATGAGTTCAAGCCCCGCGTCGGGCTCTGTGCTGACAGCTCGGAGCCTGGAGCCTGCTTTGGATTCTGTGTCTCCCCCTCTCTCTGCTTCTAGCCCACTCATATTCTGTCTCTGTCTCTCTCAAAAATAAATAAACATTTAAAAAAATTTAAAAAAAAGAATAAGGTGGAAACTTCAGATCTTAAAAATACAGTTTTTGAAATAAAGAGAAATTCATTGGCTGGGCTTAATAACACAAACAAAAATTAACATTCTGCAGAGAATGTAATAAGACCCTGAATCAATAGAGAGTCCAGAAATAGACTCATGCAAATATGGTCAATTGTTTTTCTTTGACAAAATGCAAAGGGACGTCAATGGAAAAAGAACAGTCATTTTAGCAAATAGTGCTAATACAGTTAGACATCCATACCCACAAAAAAGTGAACCTCAACATATACCTCACACATTATACAAAAATAAACTCAACAAGGATAGTATGCCTGAATATAAACTGTAAGCCTATCAAACGTTTAAAAGAAAACATAGGAGAAAATCTTGTTACTTTGAGTAGCAATCTTGGATACAACTCCAAAAGCATGATCCATGATAGATAAACTAATTAAGTAAGACTCCATCAAGATGAAAAGTGTATGTTCATAAAAAGGCTGTAAAATTATTTTTTAAGTGAAAAGACCAGCCACAGGCTGGGCAAAACTATCTGCAAATTATATATCTGACAAAGTACTTGTATGTTCCATATATAAAGAATTCTCAAAACTGAACAATTAAAAAAAAATCCAGTTCTGTTTAATTTATTTTTGTTGTTATTTATTTTTTAAAGTAATATCTACACCCAATGTGGGCTTGAACTCATGACCCTGAGATCAAGAGTCACATGCTATACTGACTGAGCTAGCCAGGCACCCCAGAACATTCTGATTTTTTTTAAGTGGGCAAAAGATTTGAAAAGTCAGTTTACTATAGAAGATACATGTATGCATGGCACACAAAAATATTCTCAACATCATCGTTCATTGAAGAAGTGCAAATTTAAACCATATTAAAATACCACTATTATGAAAAAGAAAACCAAAGCTAAAGGCATCACAATTCTGGACTTCAAACTATATTACAAAGCCATAATCATCAAGGCAGTATGGTTCTGGCACAAAAACAGACACTTAGATCAATGGAACAGAATAGAGAACCCAGAAACGAACCCACAAATGTATGGCCAATTAATCCTTGACAAAGCAGGAAAGAATACCCAATGGGGAAAAAAAAAGATAGCCTCTTCAGCAAATAGTGTTGGGAAAACTGGACAGCATCATGCAGAAGAATGAAACTGAACCGCTTTCTTCTTTATATAACTCAAAATGGATGAAAGATCTACACGTAAGACTGGAAACCATCAAAATCCTAGAGAAAACAGGCAGCAACATCTTTGACCTGAGCCATAGCAACTTCTTACTGGACATGTCTCTGGAGGCAAGGGAAACAAAAGCAAAAATGAACTATTGGGACCTCATCAAGATAAAAAGCTTCTGTACAGTGAAGGAAACAACATAACTAAAAGGCAACCGACAAAATGGGAGAAGAGACTTGCAAATGACATATCGGATAAAGGGTTAATATCCAAAATCTATAAAGAACTTCTCAAACTCAACACCCAAAAAACAAATAATCCAGTGAAGAAATGGGCAGAAGACATGAATAGATGCTTTTCCAAAGAAGACATCCAGATGGCTAACAGACACATGAAAAGATGCTCAACATCGTTCATCAGCAGGGAAATACAATTCAAAACCACAATGAGATACCACCTCACACTTGTCAGAATGGCTAAAATTAACTCAAGCAATAACAGATGTTGCGGTAGATGTGGAGAAAGGAGAACACTTTTGCACTGTTGGTGGAAATGCAAACTGGTGCAACTACTCTGGAAAACAGTATGTAGGCTCTTCAAAAAATTAAAACTAGAACTACCCTATGATTCAGCAATTACACTACTAGGTATTTATCCAAAGGATACAAAAATGCTGTATTGAACGGGCACACACACCCCAATGTTTATCACAGCACTATCAACAACAGTCAAATTATGGAAAGAGCCTAAATGTCCACTGACTGATGAATGGATAAAGAAGATGTGATACATACACACATATGCGTTCATGTGCACACACACACACACACACACACACACACACACACACACAGTGGAATATTACTCAGTGCTCAAAAAGAATGAAATGTAGATGGACCTAGAGTACACTATGCTAAGTGAAAAAAACTTCTCAGTTTTGGAAATTTCTCTTGACATATCCTCATGTTCACTGATTCTTTCCCCAGTTGTGTCCAGTCTACTAATGAACCCACCAAAGGCATTCTTTATTTCTATTATAGTATATTTGATTTCTTCTTCATTTTTTCTTAGAATTTCCATCTCTCTGCTTTCATTATCTATCTGTTCTTGCATATTGTTTACTTTTTCCATTAAAGCTCTTAGCATATTTGCCATAATTATTTTAAATTCCTGGACAGATTATTCCAATATCCTGGCCATATATGACTCTTTAAAATCTCCCATTTTTTAAATAATTTTTTTAAAGTTTATTTTTTTTGAGAGAGAGAGAGAGAGAACAGAAGCAGGGAAGGGCAGAGAGAGAAGGAGAAAGAGAATCCCAAGCAGGCTTCATGCTCAGCAAAGACCCTATGCAGGGTTTGATCTCACAACTGTGAGATCATGACCTGAGCTGAAATCAAGAGTTGGCTGCCCAACCAACCTGAGCCACCCAGGTGCCCCCAAACTCTCTTTTTTGCCTATTGATGTGTCTTCTAACTTTTTGTTTAAAGCTGAATGTGAAATACTGGGTAAAGGAAACCCAGTACTGGTTTACATGGACATTTCTATTCCAGTAAATTGTGATTCTCTGTATCCACTTAACAGTCTCTCCAATTTGGGGGGGCAGCAAGTTTGTCCTGTGATCTTGATTCCCTAATAGATCTAAGAAAAGATGTTGATTGTCAGTTTGTTCAGCTTTTTACTTGTCATTAGAATGAAGTGATGATTTCCAAACTCCTTACATGCTCTACTAGAAACCAGAAGTCCCTCCAATATTCTTCAGCGCATGAATGGATGGACACTCTGCTAAATCTATACAATGGAATGTTATTCGGCAACAAAAAAGAACAAACCATGGATGAGTCAACAACATGGATGAATCTCAAATACACTCTGCAAAGTGAAGGAAACTTAATTTCAAGAGCTGGATACTTTCTTTAAAAAAAAAAGCTACATATGGCAATTCCATTTATATGATATACTCAAATAGGCAAAACTATAGGGATAGAGAACAGATGAGTGATTGCCAGCGGTTAGTGATGGAGGTGGGCTTGACTACAAAGGGGAAGTACAAAAGAATTCTGTGTCTTCATTGTGGTAGTGGTTATGTGAGTCTATGCATTTTCCAGAATTCGTAAAACTGTATAATAAAAAGTTTATAGATTTTAGAGATTTTTTTTTAATTTGCCATCATAACACCCCATCTGAGTTATTTCCAAACTCTACTTGAAGATTTCCGGCGGTGAGGAATTTACTCTTTTCAGAGACCACTAATGCTATTATGACAAAGCCTCCCATCCACTCTGCTGTGAATGGGTTAAAGATTCAAAGATATTAAATATCTCACCCTTGGGCATCAGTAGTCATCTGACTGCTCTTACCCATAGTGGGGCTGTGAGATTCTTTCATTTTCTATTATTGCCATAAAGTGAGAAAGGACGCACTATGTTATTAGATAACTCAAAGATTTTCTAACACATTGAAACAATATCAGCCTATCTGCAATGTCTACATTTATTGGTCCTAGTTTTTCCCTTTCTCAGGACAAATTTATTCCTTCTTTATATATATGACTGTTTATCAGATATTTGAAGAGTTGCTATCCATATTCATAGTCCCACCATCACCAACTCTTCCCCGAAAATGTGTCTGGTTCCTTGAGCTGTTCCTCACATGGCATGTTTTTAAGATTTTTTTTTTTTTATGAAACATGATCTTTACGTTCAATATTTCTTCCCAATCTCCAGAATAGAACATTATATTTAATTTTCAGCTAGCACAGGATCTACAAAGAAAACATTTTTATTGAAATGGGTCCCATGATTTCTGCCTTCACATATCCAACAGTGAACACATAATTCAAGCTTTCTTTGAAGACTGAAAATATTACAGGCTCTCATGCTCGTCTGTTTCTGTGGTCTAACTGAACTGCCTCTATACCCTCTGAGAGTTCTTGGAGCACTTTCAAATTCTAGTGTTTGGGGACAACCCACTAGAAGGAATTCATAGACTTAAAATATCACCAAACCAGTCAACAATAACTACAACACAACCACCAACACCACATCTCAGCATCTATAAAAGGATCCACATCTATAAAAAGATCTGCAGTTGTCATACCGTATACTTGGCCCCCTTCAGCACTATGTCATTCTGTGACTAGAGATCCTTATTGCCCTGACCACATTCTTTCGAATGCTCCTGAGGCCACGTCCTCCCATCTTCCAGGAAATAGGAGACCTTTCTTAGGTGCCAGCAGATCTCAGGAAATTGTTCCTCACCCACTACTCCTGCTCACTCACCCACTACTCCAGGGGACATCTCACCCACTACTTCCAGGGGACAGACATTGCTATAACATTTACGTATACTCAGTAAGAAATGAATTTTATCTCCTGTGGGTTTATGGAATAGTCACTGAAATCTTTTGGTCTATGACCCCAGATGTGGCAAAAACTGAGTTAAGAAATCGGGTTAAAGTCTGCCAACCCCAAGACATCCCCTCGATGGATATTTGCAACACATGTTGCAAGTTATAACTCAAATTTGGTCGCGGATGGTTTTTCTAACTTCTATTTCTATTAATTCCTAAGGAAATGCAAGTCAAACACAGCCTGTTTCTCTAGGTTATAAAGAAATTTCCGCTAAAACAATGTAAAAGTCGAATTTTGTTTGAGTGTGTCTATTCAGAATGAGAATAACAGTTCTGTGAAAGACCCTGAGAGAATGGGAAGAGGAACCACAGACGGGGAGAAAATATTTGCAAAAGGCATCTGATAAAGGACTGTTGTCCAAGATGTACAAAGAACTCGTAAAACAATAAGACAATGAATAATTCAATTAGTAGTGTTAGATGCTAAAAAGAAATGAGCTATCAAGCTATGAAAAGAGCTGGAGGAAACTGAAGTGCATCTTACTAAGTGAAAGAAGGCAATCATGAAAGGCTACATACCGTACGATTCTAACTGTATGACACTCCGCAAGAGGCAAAACTGTGAGGACAATAAAAAAAAAAAAATCAGTGGTTTCCAGAGGTTAAGAGACAAGGGGGGATGAACAGACAGAGCGCAGAGAATTTTTAGGCCCCTGAACCTACTCTGTATGATACTTTGACGGTGGATACGAGTCATGATACATCTGTCAAAACTCAGAGGATGTAAGACACCAACGGTGAACCCTAAGGTAAACTATGGAATTTGGTTGATAATGATGTGGCAGTGTAGGTTCATTGATTGTAACACATGTACCCCTCTGGGACAGGACACTGATATTGGAGGAGGCTGTGCATGTGTGGGGGGAGGGGGTACATGGGAACTCTCTGTACCATCCGCTCAGTTTTGCTCAGAACCTAAAGTGGATTTTTAAAAAATAAAGCCTCTTTTTGAAAAATGGGTAGAACAGCATTTCAGAATATTTGGGCTCTCAGGTTTCTTGTTGTACAAAAGGAACCTGTCACAGCATCTAGCAGGAGCTATAGAGCTGCGCTCACCGTCTTAGGACTTCCAATTCTCTCTGTAACGGTGACATATTATAGACTGCCTTCCCTAAAGGCTTGCGTTTAAAATTCAACATCCAAGTACCTTCTCCTTCGTCTGCAAACCATTTTCATGTATGACTGGACCATTTTATTCTCTCCTCCGTCTTTATAAACCCAAGATTAGATCAACTCATCTTTCCGAGGTCTTTTTCTTCGTCTGATGCACAGTCTTTCAACTCTAAAGGGGTAGAATCCCGACGCTTTGGCAGGAAGGAGGTTTTTTTTATTAGTTGTTTTTGCTTTTAGTTTTGTTTTTTTCCTCCTGTGTCAGGAAATATTTTGAATTAAAATATTTTGAATTATTGGGGCGCCTGGGTGGCGCAGTCGGTTAAGCGTCTGACTTCAGCCGGGTCACGATCTCGCGGTCCATGAGGTCGAGCCCCGCCTCGGGCTCTGGGCTGACGGCTCGGAGCCTGGAGTCTGTTTCCGATTCTGTGTCTCCCTCTCTCTCTGCCCCTCCCCAGTTCATGCTCTGTCTCTCTCTGTCCCAAAAATAAATAAACGTTGAAAAATTAAATTTTTAAAAAAAAATATTTTGAATTATTTCTAAATTTTGAATTATTTTGAATTATTATTTTGAATTCTTTTTAATAATTTAAAAATATTATAAAATATCATAAAATATTTTGAATGATTTCTAACCTCCGAATTTTATGTAAGGGGGCCACCTTAGAACAAAGGTGTTTTGTGACAATATAGAATGTCTCCTCTTATTACTATGGAATCATCACCCTCCAAGGGAAGTAAAGACTTGGTTTTCCTAGCTAGAAAATGAGAATCGTCAAATTTTAGAATTAGAAGATGCTTTGAAAGTCATTTTGTTCAGCATGAACATTTTGTAAATAAAGAAATCAGAAAGGGGAACTGACTTGTCAAAGGGCACACGGCAGTTAATAGCAGAGCTGAGACTGGAAAGAAACCCTTATCTGTCCATTCCAACTCGTCACTATTTCCACTTTAGGCACAGCGTGAACACTTTGGGAAAGTTGATTTAAAAAAAAAAAAAAAGCTTCCAACTATTCTAAAAATGGCTCCAATCCTTATTTTTACATTTTAGATGGAGCGGCTATTGCTCAAATAAGTAATTTCTTCTTGCTGAATTTGTGCTTTCTCTTTCGCTGCTTGTTCCAGATCTGATAGAAATTTAGCCTTTGTGAGGCTCTCAAAACCACTCAGTTATATGAGTAAATTCAACCCCAAATTTTCAAGTGCCTACTGGGTGCCAACAGCAAGGACACAAAAATGAATAAGATGCTCTCTGCTCCCCGAAGGAGTCCACCACCTAATGAGTCAAAATGACACGTGAACAGCCAGCCGAGGTTCCTTGTTATGAGAAGTGTGAAGTGTGCGTGGGTCCCAGCACAGAGAGTGGCACATCCCCCCCGGAAAAGGCTGGGTGTGGAGGCCTGCACTGAAGAGACAGCATTTGACCTGCTTATGGAAGGATGAGGAAGATCCCACCGGCAGGGGGCAGGTTAAGGAGGTGGAGGACATTCCAGGCAGAGGACAGAACATGAGCAAAGCAGAGAGGCATGAAAGTGCAGGCTATTTTTGGAGAACCGTGATTAGACTGGAGAGGCTGCAAGATAGGATAAAAGAAAATGGGGGTGGTGGGAGAAAGAAGTGGAAAGTTAATTTGGGGCAAGATGAAGAAACTTGGATGCCATGTCAAAATTGTTTAGCATGATCGTGCAGTAACAGGATGCTCAAGGCGGTCTTCAGGCTGAAAGGGGGCATCATCAGATGTGGGCAGTGTGAGAGATGGAAAAGAGGTGGGGAAACCTACATGATTGAGAGGCTTCTGAAAAAATAGTCTAGGCAGGACATCTGGGCATAAGTGGAGCAGGGATAAAAAGAAGGGCTGGATTCAAAAGCATTATTTAAATACCTGTTGTTGATGCAAGTGAACAGTCATAGACTCTACTCAACCCATGGAAATATCTCCTAAGCAGACAATCCCATTGATCCATTGTTGAATCTCCATGATTTCATTCACATTTGTCAATTTGCTGGCCCTGTGATCGCCACTTCAGGGGCTTGTACTGCTTCGGGCTTTGTACTCGCTGAAGAACAAATGTAGGAACGGCATCTACAGAACCCAAGGGACCGCTGATGTAAAGCCCTGCTCATCTCTCAGTGCAGGATGAAGTTGAACTGGTACTTGGGCTGTGGAGGTGCTCAGACCTGCGGTGATTCTCAGACCCTACGGTGTCCTGTCTTCTAACTACATAAAGCCAACCAAATTAGTTAAAATTCCCCTCAGAGCATTGGCTCTAGAGTGGAGAACGTAGTTCCGGTCCTGACTTTGCCGCATACTATCTGTGGGACCTAACCCCTCGAGCCAGGTTCTTTATCTGGAAAGGGGGATAAGAATACCTCAATCCTTCTGCTGCTTGAGAGAGAGACAGAAACAGAGAGAAAGGGACAGGGAGAGGAGAGAGATCACACCCGAGAGAATTAAACACATGGTAAGGCTGAAAAGTACTAGTTGAGCCAGTGCTTTTAAGCTGAAAAGCATTATGTAGGGAACACTGTTGCTACTACAACCAGCAAGTGATGAATGGCCACAAACATGAGAAGACGAATAAAAAAAAAAATCTGTGTGATGTAAGTAACTCGTGTATTTGTTTCACCAAGTCTCACTTCACTTCAGTGAAGATGATAACATTTGGGGTTTTTTTTCCCTCTCTTGAGAAAAAAGAACCATCCTGATGCACTCAAGTGTTGCTTTGCCCATTTCTTTGCCTTTCCTGGATGGGACATATGGCCAGGAGCAACCTTTGAATGGTAGTTTAAAATTAATTCTCTCTTTGAAATAAGAGCCAACGACAAATGTCAGACCACTGGTGCAGAGAAACAGTGAAAAGCCTTAGTTACTCCAAGAATGTGGCTGACACTGAATACATTATGGCCCAATTGTGTGTCTTTTCAAAGTAGTTTGGGTGGGCAGGTGAAAGCTGAGACTCCCAGGCCTATAATTTCTTCTATAGCATATTCTCTTTTTGTGTGGCATGGTTTAGAGCGGTGGTTCCCAAAATGGAAGACAGGCCAGGGAACATGTGAAATGATACTGGAGTATGAGAACAGGAATCAGAACTTTTATTACATTATCATCTTTTTGAGGGTGTAGTTTTGAATATGTTTCATAAGTTCATATCATTATGTAAGTACACATTACAAACACATATACATACACACACAAATTGCGTATGTGTACATGTGTGCGTGTAATGCTCAAACATGTTTACTGAGGGACCACGATCAAACAAATTTGGGAACCACCTTTGGAGAAGGGTTTTGGAGTTAGATCTGGCTTTAAATTTCCCTGTCACCTTAGTGATCTGTATTTCCCGATGACTTACCAGCTTTTGGTTATTCTAGAGGAAAGAAGAACAGAATGCGGTAGATTCTAGTCCTGACAGGGCCATTGACTCACTGTTGGCTTAACGGTGTGGCCTCGGAGGAATTAGCTTTCATGAGCTGCCATTTGCTTCATTCCTTATTCAGACAATGGGTATAATAATACCTTCTTTACAAAGTTATTGAGAGGATTAAATAGAATAATGTTGATTCTGAATTGGGGTATAAAGGTGGTGTTTTAAAGCGTGTGTTAAAGATTGAACCCATTGTCTCACCTCTCTTGCCTGGGCTTCTTCATGTCCTATGTTTCACAATGGCTTACTCATTTATAGTTATTCTGGGGGAACAACAGGGCAGGAACAGTGGATCCTAGTCCTAATACTACCATTCATTTACTGCTGAGTTAACATTGTGCTACTATTGACTGAGCACCTGCTACGAGTCCAACTCATGCTTAATATTATCTATTCGTAGAATCCAAAAGACATGTGCTTCATTTTTCAGATGTAGAAGGTCTAGAGCACTGTTATCCAATAGAACTTCTGCAAGGATGGAAACATGTGATATCTATGCTGCCAATGCACAGGCATCAGCCACATATGGGTATTGAGCCCTTGGAATATATGGATACTGTGATGAGGAACTCAACTTTTAATTTTAGTTAATTTTAAATAATTTCAATTGAATAATTTCATGTGACTATTGGCCACTATATTTTTCAGTACAACTCTAGAGATTGCTGAACCAGCATTCAAGTATAAGGCAAACTAAAGACTGTTATGGGATGAATTCTGTCTCCTCCAAATTCATACATTGGAGTCCCAACCTCCAGTACCTTAGGATGTGACTGTATTTGAAGGCAGAGTCTCTAAAACTAAAATGAGATTACATGAGTGGGCTCGAATCGAATATGTCTGGTGTCCTTATAAGAAGAGGAGATGAACACTCAGACACGCATGGGGGAAGACCACGTGAACATGTGGAGAGTATGACCATCTACACTCCAAAGAGAGAGACCTCAGAAGAAAGCAACCCTGCTGACTTGATCTTGGACTTCAAGCCTCCAGGACTGTGAAACAACACATTTCTGTTGTTTAAGCCTTCCAGGGTAGGGTATTTGTTAAAGCAGTTCTAGCAATCTATTACAAAGAGCTTTCCAATTATGTGAGAATTTACTTCATTTACAACAGATTTCCTCAATGAATTCATCAAGGATGCATTCTATCACACACACACACACACACACACACACACACACACACACACAGAATTAAAAAGGGAAAATACAAAAAATAGGCAAGAAAGAGTAGTTGAATGAAGAAAGCAGTAATATTTATAATTAAGTTTGAACACCTACTGATGTATAATGAACAAAACTAATTACAACCTGGAAGTAAAATCCCAAATGATTTACACACGGGATGTGGTGGGCAGACATGTGAGTACAAGGCCAGTGTGAAGGAAGAGGGCAAGGTGGTGATAGTCAAAGTGTGCTGAGGTTCTTTGAAGTTTCTCACCTCTGGGAAAAAATGGACTCGAGCTACCCATTAGATCTAGGTTTCCCTCTCTCTCTCTCTCTCTCTCTCTCTATATATATATATATATAGTTACAATATTATATATTATTGTGGTATTTGTTTTTTAAATTAGGGGGGAGTGTCATTTCTAGATCATCAGAGAAAAACACAGCACAAAGAAAACTATTAAATTCAATAAAAGGCAAGAAAAAAAACATTATAAAAATAAAACTTAAAATAAGATAAAGGGAATAAATCCATATATATCCAAAATCACAATAAATGTGAATGGGCTAAAGTCTCCTTTTAATAGATGACTCAAATTGGGTCAAACTCAAAATATTGTCAGTTATTAACTCTGGAAAAAAGAATATGGCTGTGGGGGGGGGGGGCACTTTTACATTTTACCCTAAATACATCCATCTTGTTTAGTCTTCACAATAAAAATGGATTCCTGTGTTATTTGTACAGTTAAAAAATATTTTATTTAAGGGTCAGAAGCATTTGACTCAACCACAGATTTTCTGGCTCTGGAAATAATTCGACTATATTCACTGCATTTCCCCTTGAGCAAGTCAGATCCCTTCTTTGGACCTTAATATCTGTATCTAAAAAATGAATATGGTGGACCACACTTGTGACTTGTACATTCTGTCCCAAAGAAGTATTTTAGAAGCCACATTGGGAAATTCAGGGAAAGGTGATGAGCAAGATTCTAAGACCACCTACTTGTTTCAAGCTGTGAAGTTCTTCTTTTATCTGTTTTATGTATTGATGTTTCATTTAAGATTATCTATAGAAAGAAGTATTTTTTAAAGTTTATTTATTTTGAGAGAGACAGAGACAATGCAAGCAGGGAAGGGGCAGAGAGAGAGGGAGAGAGAGAATCTCAAGCAGTCTCCACACTGTCAGTGCAGAGCTGGACACAGGGCTCGAACTCATGAAACCATGAGATCATGACCAGAACCCAAAACTGCGAGTCCAACATTGAACTGACTGAGCCACCCAGGTGCCCTGAAAAGTGTTATTATTCTAAAAACAAAAGCAAAAACAAAAAAAAACCCCACAAATGTTTCCAAGCTGCTATCTTAGAAGACTTCTAAAGTTCCTTCTAACTTTAACATTCTAAAGTACTTGCCCCTTCCCCATTTATCCGATGAATACTTTTGCATCGAAATATAGATTGAGGACATCCTATATGAGGTTGTGCCGTGGCCATATTTACGAAATTACCCCAATCTTCTTTACCATGAAATATTTAATCACTCAACCAATTGCTTTGTGGGCATGTAACCAAAGGGCTAAAATGGCTGATTTGAAAGGCTGGATTTCATATGCTTCCTGTTTGGATTTCGTATGCTTCCTTCCTGTTGTCCTCAACCTCCAGGTCAACACTAGGGGGAAAGTGCCTTTGTCTGAGAAACGGATGACCTGAATTTCACTCCAGAACCTGCTCACCTGCCTGGAACCTGGCCTGAGCAAGTTAGGTGCCTCAATTTCCTCGGGGACAACGTGAAGAATTAGTCTATTAAATCTCTGAACTTCTTGTCACCTATCAAATTCTATAATTCATATGTGTCCTTGGTGCTTGATCAAAGCCAAAAATATGTACATATTAGGCAAAGAGAAACTAGGCCTCCAAAGAAAATGTGGTTTCATAGAGGCTTATCAAGATTTGCCGTAAATAAGACATGCTGCCATATTAAATTCTTAAGTAGAAAAAGATGATGAACACAGTATTTCAAAACTATTGAGAGAAAACTTTTCTTCATAGGATGGCGGGCCATGGAGTGCCAGAACCCTGGTGATTAGCTGACCTTTCCCCCCGCCCCCAAGCTTCTTTGTAGAGATTATCTAAGTATCATTTCATGCACCCATCACTCTTATTTTTAGCTGTGAGTTCTCTTCACGAGTGTCGTGACCTGCATCTCAGAGTTCCAGAGGGCTCCCAGATATGGCTCATGATTCATTTGCAGGTACCTTGCATTGATTTCCAGGAAGGACAGGGGAGTAGGAGCTTGGAAAAATGATTTCAGATATAAAATCCTTCTTTGCTCCTATTCCTGTTCCAACCACTTGATCAGAAATCTACGCTCCGCAGATCGATCCTTTAGTGCCACAGGCAATTGGCAATTAAAACAGAACCTGTGCAATATTGTTCTCTAAGGGCCTCACGGCTGGTGTGGGGGGAACAAAACTCGGGGCTTTGGTCACAGGCTATTTTCAGCCTCTGATAGCAGTTGTGTTACTCATGTCTCATTCACCCTCTCCCCTCGGCCTCCCTCCCGCCCTTCCCTCTGCAGGCCAATGCTAGGGACGGCCTCCACGTATTTAAAGAGGACGAGAGCCCCCCTTACTCAGTTGAGCCGACAGAGACCACGCAGGCAGGTACGTGGAGCAAAGCAGACGTTTGGGCTGGGGGTGGCCTGGCTTGGTGGCTGGTTGGGACTATGAAGGGTCCATAGAGTATGAGTGCGTTTCATGTCCCAGTGACCGGTGTCCATTCTGCTTCTGTGTAGGAGGCTCAAGCTATGCGCGATTCTGGTGTGGACCCAGCAGTGGTTTAAAAAAATTTCTAAAAGTGGGATTAGTATTTGGGGGTTCAAGGGTGCCTCACAGAGAAATGAGTAAGGGACTATATTTGGCATAAAACTATTTCCACGGTGGAATGCTTCCTGTCGTCTTAGTCAAAAGACACCAACCCAGTCCTGGAACTATGACATAAGGACTGGATGTGTGACTGTGGAAAACTTCCTGACCTCAGGGCCCTGGTCTCCTCTGTGAGCCTCAGAGTGGACGTGGTGATATTTTTCTAACTGTAAAGTGCTTCACAGTTACAAAGTGGTTGTTATAGATACAATACAGCAGAAGCCAGCCTTCCAATGCTCAGAACACGAGGAACTGTGCTATTCAGAAGGTGCGGGCAAATGACTGAGATCTCTATAGTTCACCATACCCTGCCCCACACGTGGGAAATGCTCAATGAAGTTTGCTGGTTTAAAACAGATTTCATGTCCCAAGGACGTTCAGCAACAGGTTTGCTTCTAATAATTTAAAATTAATCAAAACAGGACCCCAAAAAAGACATTGCTACACTGAGAAACACATCAAAAGCTCTGTTGAATAGGAGGATGTTCCCCGCGGAGGGTGAGGGGTGACTCCCAGTGTTTCCTCCAGGTTTTAGTTAAGGATTTGAATGACAGGCATGAGTGTGACAGAGAATGAGAAGTGTTGTGTTTTTTTTTTCTTAAGTTTATTCATTTTTGAGAGAGAGAGAGAGAGACAGAGACAGAGCGTGAGCAGGGGGAGGGGCAGGGAGAGAGGGAGACACAGAATCTGAAGCAGGCTCCAGGCCCCGAGCTGTCAGCACAGAGCCCGACGCAGGGCTCGAACTCGTGAACCACAAGATCATGACCTGAGCTGAAGTCAGACATTTAACCAACTGTGCCATCCAAGTGCCCCGATAATGGGAAGTGGTTTTAAGCAATGGTCTGAGTGGAGATGCTGTCCAAAGATCAAAGTTGCCACTCTTAATTTCTGTTCCCATCCCTGAGCTGGGGCAGTGACATCTCCGAGAAGGAGGAGATGGGTGACAGGTCTGAGGAACTCTGTCTTTCTGCGGTACAATTCAAAGCAATTCAATGAGCTTGTATTGACCGTCTTGTGTGTTGAGGCTGGGGTTGGGGGAAGAGGCAGCACTGATGCAGGGAAATCAGGAGAGCCTGTCTCCTCAGTTTACTTTTGGGACCGAAATGTCAACGCTGGGTACATCCAACTCATCACAAAGTGTGTAAGATGGTTTTATGACCCGGAAGATGTAAGGGAGTCTTCTGGCTTGGCTTTGGTTCCTTTCTGAACAAGTCAGTCATTAAAATGAGCCCGGCTGTTGGCACAGAGTGCAATTTAGCCCCAGGGTCTGGTGCTCTTGCTGGCCAGGCAGACAGGTGCTCCACAGCTCAGGCACACGAGCCATCCATTAGAGATACGGGAGGGAGACCAGGGGGCAGGGGCAGGGGCAGGGGACAGCTAGAGAAACAGAGCCAGATACAGAGAGAAAGAGAAGGAAAGAGTGAGCAGCGTCACTCGGCAGGCAAATAGTCACCATTCTCTTGAAAGCGGGAGAGACAGAACCCTGGGAGAACACAAACTCAGAAATCCTGGGAATCTGAACAAGGAAATAGGAGAAAACAGCATCTGTCATTGAGACCGTTCAAAAGCCAGCTCTGGACATCACTTTAACTTCTCTGAGTTTCCATTTTCCGAACAATAAAATTAAGCTAAGGCCACCTATCCCAAAGGGATTTGTTAGAATCAAATGATATAAAGCATAGGAAGTACTTTGTAAAGCTGAATAAAACGGTCCAAATATGCGGGGCCTTTGAGAAAAGGCACAGGGCCAAACCCGGCAGGCTGCAGGAGGATTTCCTGCTAAGTACAAGTGTGATGATAAAAGTCCAGAGGTCAGAGTGGATAACAAGGTGCCCAGGAGTTAGATGATGATTAGTTTGCTTTATAAGAGGAAGGACACAGACAGGGAATCTAATACACAGGAAACACAACTCCTGAGGCAGGCGGGCTTCCAATTATAAGCGCACTGCTCAGATGTCTGGGAATACTGTAGCCAGGGTTGGGCTTCACGGCCAAGGAGAAATGTGATGGCTTCAGATGTGAAAAGCCGCAGTTAGCACAGTGAAGAAAAGTGGGAGGGGACACAATGATTGTGAGGGCCGCGGGGTATAGACCTCATCGTGGGAAAGGCTCGAGCATGCGTCTGTTGGTTGGTTGCTGCCCGGTGCGGGCGTGGATCAATATTCACTTATTTGACTGTCACAAAAGTCCTGTGAGAAGTCATTCTTCAGAGGAAGAAATGGAAGAAAGTTCAAAGAAGGAAAGTCATGTGGCTCAGGGTCATGTGGCTAGAACGTGGCAGGGCCGGGATATAAACCAGGGTGCAACACGGTCTTTACGAACACGTTATAAAGGCCAAAATGGAACAGAGTCAGTTTCTAAAAGTAAAATTCGGCCACACTTCAGAGAGAATTTCAGGAAAGGTATAACGTAACCCCGGTGTTCCGGCCGCAGTTTAACGGGCAAGCATGTCTACCGTAAGTTTTAAAGGGATGAGAGCCAACGCTCGGGGTTATTTCTGTGCTGGGAATAAGCAACCTAGGCTTCCCAGGCTTGGTGAAAGGGCCTCCGGGTAGGGGACTTCATTCCTCTGTTCCGAAGCCTGGGAGGAAGCCACTGACCTTGAGTATCCTACACGGGCGAGTTCAAGGGCATGGTTTCCCTGGGCCCCAGGGACTCCGCTTGGGCTTGCTGCTTCCTTGTCCACATCGCCAGTGAGGTCAGCTGGTGTTAGGCACCAGGGCTGCCAAAGTGAGGAAGCAGCTGTCCTGGGGCACAGGCTTAGGACTCTGCCTGACATGCCATCGCTGGCACCAGGCCCCCTGTTCCCCCCAGGGAGCTCTCTCCTTGGCCTGGCTGCATCTGCTCCTGGGTGCAGCATAGTCCAAAGGCTGAGAAATAGAGCTGGTTCACAGTCTGAGCCAAAGGGGCCACGGGGAAGAAGCAAGGAAAGATCTGCTTGTCTTAAGACAATGGGACTTAGAAGCTAAAGATAAAATAATAACAGTAGCAATAAGGAGAGCCCCTAAACTTATTAGACACCTGCCATGTATTACGCATTTGTATACCCAGTACCTTAGCTATCATGGTGATCTTATCTAACCTGGAAACCTTTGAAGACAACCCTTCTCATCTGTCTTTACACGCACGAGAACACTGGGCTCGCGATTTTGAGCATTCTGCCCAAGGTCCAACACAGAGGGTTTTTTGAACCCTGGCTGGTTCTTTCCAAAGCTCGTGGTCTTCCACCATGCTACATCACTTCTCTTCCCTGGATTAGAAGAGTAGAGAAGAGGCAGTGTTTGAGAGCAGATGCCACTGGGCAAGCTTTCTGCGAGGTGAGGCTCCAGTCACTGTTCAGATCCCTCTACCTGTCTCAGGGCTTGAAGGGTCCTTGAAGGGACTTCACAACATCGCAGTCATGTGAACAACCATCCCCAGCTGAGCTAAAGTCAATAGTGAGAGGGAACTCTCGAGCTCCAAAGGAGCTCTTTCTGTGCCTGAATGGCAATGACTCTTAGAGAGGCTTTTACTTACTGAGTTAAATTCAGGCTCCCTGCTATTTCCACCCATGAGTACTCTCTGTCCCATGGGGAGACAATGGGGTCAACCAGGTCCCAGTTCCCATCAACTGGGAAGTTTGGTTAATGGAGATGCTGACCCTTGTCCCCTCTCTAGCATGTTATAGGCAGAGACCTGGGATATAGAACGAGCTTCACTCGGGTTTGAACCACAGCTCTGCCACTTATTAGCTGTGGGATCCCAGACAAGTCACTCGAGTTCTCTGAGTCTCAGTTTCCTCATCTGCAAAGTGGACATAAAACCATTTGCTCTGTGGGGTGGCTGTTCTAAAGATAGTACGTATAAAGCAACTGACACAGAGTAAACAATAAAGAGTAGCTAATGTTAATATAAGAACACAGCTTTGGAGTCAGAGCCCTAAATTCCAATGTAGCCATGTGACCTTGGGTAGTGTAATTTCCCTAAGACTCCATTTCGCCCAAAGTTACAAAAGGTACCTTTTTTAATAGTGCCTACCTTGAAGGGTGGCTATGGGCATGGAATGATACACACCACAGAGCCGGGCCAAAGGGACTCCACACACTTTAGCTTCAATAATAACATTATTATGTTGGTAATGATTATCCCTTACATTCTGGACATACGCTCCTATGATACAAAATCTTGGCCTCAGCCAGTGTAGACAATTTGACTCACCATGGAGAATCAGGCATCTAATAGGATGACCACATGAACCAACACTGAGCTGAAAATGGCATCGTCACTAACAGTCCGCTCAAAGTCGTGGCCTAAGATTCCCTCCCACATTCTTTAAGGGATGCCTACAAAGAAGAAACTGAGTCACTGAGTGTCCATTTTGCCTCCCCCACCCATTTACCCTAAGGTGTCACCTTTCAGCTCCATAGTTGATAAGCTTGATAAGCACCAAACAGTGGAAGGAGGTGCCCAAATACACAGCATCGTTATTCTTCTGAAGGGTCAGATTGATATGTGACAATCTAGAGTTATTGCAGATCTAATTAGTTTGCACATTTTATAATACTCCACAGTTTACAAAGTGATACGATGTACCTCAACTGCCACAATCCTCCCAGCAATAGTGGAACAGATGAGACATTATGCCCATTTTAGAGAGAGGATACTGAAGTTCAGAGAGCTTCACTGGTTTTCCCAGATCACACAGCTCTGAAGAGGCAAGGCGGAACTAGAACTCTGGCTTCTTGCATCTGATCCAATGCTTTTCCCAGTACCCACTATCGCACGTTCCCAGTATAACTGTTTCCACAGCATTATTCGTGAAGAAATCGACACAGGTAGTCTCTCACTGGGAACTGGGTATCCAAAAGTCTGGAGTTCACCCTCCCCCTAACCGATGTAGCAAAGCTCACGTTCTCTATCCTCTTCAGAAACCCCAAACTGTCCCCCATTTCAATCATGACCCTCGACTTCATCAGTGACAACACGGCCATCTCCAGGACTGGCCCGGGGAGTAATGCCAGGTGATGTGATGGAGACTGTGACCCAGGTGGCAAATGGGGCTGAGTGATGGGCGAACCTATATTTGGCATCCTACCTTCAATGACCCTTGCCTGTGCCAGGCAACGCTGATAAACAAATGGCCCATCCCTTGGTATCTTGCCAGCATAAACTCACATTCTGGGCCTGGCTAGAGGAGTGTTGAGACACAGGAATTCCAAAGCAATGCCGGAGGCCGTAAAGGTTATGTACTTGAGCCAGGACTTAAATGTGCTTTCAAATCACAGTGACTTAATTAGCAGATGCGTGCTACTCGAATAACCTGAAATAAAGGGGGGAGGGGGGAAGACAAGGACTTGCCTTAGAATAGCTCCTCAATACTGCTTTAAATTCCATCATATTTCACCCAAGTTCAAGGTGACAAGGTCAAGATTAGAACCTGTGTCTTCCAATTCAGGATGCTTTACAACATGCTCTGCCTTTTGGCCTTGGAGCATTGGAAGAAGAAATCAGAGACGTCTTCTGTGTTTAGCCTTCGTAGCTACATTTCCAATTTTAAAAATGGAACTCGGCACCTGTTTAATAAAACGCCTACGGATTTCTATTCTGGGTTTCAAGTCCTAATATACGTACGTCAGATATTTATGATCACTTAAGAAATAACCTGTGCTAGGATCCATTACCTTGTGAAGAAGGTATTATCTGTAATCTTATCCTCACTTTGAGAAGAATCATGTGGAGGCAACTGCCGAGTGCATAGGCACACATCTTCCCAGGGGGCATCTCTGTCTACCATTAACTCGCAAGACACGCCAATTAGATCTCCACCAAAGATCTGAAATAAGAAATGTGACCTAGGGTTGTTTTCATTGAAAATTTCCATCTCATTAATTTCGCAAGTGTCACTGTCTTATTCCTGGATATATATGACATTTCTCTTCTATTTTATATTATGTTACAACCCAGGATCAAAATGAACATGATCAAAATTATGTGATTCTACTCTTTCCCAGAGAATGTATCATCTTTAGTCAGAGAAGGATGGATCTTAGAAAAAGAAATTGGCTAAGAAAATCTCCCAAACGTTTTCCTTCTTTTGTCTTACCTTGTTTGTAAATGAGGAGGTTGGTCACTCTTAAAAATCTATTCCAACTCTAGAGACCTAAACATTTTTAAAAAGTCAAAAATAAACAATTTTGGGTTCTTTCAGGGGATATTAAGACATGCCCTGTGTATTCTTTACTCTGCCTGAAATGTCCTTCTCCCTTTTTGCTCTCTGGAGAACTCTTATTCACCCATTTGGATGTGACATCTGTGATCCTCCAGCGACTCACTTGGTTTCATCCCTAGTCTAACTTTGGGTAGCCATACTCTCCCTTGAGTTTGCATGGTACTCTTGTAAGACTTTTCTCTGGTACCCAGTATCTGGTTCCTGCTTCTCTTCCTCACTAGAATGTGGACTTCTCATTACAGGCAACACAAATTACTTGTTCTTATAAGTTTTCCTCCCCTTGATCCTTCACCACGTACCTAATACAGTGCTTGACACATGACAGGTAGGTAGATAGTAAATGCATGAGTGAATGAATGCAGACTTGATCCCAAGCCTTTCATTTCAAAATGCATTATTCCTTCCTCTATACTAAACAACCTGAAATACAGAAATAGAAGCACTAAATGTTTCCTTAAAAAAATTTTTTGTTTTATATTTAGAGAAAGCACGAGCAGGAGAGAGGGGAAGGGAGAGAGAATCTTAAGCAGTCTTCATGCTCAGCGTCGAGCCCGATGCAGGGCTCAATCCCATGCCCCTGGGATCATGATCCGAGCCAAAATCAAGAGTCGGACCTTCAGACGACTGAGCCATCTAGGTGCCCCTACGTTTCCTTTAAAAAAAATGTTTTAAGTGCATTTTGTAAATTTACTGAATAAAAAGAACTGCCTGCTTCTATGAGAGGAAGGATTGGGTGCTCCTGGCTAACCTCACGCTATTTTTTAAGTGGGAAAGCTGTTTACAGGGACAATTAGGTAGAGATGTTCCCTTTGGTCCTGGTATCAGGTTCAGTGGTCTGTTTGCTATTTACCTTCTGTTTCTTAGCAAAACCTGTCTTTGTTATGAGGCTGGAAGGCACAGTCCAGACCAGTTGACCAAGGAGAACTTAGTGTTAATCGCCAACTATTATAAGAAGGTGACTGGCTTCCCAGAAGGGAAAGAGAAGGTCAGAGGCAGCCACTCGGAATGGGCTGATAGTGCTTGGTGTCAGTGACAAGATGGCATACCCGTCTTCTTAGAAACCAAGGATCTTAGGATCTCAGTGGAAATTTGGCCCCCTGGAGCTGGCCGGATCTCAGAAATTTCACTACTGATGGCTGACATTAGTTCTGCTCTGGGGAAACTGAAAACTGGATTCATACTTACACACAGACACAGAAAGAAAGGGAAAGTTGTCTTTAGATGCCGCTACTTGTCTGGTGTTTCTTACACAAATGCCATAGGAAGGAGACAGTGATGGCCCGGGGCTGGGACTCTCAGCCACTGTTTGCGGCAGAACATCCTGGAAGGGTGTGGGAGGACATGCAGCAGCATCATCGCTTGGCTCCTGTGATCACACCTGGCACTGTGAGTTCTGCCATCCACCTTCCTGCACATCGTGTCATTCGGGTCTCCAAACAACACTGCGAGGCAGCGAGGGGAAAGAGTGACTCTCTCCATAGTGTAGGTGGGAAGGCAGATGTGAGAGAAGCTGTGCAATTCGTCTCCCTGCACATGGCCAGGTGTGCTAGCCTTGAAAGCAGAAGGCAGGTTCCCAGACCACTGAGCTAGTATAGGGCCACCATAGCTTACTGCTTGGGTCTAAGAGATAGGAGGGATAAATCTGAATGGGACATTTTATAGATCATGGATTTTTACCGGCGAGATTGGCTATGGCTTGGGGCGCCTGGGTGGCTCAGTCGGTTAAGCCACTGAATTCAGCTCAGGTCATGATCTCACAGTTCGTGGGTTCAAGCCCCGCGTGGGGCTCTGTGCAGACAGCTCAGAGCCTGGAGCCTGCTTCAGACTCTGTGTCTCCCTCTCTCTCTGCCCCTCCCTTGCTTGTGCTCTCTCTCTCTCTCTCTCTCAAAAATAAATAAACATTAAAGTTGTTTTAAAAACTTAAAAAAAAAAAAAAAAAAAGATTAGCTAAGGCTTTTGCTGCCCAAGGCATGGTCCTTACTGATAGCATCGGCACTGCCTGGAGACTATTAGAAATACAGAACTGCCTGCTTCTCCCACATCTACCAAACCAGCGTCCGCACAGTAGCAAAAGCTGACGTGATTCGAGAAGCACTGAGCTAAATAAGAAGATAACACCATTTTCATAGATTATTCCCACGACTGATGGAATCGTATTTAAAACCTTAGATGAAACAATCATACTTAATATTTGTATATAATCTTATGTACGTAAAATTAGCTCATCTATCCCTTCCAAGAACCCTAGGGGCAGGTGCTACTGAAATTTAACAGAAGAGGAAACTGAGTCTTAAAGCAGTAAAGTGACTTGCTCAGGGCCATCTGAGTGTCTGAGCTTATTCAGTGATGTGCACACAAGTGACTATTTGCTGAATGAATGTGTGGATGGATGAATGAATGAATGGATGAATGAACCACCAAACACACCGGAGCTGGCTCCTGGCCTTGAGAACACGGTACTACGGGGCATTTGTTCACTCCTGAGTTTGCCAACATTTAGGGTATTTGTTTTAGATCCTGTTAGACTTGACCTTGGTCAGAAGGTCTTCGAGATGCCGAACTGGGGCGGAGGAGCGAAATGTGGTGCCTGCGAAAAGACGGTCTACCACGCGGAAGAAATCCAGTGCAATGGAAGGAGTTTCCACAAGACCTGCTTCCACTGCAGTGAGTTGGGTGAACACCATGGGGGCCCCTCAGCGTCCGGAGGGCATTTCAAAGCTCACATTTAGCCACAGATGCTGCATAAAGGTGGTCCTCAGGGTCTGGTCCCGGGACCAGCAGCAACAGCATCCCCTGGGAACTTATAGAAATACCACCCTGGGGCCCCACCTAAAGGGATGGTGTTCTCCTGAGGACCCTCTCGCCAACAACTTGCCCAGTTCTTGCCAAAGTCAGAACAAGCTGGCCTACTGCTGCCATTGTGGCAAGAACCTTGACCCAGTGGCAACATTTGCAAAGTGTGACTTAGCAAAGAAAGGAAGCCATCGCTTATCTGGAGCCCGGATGCATTGGCTCTGTGTTGTTCCCACTGGCCAGTATTACTGAAGCCAGCTGCAACTGGTCTTTCCTAAGAAAGAACCTGTGTCAGGTGAGGGACAACATCTGCCCATTCTGTAATAGTCCAAACAGGAAGAGTTTGGGGCATGGACACCAGTAGTGTCACAAAGGGAACCTTTAGCATCACCTGCTGGACACAGATGCACAGTGTCACAGCTGGGGGAATACAAACCCTGGGGTCCCTCTGGGAGTCTGGCTTTGCCTGACCCGTGACTTTGGACACACCATTTCTCGTCTCTAAGCCTGGGTCACAAGAACCCACAGTGGAACCAGGAGTAGAACCCGTACCTTCAGACCCCCAGTCCGGTCCCTTCAACATGACTTCATTCTAGAGTTTCCAATGGCCCGTCCAGTTCTAGGAGAACAGTCTCTTTTGACCCGCTTACCTTCCTTGCCTCCCTCCAGTAGGTCTGGCTTAAGGGCTAGTTTTGCTAGACATTTGGCAGACTCCCTCCCCACATGTTCCCCCACACCGCCCCCATGATTTAGCCCAGTGGCCACAAGGTGTCACACTGCCCCGAACTGTTTCAAATGGAACTGCAAGGATCGGGCTCCATCTGTTAAAGCATGAAGGCACTTCATCCTTAAGCTGCCGAAAATAGTAATGTTTTATCTGCTGCCACAGTTTCCGTTATCTCTCACCTTCCATGGCAAACAGAAATGTCATCGAAGAGCAGGGAGAAGCATGGCTCTGAGTGAGTGGGTTGCTGGACTTACTAATAAGCTTTGGGCTCTAGTGATGGGTAATTATTTTTAAGTCATCCTACACATCCATCAGATTCATCATCATTATTACAATCATCTAGAAGTCATTGTTCAAGAGTTCCTTCCATAGCCTTCTGGCTTTTGCTCAAAAAAAAAAAAAAAAAAAAAAAAGCCAGTGCTTTTAAAAAGAGCAGGCATTGGGAATAATGGAAAGATACTAGAATTAGACTAAAAATGACTAGGGTTTCAGTTTGGGCTCTGCCGTGGACTAACTGCGTGAACTTGGGCAAGTGATTTCACCTTTGCGAGCCTCAATTCCCCCATCCATAAAATGGAGATGACAGTACCCACCACACAGGCTGTCACAAGATGGAAACCGGGGTCCTTGATCAGGCCTCTATTCTCCTCTGATCGACTTCAATGTCTGAGTGAGAACAGGACGTGGTAGGGAAGCTTTCCATGGTCGGGGTGTCTTGTTGTCCTTAGGTAGCAGGCAGATGCCCTGTTCAATGGAGCCACGGTAGAAGGGATTTGAGCATTTGCTGGTGTGTCCCTTTTAACCCTTTGAACTCATGGGTGGGCTGAGGGTCCGAGCAGTACATGTTTCCGTAGGAGTGGACAGTAGGGTCCCGCAGAGGAGCATGCTTTTCTAGATTTCCATCCCCGAACTTGCTTGTCTACAGGCCAACCTGTAGTTGTTGTAAATAGGCTTCAAAAAGACAGAGCCTACCTTAGCTTGTCCCCTGGCCAGTGTTCTCCAAACTCCTAGACAAATCTTAATCCTCCTTATCAGGGCTGTCCAAAAGAAATATAATGTAAGCCACAGATATAAATATAGCTTTTCTAGTAGGCATATTTCTAGAAAGGTATAAAGAAGTGAAATTAATTTTAAAACATTTCATTTAACCTAATGTGCCTAAAATCGTATTTCTACATGTAATCAATACATAAATTGTTAATGGGATACTTTACATTCTTTTTTGTGTGTACTAAGTGTTTGAAATCGGTGTGCGTTTTGCACTCAGAACACATAACATACACGGTGGTGAGTGGCCGCAGCAGTGGCCAACACAGCTCGACTCTGCCTGTGTGTGAAAGCTGGTCAGAAGCCAGGGAGTGGCGATAGAAAGGGCCCAGGCATGACGGGGAGTAACACAGCCCTGGAGGGATGGGGATAAGAAATGGAGCAGGGGTGAGAGGACCTGAGGCCAGTCATGGCTCTGCAACTTAACTGCTGTCTAATCGTGGACAAGTCACTGACCATCATTGACCCGTGCGTGCGTGCCTTCATTCACTTACTCATCCATTCATTCATTCAACAAATGTTTAATGAGGACTCACTTCAGGCTAGGCCCCATACCATGTTCTGAGGATAGTAAAAATTAAAGTGTTGCCCTCAAGGAACTCAGAGTCTAGAACATCAATGGATATTTGAGACGTTTTTCTGGAGGCTAGAAGCTGATAGCAACAAGAAGAGTGGAGACATGTGTATATATTATATGCCCAAATAGAAGGTATTTTTCTCCAAAAATTATTCCTCACAAAAAGGATTTGCCCTGTGTTCAAAGCCTTATAAAGTATCTTACACTATAGGACAGGCTCTCAACTTTTTTTTTTTTTTTTTTTTTACAGATAGTTTTTAACACACACAACGTTGAATTGTTTAATTTTTTTACTTATTTTTCTTTTCCCACCCACCCAACCACCAACCCCTCATCTACCACCTTGTCTTCCCCCACTCTCATATTCAATTATATGATGTTTTTAAGTAAAATACTATTTGAGGAAAGCATATTACCCTGAAACAACTTCATTCGATGGTCGATTGCTTATAAAGGTCACTTGAACAAAAACAAAAACAAGGAGGCAAATAAATTGAATGCACGTGTCTTATTTTTCTTGGGGCTACGACGTCACTGTTATAAGCAGTGAGAACCACCATAAACAACCTTTAAGGATCAACCTTTACAGAGCAACACAGCAAGTTATCAAGCGGGGGAAATCCTACATATTTTTTTAAAGTCGCCCAAATGCTATGCTAATAGGAACTCCTGGTTGAGATACAAATTCCAGGGGACAGCCTCCTACTCAGGTACCACCAGACCTCAAAGACGCACACAGAAGTGGTAAGTCTTGGAGAGCGGAGTCGCTGCCTGAGGAAAACCCTGGTGATAGGGAGGTGCTGACGGTGAAATTTTTTGTCCCTGAGTTTGTGTGAGATGAGAAAAAAGTCACCTCTCCAAATCAATGCATTACTGATCTCTATTATTAAATTAAATATTATAAGTAGGTAGTTAACACTTTCATTTACATCCTTAAAAGTTTTTTTTCTTTTTTCAAATTGGCAAAAAAAAAAAAAAAAACAAAAAACCCACACTCACTTATTGTAATGTATCTATCTTCTTTTTGGGAAAAATGGGGGCTTGCCTTATATACTTCATGTTCCGGGGGACACTTTATACTAGGTAATACACAGTGACTGGGGATTTCCTCCAGTTAAAGCCTCAGGGTCTGTGAGACAGGTCTACCTCTACACCGCCTCCTGCTTCCAGACCTGGATCAAAAGTTAGCCTCAGTGGTAGTTGTCTCCTTGAATATCAGAGTGCTCTTCAAAGGCCACGGTAAGTACAGAAACTGCCCAGTCCCGATTCTGGTATTACCAAGAAAATAAAATAAATTCGTCCCCTGCCTCAGTGCCTTATCCCCTCCTCACCCCACAAGCATACACACGCGCTTCCCTGATGTCACGTGAGGTTAGCCACTCGGGAATTCAGGTTGTTTGGATTCGGGAACAATATTCTTAACTAGCCCAAGACCACACACCTGCTTCCGATCCTGGCCTCCCCTTCTTTCTAGCTGGGTTCCACTGAACGAATTATGTCCCTTCTCTGTTCCCCAGTTTCCTCACCTGTGAAATCAGGGCTGCTTTGGAATCCATGGCTCAAGGTGCTCCGCTCAGGGATCAAAGTTGTGCTTTCGGCCAGAGGGCCCCTCTTGCTGGGGCTCTTGGCCCTGAGCATGGCATTAGGGCTTCGGGGAAAGGGGGAGGAGCCTCGGCCCCAAGCCCCTGACTGTCCCTTCCTCGGCAGTGGCCTGCAGGAAGGCTCTCGACAGCACCACAGTCGCAGCTCACGAGTCGGAGATCTACTGTAAGATCTGCTACGGGCGCAGGTATGGCCCCAAGGGGATCGGGTACGGACAAGGCGCCGGCTGCCTCAGCACGGACACGGGCGAACATCTGGGCCTCCAGTTCCAACAGTGAGTCACCACCGCTTCTCCCAGCCCAGTAGAGCCCTAGCTATCAGGACAGTTCATTTTGTTCCCATAGCAACGTTTTCTGGAAGTGGGAGAATGGACTCTATTGTTGACTGGCTGACAATAAGAATACTCTGACCAAGTTTTAACAATGTGTCATCTCTCCCAAGACGCTCTTCAAATTATCTGCCTTTCTAAAGGGCAATTACTTTTACACCATGGCTCTTGGTCTGCATGTCAAGAGAAAACCCAGAAAGTACAGATGTTCCATTGTTTGCCCTTTGCTAAACTGCACGGAGTCCCTTTTCTTCCCCTTGGAGCGTTTCTGTGTAAATCACATAAATATGGCAGGGAAGCAATGGCCATTCTCTGCGTCCTTGTCACTCAGTTCTTCCCTTAGGGTTGTAAGATGACTAATACCCACATCACAGGGCGGGTGGGTCTGCAGGGAGGGCTCTGTGCCTCAGGAGTAAACAATCAATTATGACTGTTCTGTGGGTCTCCCTAGTTGCCTGTTGACAATGCAGCGCTGAGGTTTCCCCCTCAACGCTATCAGAGGAAGCTGGGATATCACCCTGCACAACCTCCATCTACCAGGCTGTTCTACTGTCTTGCTGCTCGCGCTGAGTTCCTCCCTGGAACTGAGTGCAGACTGACAGCCACCCGCAGGTAGCGGGGGTCTGGCCAGCTGGTGTCCGGACTCAGCTCTGCAGTGGGACTAGACAGAAAGGCCTAGCCCCACTGAGGCAGTGGCCCGTGGAGGGCCTCCCCCAGAGAGCAGCAGTTAGACCATCTGAAGAGCCATCTGGCCCCTTCTATAGCCCGTGGTGGAGCCTGGGAAAACGTAGGAATGTAGGAGTCGTCGCTTACATGTTTCTGATCACTTAATCCCAACTGGACACCATTTAATGAGGCAAGAGGACACCAACCGCATTCTCTGCCACACATTGCCCAAAGCTCACTCTCCTCCGCTAGGGTTTGGTTGTAACACTGCACCGAGAGAAACAAGAATCCGCACACCTGGGTTTCACCCCAGCTCTGATTACGAGTTGCCTAACCTTGGGCAGTTGCCCCTCATGCCCTCGCTCTCTTCCGACTAGCCCTGCCTAACCTAGAGGTTACGGCAAGACACCAGTGATAAACGCACAAGGAAGTGCCAACAGATACAGAATCAAGGGGTGGTTTACTGTGCTTCCATCTTGGACGATGCTCACCCGGGGACAGGTGACCTTTGGGTGCAGGATGGCAACCTGACCTGTGACAGGGACTGCATCAGTTTATTGGACCATGGTTTGTTTGCTATCAATTGTCAAGATCCCATCTTGCTCTAGAATGTTTCCACAACTCACTCCATGAAGCAGACCAGTGGGCTCCAAGACGGTATAGAAAAATGTAAACGCTAGCAGCAATAATAACACAACAACACAAGCGAACACACATGGAACACTAGCTAAGTGTTTTACCACAGAAAGGAAAGATCTAAGCCCATTAGAACTAGGTTTGTTTGGGGCACCTGGGTGGCTCAGTCGGTTAAGCATCTGACTTAGGCTCAGGTCATGATCTCGCGGTCCGTGAGTTCGAGCCCCGCATTGGGCTCTGTGCTGACAGCTCAGAGCCTGGAGCCTGTTTCACATTCTGTGTCTCCCTCTCTCTCTGACCCTCCCCCATTCATGCTGTCTCTCCCTGTCTCAAAAATAAATAAACGTTAAAAAAAAAATTTTTTTTTAAAAAGAACTAGGTTTGTTAGTCCTCGGTAAATGCCAGGAGACACACAGACTTCTAAGCGCTTTACTCAGGTCCCCTCATTAAACCGTCTCGGCAACCCTGAGGAAGGCACCATGATGAGCCCCATTTCCCAGATGAGGAGTCTGAGGCACAGACAAGTTTAGTAACTCGCTTAAAGTACTCTTTTCCAGCAAGCTCTATGGGTTTCATCCATTTGTCTGTGTCGACCAGGTCCCCAAAGCCGGCACGCTCAGCCACCACCAGCAACCCTTCCAAGTTCACTGCGAAGTTCGGAGAGTCTGAGAAGTGCCCTCGATGCGGCAAGTCAGTCTATGCTGCTGAGAAGGTGATGGGAGGTGGCAAGGTAAGGACAGCCATGTGAGCCAAGTGGGGCTTGCTCATCTGCACCACACGGGTCGGGAGGGCTAAGAGAGGAAAGTAGGAACTGTGAGCGGGTGGGAGCCGGGCCCTTCGTTCTCCTTTGCTCCCAGGAGCCGCGTTAGGAGCCACCCGCCCTCACCCGCTTTCCTGGCTGTGAGTGTCACTGTGCAGAGCCCTGGAAATCTAGAGCTGGTGAAATGCGATGCAACAGGCCTAAGGCCACTAGGTGACAGGCACCCGGCTGGAAGCGCTGGAGATACAAAGTGCACAAGCCCCTTGCCCTGCAGTGTCCACAATGCTTCCAGAAAGCTATGAGCCCTGTGAGCCCATCACCACTGCGTCACTCCATCTGCCACTGGCATCACCACCGGCGGATAGAGCAGACACCTCATAGCAGCAAGGAGCATCCTTGTTCACAAGCGTCTTGGCAATCGGAGGAGTCATCCAATGTCCGAGACCGTTATGCACACTTGCTCTGCAAGTTCCGGTTTCAGGGTATTCACCAAAGGGTTGGGGCCCAACGGAAGGGGAAAAAAAAACCAAAACTGTTTATACTAAAGCGGAACGGGGTGGGTGGAAAGAAGGGCCACGGGGAGGGTCTGACTTCAAATATGGGGGCATTCTCCACCCCCAAGACTGGCCACTTGAAGATGGAGAACGCCTAGGCCATGCCTGGTGGACGTACAGGTGTGCAGAAGAAGGCCGTCTTCCAATGATCCAAGCCACGCAACTCTCTTCTGGCAGAAAGACACAGAGTTCAAGCGAAATTGAATTACCTGGCTAATCGCCTCATTTCTTCTCGTCTTCTTTAACTTTATATTCAATGTAAATGTTACCCACGGCCCCCACTTTATTCCTCGATCTTTTAGAAGGGGGAAGCCCTTTTCTAGTCTGTTCTGAAGGAATACATACGGTAATAGTTCCGGTAAATTTATTTTTAGGGGTTCTGAGACTTGCTGGCCAATTCCATAGCATCTCATTTTCTCCAAATCCCCGGGAAAACTGGTCTGGGGCCTACTACATACGCGAACGGTTTAGACAGTGGCACTCCCTTATACGCTGCTGGTCAGGGGATTTAACATGGACACAGAATATGCTGCCCAGCCCACCCCGCTAATGTAACTCTTCTGCTCTCCTGCGCCCCTCAGCCTTGGCACAAGACCTGTTTTCGCTGCGCCATCTGTGGGAAGAGTCTAGAGTCCACGAACGTCACTGACAAAGATGGGGAACTTTACTGCAAAGGTGAGCAGTTCTGGGGACTCTCTGGAGATGTTTTTCCCAAGGAGGGTCCTTGGAGGGTAAGCTGTGTCCAGCCAAGAGGCTCATGTCTGCCAGGAGGCATGGCTGCTCAGCCTGAGCAGAGTCTGGGCTCTCAGGATGGGGAGCAAAGCCACCTAAGGGGAAGAAATCTCCCCCCCCCCCCCCCCCCCGACCCAGCTCTGGTCCTCTCCGTTGGAGCATGTGGGGGGACCGGATGCTTGAAGATACTCAGTGGTTCAGGGCAGCTGGGCGCCTGGGGGCAGAGAGGACGAGGAGAAAACAGTGTCCTGACTCAGAAGAGGCCACGGGCCTGGAAAAACAGTATCACATTCCCTTCTGAAAATCCAAATACCCTCTGTCTACCTGAATGGTGGTTAGGGGCGACTGGGGAAGGATGAACTCTGTTTAGTTCATGAGATTAAATGAATAGTTTATTAGTTCAGAGAGTTTGACCTCTCCTTAGTTTATCGACACATATCTATTTCCTTCCTTCCTTCCCTCCTCTCTTTCCTCCCTTCTCTCTCCTTCCCTCCTTCCTCCCTCACGTCTTGCCTCTCTCCCTCCTTCCTTCCCAACATTTGTTTCTAACCCTGCATTATCACCTAGTGATCGCAGGGACAGAACTGACAACTGATTTTCCTTCTGGTCCTCACAGTTCTGCTCCCAGATGCCCCCACGATCCCTTTGTCTTGTGGAAAGGCAGTAGGGGTTAGCTCTTCTCTGATGCGATGAAAAGGAAGGGATGAATCAGGGCCAAGGCAATGTGTTCTCCACCTCGGAGCCTCCCCTAGGCCTATCGTTTCTCAGTGGGGTCCTCCCACCCTTTCACGTGATGATGGTGTCTCAAGGTCTCCAGGTGTCTGTGTTGGAATGGAGGGGGAGCAACGGGAGAAGTCAAGAGGGAGGACATTACTGATCAAGACTGCAAGGTGCCCAAACTTTGCCCCCTCGGTGAGACAGAATGCAAACGAACGCCCTATCCAAGAGGGGGTGCCTCCTCCCGCCAGTGGAGGACACAGAGGGTCCTCCGCATTCACAGGCCCCAAAACGCTAAAATGTTGCCGCGGCCAGCAGAGAGATGAACACGTAGACAAATAATAGCATAATTGCATCACCATGTGAAAAAAAAACTCCGGTAGTAGCACATAGAGAGGCAAGTGACCAGCTTGGGGTGTTAGGGAAGGCTTCTTAGAAGACAAGCCCCCTGTGGGTCTTGAAGGATGAATGTGGGTTTTGGTGGGGGCATTCCAGGGTCCACGAGTGGTTCCGTGTGCCTGCAGTATCGGGAGGGAGGCAAAGGCAGGAGGGGATGAGCCTGGGCAGGCAATCATGGCCCCGATCGTGTTGACTCAAGTGAGAAAACGTCTGTGAACACTTAGACCCAAGTGCCCCAAAGTATGAACAATTTCGATCAGATCTAAAATAAATGCAGCTCGATATGCTTAAAAGTGAACTTATGAATACAGTGATCACAAGGACATCTCTCACAGATGAAAGGACTGTGTCTAGGAGCAAGGAAGTGCAAACACGGTCTAACCAACCCATTCTCTCCCCCCTTTCCTCCCTCTCGTTCAGTTTGCTATGCCAAAAATTTTGGCCCTACGGGTATTGGGTTTGGAGGCCTAACACATCAAGTGGAGAAGAAAGAGTGAAGAGGGTGACATACTTCCGTGGGCCTCCAGCATTTGCCACGTGATCCTGCCAGGCGGCAACCCTCCCCCGAACATCCTCTCGCTGGGGATCGGGCAGTATTTCTCTTCAGAAGCGATCGTAGTCTTTACCCAAAGTTAGAAGACACCTTCGGAAGAAAAGTATTACAAGTTTAGCCTGTAACAAATGCGCTGTTATTTCTGACACCCAGGGCGGGGGAGGCAATAAATAAATGTTTTAGCGGCACCTGGCGTGTCTCTGGATCTTTTCTTTCGAATGGAGGGAGATTTTCAAAAAATAGAGAGGTGTTTCTAAAAACGCGCTGCAAACGATGTAATGAATCTTGATCCCAACTGGGGAAGGCGTGAGGAGGAGGAACAAGAGGCAAAGGAAAGCAGGCTTCCAGAATCTGTCCACTGAGCTTCTTTCTCGTTACTGACAGAGAAGGAAACGGGGTTCCAGAGGAAGCAAGACAACATGAGAGCAAATTCTGGAAGGAAAATCAAAACTAATAAAACTGCTGAAGAGTCGGTCCTTTTGTCCTATCATGGGCTTTGCAATTTTGCCCATTTTGTGAAAAACCCAGAAATGGCAACAAAATGTGGAGTTTGCTTCCGTGTTACAAACAACAGCAGGATGATTTTCTTTGATTCTGGGACAATTCCCTAGGGCTTAGCAATTTTCTTAAAAATCTCTCCTACGTCAAATCGCCAGCCTCACCAATGAAATGCAGCCAATTAAAAATATCCCTGTGCTTCCTCAGCATGTTCTCAGCGGCCTGAGTGTGCGTATTTTCTCGGGCCTCCGCTTCTAACAACCGCCGCATTTCTCCCACCACCGTGCAATTCTGAATTATTTGGAGGAAATGAAAGCAAAGGAAAAGCTAGACTAAACCATGGTTTTTCTACACACCAAGTCCCAAGAAGGCTTCCGTTAAAAAGAGCACGTGTTCAGGGTTGCTTATGCACCGTCATGGACAAAGCCCCGCACTGACTTCATTATCTATTTACTGGTTTTTTGATGCTTCGGATGCAATTACCTCTCATCATTTTCTCTATTTGCTTGGCATTAACAGAAGGGCTCAGAGAGAAAAACAAGGGCTGGCAGAGGTTGTGCCCCATCCCACTTTCAAAGAGAAAATGTAGATGTTTTATTTGTCCAGAGACTCTTGCGGGGGGGGGTGATTCGGCCACCGAGTTCCACCAAAATGACCTGAGGGTGGAACTATTCCACATTTTACATTCTCGGGGGAAGGGAGCACAGGGCGATTTATTTTTCATCTGTCAGCTTCTGGCCAGAGGTGTGTGAGATCCCATCGACGTCAGTCCAACGATTAATAACACCGGGGATAAACTGAATTAACTACATCAAGTCCCCTTTAACCTGCACAGGCTTTAAGAGCAATATAGCACCTTGGCCTTGGCTAGGAAGTCCCCTACGCTAGAGACCTCCAGGCTTACAGAGGGGTAAGGCACACAACATGTGAAAATGAGCACCGGACAGGATGATCTGTTCCTCTACCACAACTCACGGTTACTACCCCCACCACCCAGCCAGCCGCCCTGGAGACAGAGTTAGAATCTTGTCTTCCTTGGCTTTGCCCTCCCCCTCCCCCTCCCCCCTCCCTTGCCTCACTCCCCAGGCCTCCTGGATTCTGACTTCTCTACGTCTCTAGAGTAACCCCCTCCATTCCTACCCTTTGGTATATGTATTAGTCGGCTAGGGCTTCCGTAACAAAGAACCATGGACCAGTGGCTCAAACAATGGAAATTACATTTTCACACTTCCGGTGGCTGGTAGTCTGAGATTAAGGGGTCAGCAGAGTTAGTTTCGGAGGCCTCTCTCCTGGCTTGTAAGTGGCCGCCTTCTCCGTCATCACATGGCCCTCTCTGTGTGCATGTCTGTGTCCTAATTTCTTCCTCTTATAAGGACACCGGTCATGTTGGATTAGAGACCCCGAAAAGCCTCATTTTAACTGAATTACCTTTGTTAAGACCCCATCTCCAAATACAATTAACGTATTGAGGTTGTGGGGGTTACGACTTCAACATATAAATGTGGGGGCACGGAGGAGAGCCACGGTTCGGCCCATAACAGTAGGTCAATACAAGGGCTTTCACAAGTTGGCCTTGGACTTACCCTTCAACTTAGCTTCAGCCATCTCTTCCAGAGGAGCTCCAGCTACACTCCAAGACTTGAAGCTTGCCAAATATGCCAAGTACCCCACCTCCTCATGTTTTGCTAATGCTGCTCATTTTGCCTAGAACATCTAGAAGATGGAACGCCCTCCGTCTTCACAACCTAACCAACTTCTTAGCCTGGCAAACTCCTATAATCGAGTCACAGGTCAAATGCCGTCTCCTCTGCAAAATCTTTCCTGAACTTCCTGAGCAGAACTAATCCACCTCTGTGTTCCCACAGCCAATACTTGACATAGCACTGCTGTCATTCCCTTGAAATTTTGAATTCCCATCTGCTTCCTTGTTAGAATGTGACACGCTTGTGTTCACAGTGCTCGACAAACAGTAGGCACGCACTAAACATTTGTTGAGTGAGTGAAGTGGGAGAGAGTGTAGGCTGGACTAAGTGCAAAATTCTGCTAGACTATAAAAGAAGAGATTATTATATGTGGAGTGAAGTTTAGAAATGAAAAACCCAAGCAAAACAAAGAAAGGGCCTTATTGTGGCTTAGCAGTCTTTGTGTTTCCCCTCTGCTTCCTGGGCACTGTTCTACTACCTTTTCCAGGCTCACCTACCATTGACTGGGACACGGGACTGAGTTTGGCCAATGGAGGCCTGGCCCCCACGACATCCAGGAGAGTCTCCAGTCTCTTTCCACCCCTGTGGATGCAGAAGGTCCAGTGGACGCCGAGGCCCTAGGAAACAGTGGAAACACTAGCTGGGAGGGAGCTCGGGTCCCTGCATGGAAGAGTATCTTCGAACAGCTAAATGGACTGTAACAAGAGGGGGAAATAAACCTTATGTGGTGTTAAGCCAGTGAGATATTGGCGGGGGCGGGGGTGGTTATTATCCCATTAACTCCCGTGACTATAATACTCCCAGCTCTGATACTGGATGTGCCATAGCCAAGATATTCCACTTCTCACTGTTCAGTGTCCAGCCAGACTGTTAAGTCACAGGGAGCATCATCAGGACTTTGGGTAGCAGTTGTGGAAATGATTCAAATGCACGGTCTCCGGTGTGACTGTACAGATATTTGGCAAGAGGAATGAAGTTAGGGCATCACAGCATAATAGTCACGTCCCCGTGGCCCCGACAAATAAAACAAGCCCAAACCTGCCTTCTCCCTTCTCCTTTCAAAGCCAAACTGTAAGACCCCGTTCCGTTTAGTCTCGCGGCCTGAGCGGCTGGCTCCCAGGTGCCCGCCTTGTTGCCCACCCCACTGCCGGCTGCCGCTACTCCACCGAGCCCACCCAAGACCTCCAGACCACAAACCCCGTCTTCCCTCAGTTGTTCTTCTCAACCTCTCCTCGGCTCCCGACAAGTGACTCCGCCCTCTCTGAAATGAATTCTTCTTGAATTCTATGCCACTGTGCTATCGTGATTATCCTCCTATATCCAGCCTCCTCCCCATGCCCTCCTCCTCTCCTCCAGCTCCCTAAATCCATGGTCTGGAAGACTGTGTTCCTGCCCTTAGCACAGAGGTGATAAATGCAGGAAGCAGCCATGGGTGGGGCTGGGGAGACAAAGAGATGGATCCCCTAATTTAGATGCCTCGAGGACAGGTTTCTCTGTCTCTCTCTGTCTCTCTCTCCCTCACATTTTGTTTGTTCGCGCTGGTTGTCATCTTTGGTCTCTTTTTAGAACCGATCTTCCCATTGCAGGAGGGCAACTCCCTTTTCCATTTTCATCTCAATTTTCTACCTCTCTCCCGTGTCGACCTCATCCATCCGTGCTCGTGACCCTCATTCATGCCCTGGTCTCTTTACAGCTGCCTTCTAGACTCTTCTGCTGCATAGCCTGCAATACCTTAAACTCAATAGGCCCCACCCACCGAACTCATCACCTAGTCTCCCCACACAGGTTTCCTTACTTCTCAGAAGAACACCGTCACCCTCTCAATTCACTGGGTTCAAAGTCATCTTTGACTCTCCCTTCTCTTCCCCTCACATTCAATCAGTAATCTGGGCCTTCATTGCATCTTGCCTGGACCATTATCAAAAGCTTATCTCCAACATTCTATATCCGTCGGAGTCCGGTCAGAAACACAGAAAAATAGTGTGTTCTGTTTTGCTTCAACAGGGAGAAAATAATAGAGGGAATTGATTAAGCACGTGCTAATCTTTTTCAGAAAGTAAAGAGGAGCACCCTGACTTAGCACAGAGGTGATAACTGCAGGAAGCAGCCATGAAGTGTGGGGCTGGGGAGAACCAAGAGAAGAGATGGGGGCACCCTAATTTAGATCCCTCGAGGACAGGTTTCCCAGGGTTAGGAGTCAGACCTCTGAGCAGAGAGCCCTGCCTGGTTCCTGCTGGGGCTTCTAAGGGAAGACGATGGAGGTGGTTGGGGAACTGCGGGAGAAAAGCTAGACACGGATTCCAACTGTCTTCATCAGGGTTCAAGGCCATTGTAGGGACAACACTGAGAGGAACAGCTGGCAAGAAAAGTGGAGTTAAGTCTCTTCTCCCTTCCTCCTCCCCTATCTGCAGAACTTAATGGAAAATCAGCTGACAAGGAAATTGTAGTTTTTAGAATGCTAGTCCCAGAACACACAACACAGTATAGAAAGGTGAATTTGGCACATTTCCTTACCTCTAACCAATTTCCCAAATATTTCTAAATTATTAGCATTTATTGAGCCAAGTATAATTCTGAGCGCTTTATATGTTATTACGACATTTAATCCTCTTAACAACATTTGGGAGTATATACTATTGTTATCCACATGATACAAACGAGGAAACAGAAGCATTATATAGGGAAGTCATTTGTTCAGAGGCAAAAGTCACTTACAGTTGGCATATCCAGGATTCAAACCCGGGGTGCCTAGCTATAAAACACTGACTCTCAAACTTTTTATTTTTTTAAACTTTCACACCAATACGTAGCTGAGGAAAAAGTCACAATCAGACGGTAGGGGTAAGAGGCCTTAAGCATATGATTCTCAAACTGTAGCATGTGCATGTGAGAATCATTTGGGGAACGTGTTACGAATTCAGATTCTAAGACTCACTCCTCAGAGAACTGAGGGTAGCGGTCTGACTCTGGAGGGTCTGAGAAGAGGAATTTGAATTTTAAACAAGTGATCCCTGGACACCACTCCCATCACCACCCCAGGCCCGTTATTCTGATGCAAATGGTCTGTGGACCACAATTTAAGAATACTTACTTGGCAGGGGTTGGTGAGAACAGACAGGAAGACAGAACTTAAAAATATCCTTCTGTCCCCCAGTTGAGATTCAGTCCTCAAACACAACTCCGATCACATCATGTCATGCTTAAAATCCCTTCAATTCATTCAACAAGCTCATGTAACAGATTAATTCAAGTAGTTACTGAATACATACTATGTAGTAGGCAATATTCTAGGCACCTGGGATACATCAGTGAACAAAACAAAAATCCCTCAGGGACCTGCTATCCTATTGGGTTGGGGAAGGAGACCGTAATGCAACAGACATATTAAATTACATAGTATGTTAAAAGGCAGTAAGTGCTAGGTCAAAAATGCAGAGTAGGGTGAAGAGGACGAATAGTTCGAGGAAAGGCTATTCCAACTTTCTAGATGTTGGTGAGCATGGGCCTCATCGAGAAGTTGACATCTGGAAAAAAGCTCAGAGGAAAGGCATTTCACCCTGTGGATATCTGGGGAAAGAGCATTCCAGGCAGGGCACAGCAAGGAAAGGCTTGAGGTGGAAGCATGCCTAGCAGGTGTACAGGCATCAGCAAGAGGGAAAGCACAAGTGGTCAGATCCTGTCGGGCCTTGCAGGCCACTGTCAGGGCTTTGGCTCTTCCTCTGGTGAGCTCGAGAGTCACTAGAAGGTTCTAGGCAGAGAAACAATAGGATTCAGTCGGTCTTTCATAAGGATCACTCTGGCTGCTTGTGGCAGGGTAAGGGTGGAAGCAGGGAGACCAAATAAGAAGGCTGCAGTAACCCAGGCAAGAGGTGATGGTAACTCAGAACGACAGCAGCAATGGTGGTCAGAAGCACTCAATTTTGGATGTATTTTCAAGATGGAGTCCACAGGATTTCTCAAAGAAATCTCAATCTGGCATATCACGAGAGAAATAGAATCATCAAGAAAAGATTCTAAAGTTTTGATGTTGAGTAATTGAAAGGATGGAGTTTCCAAACAGCTGATATAGGGAAGACTAAGGGGTAGGGAACAGGGTTGTTTACTTTTTATTTATTTTATCTTCAAAAAAATGTTTTTAATGTTTGTTTCTGAGAGAGAGAGAGAGAGAGAGAATGAGCTGGGGAGGGGCAGAGAGAGAGAGGGAGACACAGGATCTAAAGCAGGCTCCAGGCTCTGAGCTGTCAGCACAGAGCCTGACATGGGGCTTGAACCCATGAACTGTGAGATCATGACCTGAGCCAAAGTTGGACGCCTAAGCGAATGAGCCATCTGGGCTTCCCTATTTTATCTTTAAATTTACTATGTTTTATTTAATTCTTTACTTTTTATTTGTGAGGGTGAGGATAGAGTGGAGATTAGAAGTTCAATTTCAATTTTGGACATGTTAGGATGTCTATTAAACATTTATTTAAGTGGATAGAGTTGGAGAAGAAGTCTGAACCAGAGTTAAAAGTCTGGGGCATTTTGGTACACAGACCGTATACACAATCACACAACTGGACGAGATTGTCAAGGAAGGAGAAGTGAGTTTAGATGAAGGACAAGAAGTTCAAGAACTAGCCACTGAGACATTCCAACATTCAATGGTAGGGGAAGGAAAACAGCAAAGGAGACTGGGGGATCTCGAGAGCAACCAGTGGGGTTAAAAGGAAACTCAGGGGCGCTGTCTCGTGGAGGCCGCGTGCGGAAAGTGTATTTGGGAAGACGGACTGGCCACCGTCAAATGCTGCTAAGCAGTTCCCATGGAGGGCAGGGGTGAAAGCCTGACTGCTTAAGTGGGTTAAGAGGAGGAAGGGGAGACAGGAATTGAAGATACCAGCCAGCCACAACATTTTCAAGGACTTTTTATTGACGAGGTAAGGAAACAGCTCCTGTTGCTCACTTAAACCTTACAGCTCCTTGGCTTAACATTCAAGGCCCCTGGTGACCTCGTCCCAATCAACCACTTCGATTTACTAACCGAGTGCCCCATTTGAAACACCCTATAGACCCAGCTGCCATGGTTCTAACTATACTTCAGACTCTCCCATTATCTGCATTCGGAGGGTTCTCTACATGAGAATGCCTTTCACTTCCAACTCCGGATTTCCAAACTAAGTACCATTGAAAGGCCCTTTGCAATGCCTTATCGTCCATAGACACTTCCCTTATCACATCCACTGAGGCTCTCTCCAACCTCTAAACTCTATTTTATTTGTACCTTTCTTATGGCTTTTAATATCTTCTACGTTATCTTATAGTTTCATTCATCTTAGCTTTCCCTCTAGATTGCAAGCTCTGTGATTAGTATGCCCAATTAAATGTTTTATGGCCTGAAAGACCTATCATGGTGCTCAATCAATACCTGTGGAATAATTTAAAAATTAATGAAATGTGCTTTCCATGCCATGTATCACTTGGAAGCACTGGCATATAGTGGTTTGGAAGGTGTGAGGCGAGGAATTTGAATTTTAAACAAGTAAGCCCCTGCTCCATCCCTAGAATTCTGGTTAAATGGTGTGTGGGCCACAATTTGAGAATATATACTTGGTAGGGTTAGAAGAGAAAGGGAAAGGCTATAGCTTGAGAAAGTCCTTCTGTCCCCCAACTGAGAATCAGATCAAACAATTATGATCACATCATACCCTGCTTAAAAACCCTTCATTCAATAAATTGAAACATTTATTGAACACACACAACGTGTCTGAGAATATTCAAGGTGACTCTAGGCTCTAGAGTGGCTACCCCACTTGGTATCTAAGTGACCTTGGAGAAGATACAAACTTCTTTAGGCTTTAGTTTCCTTATCTGCAAAGGCTCGGTGCTCTGTAGAAGAAAGGAGAAAGGATCCTTGAAAAATTGAAAGGTCAATGTGGCTAGAGTACAAAGCGTGGTCCAGAGTGAGACTGGGAAACAAAATAAGGTTATATTATTCAAGGCCTTGTAGGTCATGATGAGAAGTTTAGCCTTTACCCCAAGAGCGAGGGGAGCCTTAAGGAAGGGTTTTCAGTAGGAAGGTGCCATGTCCAGGGGCATTTATATACAATACCAAGAGTTAAAGTGGAATTAGTTTTTCCTCCAGAACAAGGGAAATTAGCACTTACAATCACATCAGTCCAATATTTTGAGGGTACTAAGTAAAAACAGTAATTAATCTTGAAAACCTCATCTGTTCCAGTTTCTAAGTAAGATGGAAAATTAAATCTTGCTTACTGGTGTTAACAGGGAGCTCAACTCGGTCCTGGAATTGTGAATCAGTTTCTTTATGCCCTACATACACCTTTTCTCAATTTAAGATTCTGAAAGTTAAGTGTCAGAAATGAAGTCTCAACTACAAAAAAAAAAAAAAAAAATTTATTAAGTGTGAAAGCCAAACAGGTACTTCTATTTAGATATTTTTTACATATTTATAGATAAAACAAACAAATAATTTATCAAAAATTACAAGCTTAAAGAATAGTACTATTTTGAAACAACCAATAAAGTATTTGAAAATACGACATTTTATCCATAATTGGTGAATATTATCTCAAAAAAAAAAAAAAGTAAGTTGTATTTTCTTGTGAAACATATAAAAGTGTTTTTAGATGTCTGCCAAGATTGTTCAGGAACAGTCCATCTTGCTAAATCTAAAAGCGTAGTGCCTTTCTGGAGAACTTGTGTTTTTACTAAATAGCTTTACAGACCACCTGTGTTTTCCTTTGGGCTTCGGTGAACTCCTAATCTTCACTTCACTTGCAGACCACAGGGCATCAACATGAACACAGATCAGAGTGAGAGTCTGGAGTCGCTTTTCTTCATACTGAGCGAAGGACTTTCTCCTTAGCTGGGTGGAAGACCATGCTGTATTGGGACGTCCAATCTACGGCACAGGGCTTCACCAAGCCAAAGCAGCCACACTGAAAGAAATCTGCAAGGTTCTGCGTGAACCCAAGGCTGCCAAGGAAGGAAGAGAACACATCTTACTACTTTTCCTGTTTACCTTTGACAAACATTCATCCAGACCATAAATATTCACTGAGAATTTACAATATACGACATCCTTTGAAGATCCTGCAGGAATCCAGAGGTGAATCAGACCGTTCCCTGGCTTACGGGACATTAAAATTGATGCCCAGTTCCATCTCTGGACCTGAATCCCTATTGTGAGATTCTCTGACTCCTGCCCAGCAACTTAATTTCCTTCTGAAGCGCCCCACTCACTGGAATGATGGCTGCCATCAAGAAGTTTCCTTCTTTCCATTCCCACTGCCCTGATTCAGATTTTGATTATTTCAGAGGCCAGGCAGGCCAGCAACAGTACAGTCAACAGATGTTTGTGTTTTTTTTTCCTTAAACTTTCTAAGTTAAATATGGCCCTGGCCCTGTCTCAGTTCTTTCCAATTAATCTTTTTTTTTTTTTTTTAATAGTCCAGAAGTCTTTTGTCCTTTTTTATACCTATCATCCCATGAACTCTGAGGAGCTCGGGCTCCTTTCCACTGGTTCTCACTAAGTGTGCTTCTCTGGGTGGGGCAGGCTGGCGTTTCCACTGAATTCAAGAACCTTTCTCCTTGGCTTCCTTCTTCTGATCATTTTCCTGCACATGCTTCGCACGAGCTGCCTCGGCTCTTAGAGTGCTTGATATGCACACTACATACGTTAGTTCTCTTGGCAAGAATCTTCCCTCAACTTCTGGGTTTACGACACTGCCAACAGCACGCCGGGTGACACCGTAGACTCCTGCGGTTGTGCCATGGGAACCTTTGCAGCCCGTTCCCTTGATGTCCACAACATCACCTTTCTGACAGATTCACAAGCATGTGAGCAGAAGAGCAACTCCGTGTTGTCTAAAAGGCCTAGAGAGAATGCAGCGGGGGCCTCCCCTCCTTCCCTTGTTGCTGGTCATTTTGGCGAATTACTCGAAGATGGCAGTTCCAACCAAAGGGAGGGAGCTCCTTCCAATTAATCTTACCTATCGGACACGGTGTGGTCTTCCAAAAACCTCGCCAAAACCCAAACCCTATACACTAAAATACATCTGTGCCTGAGGATGGCTGTGCATCTGCCGCTGCTATGACAGTGATCAGGACAGGACCATCTCCACTCCTAGAAGACCAGCTCCAGAGCTAGTTGGTGAGGGAAAGCAACTCAGGGTAAGACAGACAAGACAAATCTTCAATCTGGGCAGGTTTTTCGAAGCTAGATTCACAGTGGCTCTAAGGCTTTGCCGTTAGGTCCTCCGGCCCACATTGCCACCACTCAGCAGTTCCAAACACGCCCCAGCTCTCTCATCTCAGGCCCTTCTTCCAGACTCTTCTCTGGGGCTTGAAATGCCCTTCTGTCCTTCTCCATCATGCCCCACCACACATCCTTCAAGGCTCAGCTGAAAATTCCACCTCTGTCACAAAGGCTTCCATTCTTCAGTGGAGTAAATATTTATCTCTCTGGTTAAACTCCTGAGAAAGGACTTTACGATCATTGCCAGTCTGAGACAATCGTCACAAGCCTAACACTACTGTCCACCTTCCACCACCGAAGCCGTCTCTTCTCAATTTAGTCAACTGCTCTCCTCTCTAAACACAGATCATAGTCATATCCCAGGCTCTGAGTTCCTTGTCTAACAGCCTAACAGTTTCATCTCGTACCACAAGTGTGCTTTAAAATAGACTGCTCATGAGATATGCAGTGGGCGTTAAATCCCCAGAGGGCTCAGGGTCACCTCTGCAGCACTCCCAGCTTCCAAGACCCCGATATGTATGACAGGGAGATAAGCTTCAAAGCCTGACTGTTCATATCGTAAGATGACAGGCTTCCTACAAACACTCTCATTTTCTACTGAGGACAGGTTTTATACAACCGATGCTCTTGGGAAAACATACCCCAAACCCGAAACACTAGTTTCTCCCTGACGCGGAGGGGCACATTAAACACAGGGCTAAAAGAATCACTGGTGATAGAAAGGTAGGTTGAAAATCTTGGCAAAGTTCACAATCTAATGCTTTCTGCAGACAGCCTGGTGGCTGGAATTCTCAGCCACGTGCTCGGTTATCTCACACTGACTTCACGCCAGCAACATGCAATCCTGTGACCATGTGGCTTGACTAAAGAGATTCCCCACGTTGGCAAAACTTCAAAGTCACTTAGCTATTTGTGACAAGTCCAGCAGACTAAGTCCCAAATTCTTACCACCTTGGGGCTCATGACCTCACCACTCACCTCCTGTCAGTCACTAAGGCTTCCAAGAAATAAGAGGTTCAACTCCATCAGATAGCAAGTTAGAGTGCAGCATGGCCTGAGTGGTGGCAGCAGACTGGGAAACCAATGGTTAGGCTAGCATCCTCCACAGGACTCAGTGGTCAAAACAGATGGGACTTACTTGTATGGAGTCCTCCTGAGGGACAATGTCTGTTTCATATGCCTGCTCTGCTTCAACAGGCTGGTTTTCTCGTGGGAAGTCAGGCCCAGGAAAGCAATCTGCAAAAGAAGTTTGGAAGGTACATGAAAAATACCGCTACGTCAAGGTTCCGTTTCTCTCCGTGCATCACAGGACAGAGGTAAACATTCAGTACTCCCCCAAATACAGTGTCACCTCGCCCTCTAAGCAAGGATCATGGTGAGGATAACAACAGCTCAGCAGCTCTAAATGAGACTCTCCTATGTAAATCTAGGAGCTGAGCAGTTGTTTATTTATTTATTTTTAAGAAATCTCTACACCCAATGCGGGGCTCAAACTCATGACCCCGAAATTATGAGTCACACACTCTGCTGACTGAGCCAGCCAGGCACCCCTGAGCATTTATCCTTTTGACTGATTTTTATTAACCTTCAAAAAAGCAGAGTCATGAAATAATTGTTTTAGTGATTTAAGCCAGGGCTTACCACCTTGTTTAGGTTCTCAACACGTTCAGCATGCAACTTTTAGATGAATAAAACAATATGTGATCAGCATTACTGCAATTCTCACTTTGTGTATGCTTCTTAGTAGTTCTTTAGAAAGGGCCAAATGAAAAAGTTAAAGAACATTTAAATGTACTGAAGTGAAGAACATTTAAATCCACAATTTGGGGAAAGGTAAGAATTCAGGTAACTTAAATACTCCCAAATATGGAGCACCTGGGTGGCTCAGTCGGTTGTGTCTGATTCCTGATTTCAGCTCAGGTCATAATCCCATGGTTTCGTGAATTTGAGCCCCACATGAGCTCTGCAGTGACAGCGTGAAGTCTGCTTGAGATTCTCCCTCTCCCTGCCTTCTGCCCCTACTCTACTCACACTCTCTGCCTCAAAATAAATGAATAAACTAAAAAAAAAAAAAAAACAAAAAAAAACCTCCCAAATCATCCGGGTGCCTGGGTGGCTCAGCTGGTTAAGCGGCCTTCAGCTCAGGTCATGATCTCATGGTTTGTGGGATCGAGCCCCACATTGGGTTCTGCTTGAGAGCAGATTCTACCCCTCCCCCACTCACATACTCTCTCTCAAAATAAACATTAAAAAAAAAAAGGCCCTCCCAAATCATTAAAACAACTATTACTGAGTTACCCCCATTTAATCCTGAAAATACCTCAAACATCAAGCTCCTTATCTGTAAAACAGAGATTATCACACCATCCTCCCTCATCAGATTGCTTAAGGACTTGACATCATATATTTAAAATACCCAGTGCAGAGGCTCCTGGAGGTAAATGGTCCAAAGTCACACAGCTTAGAGAGTGGCAGAACTGAGACAGATACCTCAGTCAGCGTGAGAATAAAGTTCATGGTCCTTACCACAGACTACATGCTCAGTTTGACTTGCTATAGTCAAAGCCATGACTCACCAGAGCAGTCATCAAATGAAAGGCTTCGAACAACAGAATTGGTTTATTAAGAAAACAACATTACAAGGGGGCACCTGGGTGACTCAGTTGGTTAAGTCCGACTTCAGCTCAGGTCATGATCTCGTGGTTTGTGAGTTCGAGTCCCATGTCGGGCTCTGGGCTGACAGCTCGGAGCCTGGAGCCTGCTTCGGATTCTATGTCTCCCTCTCCCTCTGTCCCTCCCCTGCTCACACTCTGTCTCTCTCTCCTTCAAAAATAAATAAACATTTAAAAAAAAATTTTTTTTAAGAAAACAACATTAAATTGCTGTATTTGAAAACTACCCGAAACTTTGAGTTCATTTTCCTTGCCTTAGAAAGTATTAACAAAATTAAGGTTTCTTTAAAAAATTGATATTATAGTCTTACATATACTGTCCTTGTCCTAAGCCTCCAGAAAAGAAGAAAGAGAATTAGAATCCATGTCTCAAACCTTAGGTTCTACATCTGCTTCCACCTCTCACCACCCTTATGGACAAAACTGGGCACTCGACATCTCATAGGCTTAGTTTTCTCACCTTTAGAATGGAGACACTACTTTGGCACAATCTATACCTCAAACGTCTGTCGGGGAATAGATAGGAAAGTGCTCTGGAATATGTAAGATACAGATAAATACTAGGTATCATACGAGATAGTAGTTAATATTAATAATCACTGATGCTAATACTCATTCTTACTGCCTGAGTCTATCGATGCCAGAGGGGCAGAAGATTAAGATGAATGTTCAGAAGCCTCCGTTCAGTGGGTGTTACCAGCTTAATTCCTTTCCTTGGCACTTTTTTCCTTTGTCTGTCTTTATCACTTTGTACTATTATTGTAGAACTGGTTACTTCCCTGTTAAAGTGGAATGCACTTTTTTTTTAACATTTATTTATTTTTGAGACAGAGAGAGACAGAGCATGAACGGGGGAGGGGCAGAGACAGAGGGAGACACAGAATCCGAAGCAGGCTCCAGGTTCTGAGCCATCAGCCCAGAGCCCGACGCGGGGCTCGAACTCACGGACTGCGAGATCGTGACCTGAGCTGAAGTCAGACGCTCAACCGACTGAGCCACCCAGGTGCCCCGTGGAATGCACTTTTGAGGAGTAATGCTCTAATTATGTGAGTTCTCACAGTAATTGGCTCAGACTGACCACGGCCGTCCATTCCACAAGCACGGGCCACAGCAACAATGAGAATTAAGTTATGCTCATAGGGGAAGGAAGGCAGCAGGGAAGGGACAGTAGCTTCTTCGGAAGCTCAATGTGGCTACTACTGCCCTGGAGAGTGAACTTTCTAATGGCCATGACCTTCCCTAGAAGTGTAATTACCATGGTTACACTGGTTAGTGTGGGATCTTGCATTTCCTCCCCACTTCTACCCATTTAAGTGCTGCATAATAATCAGGACAACAAACAGGGTTGGAAAAAGTGAGAGAAGACAATCATCTCACACCTGCACAATGCTTTTATATTTTATATCATGTTTTCACATACTGTATGATTTAACTGTATGATGAAAAAAGCCTTTGAACAGGACGGTCAGTGGACCTAAGTTTCCGGTTCTGATTTTGCCACTTACTGGGTGACCTTGAGCAAGTCAGCTCTCTGTAAGTCTATCCGTAAAGTAAAAAGATCAGATTAGATCATCCCTACGGACAAGTTAACAACTCATTATTCTAACGTTTAAACGATCCTGTGAGAGTAGCATTATCAACCCCATTTTACAGACAAGGAACTGGAAATCCAAGAGTCAAATGACATGCCTAGACCCAGAGAGTAAGCGACAGAGGTGGAACTAGGACCCAAAAGCCTTCTGAGTTAAAATTCAAGTCTTTCTACCTTATTACAGTGTACTGGAAATTTTACTCAAAGGCTTTACAGAAGAGAAATTAATACCTGAAAGAGCTGATTTAATAATAAAAATGTTGACCACGAGAAGTGGAAAGTTGCTAGCATGAAGATATATAAAACCCAAGGGGAACAGGCCACAATCTGATTGAGGTAGGTCCACAGTCCATCTTCTCTGAATGTCGTGGCACAATGATTTGACCAATCTGTGGATTCACAAAAAAGAAACTCATTATTTAAAAAGGCAACAAACCAGTGATTATTGTACAAGAAGATAAAATCGCTGCACTTCTTTTCAGGGAGAAGAGACATAAGACATGAGAGCACAGAATAGAACCCAGCTTTAAGGATTTATCTTCTGGGGGTACTCGGATGGCTCCGTCGGTTAAGCGTCCGACTCTTGATTTTGGCTCAGTCCATAATCTCATGGTTCGTGGGTTGGGCCCTGCGTCGAGCTCCACGCTGACACTGCAGAGCCTGCTTGGGATTCTCTCTCCCTCTCTCTCTGCCCCACCCCTGCTCATGCTCTCTCTGAAAATAAACAAATAAACTTTAAAAAATTTTTAAAAATAATTTAAAAATCTAAAACATGGTGAAAAAAAGAATTTTTCTTCCAAGTGCCAACTTAACTAGCCAAGGTGAAAAACTGGCACCTCATTACTCATTAAAGCTATATGATAACACTGCATTGGTAGCTGGCAGCAAAGCAATAAAAGCAAAAAAGGTCCATAAGACCACCACTAAAACCACCATTTTCGGCATAAAATGAACCGGCCCAAAGTTAATTGTTTAAGGACTTGATGACAGAGAATGACTGGATTTAATAAATGTCTGTCTTAGAAAATTCTTTATTTTGTCCATGATACACAGGAGTCTATTAAAGCACTGAATAAACTCTTATTAAGGGTTCAGATCACTTGGCTGTTGTTGTAGGCGCAAGAAATCCTGTAAGCACCCAGATAACCATGGGAACACAACCTAACAGCATGCAGTTATTGGGTGTACTTCTGCACCAGCACCATAATTTATCCTGTAGAGAGGGAGAAAGTCCAGGTAAGGGAATTCATGAGACAGACACCCCTAGGAAAAGAGTAAAGGGAAAAAGATTCATATAGGAGGGAGAAAGATTCACATAGGCACGGCGCAATTTCTCTCCAGGAACACCTATTTATATGCCAATTAAAAGACAGGACTTCACTATGGCCTTTGTGACCTCCCTAAGCTATGCAGCTAAGAGCAGCACTAAGGAGAATGAAGGTGGGAAGCAGCAGAAACAAGGGACCAAATCCTCAAGGTCTTGCGAAGCCAATGGCTTCTGTAGGCCTCACGACAGTTTATAAAGGGCAAATTATTTTTGAAATAAGAATTCTGTAGATTTTCACCTTGAGGTTTCATAAATGCCTCTGACAATTTGATAAGTAGTTTCAGACAGTTTCCCAAAGCAGCACTGAAGAGCTCCTGGGACAGAAAGAAAATGAGTCCCTGACTTTACTATCGCCTGTCTGTCCATTTTAGTCTTAAAAGAAAAAAGTCTTTTTTCCCCCATTTTGAGCCTTATTTGATTCCCAACCATCTTTCATGCCTATACGTCAGAAGCAATCTAAGAGTAATCACCACAGAGTAACCATCAAGGCAACAAGTTAAGGCAAATTACACTCTCTTGAGAGCTTCTCATTAGGACGGCAGACAAAGATGCCTCTCGTGCACCTGATGTGACAAAAAAGACTATAATTCCCAACGGCAGGTACAGGAAACAGCTGCTGAGTGGGAAAGAATACCTACTTTCTTCCAGCTTACAGATTCCTACTCTCTCCTGGGAAATTTTTTGATCACACGGCATGACCCCCAACTAGAATTTTCACAGGACTGATTGCAGATTTAATGTCAAAGATAACGGCCACAAATGGCCACGTACATTATCTTCTGTGATATACAACTTTAATATGCGCTAATAATACATTCTTATCAGGTGGTCACTGGCTAATGAGAGGGGACTCATACTGTACCCAAGCTGATCATTTTCATTTTTAGATAGCTCTGCCAGCTACAGTGTTCTTTCTAACCATGATCTAAAATCTTTCTCCCTGTGACTTGCAGGATGCTGACCCTTTCTGAGTGTCCATCCTGAAAACAGACCTCACAAAGGACAGAACGGATGGAGGCTACACGGAGCCAGAACTGTAACTGGCTCACGCGAGGCTCGTGTGCATCAGGGCCGTCGCATCAGGAGTGTTAATGCCAAACAAAGAAGGTGGGATGGCGGGGAGGCCTTGTTAGAAAAATGAGGCACAAGTTCATTTTTCCTGTCTGTGAAGTAATGATAAATGACATGATGTCCTCATTCGGTGCCAGAATATAAATGGGATAAAACTAACAAAATACGTTGACTAGTCTACATGGTCGCAGGTGAATATAAAGTGGGACCATTTCTAACAGACAAAATATAATACAAAAATTGGTTCAGAGCCAGAGAATAGAAACAAAGAGGGAAGAGCCAATGCACAGAATACGAAAGCAAAGCGGAGAGAAGGAAAGTGATGGAAAATTACTTCTGTCCTTATCAATACAGTCTTATGCTGGACACAGACACCAAACAAAGGGGACTATTTTTAGTGAAGAGAGAAGCAGGAGAGACAGAGTGGTGTAAAACCTGGCTTCTCTCCCAACAGGATCACGTCCAAGGGACAAGTTGGTCCACGGGCCAGCCTAAAAAGGTCTTCCAGGAACATGCTTTATTGTTAGGCATTAAAAGGGCAGTTCTTTCAGTAGAAAGATGCACTGCCAAGAAATCTTTTACTTCTTTTTTTTTCCAACGTTTATTTATTTTTGGGACAGAGAGAGACAGAGCATGAACGGGGGAGGGGCAGAGAGAGAGGCAGACACAGAATCGGAAACAGGCTCCAGGCTCTGAGCCATCAGCCCAGAGCCCGACGCGGGGCTCGAACTCACGGACCGCGAGATCGTGACCTGGCTGAAGTCGGACGCTTCACCGACTGCACCACCCAGGCGCCCCGAAATCTTTTACTTTTTACACCACAGGACATAACCTAAGAGGTTTTTTAAATTTCAATGCTCAGGATTACTTATGGCCTTTGATAAGAAATGGTACCAGGGATCACAACCTTCCGACTATTAGGTCCATTTGAGAGGGTGGCACTTACACTGAACTACAGAAGCTTTCCCTACTGATCACAGACACCCAAGGTGTCAGACGAGAAAGGGGCTGACAAGGTAACTAACTGAAGCCCTCTCCATGCCTAGGGCAGGGCAAAAAACCCCAAAACACAACATGTCACACAGACATTAATTAATAATCTCTAAAAATGAAATGCCAAACAACTCAAAACTTGATGTTTCTGGGGAGGGTAACTGGGAGGCTAGAGGGCAGAGTAGAAGGAATTCTTTTTCAAAGGCTAAGCAAAATTTAAACTAAGAAAAGCTGGAGCAGAGGCCGGGGGAAGGCAGGGAGAGGCGGTGCTTAGGATGCCAAGGGAAAAAGAAACCAAAGTGGAAAAAAATGTTGCTAACATCTTCCTGGATCATTCTGCATTTTAGCACAAGCAACAAACTAGTATTCCACTGTTGGAATCTAAGACCTGAGCATGAACGTAACAGGAAGGTGGGAGGAAATGGATTTATAGTGAAGCCACATTCTCCCAAAGTCTTCAAAATAAACAATAAACAGCGAAACAAGGAAAGCCAAAATAAATAAACTACAAGCACTATACGCTTTCCCAGTTAGGTAAACCACTCCCAGGTTTGAGAAGCACAGCCGTGCAACTGTTAAGAGCTAACCCAAATCCTTCCTGCTTCAATGTAAACCCCGTTCTTCTTAGTCTATCAGCTTGGAACAGCTGGGTGTCACTCCGTCCTCAAGTCCCCCACACGCCTGTTCACACAGCTACTGAGAAGTTATTTTTCTGTCTCAGGCATGCAGAATAAGTGGCCTAATGTTCCCTTCCAGGTCATTATTCCCAAACTTTCAATGACTATTCGCTCTCCCATTAGCTCTAAGCTGTGACTTGACATTTATCTAGAGTTGTGTTCCTTCACTATGGTGACCACCTCCGCCTTCCTTCAACCTGTCCAGCACCAAACTTTTCTTTTTCCTATTTTATTTACTTATCACTTCCCTCGCTTTGTGCCTGAGCCGCTGATTTTTCCTCACTTCACTGGGTGATAAATCTGCACCTGCCTTACATGACTTTATATTCTGACCACTTCTCAAATTTATCAAGGTCGCTTTAGAATACAATCTCTTCCCAGGTGCTGACAACTAACCTCTCCAAGTCTTCCTTGCAGCTTTCCCAATGCTGAGAGTCTTAGAGGCAGCCGTTTCGTTTTTAGTAGGGGTGTGGTTCATAGTCACCCAGCCAGAATGTGCCATTCAAGAATTTACCAAGAAAAGTATGTGTGAGTATGGGTGCATGAGCTTGCTGTAAGAAAAATTTATACTTACAGATGAAAGATTCATATATAATCCAATCACAAACAATGGAAAGGAAAAATAAGAAGAATATGTAATAATGATGGTTGCCGAAACCTACAGCAAAAAGAAAAAACACATGTAATACTTTTGCTTACAATGATTTTCCAGATCAAGACCTTACTAACCACTTTCCTGTCAAAAGCTTCCACCAAAGTAAAAAAGTAAATAAGCTAGTACTTTGCATTTAAATACCATTAAACCAAAACCAAACAGCTCTGATATGTCATGGTCAACCGTCCATGTTAAATGAACTAATATTTATCTGCTGCTTACCTAAGAGAAGATACCTTTTTTGAACAGAGCAAGATTTACTAAGCATATGCAGCTCTAGGGTGGCCTATACTGCACTGGAGGAAGGGGAACAGGCAGGACTTTAGGCAAATCATACCCTATGCTCCTTGCACGTAACAAATTTAAGAAGTACAATTTCTGAACATCAGGGATTCACTTGATCAGGGGAACAGAGAAAATGAATCTGAAGAGCAGCACTAAATAGATTTGCTGCAGGCACCCACACACAGAAAAAGAGGGGCAGCCTGCAGCCTCTCTCGCATATGCTGCTTGTTTCTGCTGCTCTCTTGACACTGGAGTTGTGAGCACTCTGATGCTAATGGCACCAAAGTACCACCACGTCCCCACTTTCTCCGAAGACAGCAAAGCCCAGCAGCAGGAGCAATGCCCAGTGCAATGAGGAGACCTAGGTCCACGGGTGACTAGTTGTGTAACCACAGGGAAGTCATTTAACCTCTCTGATCAGTGTTCTTGCTTTTAATATGGGGATAATCTCTCTTCTGTCTGCTCCATAGGCCTGGCAGCCAAACAAGATGATCCACTACGTTAAATGCAGCATAATAAAAATATAGGGGCTCACTACTGTTGCTTTCCCACTTCCATTCACAGCTGCCTGCCTTAATGCTAATCATCCCATCTTTATGGTGGGATGGGGTCCATGAAGCTTGGGACCCTAGGAACTGTCTCTTCGCTGTTCTCTAGAACAGTAGAGAACATCAAAATGCACTAAAGAAACCTGACTCACTGAGGCAGCCTTTTGTTCAAGATTATAAAAGCATATCCTCTCCTGGAGACAAATGACCATAGTTCCTCTGAAGTTCCTCATAATAATCCCCTGGCTTTTACAGTGACCACTCAGAGGAAACTCAGGGCTACCGGCCAGGACAAGGACTACTCCACACCATCTCTGGTTCAAGCTCCTACTTGGGCTTTGAAGGAGCCAAGTGGAGAAGTACATGAGAGAGAGAAGCCACAAAATGTGGTAAGAACCTGGTTATTTGGTGTAGAAGACCAATACTACTAAAGTAACCTCAAGCAAATAATTTGCCTTTCATATTTTTTCACCTCTAAAATGGAGACAGTAATGCCAACCTCATAGGTGTGCCCTGATGATCAGACAGGAAACTATATTCAAAACTGCTTTATAAACTCTAAAATACTATACAAATGACATTAATTATTATCAACATCAAGTTTTCCAAACGTGTGAACACCGTAGAGAGGATTCTCTGACAAAGAAGAACTACAAAACGAACCCCTGAGATGCCCTTCTATTTTTTCTATTAATCACACATATAGCCAAATATATACTTAACTTCATAGTGTTAACTAAGAAATTCAATCTCTCACCTATGCACCGTCCAGTCCACAGACAATGCTGATCGTATCGAGCGACACAGGAGTTACACACGTGGCAATGAAGTGACCTTAATGGCTTCCTTATCTAAGTGGGCAATGAAGACAGGTCTAAGCAAAACTCAGTGTCTTTTTTTTTTTTTTAATTTTTTTTTTTTCAACGTTTATTTATTTTTGGGACAGACAGAGACAGAGCATGAATGGGGGAGGGGCAGAGAGAGAGGGAGACACAGAATTGGAAACAGGCTCCAGGCTCCGAGCCATCAGCCCAGAGCCTGACGCGGGGCTCGAACTCACTGACCGCGAGATCGTGACCTGGCTGAAGTTGGACGCTTAACCGACTGCGCCACCCAGGCGCCCCAAAACTCAGTGTCTTAAAGTGGTAACAAACCACAAGCAAACTCTTACTCCTAAATCATAAAGGCATGGGTACATATAATCCTAAATAGATCATCAATTGACAGAGAGGCTCTGGAATGCCTTATTAATATTTACTTCCACATATATATTTTGAGTAGGCCAACACTAAAGGGGTTTTGAATTCCAGAGCCTATTCACACTGATGAAAGGGAAATAAGGCAGCACCATTAAGAAAAAGGGAAAAGGAAACCCGAGTTACATTTCTGGCTCTGCCAATAATTTGAGGGAAGTTACTTCTTCCCTCTAGGCTTTGATTCCTCAATTGCAATGAGAGGTTTCACTAAGTGGTTTCTAAGGTCATCATGAGCCTCTGACTTGAAGTTAGTTCTAATATATCCTTCATGGCAGGAAAAAGCAATCAAAACACACTATGGATCATTCACAGAGAGATCTAACCACAGACATCTTGGAGAAACTGTAAACATCATTCCTTCATATGCTCAAGGCAGAAAACTATTCTGATAGTAATACAAAATTCGAAACTGGTAAAAACGAAGGTGTGCAAATATACCAGGGAGATTTAACAAATGCTTACGTGAGAAATGTTACCAAGAATATGCTTTCTCACTATGGGATAAAATTATTTGAAAAAAAAAAAAAAAAAAAAAAGACTCACAAGGCATGAGGTACAAAATGTTCTGAAGTCCAGACAGCCAGTCTCTGCAAGGGTGATGATATTCTGAAAGGCACGAAATTTGACCTTACAATTATGTTTTATTGGGGAACGGACAAATGCACGGTTATACACCATTGTCACAGCTCTCTCTCCAAACTGAGGTGGCCAGGAAAGCAATCTGGAATACCTGCCACCACATCATTCTGTGCCTGAAAATAATGTGACTTTTCAAGGCTGCATTTCCAACCACAGCCAATAAATTAGAAGGCACACATATTACACCTCCCCATTCTCTCCATGAATGGCAATCATCTAGTTATAATCTGCTACAGAAAACTAAACATACACGGATACATTCATAAAAAGCAAACAAAACCCATCAGTATACGTTGTAACTGATGGCGATAAGCACCACAGGCTCAGTCTTCCAGGAATTGCCTATAGGTAACACCGACAACGACAATTCTAAATATTCAAAGTGAAAGAAGACACGCATGTCCTCTGACACCTTCACATCTTAGGAAGAGAAGGAGCATCTCCTGGCAATAAGGAGGGCTCCCCCTGGCCCCTGCCTGGTTACTCGCCATGTATCAAATGGGGGTATTTAAGCTAAATGATCATTATCTAAGTGTTCCTATAAAGAAATCCAGATCGTGTTCGCTAACAGAAATTACATTTGAAAAGTCTTGGGTCTGACTTTAAGAGGAAATACAAAATACTTTTTAAAACGTTTCCATAAATAAATGAAAAGGAATGACAGTGGAGAAATCTCAACTTTGTTGATTTATGCTGCATCTATTACGTGCCAAGGCCCCGGAGATGCAGCCATGAGAAACATGAACATTGCTACAACCTTCCTATTAAAAAAAAAAAAAAAAAAAAGTAACATTACAAAGAAAGCTCACCGTTTTCCTTTCTTCTTCAGAAGCTTTAGTGAAGCCTGGATCAGTTGCCCAAGTCTTGTAGAAAAAGTAGAGGAAGCCTATTAGGCTGAGAATGAAAGCAAAATAGAAAGGGGTGCCTGCTAGATGTAAAGACCACGTTAAGGAATGTATCAACTTCCACTAAGAATAACATAATTATGACATAAGCAAATCTCATCATCGGTGCCTAAGAATCTCTCTGCATTCTAACCTCACGTTCCATTATGTATACACATCCCTGCCCCCAAACCTGACCCCATCCTATGTTCTAATCCCACAGGGATTTGCTCATAATTGGCTAATAATTAATCCCTTCTAATTAGCTGAAACTCCTACAAAAATTATTGACAGGAATGGTTGCAATATATAAGGAACATCCTGAGAACTGAAAAACATTCAAGATCCAAATAAGTTCGTCTCTAATGGTGTTACCATGGCTCTCCTGTAAGCATCTAAAAGAATACTTATCAGTCATTTTAACAAAATCATTCAAAGAAACAAACCATTTGATTCAGAGATTCCAATTAAAAATATTTCCTTATACATTAGATAAATGCTTGCAAAAATTTACTAATGGCAAGTTTAATTAATGCCTGTCACTGTATTAGGCTGTAGCGATTTAGAAATTAAAAAAACTGCTCTTTGCAAATTAATTACAAATCGAGTACTATTTTGGGAAAGGAAGGTACTATAGACACATTAAGATAAAAAGTATTTCAAGGATAAATATTGCCCACTTGGAAATGTTTTTGAAGCAGTACAAATTCTTTGTATAAAAAGTAAAACTTTGCTTCAGGGAAAGACAAATGAAGGTGCAGTAAGTAATAAGCCAGTATACCAGTAGTAAACCAATTCTCCTTGCCCAGTTTAAGTCATTACCAACACAGTAACCACATCTGCCTTCCAAGGTATTATCAGGCTGTCTTGTGCCAAACTTTGGACTGGAAAAGGCAGCCATAAAATAGACTCTAAACCCTTGCTATTCAAAGTGTGGTCCACAGACTCACAGCAGTGGCTTTACCTAGGAGTTTGCGAGAAAGGCGTCACTTCAGACTTCACCCCAGACCTGCAGAACCAGACTCTGGATTTTAACAAGATCCTCAGGGGATCCACATGCACAACAGAGTTTAAGAAGCACTGCTGTGACCCACAAAAACTAGCACAACCACATCCGGTTCAGGTAGGCAGGAACAAATCTTGTTGGTTTATTAGTTTATCAGTTTGGGAGCACCTGGGCGGCTCAGTGAGTTGAGTGCCCAACTCTTGATTTTGGCTCAGGCCATGACTTCACGGTTCATGAGTTCAAGCCCCACATCAGGCTTGGCACTGACAACAAGGAGCCTGATTGAAATTCTCTCTCCCCTCTCTCTCTGCCCCTCCCCTGCTTGTTCTTTCTCTGTCTCTCAAAATAAATAAATAAACATTTAGAGGAAAAAAAAAAAGTTAGGTTATCACTTTGTCTGCAGAAGGGCCTGGCTTTAAGAAATACATAGGATCTAGAAGTGTTGTGTGAAATGAAATTCTAACAAATGAAGCTTACTTAGATTGGATTAACAACACTGAAAAAGAGCACATAGGTCAAGGCCTTTAAAGAATCACATCCTGTTTTCTTTCCACAAAATCTTGATCAAAACACAACACATTCTCAAAAATACATTCAGTTGAATCACATGATTCTGCATATTGAAGTGACTGAACTTTGGCCTCCTGTTCTGAATAACTTTCAAAACAAATCCCAGGAGAATCACTGGATCCTCTCTAAGTCATAAGTAAAATGAATGCATCGAACCCCTCATAGGAAAGCCAAATGTTCCTTGCTTCCATGCCCTTGCTTTGTGTGGTTCATTAACCTCAAATGCTCCCCACTGCCCCCATATACTTCCAGAAACACACTTTTAGGACATCCAAGCCTAACTTTATTCTCCCTCCCCTTGCAGGTCTTTCCCGATTCCCTACAGCGAAAGGATTCTTTCCCTTCCCTGAGTCTAAAATGCCTGTTCTGTGGCACTTAGACCTTATAGTTATTTATAGACCGCTCAGCCTCTCCAGTTAGCTTGTGACTCTTTGCAGTTCAAGTCTCTCAATATGGAGCCCAGCTCTTCAAGTGAAATCTGCCTTCCTGGAACTTGGGACTAACCGGTTTTCCTTCTTTAGATCCTTTAGCTCTATGCTAAAAGATCTACACTATAGCTGTCCTTAGATCTACCCTATAGAAGCTTATTCCTCATTTGTTCGATAAATTTTTATCCAACGTCCATTCCATACAATACGTTGGCTTACAAATGATGGACTTCCAAACACTGGACATTGGAAGGCAGTGCTCACACCTCCAGGATAAGCAGCAACATTGTTCCTTGTACAGCACAGTTTCCTGGTCATGCTCCTCCACTTGTGCTCCCGTCTGTCAATGTTTCTCTTAAAACAACAGAATTCAAAACAGAACAAGCACACTGCGGGGTTGTACTGACCAGTGCCGGGGACAGTGAGATGGCTGTTGTCCTTTGTGTGGACTCAAATCCTTGTACTACTGGGGAATACAGTGGCTCCCTTGACACCTGTGTCACTCCCCACACCAGGCTTTCAGTCAAAGCTCTTGCTCTTTTGCACCTGATCTGGAACATGCCAGAATCACAGACGTAGCGTTCCGTGCTTCACCATTTCTTTCCTGAGTCTTCATCTCATCTCCAAACTCATCAGTAAGGTCCTATCTCTTCCACCTGATCCTGCCTCATAAAAGCCAAACACATTACTTGCTGAACATATAAAAAAGCACCAAAAGGAAGGGATCATCTGAGGAACCAGTCCAGAGTCTCCCTTAAAATTAATTTCAACATGCAGCCTTCTACACAGAGTTTATTCAGGAGAGTGAATAATAACAGAATAGGTATTATTTACAAAATGCCCATTATGCAATGAGGACCGTGGTCAGCATTTTACAGACATCATAGCATTCCTTGCAGCCACCCCACAAATTTGGTACTGTTATCCCTCGGGTTTTTTTTTTCTTGTTGTTGTTTTTAACAGAAAAATTGAGACTCGGTGAAATTCAATAATGTGCCCAGTGGTACCTAAGAAAGAGAGCCAAAGTCAAACTCAGTCTGATGGCAAAGATAGTACTCTTTCCACAGTGCCCCAGACACTTTTCCCATAAAGGACCGTGAGAGGGGAAGCCCAGACTCGGCAAAAGCTGGGACAAGATTCGTCTACTCAGAACTGAGCGCAGCACCTCCAGTCACACCCAGGGCCGTCCACACGACATTTACCCATTTACCGTTCAGCTTGGAAGACACTGATCTGATGGCAAAGTCTGCCACCTACTGACTGACATGCACTCACCCGTAGCAGGTGCATATGGCTGCCTAGATCAAAGGGCTTTCTGCTGTACACGCAAGTAAAAGATCCCATCTCATCAACTCTGACACAAGAGTCTGTCTAGCTTTGGAAATCAGTTCTTCTGAGGTAATGGCATCTTCGCAAATGGTGAGCCGCTTGCAATTAAACTCAACTGAATATGAGGTTCTGTGATCGAGGCTTGCAAAACTACAGTGGAGTTACTTTTTTGTTGATATAGATTCTGCAAAAAAATCATCAGGGAACACAAATCTAAAACTGTGTTTACTCCCCTGCCACATGGGTTGGTCAACAAAAATATTAGCCATCCCTTCTCAGAATCATGTCGCTTATCCTAGAATTTATCAGGCTTGAGATTTCCGCAAATAATTTGGGGTGTATATTGTCCTGTTGTTTTATACACTTGTGGTTACTTATAAAGTATTTTTATAACACATAATATCATGCAAGCCTTCAATAACTAGTGGCAGTAAGACTAGTGCTTAAAAAAGCTGCCCCAAATCACTAATCATGAGACAAAGGCTTTGTGTAATAACATCTTTTGATAAAAGTCAAATGAACTCCATGGTATGCTACCCCGTTCATTTACATTAAAGGAATTTGAAAAATATTAGAGAAAATGCTCAGAAACAAGTATCATTAAAGTATAAACATGCTATAATGAAAGGAGATATATGCCCTCTGAGAACTCATATGCTTCTTCACTTCACATTGATTTCTACGAAAAGAATATTCCTGAATTGATTGTATGCATTTCTCCCACAAACACCATCTTTCTTTTTAAAAATGCCATTACCAGAAGGACACATAACACAGAAGTTAAAGGAATATGTTTACAGGTACATTTCTATCCACTACATTCTTTCTTCTCCTACCCTGTAAAGAAAACAAGGTTATAATGGCTTCCTAGAGTCTCTGGAAGGGGAAAAGGGAACTTGGAAAGAGGTGGAAAGATAAAAAATTAGAGAAAATGCCTCCCTCCTAATGGCAGCTTTAGCTATAAACCAAGAACTCTCCTCGAAGAGCACAACACACGCTTAAGCTGGCCGTGGCCTGAGCCCAGCTCTTCGAGTGATAAACCTATCTCTTGGATGAGTTTTTTTTATTTGAAACCATGTGCTGCCATCCATTAGCAGTTCATGGAAGAATTAAGTGGGCTGTGTGTGACCAGCATTTTTAAAAAAAGAAATAGCATAGGATAAAATTACAGAATTTCACAGTAAAGCACACGTTAGGAGTATCGTTTTCTGTTTCACATTCGGTCTGGGTGGCAATGTAAATGTATTTTTACTGTAGACGAGAATCCATTGCTCTGGACAGGGACACTGCACTGGCCACTGCTGAGGAGGACACATTTCTCCGAACATCCCTCCCCTATAGACCATCTTGGCACCCAGAAGATTTATTAATCAACTGTAACTGCCGACCAAGTTAAAAGAACCTGCTGACCTTGAGGACAGTATCTCAAGGCAATACGACAAATTTTCATGGGTCCAAGTAAAACAATAATTCACTCTATTGTTTCTATCCTCTGAGTAATAAATACTAGACACTACTGCTTCTATGGTGTGTTTGGAGATTATTTCCAGAATTGAGCAGATTTTCAACATGCAACGTCTTCAACCAAAATAATTAAAATGCATACAAATATGAGTTATAGTCCCTGGATCTCTTCTAATACCTACATTTCTAACTATGGCATTACTATTGTTTAAAGGAAAAATGGGATGTGTATTTAAATTTCAGCTGGAAGGATATGAGGAAAGAATAAGATGAACCACGTTACAAATATCCAAAAAATGGAACTTAGCAGGAAGACTGTTGGTAAGTAGATGAGACTCTTATACCCGACCAAGAACCTTAAAGAAAAAAGGATAAACATACGGTATTAGTAAAAACAGGTATGGTTCATATTAATTTTAGCTCTAAATCCCCTTAAATAATAACAGTAATAATAACGGTTCCCTTAAGTAACAACAATAACAGCTTCCAGTACCGAGTGCTTCCAATGTGCCACTTGCCACACAGTAATTAAGAGTCTGTGGGGCGCCTGAGTGGCTCAAATGGTGAAGCTCAAATGGATAAGCATGGTTAATGCTACCATGACCTGCTACCGACTCTTGATTTCAGCTCAGGCCATGATGTCAAGGTTCGTGAGATCGAGCCCCACATTGGGCTTTGCACTGGCAGCACAGAGCCTGCTTGGGATTCTCTCTCTCTCTCTGTCTCTCTCTCTCTCAGTCTCTCTCTCTCTCGCTTGCCCTCCCCCACTCAAGCTCTTTCTCTCTCAAAATAAACATTAAAAAAAGTATTAAAAAAACAAGAGTTCGCCACCATCTCAACCCCATTGTACCCATGAGAAAAGTAAAGCACTCAAGAAATGCATGTTCCAGTCCTTAAAACTAACTTCTACATTATTTCATTCCCAATAACTTTCTATTTGCAATGAATCTTTATTTCTATTGAAAAATATCACATTTGTAGTTCTCTTTTTGGCATATCATATTTTCAAATATTCCAAAATGCAAAAATTTTAAATACTTCAGAGATTCACCTTCACATTTAACAAGCTTTCTTCTGGAGGCTAGCAGTATATTTTTAAACCATAACAGATGCACACGACCTTAAGCAGCCTTATCCCACAACCAGCTTGAGAAGCGGACACTGAACATAAAAAGAAGAAATAAAGGCTGAAAGTGGCCTTAGTCATCAAACACTAACCCTCTCGCTTGGGTAACGAGCAACGTGAAAGTCCGCACAGAACTTACTCAAATGTTAATACTGTAGCTTCAAAAGAAAAAAAAAAATCTGTCTTTCATGTTAAATACTCAATAGAGTAAATCCATGCAGGAATATGGGTTACCTGGATCTATTTTAAAATTTATACCAGGAAAAAATAATGGTTGATGATGGGTAAGAAAGGGATTCTTTAAAAGCTATCAAGATCATAAGTGTAATTATGATAAAATATTTGAGAAAAACTGAAGGTTCCAAGCCTCGGGCACATAATACGCGACCAGAACAGGCCAAATAGAGCCCACATAACGTCCACAGCATGACCTGCCTGAGATTAGGCAGCGCAGATGTGTCTGAATGAATTAAGCAGTGCAGTGAACTACCTAATTTGTAAGCGTCTGCTACCACGACCTGTGTGCTTCGAACAGGCATCACGTAGCAGCCTGGATCAATAGGCAACTGCGCCTGGAGCTTAAAGAAGAGTAGAAGTTTGCAGCTGCCTACCTCCATGAGACGCGGTCTCTACAGAAGGGTATGAAATAAAAGCAGTATGGATAAAGCTGCCATACGCATTTGTGTCCCATTTGAATCGTGTCCATATGCCAAGTCTAGCATACAAAGCCCTCCACTCACTGTCAGCAAAAATAAAAGTTTCCTATAAACTTTTGTACAATGTTGGTTTCTAGTGAAACAAAATCTCAAATGCTCCTATCCTAGGTGAGTAGATACTGTCAGCTCTTGCTTTCTCTCTGAAAGAGAAAACACAAAAACCCCAAAGTGATCATTGCGATTTCTGGTGATTTGGCTTAAAATTTCTTTGGCAACCAACTCACAATCTACTTAGTGGAAAATGTATAAATATCTCTAAGTTATAAGTTTTCTGTACAGCAGACAATTTTAGGCATTTTGTTATTTTTCAGAAATGTAAGTTTTTACTTTACACTTATATTCTAATTCATTTCCAACCGTCTTGCTCTTGAGTGACCAAGAGGTAAGATTCCTCTAATATTTTGTTTTTCCTTATTACTCAAGCAGCTCATGCTTATTCCAGAAAATGCTGGCAAGCAAAAAAAGGCATAGGAATACTCAACATCACACCCTGAAGAGAGATCCTTTTAGATCCTTTTCTACGGATCATCATCATACTTTACATTTTTCTTTCATTCAGTAAATGAAAGTTTACATTTACTGAAAATTGAAAAGAGAAACATTTCCTGCTTGCATGGGCCTTAACACTCCAGGTAACAGTGAGTAAGTGCCATGAAGAAAATCAAACAGGGTGATGCAGAGTTATTCAGGGATGGCCTAAGGAGGTGACACTGGTCCTGAGGCCTGAATGGCTGTGTCTCCTGCTCTAAAACGATACGGTATCAGAACACTTCGGACAAAGACCTAAGCAAGAGTCAAGGTCCAGGAGCGGCATGAGCTCAATGTGCTTTAGAAACAGAAAGAGGGCAGAAGAGCAGAGAAGGGAAGAGAGGAAAGAGATGAAGTCCAAAGGGAGAGATCGAATCACATGACACCTCACAGGCAAGGAGTTTGGATTTTATTTTGAAGACGCAGAAAAGTCAGTGGAAGCCATTAAGCAGAGAGAAAAAAAGGAAACTGTTTGCCTTTTAAAAAGACCACCCTGATTGCTAAGTGGGGATGAACTATAAATCAGGGATAAGAGCGGACCAACTGGAGAAAGAACAGGAAGGGCGTGGTGGTGAGCTGGATGTGGGAAGGGAAGAATGGAACACAACAGTAATCCAAGGATGACAGTCGTTATTCACACGGGGAACTGGATGCCATTTTACTGAAAGCAGGAAGAGACTGGGGTGTGGTATGACTGCTGGGTACTGTGTGTCAGCCATGGTTCCAGCCATTGTACATGTCTTAACGATAAAGCAGGCATTGTCACAACTATTATCCTCATTTTTATAGATGAAAAAAGTGAGGCACAGAGAGGTAAAGCAACTTGCTAAAGGTCAGACTGCTGTGTGGTAAAGCCTGACTTGAATCCAGGCAACTTGACCCTTAACCATGACTAAATACAATCATGTATATTTTCCTAAAAATAGAGCCATCCCACAGTTACCATTTTATAATTTCCTACATTTCAGTTAGGTCGTTTCAACTAAAAAAACCTTAAAAGCAAAAATAACGAGCTTAAAATGAATTCAGATCAAGGAAAAAACACAATTTCTGAAAAGTGGGCAAAAGTGCCTCAAGATGCAAAACACTTACAAAAATCTCATTATTTACCAAAATCAACCATTCAAAAAGTGAGCTAGGGTCTTTATTTCCTACCAGTTGCCAATTCAATCAAACTACTGGGTTGACCAATCTGCTTTTAGCCAAATCATATGCTACCAAAGCCCTTCCCTCCCACCACCCCTGAAGACGTTCTATGTGGTAAATAACATTCAGAGCTCAGTAAAAACTGCGATTTCAGCTAATTAACAGAAATAAACAATCACACGGAAATGCAATAACCAGCCTTGCAAAGACTAATATACACACCTTGGAAGCAAAGATGTCAGAAAAAACAATGTTATTAGAAGACATCCTTTCAAAAGCCAAGAATCTGAATTGAAGTCCAGTATGTATCCAACAGCCCACATGGTAATCACAGAAAGCATCAGCAGCAGGAAGAGCTATTAAGAGATTCAGAATTTTAGAACCTTATGGATTTCACCTCCTAAGTATCTAATAATGATTAGTACCACAGAAGAACTTCTTCTGAAATATATAACTATTAATACAACAGCAGAACACAGTTGTTCTTCAAAATTGCTGATTAGTAAATGTGAAGTCTGAGAAAATTACCAATCTTGGAAACAATCCTTTAAAAACCTTAGATTTTACAATATATTGCCTAAACATGTTTTCTTGTGCTTTCTTCCCCTCCAAGAAACAGGGGTCTTTCAGAGGAGTGCTAATGAGAGCTGACATTTTTAAAAATAATTTCTTTCAAACAGTATTGTAGGTCAGAAAGCACAAAGCAAAACAAAGGGACCACACAAAAATCAGGACACCCAAGGCTCAAGGTGGAGAGTGCAGCAGTTCCAGCCTGGACACTAGATGGTGCCATCCCTTAATAAAGGTCAGAGGGAACAAGTCTGCAGAAAAGACGACAGTTGGAGGCATGTGGAATTTCAGATGCCTATGGGGAGATAGCCAGGACGCAGTCAGAAAAGCGGTCGACCACCCAGGAGAAAACTTTGTATTCATCAGTATATAATCTGGAAAGCCATGAACCAATAACATCCCAAGGACTGTGTGCAAGGTAGAAAGGGGCAGAATCTTCGCCAACACAATCGCTGAAGGGGAAAAAAGCTAAGTTGTCAAAGGTAATGAAGAGTGACTGGTGTGACCAGAAAGGCAGGACGTGAACACAGGAGAAAGGTCCCAGCAAAGCCAAGGAAGATTCGAGTTTCAAGAAAGGAGTAATTCTCAGTTGTCAAATGTCACACGGAGGCCAAAGACTGAAACATGTCCTTGGGATGCTAATCATTTAGGTTTATGCCGGCAAAGTGAAAAGAATGAAATGTCTATGAACCAACAGTGTGACTGTCTGTACTGAAGCCAGGCACCACATTTCTGCAATGCAGTCCCTTAACTGCGATATACATGACCTTGGAAGCCAGTAAGGCTTTTGCAACGGCAAAGGGAAAAAATATAGTCTGCCCTATTTTCTTCCACTTTTATTTCTCTAGGTGTTCTGAGGATGAATACTTTCAAATGCTATCAAATCTTTTAAAGTCCTATATCAGTTAAATGTCTGACTCTTGGTTTCAGCTCAGGTCATGATCTCACAGTTCGTGAGTTTGAGCCCCGTGTCGGGCTCTGGGCAGACGGTGCAGAGCCTGTTTGGGATTCTCTCTACCCCTCTCTCTATGACCCCTCTCCCCCCCGGCTCATGCTGTCTCTGTCTCCCTCAAAATAAATAAACTTTAAAAATATATATAAAAATTAAAAAAAATAAAATCCTAAATCTAATTTGCAAGGTAATCGAGTTTAGATTTTTTTTAAAGGTAGTAAACTTAGAATCTATGAGCAACATAATCTCAGAACAGAAATAAGAATTAAATATGGATTTCAAATTTTTTCTTTCTTTTTAATTTGAGAAAGAGAGAAAGAGAGAGAGCACACAAGTGGGGAAGAAGGGCAAAGGGAGAGAGAGAATCCCAAGCAGGATCCATGCCCACTGCAGAGCCCAACACAGGGCTTGATCCCATGACCCTGGGATCATGACCTGAGCTGAAATGAAGAGTCAGACGCTCAACCAACTGAGCCACCCAGGAGCCCCTGGATCTCAAAGTTCAATCCCAGATATAACACTCATAAATGAGCCACACTATTTACTCAATAAATATTCCATTGTACACTATATGCTGCAGCACTGTTCTAAGCACTTGGGACACATCATGAATTTAAGGTTTTTCTCTCATGGAGCTTAAATTCTAGCAGAAGATGACAGCCAAATGTATTAGGTGGTTTAATAGCATATAAACAGCTGGATCACACAGGGCCTCGTAAGTCACTGAAAGGACTTGGGCTTTTATTCTAGGAGAAAGGGGGAGACATCACAGGATTCTGAGCAGATGAATGACAGGATCTGACCTACATTTTAAAAGATTCATCAGTGGACGCCTGGGTGGCTCAGTCAGTTGAGCATCCAACTTCAGTTCAGGCCATGATCTCACAGTTTACACTGCATCGGGGCCTCTGCTGTCAGCACAGAGCCCACTTCAGATCCTCTCTCTCCCTCTCTCTCTCTGCCCCTTCCCCTGCCTCAAAAATAAGTTAAAAAAAAAAAAGATTCACCTGGCTGCTCAGCTGGGAATGGACTAGAGGTGAGCGGGAGCAGGGGGATGACAGACAACTGCAGTAAGCCGCAGGAAAGACACTGGAGGCTGGACCAAAATGCCATTGGTGGAACAGTGAGAAGAGGTCAGATTCTGGATATATACTGAGGGCAGAATTAGCCAATGTGTTTTCCTAGTGGACTGGATACATGGCATGACAGAGAAAAGACAAAAATGACTGAAGACTGGAGTTGCCACCTACTGAGAAGGAACAGGCTGTAGATGGAGTAGTTGGGGTGGGGTGGGAAAAAGATCAGGAGTTCAGTTTTGGATATGTATATTGGAGATATCTATAAGACATTGAACTGGATAAATCAAGTAGGTAATTCGATATAGGAGTCTGGAAAGATCTGGACTGAAGATAACTTTGGGAGCTGTCAATACACACACGGCATTTAACGCCATGGAGGTGCATGAAATCACCAAAAGAGGTCCAAGAACAAAATCTTGGGTCACCCTACCAATAAGGGTAGGGGAGAAGCAGAGGAGCTGGCACAGGATACTGAGGAGTAGCAGTTACTTCCTACTCTCTCCCTCTACACGCCTGAATGCAAAATAGATGCAGTATTCGTAATGAACCGCTGCAGACAAATCTGGGCTCTGTGAATTTAGAATCATTCTGAGAGTGCAATTACTAATCATCATTAGAAAAGATGATGCCGTCTTTCATATCTGAAAACATTAAAAACAGAATCAGTTCAACACCCCATTTTAACAATCTGAATTATGACTAATACGACACTACTAGGGCTAGATTTTTATGAGAATAAGCTGAACTTCTTAACTTTCCCCATCAGTTTAACTGTTAAGTTCAGGAGGACATCACTCAGAAGAACTGCCAAGTTGAACAAAGCATAAAACTGGGGGTCATCTCTTGAAATTCTAGATGTTTTCATTTTGTGAAGTCTGCTAACTCCTCATGATTCTAACAGAACATTGAATGCTACTGTTTGCCCCTTGAAAAAGATTTTTAGTAAAAACAAATTTTCCTCTTGCTACTCTAATAATTTAAACCATCTGTTTCAATTCATTCATTAAGTAAATGTGGAAGTCTGCTATGATATTCACAAGATAACATGTAGCTTTAGAGCCATCTAGCTGAGGACCAATAGTAAATTGCCAATGAAAGTGCCACACTTCCAACTCTGGGCTATGGGACACATGGGGCAGATGTGACCAGTGGATATAATGCAGCCCTAAGCCAACTCCCTGGTTTCATCCTGGTTTCCTCCCTGATTTGCCTTAAAAACAGAAACACAAATGAATAAAACGGTTCTTATGGCCCACAGAACAGGACCCATATGAAAATACCTCGCACTTCTGCAGCCACCTCCAGAGTCTGAACTTTTTGTTAGCTCTCATTTTGGCTTCTGTTTTTAGCATGTGAATAATGAGCCTATTTTTGTTTTGTAGAGCCATATCAAGAGGTGTTTCGCCCTTAAAAAAAAAAAAAGAGAGAGAGAGAGAGAAAGTTCAATTATATTTTTGATAGAGTATGGGTGTTAAACATTGTACAAGAAATCAGCAGAATCATAGACTCAGTGTATTCATTCTGGAAGTAGTCAGTTACTGTCATTGGTTATTTATCTTGTGGTAATTGAAAAATATATGTATAGCTTATGTTTATGTTGATGTACTAATTTTCTAACTGAACATATAATAAACTAAAGGAGATAAATACCTGGTCATACCTTAACATTTCGGATGTCCAGGCTAGAACCGGCTTCCAAAAGTTTATCTACAGCATTAACATTTCCCGCTGCAACTGCCCAGTGGAGTGGAGTGTTTTGGTGTATTTTATCAACCACACTGAGAGAAGGATTAAACTTTAAAAGAAATCCAGTTGGTTCTGGCCTGTCTCAAAACAACAAAATACCAAGGAGTATTAGAGAGATGAATGATTTGAAAGGTAAATGCAAATAATGAATCTTTTAAGCTAACATATAAATTAACCACTCAGTTAAGTATTCTGAAGATCGAGAAACTTCTTTGTGCAGAGTTCTTTCTATTCCAGGGGCTAATAGGAGAGATGCACCTCCAAAAAAAGACATCTATTATGTGATAGTCAGCAATACAAATACGATAATTTCAACATCAATGTGCTGGAATAACTGCTTTTGTTTTTCAAACTTTTACTTTCATGTAGTTATTGTATTGCTTACCTTTTTTTTTTTTATTGTGAATTTAACTTGGGCCAATGCTATGTTATTTATCTAATTAAAAACTAAATGTACACAACACTATATTTGAGGAGATAAACCAAAAGCTGACTTCCATGCTTCCTTTAACCAATTATTAAATAAAGCAGGCATAAATAATGTCCTAAAACATTCATTTATCTTAGAAACCTATGGACTAAAAGGCAGAGTTCAATAAAATATTTTTACTTTACCATAAATACCTTCTCTTCCTTCATGACTACTCAAGAGATTCTTTTAATAAAGCAGTATTCTATTTTACTTATTCTATCAACATCTTTAAACACTATTATCTGACCTCAGAGTTGTCAGCGAAAAAGACAAAATGCTTTTTAACAAAATTCAACCCCCAGCCCCAGCACTCCATGATCAAAAGGAAACGGCATCACAACTACCTTGGATCCTAGGAGAGAAATCCTAAGTAAAAGTAGAATCAGAAATTAAGCACAACACAAATTCATAAAGGCAAAACTGTAGCAAGTATTTGAACAGAATACCAGAAGTTAGACTACATGGTGGCCATTAATCACATGTGTTTATAAACAAACAGAAAAACTTAAACATGTAAGTACCTGATAGAAACATATAAACAGACCATACTCATATTCATAGATATTCAAAATCTGCTATTTTCAGAGCAGTCAACAATGTCAGAGAACCTTAAAACATACTGTTGTCTGGAAAGAAGATTTTATCATCTCGATTTCAAACTTGGAGAACATTTAAACCTGTAGTCATTTTTTTAAAAAATGCAAACTGAGAAATATAAGCCATGTTCACAGCATATACTATAAAATCTCTATCTGCTCTATAAGGAAAATTTTTTCTTATTAGCAGTTTTCAAATTGTTCCCCAAAGCTATCAGAAGAGAAATTTTATTTCAGTGGTGCTTTTCTAGCCGTAACTACATTAAACGTTCATACCACAGTCACAGGGTAGAAAATCTTCAGAATGTAGTATCATCTCAACATAGACTAGGCTACTTAAAATTATACACACAGAAAAGAAATTGTTAGAACCAAGAATCAGAAAAAGGCAAGTCAGTTAGACTTACTTACCCAAGTACTTTGTGAGCTGATAACATGAGAGGTGTCTGCCCATTTAAATCTGTCATATTCACACTCTGTTCGAAAAGAAGAGTCAATCAGCCTAACTGTAAACACAGTCAAAATTCTCTCTTTAATAGAAGTATCTCTTTAATACATTCAACATCACCATTGCTTTTACAAGAAGCGTTCTGATATCATTTGAACAAAACAGTGTTCTGCTCCTCACCCAAAGGGTGAAAATCCATTGATTTCTACAAAATACTCATAAAGGAAAAATTTGAATATACGCTTCAAAGTGTTGCATGATGTGAATGGAAGAAAGCGAAGGGAAAGAGGAAAATGCTGACAATCACCATCAGATATAAGAGACCTTAGGAGTCATCTAGTTTAGACCTTACCTGACACAGTAATTCAAATTATCATGTCTTACACAAAGCCACCCAGAATCCATGTAAACACTTCCAGTGACAATGAAACCTCTATCTTTTCTGAGGCAACTCATTGTAATTTTGGACTTATGTTTCAAAGACTAAAACATGAAAAGTTCTTTTCTATTTTTTATAATATGGGGGTGGGGGTGGGGAAGGAAACCATATCTCCATAAGGATATGCTCCTTTTAATAAAATGGGCCCGTGTTTGAGGTGCACAATAATGGTTCTAACCAAGTCAAGGAAAGAGTTTCAGTTACTGAAGTGTCTCTTGGGCCTTGGAGGAATACGACTTGGGAAAGAGCCCAAGGAGAAGCAAACAGGGCTCCTCCTCATACGTCTTCCCAAAATGAGACCCAGGAAGTTATAATTATTCTACTTCAGTGGGCTAAGTCTGAGAGAAAGTGCTTATTTAAAAGGAACACAATCATTCCAACAGCATTTGTGCAAACATGTTTCCACGCCTGTTCTAGGCGAGTCTGCTGATACAGAAACCACTCTGCTACCAGAAAGCATATCCCAGGCAAGTATGGCTGACAGGGAGACTCCCACTGCCAATACCCTATAATTTAACCTGTGCCATAAATGGATGCCTCTTAAGGCAAGTCATTTTTCATGGAATTACTTTAGAGAACAATAAGAAGCACACATTCAAATTGGTCTCCTATTTGCACTCAAATAATGAAAGCAAATGATGGGTTCATTTAGTGATCTGACTTCCATTTCTACATTCAACCAGAAGAAAAATACAGGCTTTTGAAGTCATGTTTTTGAAAAACTCTGCAAATTACTGGGATCATAAGAAAATCTATTATAGGTTTACAAGTTTCAAAAACATCTATTACATGTTACTGAGCTAAATGACCTGTCCTTTTTGCTCCAATGAAGCTGGAAAAGCAGCATTCAATACCTAGACTTACTGGGGCTAATATTTGAATATTTGATACCCATAACATATACTCTAAAACTGAGGGCAGACCTACTACTAATCATCCTCCCAATCTCTTCAGATTCACAGCAGCTGGAGTATAAGATATGTTTCTAAACATACCTGTCCTTTTGAGATGAGATATGCTATAATAGGCATGTGTTGAAATAATACTGCCAGGTGGATGCTGCTGAATCCCTCCCCATCGATGAGAGTGGGGTCGGCTCCATACTGGAGTAATAATATGACCATAGGCAAATGTCCTTGTCTGCAAATAGAGAGTAAAAATTACACCGTTTTCTACAGCATGCAGTAAAAGAAAAAATTTCAGGAAGAAACTGGTATCCCTAAGACATGAGAGATTTGGGGGGCACCTGGGTGGCTCAGTCGGTGAAGTGCCCGACCTCAGTTCGGGTCACGAGCCCGTGGTTCGTGGGTTCGAGCCCCACATCGGGCTCTGTGCTGACAGCTCGGAGCCTGGAGCCTGCTTCAGATTCTGTGTCTCCCTGTCTGTCTGCCCCTCCCCTGCTTATTCATATTCTCTCTCTCGCTCTCTCTCTTTCAAAAATAAATAAATATTAAAAACAAAAACAAAAAACTTTACAACATGAGAGATTTTGGTTCGATACAAAGAGTATTTCCGAACAGACTTTCAAAACACTGGAGACTGTCCAAATGTATTTCACTTTGACACTCCAAACTTAGGGCTATCTGGACAGTCCTTCTTGAATGCAGGTAATACACTTAATAACCTTCCAATCTATTATCAAACCTTGTGTTGCTATAACGTATAAATAATACATGTATAATAATAATTATGATACATGACTAATGCTAAAAATAAAAACTTAAAAAAAATTTTTTTTAACGTTTATTCATTTTTGAGAGAGACAGAGTGCGAGCAGGGGAGGGACAGAGAGAGAGGGAAACACAGAATCCGAAGCAGGCTGCAGGCTCCGAGCTGTCAGCACAGAGCCCAACTCAGGGCTCCAACTCACAAACCATGAGATCAGGACCTGAGCCAAAGTCAGACGCTTAACTGACTGAACCACCCAGGTGCCCCTGAAAATGAAAACTTCAAAACCATGTACACTTCACTGTTGTTATTTTAAAACCAAGAAATAATCATGAGAATTGAGGTATAACATTCAGATTGCAGGTACATACTATGATAATATTATTCTTAGGAACTACAGACTTCTACATTTGAATATGGCTCATTTTCCATGTAAAGCATTGCACCCCACTTGCTCAAAAGGGATGAGTTGGTTAACCTTAGATTCTTCAAAATTCTGGGCAGTGGGAAAAAGATTCCACTCCTGTCTTAAATAAACAAGTACTCATTTTAGTTCTAGGTTCACGTCAACCCCACCAACCAGAGACTGGAATTAAAATGACAGATGAAGAAGAGCGTCTGGTTGGCTCGGCTGGTTAAGCACTAGACTCGCGACTTCAGTTCAGGTAATGATCTTGTGTTTTTTGAGTTCGGGCCCGGCATGGGGCTTGGAACTGTAAGCGCCAATTCCATCTCTCCCTCTGCCCCTCCCCCAATCTCTCTCTCACAAAATAAATAAAACTTTAAAAAGAAATGACAGATGAAGAAACTGTTAAGTATCAAGACAGGCACATATTAATTTCAGCTTCAAATGGCCAATATATTCCAGCGAAAAACACTAAGTAAGTTTACAGTTCACTGACTTATCACTTTATCCATATGATCAGCTATAAAAGATACTTATTTTGATTATAAGAAAGTATAATACACATATTTCAGTTTTAGCATCATAGTGGGACCCTAAATTAAACAAAAAAAAATATACTGTCCCAAAACTATAATTTTCTTTTTTTAATGAAAGGGAAAAAAGGGAAAGAAAGCCTTTCTTATGGCCCACAACAGCAGTTTCCCGATATGATAGTTACTAGGCACATTGGCTATTTAAATTCAAATTAGTTAAAATTAAATAAAATTAAAAATTCATTTCCTTAGTTGCATTAGCCACATTTCACATTTCCTATGTGGCTAGTAGCCACAATACTCGATGGCACAAAATAGAACATTTCCATCGTCACAGAAAGTTCTGCCAGAAAGTGCTAGTCTACAAGATTCAGAAAATGAACTTAGGTCACCGTGACTCTGAACAGCAATTTCAGTGTTCCAAGAAATCTTTACCTGATGGCCCAGTGAAGAGGTGTCGAATTTAAATCTCCACCCAACTGATCTACTACAGCACCTTTTGAAATATAAAACCTATTAAAAGCAGACATAAATGAAAATAAGATTTAAAACTTAAAATACATACTGAGAAAGAAAACATCAATTTTTCTTAGTGATAAATATACGACAACAGAAATTATAATAATGACCCTCCCCCGAAACACTCAGACCTACTGAAGTCTGAGATTCACACAAAGGCATCAAACAGATCCCTGGTGAAATAGTCTTAGCATATCAGTAATTACTCCTGCTGTCATAAGCTTTCCATCATAACTTACATACCAAACGCATGATAACTACTCTCACCATATATTCTAATTACCCAGCACTCTTAAAATGGTTTATATTCAAAACACTTAGGATCACACAGATATTCTACTTAACCCACAAGAAGAAAGGTGGAACAATGTCACTTGTAGAATTACTATGTGGAATTGAATTCTAAAAGTAAGTAGTAAAAACTTAATTCAAAATCCTTTCAGAAAAGTTAGATATTCTGAGTATTTGGCTTCCTATTTTGGGGTCGCAGAGGTGATACACTGTATCAAGTGAACCTATAAGATGAAGAGACTTATATTCTTCTGTGGTTTACAGGAAGTGGTCTCATTATGCTCAAGTTGTACTTCATACATCATATTATCTAAATAATATACTAGTTTATTTCCACAGAAAAGGTGTTTGCCTGTGACTATAAAGTGTGGTTTTTTAAGTGTATTTTAAACTTTAGTACATTTTTATTTTCTTAAATCCCAAGGATTTTAAATATATATAATACAAAATACATACACATTCACACACACACATTTAATTTACATGCTAAGGTATAAAATAAACAAACAAACAAAAACCACACAATGGGGAAGTAGTGCTCTATGAAGGGGAAATATTTCATACAATCCAAACATGTCTACCTAAAAATGTATTCCATATTTAATCTAAAAAATGGTTAAATCATTCTCCTACCCATCCATACCTCCTGGGATTTTAACAAAGTAAAATATTTCCATGTTTTTTCTAAACTAGACGAAACTTTCTGTTCTATCCTGAGGCAGTTTATGTTACGTTTTTCCTTTTCAAAAAATGTTCAGGGCACCTGGCTGGCTCAGTCAGTAAAGCATGCAACTCTTGATCTTGGGGTTGTGAGTTCAAGCCCCACGTGGGGCCTAGAGGCTACTTAGAAAAGAAAAAAACAAAAACAACAGTATTCCATTTCATTGCCTGAACTTTATCTTTACAATGGGTCCCATGGCTTTATCTTTAATTTTCCTTTTTGGGCCAGTGAGAGTCCTGAACTAGATGGGTCAATAAAGCCCTTTTCAACACGATAATAACCGATGCATGCAGCACAAAATTTCAGGTATTCATTCACAATAAAAGATTATAGATGGTACAGCATTCATACTTGTACTGAAAGAAAAAGACAACTGAAAAGAGGTCTAGAATAAAAAATACATACTTAATAACACACACACAGCCCATCTTACTTTACAAGATCCAGCCTGTTGTTAATAGCAGCCCAATGAAGAAGCGACACATTTTCTTTGTCTGGTTGCCTGACATCATATCCTGCTTCTACCAACTCTTTACAACGTTCAAAAATCCCGTACCTGAAATAAGAGGGGGGAACAAAAGGCAGAATGATACCATTAAAATAATTTCAAATACCAAAATTTATTCCGTTTACCATGTCTTTATCTAATCTCTCAGCCAACACAGATACAATAATTAACAAGGATAAAAATAAAGAGGATGTATTCTTAAGCCAAACAATAAAAAAGTAAACTTTATTTACTAACTCATCAGACAGATACACGTGGAGTTGAACTTGATTTTCTTAACTAAACTTCAACATTCACATTTGCCCTCCCCTCAATAAATTTCATTTTATCATTTCCTATATGCCAGGGATGTATGATGCTCGTCCCTAACTACAATCCTATCCCTGAATAAGAGAGACAGACTAACAGCAAACTTGGAATGGGATAAATTCAACAATACGATGTGGGCGTGGTGTAATTATAGCAAAGAAAGGAATGATTAGCCCTTCCTGAAGGAGATAAAGCATGATATATAAGCTGTTTTACAGGCTGAAGGAAGGGCATTTCAGGCAGAGAAAAGAGCATGTATAAAAACCAGAGACGTGAAACTGCATGGATGTTTAGAGAAATATAAGCAATTTAGCACAGCAGAAACATAAAAGCATAAAAAAAGGGAGTGGCAAGAGATCAGGCTAAAAGAGGCAAGCAAAGGCTGCATGGGCCTCTATGCCATGCTATGCAGCTTAAGACTTGATAGTTCGAAGGGAAGCTTCTGAAGATTTTAAAAAGGAAAGCATACCCACTCTGAGTTCTAAGAAAGATCCCATTTGTGGTGATATGGAGGCTAATCAGAAGAGCGTGACTCTTGTACATAAAAATAGGTGGGAGGTAATGAGAACCTGAACTAAGAGAGGCAGTAAGAATGGAAAAGGAGGAATGGACTTGAGGGATATTTAAGATGGTTATTTAAGTGACTATCAGAATAAAAAATATCTTTTGAATACTACAAAAATTTTTTAAATCATTCATTAGCTTTATTTCTTTCTAATAGAAACTATTAAGTCCCCAACAGACCATTTAACACTTTCTTTGAGACTTATTTTTTATGTGTTTTGTTTTTTTTTTTAAGTTTATTTGAGAGAAAGAGCACACATGCGTGTGTGCGAGTTGGGAAGGAGCAGAAAGAGAAGGAGAAGGAGAGAATCCCAAGCAGGCTCCATACTGTCAGCACAGAGCCCGACGTGGGGCTCGAACCTACGAACTGTGAGATCACGACTTGAGCCGAAATCAAGGCGGATGCTTAACTGACTGAGCCACCCAGGCGCCCCGATACTTATTTCTATTTAGAGGGAGCCAAATGTTTCAATAGGCCCTTAAGGGTGAAAATCACAGTGTTAAATTAAATAACGTATACCTCACCAAAATGTGTGTGCTGATCAGGCTGTCTTTACGGTACTTTTTTTTTTTATTTATTTATTTTTTTCAACGTTTATTTATTTTTGGGACAGAGAGAGACAGGGCATGAACGGGGGAGGGGCAGAGAGAGAGGGAGACACAGAATCGGAAACAGGCTCCAGGCTCTGAGCCATCAGCCCAGAGCCCGACGCGGGGCTCGAACTCCCGGACCGGGAGATCGTGACCTGGCTGAAGTCGGACGCTTAACCGACTGTGCCACCCAGGCGCCCCTTTACGGTACTTTTTAAAAGGTAGAGATACTTATTGACAATGTTAAGTGAAAATAGTAATAAGAGAGTGAACTGTGAATAAAGATACGTATATTTATATTCTCCATGTTTTAAAGGTCAACTTTAACATTTTACTGAAAAAGAAATACTCCCTTTATGTGAGAAATACAGTAAGAGTACACATTAATTAGGATTTTGGTGATTTAGAGAACATACATATCCTAGCTCTCTTTGCCTTTTCCAAACACCACCTAATGATATTCCCACAACCACTTAAGGAGGTCTAAGACCTAAAGTAAATTTTAGGAAAGATATAAAACGTGAGTTTTTACTGGAATTCTCTGTGAACATAGCCTAATTTCTTTTATTTATCATAACAGAGCTCTACTGGCAGCAGAGAAACATTTAAATGCTTCTATGCTAATGCTAATTAAAGCAAATAATTACCTTAAGAACACTCTTACCTTCACATCAACATAATAATACAAGTAATATCAAAAAAGACTCACCTAAAGTAGCAGTTCCAAGGGCTTTTCGAGTTCATAGGAATTAGTAATTAGAATACTCAAATAATTATTGATTTCTTTTTTTAACATTTACTTATTTTTGAGAGACAGAGCACAAGCAGGGGAGGGGCAGAGAGAGGGAGAAGACACAGAATCCGAAGCAGGTTCCAGGCTCTGAGCTGTCAGCGCACAACCCGACGTGGGGCTCAAACTTACGAACTGCAAGATCATGACCTGAGCTGAAGTCAGACGCTTAACCAACTGAGCTACCCAGGCACCACAAGTTGATTATTTTTTAACATAAATAATAGATTAGTTTTTGTTAAGGCCTAACAGACTAATCAGTCACCAAACGTCTTTGCTTTTGAGAGAAATTATATCAAGTTAGTGTGGTAACATTAGTTCCTTACATGCTGATTAGAAGCTCTGATGGGCAGATTTACATTTGATCACTAAGAAAATGATTCCTAATTAATGTAATCTAAAAGACAAAATATTTTGAAACATGTTCAATGGCAAGAGGTGGGGTGGATGTTAATAACCAGTGAGATCCATGAGGGGGAAAATGTTAGAAATGATTTAATACAAATACCCACATATGGAGATCTCAAGGGGAAACTTTCAAAACACACTTTCATTTACAGTGCAAGCAAATAACCCACTATATGTTTCAAGTGGCCAGAATACCTATTTCTATTTCACTGACATTTTTCCAGAGCACCCCGTACAATGGGTACATAGAAAGTATTTGAGGGGCTCCTGGGCGGTTCAGTTGATTAAGCATCCAACTCTCGGTTTCGGCTCAGGTCATGATCTCCAGCTTCGTGAGATCAAGTCCCACATCAGGGTCTGTGTTGACAGTGCAGAGACTGCTTGGGACTCTCTTTCCCCCGCTCCTCCTGCTGCTCTCGCTCTCTCTCTCAACATAAATAAACATTTAAAAAAAAAGAAAGAAAGTACTTGATAAATAATCGTTTAAAATATCCATTAAGTGTCCGAGCTGATATTTTTCTATCCCATTGACTTATTTAGGTTGTAGCACATTTTTTAAAACTCCAATTTGTTTCAAACTCAGAGTCTAGTTTTACTGTCATTTATAATCATTAATTCATTCAACGAACATTTATTTGGCAGCAAACATAAGAAGTATGCAAAAGCACTGGGGTGACAAGGATGAAAATGACCTGCTTTCGCTCCTAAGCTGCTCATGATCTAATGGCAGAGACCGGTAGTAAACTGCTAAGTTGCACTGTATTAAGTGCTCTGATGCCCATAGGACAAATACTAGCCGCTAGAGTATGAGGTGAGGAAGATGCCACAAACTGCACAAACATTATTACGATTCCACAGAACGCAGAAATGATCAGATGAAGCACTGGGGAGACTTACTGAGTAGCTTTTACAATGTCACAGTTACTAGAGTCCTCTATGAGAGGAAGAGCTTCTCTCGCCTTGGCAAGTTCTTTGCTTTCATATGCACAGACTCCATGTCGACCAAATCCTGGAGGGTGGGGGCCGTGGCTGTGATTCCTGCACTGAAGCATAAGAGAAATGTGACAAAGCATAGGAGGAGAATTAATGTCACATTCAATTACATAACGAACCAGCTGCTACTATCAACAGTGTATCTATATTATCAAATTAGAATTACTTTGAGTCTTCCAGGTATATCCTAGGGAAGATTTTCATCTTAATCCTATTCACTGAGTGAGAAGATCATCAGAAAATTCCCCATTATAGATTTTGTCATTAAACAAAAGTAATCTACAAAGGCACCAATGGACCTTCTGACCTGTAGTAGCTGGAGGGTTACGGCTACTGACATAGTAGGAAGGTCAGCAGCTCTCTGCTTTGGGGAGTTGTAGCAAACACCCTAAGGATACACCCGAACCTCCCAATAAAACAAGTTCTTGAATAGGTATAACTGGAGTCTCAGGAGAGGAGGAGAAAATATTTTTAAATATTTGACTAAATACCCCAAAGCCTTCCAAATTTGGTGAAATTATAAACTCACAACTCTAAAAGCTCAACAAACCCAAGAAGGATAAACCTCAAAACTGTACACAAAGCAGGGATCCTGGGTGGCTCTGTCGGTTAAGTGGCCGACTTCGGCTCAGGTCAAGATCTCATGGCCCGTGAGTTCGAGCCCCGCATCGGGGCATCGGGCTCTGTGCTGTCAGTGCAGAGCCTGGAGCCTGCATGGGATTCTGTGTCTCCCTCTATCTCTGCCCCTCCCCCACTCACGCTCAGTCTCTCAAAAAATGAATAACCGTTAAAAAAAAAATTTAAAAAAAAACTGTACACAAAGATATATCATAATCAAATCACCAAAAACCAATGTTAAAGAGATAATCTCAAGGGCAGCCTAAGGATAAAAGATCCACTGTGTTAACAAAATCAAAGATCCGAATAAATTCAGACCTCTTATCAGTAAGTGCAAGCCAGAACGCAAACACAACAGTTTTCAAGAGCTGAATGAAAGAATTACAAACCTGAAGCAACAGCAAAAATATTCTTCAAAAATGGGGGTGAAATACATACTTTTTCAGACAAACAAAAGATGTGAAAATTGCCAGCAAACTTATATTCCAAGAAATGATAAAGGAAGTTCTTTAGGCTTAAATGAAAATAATACCAGATGGCAATCTGAATCAATACAAAAGAACAGAATGCCAGACCACATGGGTAAATATGGATAATTATGTGGGTAAACATAATAGATTTTTTTCTCATTTTTTAATTTCTTGATGATAGTAGAGAAACGGAAGTATCCTTATAAGTATACTTCTAAAAGATGTTATAATAGTTATAAGAGATACTATAGTAGTATTTGCAGGTAGGTAGTGATGACTTAAAGCATATAATGCTAACCCAAGAGCAACCTTTAAATGAAGAGGTCTAAGTAATAAGCCAAGAGCAGAGATAAAATAAAATATATAAAAGACACCAAATTAATATTTTTAAAAAGGCAAGAAAAGTAGAAAAAAATGAATACAGAACCAGAGAGGAAAAACATACAAGATGATATTTTCATACCTAACCACGATATTGATAATCATGTTAAGTGCAAATGGTCATAAATAAATAAATAAATAAATAAATAAATAAATAAATGACAGAGATTGTTAGATTGGATTTTAAGACAAACAAAAATACTACAACTATAAGCTGTCTACAAGAAATCCACTTTCAGTATAAAAATATACACAGGTTAAAAGCAAAACAACAGAAAAAGATATGCTATGCAGAAACATTAAGCGTAAGGAAGGTAGCTGCTACATTTATATAAGACCAAGTAGACATTAGCACAAGAAATATTACCAGAGATAAGGAGGACATTTCATAATATTAAAGAAAGAAGTCAATTCATCAAGAAGACATAACAATCCTAAATGTGTGCGCACCTATAAAAAACTAAAGTTCATGAAGCAAAAACTGATGGAACTGGAAAAAATAGAAATTTTCACAATTACATTTGGATATTTCAACATTTCTTTCGATAACTATGAAGGAGTAAACAGAAAATCCTGTTGGATAGAGAAAAGGATAGAGAAGACTTAACACTATCCACCGACTTGATCCAATACATTTTCATAAAGCTCAAACCAACAACAGTAGAACAGATTTTTTTTTTCAAGTGCACACAGAATACCAAGACAGACAATATAAAACATGTCTCAACAAAGTCAAAAGGACTGAACGCATACAGAGTATGTTCTCTCACTACAACAGAATTAAAGTAGAAATCAATAACCAAAGGGTATGTGGAAAATTCTCAAATATTTGGAAACTGAACAACACATTTCTAAATAACCTATAGGTCACAGAAGAAAACAAAGAATAAGTGGAAAATATTTTGAACTGAATGGAAAAGAAACCATAGCAAAATACGTGGCATGCAGCCTAAGCAGTGTTCAGAGTGAATTTTTAGCTTTAAAGGCCAAACAGGCAAAAAGAGTCTAAAATAAATCATCTAAGTTTCACCTTAAGAATCTAGAGACAGAAAACTAAATTCAAAGTAGGCAGAATGAAGAAAACAGTAAAGGCAGAAGAAACCCATACAATATGGAAAACAATGCAGAAAATCACTGAAAAAAACTCATTCTTTGAAAGGAATAAATTAATAAAAATTAATAAACCTCTAGTCAAATGGATCAAGAAAAAAGAAGATGTCAATGACAAACAGGCTTAAAAAGGAGACATCAGTACAAGATTCTATGAACGTTAAAAAGGTAATAAGGCAGGGCTCAGTTGGTTAAGCGCTCAACTTCAGCTCAGGTCACGATCTCAGTTTCTGAGTTCGAGCCCCGTGTCCAGCTCTGTGCTGACAACGTGGAGCTTGGAGCCTGCTTCGAATTCTGTGCCTCTCTGTGCCCCTTCCCCCATTCACATTCTGTCTCTCTCTCTCTCTCTCTCTCTCTCTCTCAAAAATAAGTACACATTAAAAAAAATTAAAAAGGGAGTAAGGCAATAATGAGAACATCTTTACGTCAATAAATTCAACAACTTAGATGGAATGCAAATACCTCAAAAGACACAAGTTATCAAAATGGGCTTAAAAAGAAATGAGTAGCACTCTAGCTATTAAAGAAATTGAATTCATAATTTTAAAACTTCCCATTAGGGGTGCCTGGGTAGCTCAGTTGGTTGAGCATCCAACTCTTGATTTCGACTCAGGTCATGACCCGGAGTCACGGGATCGAATCCCCTATCGGACTCGACCCTGAGCACAGACCCTGCTTAAGATTCTCTCTCTCCCTCTCTCTCTCTCTCTCTCCTTCTGCCTGTCTTCCTCACTTGTGTGCACAGACACACATGCTCTCTCTCGCTCCCTAAAAAATCAATCAATCAATCTTCCCATTAAAAAAAAAAAAAAAAATTACCAACCCCAGATCTATATAACTTTTAACTGATGAACTCTATCAAAATACTTACGGAAGAAATGATATCAACTCCTTCAGAAATGATAGGGAATGCTTCCCAGCTCATTTTAGGAAGCAACATTACCCTGATACTAAAATCAAGAGATGTTATAAGTAAAAAACAAAATAAAATAAAAAACAAAGCAAAAAATAACTACAGATCCAATATCCTTTAAAAGCACAGATACAAAGATCTTTAAACAAGACATTAAGCAAAGCATACCCAGTAATATGTAAAAAGAATAATATAGATTATAGCCAAGCTTAAACATTTTAAAACAAATCAATGTGACTCACCATATTAACAGAATAAAGGAAAAAAATACATTCATTTCAGTAGGAAAAAAGCAGTTGACAAAATTCAACACCCATGCATGATAAAAACTCTTGAATAAAAATTCCTGGCACAGCAGGGGAAGAACAGAACTTCCTTAACCCGATAAAGAGGTACAGGATGAGAAATCAACAGCTAACACACACTTTGTGGCAAAAGACTGCATACTTTAACTCTGAAGACTGAAAGAGCAAGGATGTCTGCTATCACCACTTCTTCTTTTTTTTTTTTTTTTTTTTTTAACTAGGCTCTAGCCCAACATGGGGCTTGAACTCACAACCCCAAGATCAAGAGTCGCTTGCTCCACCAACGGAGCCAGCCAGGCACCCCAATTTTAATCAACATTGTACTGAAGTCCTAGACAGAATAATAGAGTAAGGAAAAGAAATAAAATGCATACAGATTAGAAAAGAAACAAGTCTATCTTTATCTGCAGACAACAGGATCATATACGTAGGAGATCTAAGCAATCTTTATAAAATTCAAATAGCATCAAAAATATAAAATACTTAAGATCATTTTCTATCATATCCAGCATTTTTAATTACATTCAAGGGGGAGGTTCACATCAAGTATCTAGCAAACCATTCCTAGAAATTGAAACTGGCTAATTATTTCATCATTCCTTCTTGTGCTTTACCATAAGGTTATCCAGCCTTCACCCACCTGATTCATCAGACCTATCTCTCTGAACTTTTCACTGTTTACAAACAGCCCCCCACCAAAAACAAAAACAAAAACAAAAAACCCACTATTCTCAAGGGATAAATACACATTAGGAATAGAAAAACTGAAGATATTTAAAATAATATGCCTAAGTCAATTCTCCAACAGTTCCAAAAAAGGTTTAAGAAATGATAGTTTTACTAAGTCTATAACCCCTCAATGGGTTTACTAAAAGAGGAAACAGCCTTGTCTTTTTTTAAGTTAACTTACAATAAAATTGACTTTTTGGTATGTAGTTCTATGAATTTTAACACATTATGTATATAGAGTTGTGTAACCCACCACCAAAATCAAGATACAACACAGTTCCAACACCTCAAAAAACTCCACTGGGATATTCCTTTGTTGTCATACCCTCCCCTCCAATCTCAACTCCTGGCAATTACTGATATGTTCTTCATCACTAGTTTCATATTTCCCAGAATGTCATATGGAATTATATAGTACATAATCTTCTGAGACTGGCTTCTTTCAGTTAACATAATAGTTTTAACATTCATCCAAGTGGTTTTATGTTATTAACAGTTCTTTCCTTGCTGTATAGTATTCCATTATATGAATATATCAGTTTATCCTTTCACACAACCCATGTGAGCTGTTTCCAGCTTTTGGCAATTATAAACAGAGCAGCTATAACCATTCATCCAACAAAGCTTTTGTATGAACATATGTTTTTGCTTCTAAGAGTGAGACTGCTTGGCCATCTGGTAAGTATACATTAAATTTATAAGAAATCATCAAATTATTTTTCAGAGTGGCTATACCACTTTGCATTGCCACTAACAATGTATGAGAGTGCCCACTGCTCTACATGCCCACGGGCGCCAGGTATGGTCAGTGTAATAGATCTGTAGCAATATATAGCCATGGTCTTAATTTGCATATCCCTTAATGGCTGAAGTTGAGTATCTTTTCATGTGGTTATTGTCATCTGTTTACTTACTTTGGTGAATTGTCTTTTACCCATTTATTAACTGGGCCGTTTGTCTTCTTACTGTTAAGTTTTGAGAGTTCTTCACATTATACATTCTAGACACAAGTTCTTTGCTAGATACGAGATTTGCAAATATTTTCTCCCAGTCTGTAGTTTATTTTCCCACTTGTTAAAAATCTTTTATATAGCAAAAACTTTTAATTTTGATGAAGTCCCATTTATCAATTTTTTTCTTTCATGTACCATGCTTTTGGTGTCACTTCTAAGAAGAGCTATCTTGGGACCACAACTCCTCTGCTCAAAGAGGAAGTTTTCCTCCCACAGAGTTTCAGGTGCTTGTGCTGCCAAGAGACCTTCTTCTTGCTCCTTGAACCTGAACTAGAAGGCTTCTCACAGAGCATTCTGTCTGCACTGATGCTCATCTCCATGGTTCAAGTTCAAGCATGAGGGGGGAACAGGGGAGGGAACCCCCAATGGGAAAAAAAAATGTAAATTCGCTCCTGGTTCAGTGATTTTTTTTGAATTCTGACCCTTCCCTGCAATCTACCTGTTACAATTTACTTTTCCGAATCCTTAAACGGCTGCTACTTACATTGTGCCCGGTGCGTTCAGTGGGATCGGCAGGGCGGAGCGCACGTATTCCACCTTACCCAGAACCACAGCCACAAATGCTCTTTCAATAGGTAACTTCTGCTTTAGCTGGTGGATTCAGCCTCACTACCTGACACTCTACACACAAGCATACTCATACACAGCTAAAAATAAACATATAGGTAGTGAGATCAAAACATAAATAAGAATATCACTTTAGGATTCTTTTCATCATATCACAACAATTGTAATGATATCCAATTGGAAGACAAGCTGTTGAGGAAAGAGTTGAACTATGCTCAGAATTGTTAGTGTGTCAGTAAATAGCAGATGTAGTTAAAGTTGACAGAGTAGTCAGTCTACTTTTTACATCAACATTAATTTTTTAAATTACAAAATGATTCATATTCATCTAAAAAATCTAGCAATATAAAAGTGAACAAAGGGTAAACAATCTGGACTATTTTCCCTCTAATCTTGCAGCTCCCTAAAAAATATTATTAGCAGTTTGGTGTATCCTTCCTCATTATGTATATAGCTGACCCTTGAATAATTCGGGTTTGAACTACACAGGCCCAATTACACGCAGATTTTTTTTTTTTTTATAAACACAGTATACTACTGAAATGTATTCTCTCTTCCTTATGACTTATTAACATTTTTTCTCTATCTTACTTTATTGTAAGAATACAGCATATAATACATATAACATACAAAATATGTGTTAATCAACTATTCATCTTATCAGTAAGGCTTCAAAAGCAAGCTATTAGTACTTGAGTTTTTAGGGAGTCAAAAGTTACACGTGGATTTTTTTTTACTGTGTGGGGGTTGGCGCCCCTAAACTCGGTGCTATTCACAGATGCAGACTAACTTCAGCCTTCACTTCTATAAAGAACCCTACAAAAAACACCCTATACATTTTACAGCATTGATTTCCCAAAGTAGGACTGCTGGGCCAGAAAATATATGCTGAAACATAAATAGATACTGAGCAACTACTCTCCCCAGCAAGTATGTGAGTATTCTTTTTTCCCTACAAACCTCCCCATAACTGTACATTATCAATCATTTTACTATCTTTCCAATCCAATAGCTAAAAACAGCATCTTGTTTTTCATTTGTATGCCCCTAGTTGCTAATGAATCTGTGTTATGTTTATTGGCTTTCATATTTTTTTCTTTTGTGGACTCCCTTTTCATAGTCTACTGTTTTTCTAGTGGATTGTGTATCTTTCCCCATTTGTATGTTAGGAAGATTAACCTTTTGTTTAGCCACAGATTTTTCAATGCAGAAATTTACTCATTCCACAGATACAAATTTTTTTGCTTCTCTTAATGCCTTAACATCAGCTTCATTTTTCATGTAGAAAGTTGAGGAGGATTACACATTTCAATGTAAAGAATATCCACAATTAAGAGCATTTATTTTTTTCAACAATTAATTACTGTGTATTTATGGCATACAAAGCATTATGCTAGGGGCACAGAAGACATGGGTATCTATCCTCCAGGAGTTTAGTCTAATAGAGTCTAATAGAGACAAACAGAGTAAAGTGATAATGCAAGGCAACATGTGATTAAGTGGCAAAAATGGGTGGTAAAGCCTAAAGAACAGAAGCTACCATCTGTTCACATCATCATTTTTTGCCAAAATCGAGGTCAGAGTAAACCCAAAAAATGATCATATAAATTCAAAGCCTGTTTTCTTTCTTTTTTTTTTTTTTTTTTAAATTTTTTTTTTCAACGTTTATTTACTTTTGGGACAGAGAGAGACAGAGCATGAACAGGGGAGGGGCAGAGAGAGGGAGACACAGAATCGGAAACAGGCTCCAGGCTCCGAGCCATCAGCCCAGAGCCTGACGCGGGGCTCGAACTCATGGACCGCGAGATCGTGACCTGGCTGAAGCCGGACGCTTAACCGACTGCGCCACCCAGGCGCCCCTCAAAGCCTGTTTTCAAAGTCAGTGATCTCCAAAGTCAGGCAAGGCCAATCAAGGCCACATATGCAGTGACCCACTGGGTAATGGGAGAACATGTTAAAGCTTCTATTATAATGATTTTTATCTTTTTTTTTTTTAAAAAAGGGAAAACCACAAAAATTTACAAATCCGGTTCTTTAAGCTTTACTAATTTTAGCACTGCCAGCCTCTTTTGATTCAAATGTCAAGCCAGTCACTCTTTTACAGCCTATTTACAAAGTAGGGGGGGGGGAGGGGAGGAGTGGGAGGGAAGGGGGGGGCAGGGCGGGGCAGAGTAGAAGTTCCACCACCCGGAGGGGCTGACAGTGGGACCTTCAGCATACTGCAGTATCTATCAGGTTAAGTTCATTTTCAAGTTACATTATCTCATTTTAACTTACTCCTCCGGAAATAAGCAAGTGGCTTAAATTGATTCCTACAAAGAAGCCGTGAAGTAGGGTAATAATAAGCATAAGTACAAGCAAACAAGAAAATAGCAGAGCTGATACTTTTATTCATAGTACCTTCAGTATAACCTAAAGTAAAAGCAAAGACAATCTAATCTGATCTAACAAAAAGCCAGTCTCCCTACAAAAAAAAAAAAAAAAAAATCAAAATTAATCAAAAGGACTACTTTGAAACAGGTTTATATTTATTATTTTTAGCTCAAAACCTTACCACAGGTATATAACAGAGCTGACAGTCAACGAATATAATTTAGAAACATACTGTCAGATCTTATAATAGCATGCCCTGTGACGATACGAATTCAGCAATGGGTTCCTGTCCCCAGCCCCCATGTACATCAAACAGAGGGAAGCTGAACTTTTTAAGTCCCAGCTGACCGACCACATAACACAGAACTGTGCCATCAATGTGTAAGTTAGAATGATCAATTCCCAACAAGTGACTAACAAACAGCAGCCAGTACCTGGATGATGTGGACCGTGCAGCGTGCAGTGCAGGCTTCATTTATCATTCCATTAATTTCACAGCACATGATGTTTTACAAAAATGAAAATGTGGGATTCCGCTTTTCACATTATGGTAGGGTTTTACTCTGGGGGTACAAGCTCAAAACTGTTTTACTGATAGGAATGCATGATCAAAGCAGCTTAAAGATCTCCTTTGCTTTGGACATCACACACCCCCAAAATTTTACAAGAGCTTCCATTGAGAAAGGGAATGATCTGCTTTGGGGGAGGTCAACTTTGGGGGCAGTCACATAAAACTGTTTACGGAAAGCAACCATACATTCCTATCACCAAGACTAAAGCAAGATAATAAATCCTTCTTAGAAATTACCCTCTAGTTATCAAAAAAAAAAAAAAAAAAGTATTCTCTGATTTCATTTTTACCTTGTTGAAATGTAAACCCCTTGAGAACAAGGCCAAAGTCTCAGATTTCATGTTGGTGAATGTTGGCGAATGCTGGTTATTTTTGGCTTCAGTGTTAACATTTGTAAAAGGCAAAGAACTGATCAGCGTAGCTATAAAGTTTCTTCCACATCCATGCCGTATGGATCTAAGAGGAGCTGTTACAACAGTCATTACTGAAATGTGCACTGACAAAGACTTTTCACATAAACAAACACCCTTTACAGCAGTGAAAGCTCCACTGCTATCTGGCTACCTACAATGTTAAGGTAACAGAAGAGACTAGGCAAATTCTCATGATGGCAGCAAACTCGTAAGAGTTCTCATTAACCATTCATTCAGAGAAATGTAAAGAACACCTGCTAGGTACCAATCCCAATACAGATGGTCCCCAACCTACAACTGTTCAACTTAGGTTTTTCAGCTTCATGATGATGTGAAAATAATATGCATTCAGCAGGAACTGTCCTTTGAATTTTAATCTTTCCCAGGGCTAGTGATACATGGTAGGATGCTTGTGATGCTGGGCATGGCTCCCACTCAGCCATGCGATCACAAGTGTGAATAACCAATACGCTTTCAACCGTAGTGTACCCAATATAACCATTCTGTTTTTAACTTTCAATACTGCATTCAATAAATTACATGACATATTCAACACTTTATTATAAAATTGGCTTTGTGTTAGATGATTTTGCCTGACTGCAGGCTAATGGAAGTGTTCTGAACACATTTAGGTGGGTCAAGCGAAGTTATGATGTTCAGCAGGTTAGATGTAATAAATGCACTTTCAACTTATGATGGGTTTATTGGATGTAAACCCTTTGTAACTGGAGGAAGATCTGTATTGGGTAATTAGGGAATAAGACAATTCCAGCTGCAATCCATTCATTTACTCATCAGATGTTTACTGAACGCCCTATATGTGCCAGGCATTGTTCTAGACACACGGATATGGCAGTGAACACAACAGGCAAGATTCAAAAAAAGTAAAAAGGATGGGGCACCTGGGTGGCTCAGTCAGTTAAGCATCCCACTCTTGATTTTGGCTGAGGTCATGATCAACATGGTTTCACGTGTTCAAGCCCCACATAGGGCTCTGTACTGGCAGCAAAGAGCCTACCTGGGATTCTCTCTCTCTCTCTCTCTCTCTCTCTCTCTCTCTCTCTCTCCCCCCCCCCTTCTCCCATTTGGGCTATCTCTGTTTCTCTAAAATTAAATAAATACACTTAATTTTTTAAAAAAGTACAAAGGATACCAAGAAACAGGTAGCTGGCTCAATAATCTCCCTCACAGGGAAGAACAAGACATTATGAAAATTATGTAACAGAGATATGGATACATCTGTGGTGATTTTTACAACAAAGTCCCTAAATTCTTTGATACCTCTCCATCAAGAGGAGAGGGTCTGTGTCCCTTCCTCTCAAATCTCAGCTCTGTGACTGCCTCACTAATCAAATACCACAAAAGTTGATGCTTCACCAGTTTGCAGGCCCAGGTCTTAGAAACTGTCAGCTTCCTCTCTCTGTCTCTTGAGATGCTCACTCTTAGAACCCAGCCACCATGCTGTGCAGAAGCCCAGGCCACATGTAGGTGTTCCTGCTGAAAGTCAACATAAACTGCCAGATATGTGAGTAAAGACACCACCAGATGATACTAACCCCAGCTACTAAGTATTCCAGATTATGAGTCTTTCTAGCAAAAGCTTTCTAGCAGTAGAGCAGAAACAAACCATCTCTGCTATGCCCTGTCCAAATTCCTGACACACAGTCCATGAGCATGACAAGGGTTGTTTTACACCACTATGTTTTAGGGTGGTTTATTACACAGCAATAGAAAACTAGAACAATTTTAAGATATAACAATATAAGATATAAGATATAAGGGATCATATATTTTTCACATGGAGATATCATGAATCATATTATTTTTTTTCTAAATAGTAAATAAGTACTATTAAAGTTACACTGGGCATTAATTGAAAAGAAACCCAAGATCTAAAAAATCATATTCAAACTCGGATGAGGATCACTATTCCTGCCAGATTATCAAATAAAACAAAGAGAAACCTAATAGATAACCATTAAAACTTCTCATGACATTAACAGAAGTACAGAGTTGCTTCTAAGTTCATTCATTGGACATTTGTTTACAGAGTACCCATCAATACTAGGCACTGTTCTAGATGCTAGGCACACAGCAGCGAACATAACAGATAAAAATCACTGCCCTCATAGAACTTACATTCAATGGAAGGAAAGAGACAACAAACAAGACAAAATATGCATCGGGCTCTGCTGTGCTCTCTCTCTCAAAATAAATAAATAAACTTTCAAAAAATGCAACACTCTTTATTAAAAAAAAAAAAGACAAAAACCTTAAAGTGGTGGGGGAATAAGCCATGTGGGCATAGGAGGAAAGAGTACGCCAGCCAGAGTGAAGAGAAAGTACAAAGGTCTTGAGGCCAGTGTGGCTAGGGTTGATTAAGCAAGCAAGAAAGTAGTAAAAAAGAAAAAGAGGTCAGAGAGGAAACTGGGGGCCAAATGGCATAAGCAAATTCTGGCAAAAACAAAAACAAAAAACCCAACAACACTGAAATTGGAATCAGCAGAACCAAATCCAACAAGAACAGGAATGTTTCTGCCTGTTTTGTTCACTGATTTATCTCCAGCACCTATACCAGTGCCTGGCACGTAGTAGAAAGAATGAAGTCTTCACTCTGTCACTTGGCAGCTATTTGACTTTTAACAAATGCCTCTGATATTTTGAGCATCAGTTCTAATCTTTAAAACCAGAATAACAATCCCTCCCCACCTCATAGGGTCAGAGTGATCAAGCATGGGGAAATATTTTGCAAACTGTAGAGCACCATATACAGGTGAAATCTTTATTACTGAAAAACAATTATTATTATTATTATGGTATTATTAACAACAACAATTATTATTAACAATGACCACTCTACCATGCCCCATTAATTTCAACCTCTGAATCATTCTCTTCCTCCACCTGTCATGAAACTGGGGCAGGGCTATCTTTCCCTCCAGCACGAGGGAGTGGACTTTCAGCACTTGAAGGCTTTTGTCAATGAGTGGCAGTAATTAACATAAGACAGGTAATTCTCTCAACTTTTCCTTGAGATTCTCTGAGAAATAAAATAAGACATAGCTTCCAGGTGAAACTATACCCCCTCTTGCCCCCTTTTGTAAAATCCAGCAGGCTTGCTAACCTTTTTTTCCCCACTGTCAAAATGCAAGAACACCTAATACGATAAGAACAACTTAACAAATTCTCTTGTTTTATCCTTTCTCTTAAACATGCTTTATTCTTTCTCTTAAACCCACATCAGGCTGCTTAAAGAAGGACAGGAATGAGGAAGCATGAGAAACACTGTAAGGATTGTAAACACTTCTTTTTTCAGAGGCCGACTAATCCAGTCATCTCAAACTGCTTGGGTCCCATTAAGGGCCGAAAATCTGCAATGTAGCTCACTCCAACTGGAGGCAGCTTCAGTTTTCTCCTCAGTAAAAAAGGAGACAATATCATGTTCTTCACGATGCTTCAATTCCAGAATAAAATAATGCATATGAAAGCTTCTAGTATATGCTAAGCACTCACTAACTGTTGGCAGAATCTGGATATTCTTCATTTATCCAACATTAAGTGAACAGCTACAACATGTCAGTCGGCACTTTAGGCACTGGGAAAGGGCCATAAGCCAAAAGGACAAAAAATCTTGTTCTCTCGGAACGCCCTCCTGTTATCTCCTGTAACGTCCCCCACTGGCCCGTTCTGTTCTCTGGAATTACATCTGGCTTCTGGTAGGTTCTCCTCCACAGAATAGCATCCTCTTTTTTTGGGGGGGGGGGGGGACGGGAGGGGTCTGCAAATCGCTATCAGGTACCTACCTCTCTTTCCACCCACCTTTCCCCCAGCAGAAGCCAACAGCCTCAGTTCTTTGAAAGAGTCAGCAAGGATGTGGGAACAAAAGCTAGAACAGGGCTGGGTGGGGCGAAGCAGGTGCCCAGGCAACTCCACGGAAAAAAGAGATCAAGAGAACCGCACGGATTCCAGGCCAAGGTCAAGACAGGCTGGTCCAACTCAGGTGTGTCACCCGACACCTCTCCCAGGAACGGCCACACTCCACTCCCAGGCCCCTGAGGTCCCTGCCGGGCACGGGGGTACCGGTCCCGGGGGGCATCCTGGACCACCGTGCAGGCTGGAGGGCCGGGAGGGCACTCACCCGTGTGTCCTCGCCTTTTCTTTCCGGTCGCCTCCGAGAGAATTCCCGGCATCATTCTCGGCGTCTCCATGCTTCCTCCTCCCCGGCCCAGGCCCCTCCGCCCCCGGAGGCCCCTGTTAGGAGCCGCCTCACACCTACGCCATTCCCTCTCCCCATGGCCGCCGCCGCTCTCCCGGCCCCAAGACCGCCAGCGTCCGGTCGCACTCACCTGCGAGCCCAGCCCCGGGCCCTCCATCTCGCCCCTGGCGGCCGCGACCAGGCGAAGTGGTGGTAGCAGCTCGCGGGCCACCCCCTCGAGCCACCTTCACTCCCACTTCCTGCTTGCGGCCCCGCCTCCGCCGCGGCCCCCTTCGTGCTTTGTGCTGCCAATCTCCCTCGGAAGAGCCAATCCCTGCCCTTTCTTAAGTGGGGGGGCGGGACTTTTCCTCTGCCGGGGAAGCTAGTGGGGAACCGCGATTCGGAGGCCCCACCCCTAACCCGCCCCCTCCTTGTGCTTCCAGCCCCAGGCCAAGATTGTGCAGTGCACGCCCAGGTAGGCGTCCACCTGTCCCTCGCGCCTCATCCTGCCCCCCCAACACACGTCCAGGATCAGGCTGTTATTCCAAAGTCAACCCACCACCTATTGAGAGCAAATGCAGACTTGGCTACTTAATAGCTAGATAACCTTGTGAAAATGTCTTATTTTACCTCATTTCCTCATCTGTGAAATGGGGAAAAAAAAAGGGTAACTACTTGACAGCTTGTCAGAGGATTAAATAAGAGAAAACTGCAAAGCCCCTTAGCCAATGTTTGACATATAATAAAGAATCAGTAAGTGTTAACTATTAAAACATTTGCCACTCTCCACTTTTTGATCTTGAGTAAGTCACTTCCACCATCTGGGCTTCTGTTTTTTTTTTTTTTTTTTTTTTTTTTATATACAAAACAGAAAATATGTGAGTTTCACTGCCCAGACTGGGGGAAGATTGGGCAAGAGCCCTCCACCCCCCACCCCGCGTTCTCCATGCCCTTTTGTGGACTGCATTGAAGAAGCTGGCATCTAAACTCTGTTCAGCTTGAAGGACAGTTATGAAGCTAGGATAAGGCTTGGTTCCCACCCTTTGGTAGCTCCACCGGGGCATTGGGGTTCTCTTACCTCAGACCCCAGAAAACACTGGAGTCTTCTAGCCCAGCACTTAACACAGCCTTTGTAATTATTCTTTAATATATCTGTTGCCAAACTGAACCAGATTGAGACCTTTATAAATTAAACTGGAAAGGAACTGAAAACGTTATTCTGTAAAAATAGTTTTAATGATAAAAGAAGTGTCTAGAAACCCAACAAAGTGATGGGGGTTCCTATAATAAATACTATAATACAATGTAATTGTATAAAAAAAAAACCTTTAATCTTTGTTGTTTTCATTATTATTATTACTACCCTGCCTATTGAGTACAGGGTCTCAATAGCCTTGAGTTGCCCCAAAGCCCAAACTCTTTGAGCTATAAGCAAAATTGACAAAAATCTTTTTCTCTTGGAATGCCCTCCTGTTATCTCCTGAAATGTCCCCCACTGGCCCATTCTGTTCTCTGGAACTACATCTGTCTTCTGGTAATATCTCCTCCACAGAGTGATGTCCTTTGGGATTTTGCAGATAGCTAGCACATATCTCTCTTTCCATCCACCTTTCCCCAGCCTAAACTAACAGCCTCAGTTTTTTGAAGGAGTCTGCAAGGATGTGGTAACAAGAGCTAAAACAGGTCTGGATAGGGGCAAAAGCGAGTGTCCAGGCACCCATCTCTGAACTCCCAGTGCTCAGCACAGCACTGGGATGCGGAAAATGATTAGTATAATTTTACTGAGTGGATGGACAGAATGATTGGCGTGTCATCAACTTCTATGATACAATGAAGGGCAATAGAAGTGTAAGCAACTTCCTGGGAGAGCCAGAGCTGTGAGCAATTAATTTGGACAGGCTAGGATGAGACATTGGGAAAGGCTTCATGGAGGAGAAAGCCTTTGGGTGTGGTCATTTTGCTTAGCTAATAAGAGCAGTGTTTATTGATCACTTACTATGTACTGGCACCCGTGGCAGTGTTTTTGTATATATTATGTCTAATCCACGAAAGGAGTGTTAGTTCCCCCATCTCCCAAAAGAGAAAACGGAAGCTCCAACTAAGCATATAAGCCCAAGTCACACAGCTGGTTAGTGGTCAAGAGAGGACTTGAACCCAGGTCTCTTACTGCAAAGCGACTTTGACTGGAGTCGTTTGGTTGTTTCACTTTCAAGAACTGAATTAGCAGATGTTTTTGAACTTGCAGGATGCTTGAAATCCGTTCCTTCAGTGCTTCTGATTGATATCCTAACACATGGGAAGATTCTGGAACAAACAAATCCTAACACTCTACTCTTTAGCAAGACTCCAGTTCCCCTCCACTCATTTGTTTTATGCCTCCTTTGAACCGCTTCAGATCGGGGTAAGTATGGCCACAACAGATGGCTATATAAAAGCAAACCCAGTGAGGCCCGAAGTGCCACCATTACCTCGCATGTTTAAAAACTACTTTGGTATGTAGACAAACCACGGTAGAACAGCAGGAGGGTAGGAGCAGGCCCTGGAGCGGCTCTCAGCCCCTGGAGCACTGAGTAGCTGGCTGCTTTGGGGCGTTTTGGGCGAGTTGCTCAATCTGTTTGCTCAATTTGTTCTTCGGTTTCGTCATGTGTAAAAATGGAACAATCATAGTACTTACTTCCCAAGCATGTTGAGAGAATTAGATGAACCAATGTATGTAAAGTACGTAGAAGGGTGCCTGGTACATGATAAGCACTATATATGGGTTAGCTGTTAGCATCATCATTCTCGCCCTCACCAGGAGCAGGTGTTGGGGAGCATTGACTGGACCAGCCGGGTGGGGCCGTGTAGAGAGCTTAAGAGAGAGATTCAGCAGACCTGACTTCTCATCCTAACTCTGCCATCACTTATTGAGCATATTAGTTCACTTAGGGCTGCCATACCCAAGTACCACACACTGAGGGGCTTAAACAACAGAAGTTTATTTTCTCACAGTTCTAGAGGACAGCAGATCATGGTGTTATACTAACAGGGTTGATTCTTCTGAGGCCTCTCTCCTTGGCCTATGGATAACCATCTTCTCCCTGTGTCTTCGCAAGGTTCTTCCCTTCATAGGTGTCTGTGTCCTAATCCCCTCTTCTTTAAGGGCACTAGTCATATAGATTAAGACCCACCCCTATGACTGTATTTTTAAATTATTTGCCTCTTTAAAGACGCTCCTTCCAGATACTGTCACATTCTGAGGTACTAGGTGATAAGACTTCAACATATGAATGGGAGGAGGACGAAATTCAGCCCATAACACGGTGTGACCCCAGACAAATCATTTTCTCTCTCTGTGGCAGTTTCCCCATTGTCAAATAGGGCTGAGAACAGCTGCAGGAAGCACTAAGCACTAAGCACTCAGTTTTGATCATATAATTTCCCTAGCTGAGACTAAGCTCTACCTTCCAATCCCCATAGCACTTTTTGGATCTCTTTTAGATGATACTGTTTCCCTCATTCTGCAACTATATATTGAGTTCCTACTGTGTACCAAGTACTGTTCAATATTGAGCAAGACAAAAAAAAAAAAAAATAGTCCCTGTTTCCCTGAGGCTTACTGTTTAGTAGCAAGAGACTTTAAAAAAAATTTTTTTTTAATGTTTATTTATTTTTTTAGAGAAGAGACAGAGACAGATCATGAGCAGGGGAGGGGCAGACAGAGAGGGGAGACACAGAATCCAAAGCAGGCTCCAGGCTCTGAGCTGTCAGCACAGAGCCCAACGCAGGGCTTGAACTCACAAACTATGAGATCATGATCTGAGCTGAAATTGGATGCTTAACCCACTGAGCCACCCAGGCACCCCAGCAAGAGACAGACCTGAGTCATATGGGTTCCCAGATACTAACATCTTAGATGAGCCTTGCAGTTCTTGGGTAGATGCACTTCCCTCCATGGGCTCTTGGCACACATCTCACCATGTTCTGCTCAAAGTCGGCACACAGTAAAGCCTAAAAAGAAGTGCTATCCGAACAAATGAACAAATGAATGAATACAGTCAAAGTAAGGGTTGACACAAGGAAATCAAATGTGGTTCACCTCCATAAATCACTCCAAGCAGTACCGATTTCACAACGTTTAACAATTCTTGGCTTTGGAGACAAATTCCATAATAGGGTTTGCTAATCCCTACTGTCACACTATGGGTGGCAACTGACTTCATTCTGACTGAACTTGTGATTCTGGCTTCATTTCTTCCACAGCCTTGGAAAGGAAAGGAGTGTTTGTTGTAACAGGGCTTTGGGTTTGTAATTATGTCAAAGGCCCTGGAATAACCCTTTGCAATGTCAAAAAGCTCTACACATCTGTCAGCCCAATGCTTTTTGGTATCAAGCCAGCAGGGCTGGGGTAGGGATGAGTGCTCGTCGGGAACATTGGGGCCACAAATATTTATTGAGCTCCTACTATGTGCCAGGTACAGGCTAAAACATATGGGTACAGTCGCAAACAGCAGAGTCTCTGTTCTTCTGAAGGTCAGGTCTTCAGGAGAGGGCAAATACTTATAGAAATAGATAAACAGATTTTTTTCTTTTTTTAAGAAAAAGAAGTACAGACAATGATAAGTGCTAACAAGGGACCCACATTAGCCTGGGGAGATAGGGCAAAAAGTCCTTTTCATAAACGCATAAAACTAGCTCAAAAGGACTTTCCCAACTTCTGCTATGTACAGGTGGGAAAACTGAGGCTTGAGGAGGGAGGGACCTGTCTAAGACCATTTCTACAAGTTAGCAGAGAAGATAAGATTAGGACAACTCTTCTGGCTGCGCTCCAAGGCCACCTCGCCAACTGTCAAGTAGCCTGAGTTTCTAACTGTAAACAACCTCCCGGATTCTCAGGGCTGGGGGTTGCGGGATGGGACAGGGATTGCTTACAAGTCTTTCTCGGTCTCTTGTGCTCTATGTATGAAAAGCTTCATGGTTAAAACGTGAAAGTGACCCTTTCCCTTCACTTTGTATACAAGTCGTCAAGATCTGGCAATGAGATACTCTAAGTTAATATGGTCTGAATTAGGAGACTATGGTGTACAGCTTATATTTTACTTGCCAGATTAACCAGATGTGTGTGTGTGTGTGTGTGTGTGTGTGTGTGTGTATGATTAATACAGGTGTGGCAAGACTTGCCTCTCTACCTTCTATGTCCATGTATCATAGCTCTGTATTTATTGGTTTATATACCCAGTCCCCGCTTAGTCTCTGTGCTCCCAGAGGACACTTAAATATCACTTCCTCGGGGAGGCCTGGACTCCTAGATCAAGTTAGGACTCCCTGCTAGATGCCCCCATAGCACCCGGAGTTCTTCTAACAGCACCCATGGAACATTGTTGAACGTTTTGAACATCTCCTCTGCACATCATGAGCGGTTCTGGGAGCCTAGAACCCGGCCCTGATTCAGACATAGATGCATTCCCGATGCTTAGCACAGTACCTGGTCCATGGGAGCTCAGCTCCATACCCAGTTGTTGAGTGAACAAACAATCCTATGTTATTAATTTTTTTCAATGTTTTTAATGTTTTTATTGATTTTTGAGACAGAGAGAGAGCATGAGGAGGGGAGGGGCAGAGAAAGGGGGAGACACAGAATCTGAAGCGGGCTCCAGGCTCTGAGCTGTCAGCACAGAGCCTGACGCAGGGCTCGAACTCACAGAGTGTGAGATCATGACCTGGGCCGAAGTCGGACGCCCAACCGACTGAGCCACGCAGGCGCCCCGCGCATAAAAATTATTAATTTTTATTTATAACCCTGGCACCTAGCACACTTCCCAACCCGGGCTAAGTGCTCAAAAAATGTTGGCTTGAGTTGAAGAATCCCATCTATGGTTTTATACAGTTTGCAAAACACTTTCGCTTTTACTTAGATTGAGGCATAACATCCCTGTGATGTAAGCAGAGTGGGGATTAGCACTCCACTTTATAGACTGTAATTCAGTAAGCTTAAGCAATTTCCCCAGGGTGTCAGGCTAGAGACTTTAGAAGAGCCCAGGTCCAGAACTTCTGGTAACAGGGGCAGGGCTGTCTCCTGTGGGACAAGGCTGTGGCCTTGCCAATACAGTCACTGACAAGAATTAAGTTTGGGGCCTAGGACCTTTAAAAACCTCCCACAGGTATTTTTTCAAAAGTATTTTCAAACTTCCCACCTACTTGGAAGAATCAAGTTGGGACATGAGTTTTAGAGGCTCACTTTTTGCGTGCTCTTAGCAAGAGACCTTACCACTTTGAGCCTACATGCTCTCGTCTATAAAATGGGAATAGTGAGAGAACTTTCTTCATAGACTAGTTGTCTGGATTAAATGGAAGAATGTATGTAATGTACATACAGTAAGTGCTCTGTAAATGTTGGCCGTTACTAGATACTAAGACAACAGAGAAAAGCTGAGATCTTAGGGAAAACTCAGCCCTAACATTGATTATGATCCCACTCCGAAATATTCATGACTACAGGAAATATAATGGCCACAGTTCTACTGGTCAAAATTTATTCCTTGTTTCAGCAAGGACATTGGTTTGTGACATTTTTTTTTTAATTTTTTTTTTCCAACGTTTATTTATTTTTGGGACAGAGAGAGACAGAGCATGAACGGGGGAGGGGCAGAGAGAGAGGGAGACACAGAATCGGAAACAGGCTCCAGGCTCTGAGCCATCAGCCCAGAGCCCGACGCGGAGCTTGAACCCACGGACCGCGAGATCGTGACCTGGCTGAAGTCGGACGCCCAACCGACTGCGCCACCCAGGCGCCCCGGTTTGTGACATTTTATAGGAGTAATTGTTCTTCTCTTTCCACCACCACCCTACCCTACACACTAAACTCTTTGTGTTGATGAGGAGAGCTGCATTCCCATTGGCTCTGCCTTCACTAGAAGACAAGAAACTGGTAAAATCTGCTGTTAGCTGCTGCCCAGCGGGCTGCAATTATAGCAACGGTGGTGTCCATGGTAACCAGCCAAGCTGGCCTGCTGTGGTGCAAGTTGTTCAAGAATATAGAAGGGACCAGGGAAGGCCCAATTGGTTAACTGTCATCTCAGTTTCTGAATGAAAGAGTTCCACACTGTGCTTTGGATAGATGGTGAGTCCAGACGAAATCTGGATTTCCCAAGCTGAAGGCACTGAGGTCATTCCCAAACCCACTGACTTCCTGATGAATCTGACCACTGGAGGTATGGGTTATCAGCAAGGGCAATGGGTGAGATGGTAGGAGAGGCAGAACATTGAATAAAATGATTACATGAAATTCTACCATTCCCTTGAAACTTCTGTGGCTCCCTATTGCCTGAGGCAAAATCCTTTGTGGAACTGGAGTTGAGCACTGAGGTGCCCTCAAGAACCGAGGTAGCCATGGTGACTAGTTTCTCTCTCTTGTCTCTGCGGCTCTGGACATCTGTCCTGCTCTCACTGTAGCGTGGGGCCCTCTCCGTACTCACAATTTCTGCTTTCCCACAACTTCTACTTATATGTGACATTGACTCCAGCCCTGACTCTACAAGATCTTACAGGCCCAGCACCTGCTACCTGCTTGTCACTGACCAGGAAGAGCTCTCAAGGCTGGAATATACTCCGGGAGGGGAGAGGGTGGACAAATCAGAAAGGAGAATCAAGACTGGTGACTTGAATACAGGGCACCAGAGGCCAGCCCTCCAGCTGTGATCAGAGCTGGGTCACAGAGGCACAGAAATCCTGAAGCAAGAGCCCTGCCTTTCCCTAGCTCAGCTTCCTTCTCCGTCAACCATGCCACTAAGCAGCCTGTGAAGGAGATGTACGGGGTAGTGCAAGGAGCCAGGCTAGGAGTCGGGAGGGTCAGCTTTCGAGTCCTCACATGGCCAGTTATTGGCGAGACATTGAACTCTATAGGTCTTAGTTTCCTCACCTGCGAATGGAACTTTGGCCACAGCATACCTGCATAGCACTTAAAAGTATCCGCCATGGAAATATCTGCATAGTTTGCCATATGCTGCAGACAAGAAAGAAGGGGGTCTTGAGTTCCAAGGCCAAGTTAGTTTGATCCCAGTCCCAAACATGGGAGCATGGACACTTACAGGTGTCTCCTCGTGGTGAAGGACAAGATGGACTCCTGCCACAGGAGAAATAGTACCACATCACTACTTCAGTGCACATGTGGGGTCATGGACCCAGGGGCAGAGGGCAGAGGGCAGAGGGAGACAGAAGGAAGCTCATGAGATGCCTCCCAGACAGGACACAAACTAGACACTTCCACCCCGCCCTCTTGTCACCTTCACCCCACCTCCTCTGCCCATCTCAGCCCCATCTGGGTCCTTCTCTTTGGCAATTCACGTAGAGTATGAGGCAGAATATTGAAATCAGTACATTTTTTTTCAAACAAGCAGTATAGTCTTAACTGGGTAGGCATGGAGTACTTCTTAAATGATAAAATGAAATTTAAAAGTCTAGAGAAGTCTGAGGCAGCCTAAAATGCTCAGAGTTGCATGCAAGTTTGCAAAACGTCCCTGTGGTGTGTCTATATTATCAATACACGGTCTCATTTTTGTGGGTTTTTGGGTTTTTTTTTTTTTTTAACAACCAATGTGTTATCTTTACTTATTTGGTTTTTTAAATCGATTTACCATCTGGAGTTGACCCAGAGTCTTGGGTACCCCTTGCAAGAATTGTAACTTCAGGAAATGGGGTGAGCAGAAAGCAAGGAGTGGTTTCACAGTTGTAGGGTCTTCAATTGCTCTGAATCAGGATTTTCTCATTCTCCCACATCCCTCAAAAGGCGCACCCCATCACCATCTCCTTGAACACCCACTCTACCTTCTACCATTTTGATTATATTGAGCAGAACTTAACCTTACTGTAACTTACATAGTTGGCACTGTTTCTGGCTCTCGGAGCCTCAAAAAATCAGTGAGTTCTCTCTTCTACCTCGTAGCCCATTGGATATTTGAATGAATAATGACACCCCCATGTGTGTTGACCTCTTGGTTAAACATCCCCGGTTCTCTCGACCGTTCCTCCATTGACGTGAAGACAAAGTAGGAGAAATGCTGCTGTTTGGGGGGCCAGACTGAGGTAGCTTTATGTCCTGACTCTTTTAAAGTTGCTACAGACCTGGGCCAAGTCACCCAATATTTCTGGGACACCACTGGTAGTTGGTAAGGTTTGAAGAAGACTAAATGAGGGAATGTGTGTTGACTATCTGGGGTGGTGTCTCCCGTGGTGGGTGTTTTGTACAATGGTCCGTGCCATGGCTGTCATGGGACCAGGGAAAACTTGCTTGCAATCGCTTCTCCTTCAGGACGATTTTACTTAAAAAAAGAATGGAACTGAGATGTTTAGAAGTAGAAAGAAAGCAAAGGCTGATGTGGCCTGGCCAAGGGAGCTGGGCAGACAAGGCTTTGGATCAAAAAGGAGACAACAGACCAGTCACAGAGGCCAAAGAAGATTCTGTAACATGAAGATGAAAATACCTTCTTCTCGGTGGCTGGCCTCTTAAGGAACGACTTATGTTGTGTATGTGGACATGTTTTGTAGAGTAAATGCTCCTCTGTGCTCCTAGAATACTTGTGCTTCACTTCACCATGTGATAATAATTTGCCAGCATGTCTATTTCCCCCCGGATGATTGTAAAGTTACCATAGTGGTAAAATGTTGGGGTTGTTTTCTGTCCAGTTCCCTGTTTCACTGGGGAAGTGCCTCTCCCTCACTGCAAGTGGTTCAGATGGGACAGTCAATGCCAGTACGCCTGCTGTGAGCTACAGGCCCGAGTTCGTGAGCCAGGCCTAACCAATCAGGGAGCTCCAGCCCTTCTCCCAGAGAGATTGGTCCAAGGCACGGAGGAGCATGTGGCCCAGCCAGAGTCCTTCCATGCAATTTGATTTTGGATGCCGGAAAAGATGTTTCTTTCTTTTGAATTACAAGCAATCAGAACATTAGTATGGCAATACAATTTATTCTCTCAACAAGTATTTATTGATGATCAAAATATCAGTCAGGGTTGAGAGGATCCAGTCATGGGACACATACCTGTCTGGATATTTTATTGTATTGTATTATTTTTTTTCCTCTGGATATTTTAAACAGAAGGAATTGAATATAGGAAAGTGACTATATAGCGTTGGAAGGGCTGAGGAGGCAAAAGATGAACTTTGAGTGAATCCAGAGCTTAGTGATGCAGGAAGAAGCTGCCATCCCTAAGAATGGGAGAAGAGCAGGGTAGAGGTGGTGCTACCAGAGTCCAGAACGTGGGAGGGGCGAGGTGAGCTGGTGCTTTGAGCCCTAGAGGTTTCCCAAAGGTGGCTGGAACTAAGACCCCAATGGGGATACACTGCAGGCCGGTGCCAGGACCATGTTGGAGAGCTACTCAGACTCTGAGAAAGAAGCTTCACATGCAAATTCCAGAAGTGCCAAAAATTACCTATTGCTCTCCATGCCTGCTGGGGAGATGTTAATGCAAGTCCAAAGCAGGAAAAGAGCCTCCTGTCTCCTCCCGTCTGCCAATCTCCCACCATTGCCTAATTGATAGAGCCTATCTGAAAGCCTCTTGGCGGGAAAGTCTGGAAAATGCAGTTACAGGGTCCAAGCCTCCCTAAGGTCCAGAGCAGAACAAAGCAGAGTAGAAACGGAGGCTGAGAGCAAGCAGGCAAAAGACCAGCCAATCAGTTGTGTGCTAAGTCTTGTTCTAGGGACCGGGGCTATAGCAGTAAGCAAGACAGAAAAAAACCCACTCTCTAGGAACTTACTTCTAGAGGGGAAGGGTGGACAATACAAAAGCAAGCCTAAAACAAACTAGGTAGTGCAGCAGGACACAAAGCATCAGTTGCTCTTAGTGCAGGTTCCCTGGAAGCTGAGCATAAGATGAGGATTAACGTGAAAGTGATTTATTAAGGGCGTGCTCTCAGGAACTCCTGTTAAGGTGAGGGGACACGATGCCTAATTTCATGTGTCACCTTGGCTAGACTGGAGACCAGTTGTTTGGTCAAACAGCAGCTTAGATGTTGCTATAAAGATATATGTTTAGATGTGATTAACGTTTGTCATCAATTGAGTTTAAGTGAAGCAGATCGTTCTATATAGCATGGGTGGGCCTCATCTAATCAGTTGAAGGTCTCAGGAGGAAAGACTGAGTTTCCTGAAGAGGATATTCTGCCTCTAGACTGCGACAGAGACATTCTAGCCCTCAGACACAAGCCTGCAACCTCGACTCCTACCTGAATCTCCATCCTGCTCACTTGCCCTACAGATTTCAGAGTGAGAGCTCTGACAATCACATACAAGCCAATTCTTAAAATCTCTGCTCCTCTCTTTCTGGGTTTTGTTTCTCTGAAGAACTCTGATTAATTAAGCACAGGAGAGGAAGAGGAGCAGAGCAAGGATATGATTTTGGCAAAGTCCGGTCTCCTCCTGATGTCATGGGGAGCTCCAGAATATAAATCGCAACACAGAGGTTGCCCTGCCTCAAGACAAAGGAGTTGGGCTTTGGGCATCTGCATCAGTCAGTCCCCAGGCGACCCTTCAGAGACGGTTGTGGGTGCAAGTCACACACATACTTCAACTCTAGGGAATTTCTTTTCTCTACTTGTTAAGGTCATGGTATTTTAATTCCAGGGGGTAATAGAGACTCCGGGAGGAATGATGTGCTATTCCTCCACCATCCATTGGCATACTAAAAGGGATTTCTTTAATTAGAAAGCTACCTGTGGGACATGTGGGAGATAGGGCTTGACTTAAGAACTTAGAAGGTCTGGGGGGTGCCTGGGTGGCTCAGTCGGTTGGGCGTCCGGCTTCCGCTCGGGTCATGATCTCACGGTCTGTGAGTTCGAGCCCCGCGTCGGGCTCTGTGCTGACCGCTCAGAGCCTGGAGCCTGCTTCGGATTCTGTGTCTCCCTCTCTCTCTGACCCTCCCCCATTCATGCTCTGTTTCTCTCTGTCTCAAAAATAAATAAATGTTAAAAAAAAAATTAAAAAAAAAAAAGAACTTAGAAGGTCTAATTTCAGGTTCCAGCTTGGCTAACTCACCGTGTGATCTTAAAAACAAAACAAAATGAAACAAAAAAGTGCTTGCTGTCTTTGAACTTTACCTCCTGGAGATAGCAGAGATCTAGCCAGGACAGTAAAAAGTTCTGCTCAACCCTGTTTCCCTACTTACACCATCCACATCTCTACTCTTGGCCACTACCAGGTAAATAGCACTTCTGGAAGCTTCCCTGATTTTCCCAGGAGGGCAGCTGAAATGAGGTGCCTTTAGGGTTTCTGTATACAAAGGCAGCACTGATCTGAGGCTATGTTAGGCCGGAGAAGATCTGGCTTAACTAAAGGCCTACTGAAGTCCTGCTCATTCCCAGCTGTGCTGGTGCCCCAACACAATTTGAACCTTGTTTCCCAAGAGTAACCGGTAGAGGCCCTTAATGAACCAGATCAGCACACTCTAAGTGGTATTTTTTTCTTACCCAGTCAAATAAGAAGTGGCCAGTTTCTTCCTCGTACCCAACAAATTCCTGTTAGAGATTAACCTGATTCTGTAGGTGTATGAGGAAGGCTGGAGATGAGGCCCACGTTGACATTGACAAGGCAAGCAGCCTTGGGAGGCAGTGTGGACACTAGGAAGGGGCACAGGCCTAGGAGTAAGGTTTCTACCACACACTCGCTCACTGTAGACCACTGAACTTAGGTTCTCTAAGCCTCAGGCTTCTGGGTGGAGGGGCTAGATTAAGTACATTCAGCCCTGGAGAGCACCCAGAACTATTAGCCAGCTATCAGGATGCCCAGCCTGGTAAAAATCTTCCCTGAAGCTCTTTTGACGATGATTTTCCTGATGGCTCTTCTGTGTCTTCTGGAGACAGGTGTTTTCTCCCGAGTGTGGTGTGTGTAGAATATTTAAAAAAAAAAAAAAAAAAAAAGCATCATGGTGATTCACATTTTAATGTTTGCATTGCAATTATCTATGGCAGTCATCTTCTGAATCCTCAGATATTAACATTCCAAATCCCTCCCAAGTCATCTTTCATAACCTCCCCGACACACATCCATCCCTGAATGAGATTTAATTGATGACATGATTTATTGCTTCCAGTTAGCTGGCCTTGGATACTAATTCCGCCTGTGTACTAATTTTATGGCAGGCTGAACTTCTGCTTCCTTACCAGCTTCTTCCCAAAGGAGTAAGAACTGAATCCCCTAATACCTCCAGAACAAATACACGAAAACACCCCCAGAAGGTAGAGGCACAACTTGCCCTTGGAGCCAAGGCTTACGTTTGTTCAGAATGCTATTCTCCCATCCGTGGGCCTTTGAAGATGGATGGAAAAAAAACCTCAGACAAATAACTGTTCTGGCAGGAAATGGAGCAGAATGAAGATTACTTCTTAAGTGGTATTCATGTAGAGTAAACCTCCTTGGGCAGGAGCCATCTAAGCAGGGTCCTAATAGGCATTAGATTCTGCCTTGAACATATTTACTCATAATGGAGGTCTTTCTTCCTGGCAATGGAATCTGTATGGGAATCCATCTTATTTATTATGAAATAACACGTGCAAATGTATTTTCCAGAGCTCAGGAAGTCTTTGAAGAGAAGTAAAATTAATACTTACTGAGTATATTAGTATCCTGTGGCTGCCGTAACAAGTTATCCCACACTTGGTGGCTTAAAACAACGGGAGTGTTTTCTCTGACAGTTCTGGAGCCCAGAGATTCAAAATCAGTATCGCTGAGCCCAAGCCAAGGTGCTGGCAGAGCTCCGTGCCCAGCCCCACTACCCCCCAAGCCTCTAGGGAAGAATCCATTTCTTGTTGCCTCCAACTCCTGGTGACTGTCAGCATTCCTGGGCTAGTGGACACATCTCCAAATCCGTCTAAGCTCTATTTCACATCACCTTCTTCTCTGTGTGCAAAACTTGTCTTTCCTCCCTCTTTTAAGTGTACACATTATTGCATCCAGGGCCTGCTTGGGTAATGCAGAATCATCTTCCTCACCTCAAGATCCTTAACTTAATCACATCTACAAAGACCATCCCCCACTGTCATCTTGTCATATGAGGTCACATTCACAGGTTCTAGGGACTAGGACATGGATATCTTTTGGAGGGCCATTTACTCTGTACCATCCCCTACCTGTATCTGAATACCTGCATCTCCTTCCACAAGCCCTCTATAAGGAACACGCAACAGGGGGAAGTCCTGGGGCTGGGAATCGGGAAACCTGAGTTCTTTAACTCACCGGCACGGGTGACTTGATTCCATTTTGGTGCCCGGGGCAGACATTGCTAATTGACCACAGCACTAGTTTTTGCTAACCACCTGGACTTGACCTCAGAACCCTCAGCACAATGTTGTAGAGAGTCGAAGTGAATTGACACGTATCTGCTACCCCTACCTTGAACCCTCGGTTTTCTCATGTGGAAAATGGGAATACTCTCTGCACCTCTACTTTCTAAGGACAGTGTCAGGATAAAATGACGTAATGGATGGGAAAGCAGTTATAAGTGCTTAAAGTAGGTGACCAAAGAAGATACGTCCTCAACAGGAACTCGTAGGGAGACCGTCGAGGACAGCCTTGCCTAGAAAGGTAGAGGGGTCTCAGTGCAAGGAGATTATGAAGGTCAGGTTCAGAGGTAGTGAGGATGGGCCTACGACATAGGTGATCATTCTGCTTTTTCATTCAATAAAATAACACAAGCAAACACAGCCTATGCATTCAGTAAGGATGGTTTTAAAATAACATCACCAAGCATGTAAATGTTACCCTAGGGTTTGCTTGGCTTACAGTAGCCATGTACACTTACTAGGCATCCAGGTGTCACCAGCTCTGTTCGAATTGTATCAACCCTTCAGGGACTATTGAAAATGCACCCCTCCAGGAAGTCTTCCCTGATATGACAGAAGGTGCTATCCGGCAACTCCATACACATTGTTTGTCACTCTGCGTATGCATTTCAAGGTTGCCTTAGATCAAGAAAGGGACTAATCAGGCTTGTCTGCACAGGTGTTTCACAGCTCTTCCCAAAAAGCCTTTAAGTGAAGACCGCCAAATCCCCAACCAAGACATCAAAGTGTCTCTTCTTCCTTCCCACATTTGGAGTCCGAAAACTACCTCTAAACATTTTGGTGACCCCTTTAGGTCCAGCTAGCTCAAGCTGACCTGCTTTCCCCGGGATCTGGTTCTAGGCTTCTTTCTGCTACAGACCAGCTGTGTGTGCTCTTGACAAGCTCTGAGGCTCAGCCTGCTGCTCTGTAAAACGAGAAGGGTGTTGGACGCTCCCCCCACCCCCAACCGCTTCCCAGGGTTGTTGGCAAAGACTAAGAGCCCAGGCTTTGTTGCATACAGACTGGTTCACATCCCAGCTCATTTGCATTCTAGCTGTGTGACCTTGGGAAAGTTGCTAAACCTCATCGAGCCAGTTTTTTCACCTATAAAATGGGAATGCCTACCTTCTAGGACCATAGTGAGAACAATACATGTATAGTGCTTGGCACGGGAATCTTCAGTCTGAAGTTCAAGGTCAGGTAGGTTGTGTTGAAGTAATCCTAATGGTAACCAAAGACACACCTGATGGAATTGTCCTAGACACTCACAACTTTTCCTGTTCCCCTTACCCTCCACTCAGGTCTCCAGCTGTATCTGGACCCAGCTTGATCGGAATGGGGAGTATGTGCAGCATGGTTATCAAATACAAGGTGAAGACCCTAATTGGGTAGTAAGCAAAGACTTGTTCTTGGGAGCTAAATACGACCCCGGTTATACACACACAAGTCCAAGGTCAACCCCTTCCCTGCACTAATGCAGCCATTCCCTGGTGAAAGTCAGGCTGCAACATGTCTACCTGTATGTTTCCGAGAGACAGATGCTCCCACAGAAGATAATGTTATTTTACAGACGAAGAAACGGAGACTCGGAGAGGTTAAATGACCTGCCTAAAGGTCACACGACCTTTAAGTAACAGAGCTAGCCATCATATCCAGGTCTTTGGGGGTCCCATTATTGGCTCCCTCTGCCACGTGATGCTATCCTGAAGTCCCACGAAAGAAAGGGACCCATCCCACTTTCTCCCTTCCCCAAACATTTTCTGTCTCTAGTGAACTTACCGCTTTTGTATCACTGTTCAGTGACACTTCTGTGGGGGAGCCTCACCTCACCCTTTAAACCTTTTCCTCCTGAGAGTCCTTACTGCTCACCAGGAGGCTGAATGAGGAGGGGAGCAGTCATGGGGCCAATAGGAATATTAGGGGGTTACATTGCTGGAGGTGTATAAATTGGTATGTGTTTTCTAGAGAGTTGGTAGCAATATGTACCAAAAGTCTTAATGCTATGAATATGCTTTGATGCAGCAATTCTGCTACTAGAAATTGATCCTGAGGAAATAATCAAATAAATATATAAAAATACAAACAAGTGCCAAAAAAAAAAAAAGAAAAACGAAACAAAATCGAAAGGCCATAGTAAGGGATAAGGTGAAGGTAGTATATCCATACAGTGAAATACTATGCAATCATTCAAAGGGATGATGCTGGACTGTATTTATTGTTATGTAAATAAACAACATGATAAACCAAAACATAGGCCATACGTGTAATATGATCTCATCTTTTGTAAATAAATTATATGTTGTGCGTGTATACGGCGTGATCTCTCCTGATTGGCATCCAACCACATGGCTGACTCCTCAGTTGAGTCAACCCTCTCCTTCCACCTGAAAACCCCTAGGGCTGACACTCAGATTCACCGAAGGTTCTGGAAGGAAGAGGAAAGCTGTATCTTTTTAGTCCCTACTTTTGCACCCACCAGATAGCTCACATGGTTAGCAGTTACCAATTTTACAGTTCTCTCGCCTTTTTATTCCAATGTCTTTGTAATTATAATTTCATAGTTAAATATTTTGTAAATTGAAAAAAATGAGTGAAAACAGAAAAAAAGCTACTTTTAAAAACGAAGTTGAATGCTTTGAAATGGTAACGTAGTAGTAACATAGTTACAATAGTTGAGTGGGGGGAGCGTGTTTCGTAAAAATTCAAGATTCTGCTCTTGGAATGCTTTCTTCCTCAAAGAAGCCAAACCAAGAACTTTGAGACAAACTATGATGGTGTCTATATAAGAAAGACAAAGGTAAACTCCCTTCAGCAGAGTGATAGTAACATAAAAGACTATATTAAAATACTGATACATTTTGGGGCACCTGGGTAGCTCAGCAGGTTGAGCATTGGACTCTTGATTTCGGCTCAGGTCATGATCTCAGGGTCATGGGATCAAGTCCGAGTCAACCTCCACGCTGAGCATGGAGCCTGCTTAAGATTCTCTCCCTCTCTTCCTCCGCCCCTCTCCTCCCCAGCCCTGCTCTCTCTCTCTCTCTCTCTCTCTCTCTCTCTTCAAAAACAATTGATACATTTTAAGTTAAAAGAGTTGAAGTATGTGTATATTTTATGGCCATTATCATTCGTTATTGCAACTAACTTTTTTTCTTAACCCACTAAGTACAGTCCCAATAATATCAGATAAATAGGCTTGTGCTACATAAGTCTAGAAAAAGGAAGGATATAATGATATATCTGGAAGATTATAGTGCGATTAAGGTTATGTTTACTCCCTGTGCCTTTCTACGCTTTTAGAGATAAAGTGTCTATTGTTTTAAAAACAGAAAATACCATAAAGCCGTTACTTCTTTGGAGAAAGGAAAACAGAAAGAGAAACTTCAGGATGAGGGAACAATGCTGATGCTTGTAGGGTGCCCTGGAGAGACCTTGTCTGTTCCTCTAATGACTGGAGCGGGTAGAATCATTTTGTTACAAAGCATAATGGTGATCACGAGTTTGACTTCCTGGTTTCACCCTATCCTGAGGGTCAGGTCGACATTAACACCCAGACATCTCAATACACTTAACTGACATGGCAAGAGGGCACAGGGACTCAGGCAGAGCAGGTCTGGGGAGGAGGGATGGACACTCCCAGATGACACAAGCTGAGGGGCCCTGAATAAGCCAGATCAGAATCAGGGTGCAAAACAGAGGGCAACAGTTCTGAGCACCTCGCGTTACTGTCACTCACAGAGGTTACTGTAAGTTGCTAAAGGTCATCCACTAACAGATACAGCCTTGCACGAAGATGGGCTCGACTTCCTTATGTAAGAAAGAAAAACCCACAATCTTCATTGTTTTATAAATATGATGTTCTTTCCATAGACACTTTTAAATAATTCTTCATTCTTGACTTACAGAAATAATTGTTGAAAACCAACTTCTGACTATAATAATGTTAAAAAGAAAATCATAGGCCCAAAACGGTGTTTCTTAGGCCAAGTCACCAAACCGAGGCTTCATACCTAAATTAATCGCACTTGTAACCTTCCCCAGAAATGTAGTCTTAACTGGTCAGTCAGGAATTTTCTGTCCAGTACCAACAAGGTAATCTTGTTGTCATGTGAGACCTCTCTATCCCTGAAAGGAAGGCCTACAAAGACCCTTATGTCCCCAGATGAAGGTGACCCCACCTGAAATACTCTTTTTTCTGTTTATGACTTCCTTGTCCTACTTTTAAAAACCTTTCCCTTTCTGCAGACCTTTGGAGCTCCCCTCTACTTGCTGGATGGGAGGCTTCCCAATTCATGAATTGTTTAATAAAGCCAATTAACTCTTTAAGTTTACTAGGCTGAATTCTGTTTTTTAGCAATAACTTATCTTAAAATTAGAGTAAAGTTGTTCAACGTCTTGTGTGTAAAAAACAACAACAATGACCAAATGGAAACAAAAATTTGTCCTCATTTCAACACGTTTGCATGATACACTCTACTCCAGTGCTGGAGAGGCTGGGACCAGGGGACAGACAAGAAAACCTGACAGGTTTGCTGTCCTGCCCTTGGCAATAGGATTCTTAATTGTGCGAGGACATTCTGGGGAGATGGAAGTTAGATGAGCCACAAAGAGAAAACATTCAGGCTCTTTTGGAATGGACGGTCAAGGCGGGGTCATGGACGAAAGCAAATCAGAGTTGTCATCTCATTCAGTCCAGCTGTGGCTGACACAGGGACATGCAGAGGAGCAGAGGTGAGGCTGGGTAACACCTATGCTTCCGGTCTGCTGTCAGGAGAAGCGGCAGGCATCTCTCCATGTGGGTTTAGGGCCCCAATGACAATCCCATTCCAGGCACTATTTGCTGAGTTAACTTTATCTAAGGCGGAAGAAAGGGCTTTGAAATCGGCTAGACCCGAATTCACATCCTGGCTCCACCACATGAGGGTTCTTGAACACGGATGTTTAAACCAATTCAACTTAAAGGGCACTTGTGCTAAAATTCAGTCAATACATCGGTCGATCTGTCATTTTATGTAATTGATACATCCCAGCAGAGCAAGTGCTGACTTAAATGCGTGACACACACCCCCCTTTCTCTCCTAATCACACACACACACACACAATCAGTGTAACCCGTAAGACCCAAACAGGAGAAGCATCACCTTTTAAATTTTTCTAAGTCAACTCAAATCTTGCTCAGGTCCCACCTGCCTGGTTGGCAGAGTCAGGAGATAGGACCTTGGGCATTTGGAAGGTTGTGCCCTGTCTCTTGTGACTGTGCGTGAATTTTGACCTTGCACAGTCCAGGAAAGCTGAGGAAGTACCTACATTCTCATGGGGCCATGCGGACGCTGATGGCCAAGCCAGCATGTGAACAATTCGTTTCAAGGTGGTGGCTCCACTGGTGGCACCCATGCCATCTCAGGCGCACTTGGCCACCAGGCCATCACGTGGCTCCAAGGGCATAGTGCTTTGTGTTTAGTACACAGGCAGCCCCATAGTCCTCCTCACCTCTCAGAAATCCTGCTACCCCCGGGGAGGTGGGAAGAGGGGTTCAGGGGCTTCTAGTTCTCCTTCTTATCCCAATCCTGTCATCCAGCTCCTCCAGGCTGGGCCACACTCCTTACTTTTGCTCCCTCAAAGCCTCTAGCCCCTCTCTTATGGACCCATCTACCTTCCCCCTACATCTTGGAGCTGAAATAGAAAAACCATCGCCTCCCCACAGCCATCCAAGTTAGAGGAGCCCAGAATTGAGAACAGAACACCTGAGGGAAATTCCTGGGAGAAGAAAGGGAAATTTACCTTTCTTTTCTTTTTTTAACTCCCCTTCTTTCTCTGTGTTTGCTATTGAGTCCTTAACAACAAAAAAAGATGAAACAGATTAATTTCTCCATGACTCAATGTCTTTTGTAACAAACCCTCTAACAGAGTAAAAACACCCTCTAGAGTTTTGATTAATAATCACTTCCCAATATAAATGCTTCGCAGACAGTTTTTTTTGTTTTCTTTTCTTTTCTTTTTTTTTTTTTTCTTTTGTCATTGGTAAATGACAAAACCAGTAAACACATGATGGCCACATGGTACTTGAAAAATTTTGGAGGCAGCCCTGGCTTTGAGGTCAAGGGCCATAGATTCAACCCCAATTCCATCACTTACCAGTATGTGATCTTGGGCAAGTCACTTAATCTTCCTGAGCTAGACTATAAATATCAAAAAGGCAATAACCATTTGTTTGCTTTTGTATTGGTGTACAGAATGCATCAAATGAATGAACAAACTGAAGTCACTCAGCACAAGCTAGATGTTTAATAAGCATGAGGTTCCTTTGCCTCTTCCTTCCCAGCCTGTTTTTCATCCTTTTTATTTTGAAATAGGTATAGACTCACAGGAAGTTGCAAAAATAGTATAGAGAGGTCTCATGTGCCCATCACCCAGCTACCTGCCATGGCGACTTTTTACATGCCTGTAATGTATTATCAATCGATTGGCATAATAGCATCACCAGTTTCTGTGCGCACCTTTTTCTGGTACATCTTTGCATTGTGTAATTTGTATAACAATCTATAACAGCTGCCACAGGCAAGGCACAGAACTGCCCATCACCACAGAGCAGGGGTGCTTTCCCCTTTACAGTCAAGCTGCTTCTCCCCTGCCCCCTCCCAAGCCCCTGCAATCACTTATCTCTTCTTCATCCCTGTAATTTTGTCAGTTGGAGAAATGTTTTATAAATGAAATGATATAATATCTAACCTTTTAGGATCAGCTTTTTTCACTCGGTATAATACCCTTAAGAGACACCCAGGCGGCTGCATGTGTTGAGAATTGTTCCCTTTTTCTGCCCTGGGAGTGTTCCATGGTGTGGACATACCACAGATTGTTCAACCTTCACCCATCAAAGGACATCCGGATTATTTCCAGTTTGGGGCTACTACAGATAAAGCTGTACGATAAAGCTGCTACGAACATTTGTGGATAAGACACTGTGTGTGAACGTGTTCTGCAAATATTCTACGTGAAATGAGTTTGTGTGGGGAAAAGGGCACTATGAACGTTTTGTGTGAACATAAGTTTTTAATTTCTCTGAAATAAATGTCCAGGATTGAGATTCGTGGGGCCTCTAGCAAGTATATGTTAAACTTTCAACGAAATTGCCAGGTTTCCTGAATGGCCGTACCATTTTCCGTGCCCACCAAGAACATTTGCAAGATCCACTTTCTATGCATCCTTGTCACTATTTGTTTTATGAGTTTTTTTTAATTTTATTTTAGCCCTTCTAATGAGTATCTAGTGGTATCTCATTGTGTATGGGGAGGGGGGAGTTCTTAATTAGACTTTACACTCTGCGTGGAGCCCAATGGGCGCCTAATGACCCTGAGACCAAGAGTAGGACGCTTAACACACTGAGCCACCCAGGCGCCCCTCCCTGTGGTTTTAACTTTATGCATTTCCCAAATAATCTGTGATGTTGAAATCTTTTCATGTGTTTATGAGCCATCTGTAGGTCTTCTTTAGTGAAGTGTCCAAATCCTTTGGCTCATTTTCTAAATGAATTGTTTAGAATGATCTTTAAGCGGAAAACTAGTCTGTTGTCAGATGCGTGATTTGCAAATATTTTCTCCGAGTTCATGCTTATTATCTCATCTGTTAACTGAGTCTTTCACAGAGCATAAGTTTTTCATTTTAACCAAGTCCAGTTAGTTTCTTTTCTTTCATGGATTTTGTTTTTGGTACCACATCTCAGCTCTTCTCCTATTAGCTGATGAAGGTTTGTTCCCTGTGGTCTCTTCTAAGAGTGTTATGGTTTCACATTTTACATTTAGATCTATGATCCATTCTGAGTTTATTTTTGTATGACCTGTGAGGTGTAGGCCCAGGTTCATTTTATTGGCTATTGATGTTCTATTTGTTTCTGCCAAGTGAGATAGCACCAGGTTTGACAGGAGTCACAAAAGTAAGATGATACCCATAGAGGCGGGATGTCGGAACACAATCCCTTGCAGGAAATTAATCACCTCCCGTGTGTGGCCAGGGAGCTTGATCCTATGGAAACCAAACATTCCACCATCGAGTCTTCTGAAACTGTGTTGTGCAACCAAATACCGTTCATACTGGATCCCTGAGGAGAGTCCTGCTACACTTGGCCTCACAGCCTAGAACATACTTTTGTTTGGAGGAGGAAATAAACATTGGAAATTCCTGTTGTACATGATAGCATATTATGTGTAAGAGCAGGAAAAGTGTGTCTTCTAGAAGCATGGTCCCAGAGGTGGAAAGGGCCCAAAGTAGGAAATTCCTCCTATGGCCTCTTGGAAAGGACAATCATTCATTCAACAAATGTAGATGGAGTAGCTACTATGTGTTGGGAACTAGGCAATAAAGATGCAGAGTGAACAAAACAGATGGGTCCCTGCCCTTTGGGGGGGGAGGGGAGTGGAGTGTAGGTAATTATATATACATGCACAATACTGTATGCTAAAAGCTAGTGAAATGATGCAGAGGTAATATGTGGCAGGGACATCTAACCTAGACTTGGGGAGCCCGACAGTGCTTCCTGGAAGAAGTGACGCTGAATTTGAGACCTAAAAAATGAACAGCAGGTAGAATGGAATTGGTGGGATGGGCGAGGTAGTAAGAAAGAAGAGTCTTCCAGGCGAAGAGGGACAGCATGTGCAAAGGCCCAGGGGTGGGAGTGAGTGTGGTAGGGCACAGATCTAATGCATCCGTGTTGCCGGTGTGTAAGGCACAAGGGAAGAAGCTGCCCTGGTCAGACCATGCAGAGCCTTGAAAGTCCCAGTAAGGGATCCACCCATTTCATGAGGATACCAGAAATCCACAGGAAAGAGTATAACAGGAGTGTAACGGACGCACATTTGTCTTTTAGAAGTCTCAGTCGGCAACATGGAAGCAGGTGGCTGGCTGGGGCAATTTTTAGGCAACTGTTGCAAGAGATGCTAAGACCAGAATAGGGGCGGTGCATTTACATCAAAGTGGGATCTGAGGCTTAAGGACTGAAGATGAGGTTTGAAAGATCACTTCGAAAGATGAGGGAAAAGAGTTGTACGGAGAAGCACAAGAAGTGGCTGAGTTGAGGATGGGTTGAGGAGGAAACTTTGGGTGGACACTCCCAGCCAGGAAAGCCAACTCAGTATTCCCTCCCACTTGAGACCCTCCCATGTTTGATAGTCCTGCTTGAGCAGACCTCTGCTTCCCTGTAACTTTTCTGTCCTGGTCCAACTTCAGCCCTGAGGGGCCACACAGAACGAGTCCATCTCTGAGAGTCTATGGCAGCCCTTTGACCATTTTATGTATGTATGTATGTATGTATGTATGTATGTATGTATGTATTTAGAGTGCAGGGGAGGGGCAGAGAGAGAGAGAGAGAGAGAGAGAATCCCAAGCAGGCTCCACCCTGTCAGTGCAGAGCCCAACTGGGGCCCAACTCACAGTCTGTGAGGTCATAACCTGAGGAGAAATGAAGAGTCATATGCTTAACTGACTGAGCCACCCAGGCACCCCCTCTTTGACTGTTTTAAAGACGTGGGTCACATTCTCTCAAGCTTTCTTTTGTTTTGTTTGTTTGTTTGTTTGTTTGTTTTAAAGTTTATTTCTGAGAGACAGAGAGGGGGGAGAGAGAGAGAGAGAGCAAGCATGCCATTTGGTGGGGGGGCAGGGGGGGGAGGTGGAAAGAGAGAGGAAAGAGAGAGAGAATCCCACACAGTGTGGAGCCTGATGAGGGGGCTCCCATCTCACAAACCATGAGGTCATGACCTGACCCGAAATCAAGAGTGAGACTCTTAACGGAAGGAGCCATCCAGATGCCCCCTCTCAAACTCATTTTCTCCCACTTCCTCATGCCTAGTTCCTACAACCACTTCCCATTTGGCAAGGGTTCTCGACCCCTCTTCTTTCTGGTAGTCCTTCCACCTCCCGCCTTTTATTTAATCATGAGGTGCCCAAACTCTGGATACAGAGTCTGGTCAGCCAGAAGACAGTCAGCATCACCTTCTGGAGTGTGGTCATTCTACCCTGACATCGCCACACACTTCTGCCCTTGTTCAGAACGTTGCCTCCCTTCCTTGAACATATGAGCCTCTATCACCCAGTGAGGTCTGTGGTAAACCTGGGCACTGGGTCAGGCCTGGGCCCAGAGCCTCAGTCAGGGAAACAGCTTAATGAGGGCTTGGCTGGCTCACCTCCAATAGCAGGCAAACTGAGTCTGAGAGCACATGACCCAGCCTCACCTGGAAACGGATTTCCTTCCTTTTCTCCTCTCTTGAGAATCAAGGCACCAGCAACAATCCACTGACCACTGTTGGGTGTGTGGCTTGGTGAAGAAAACAGATGTGGGACACTGGCTCTGTCTTCAGAAACCATGTAGCTTTGTTGGGAGAGAGGATATAGAATGGGCAGCCAGAGAAGACCTTTGACAGAGGAGATGGGGCCACAGCTGGGCCTTGAAGAATGGGAGAAAAAAATCAGCTGATGAGAATAAGGCAGTGCACTAGAATGGAAAAGGAGAAATAAGGTAGAGGCCAAAGGGTCTAAGGTGGACCTGGGGGAAGAAAAGTAGATACTGTGGGCTAAGCCGAGACTCTATATATGTGAGCACTGAGAGAAAATGCTGCAAAGGTAAGTTGGAGCCATATTGGGATGCCAGCTATAGAGCACTGGGGTCTCCTCTACGCTGGGAGCTGCCAAGGGCTCTCGAACCAGAGAAGGAAATGATTGAAGTGGTGGTTACTTTGCTTTCTGACCTGCCAAAGCTAGATAGATGAATCCACACTCTGCTGTGACCCAGGAAGACAGAGCTTCATGATGTCTAGAAGGATAAAACCCTTTCCAGGAGTGGTCCATGGAATGCAGAGAAACACCTAGCTGGCATAGTTTTAGCTGACCTTCAGGCAGTCTTTCCAATGGTCCCTCCTAGGGGGATAAGGACAGAGAGAACAGTGAGCTATTTGTATGAGTGAGACCCACATGTGGGACTCCATTGCTTACAAATTATTAAGAAATTCAAGTGGCAACATTAAGTCAAACATGGGGCCCTTCTAAGCACAGGTTGGATGCCCACGATCTCTGTCTGAAGACAATGATGGGGGCAGGTTCTTACCCAAATGCATGCAGTGGGCTTGCAAGGGGTTCCCACATTCAGAATGCCCACAGCCATTCATTTCCCTCTCTGTCCTGGGCAGGTGCTAACCTACCATTCTAGCTGTGGCAGTCAGCTTATGGCTGTTAGCTTCATGAAAAGAACAATAGACGAGGGACAGGAAATCTGAGTTGCAGTCCTGGTTTTTTACTTCAAAATTGATCTGAGTCAGTTCTGGACCTTAGTTTTGTGGCTCATATTAAGTGTTCAGTAAGTATCATTCCTTTCCATAAAGAAACTCCAATTCTGGGATCCCTACCATACGGCCTCTTGCTGGAGTATTTGAAAGAAGATGTAGGTTCCAATGATGGGTCTTCAGTTGCAGAAAAATCTCAGTGAAATGCATTCATATCTCAGAGCAAACTCCAAATACCTTTCTGTATCCTAATACCTTCCCACCTCACCAGAAAAGTCACCTTTGGCCATTCTCTGACAAGGATACATTTTAAAGGACTTCAGGTCTATTCTTAGCTATTCTGCCAGCTCTCTGTAGAACCTAAGGCAACTGATTTCCTCTCTCAATGTCTCCTCTTCTGAAACCTGTTTCCTCTTCTGTAAAATGCAAGAATTGACAAGGTGATCTCCAAGGTCCTTTTCTGCCCTTGGTGCTCCATTTCCTTGAATCTGGGAAGTAACTGGTCCAGCATTTGTCATCACCTGGTGTGAAGATGAATTTACCTGTCTCTATCAATAGAAAGTAAGCTCACTGAGATCAAGAAGGATTGTGATCCATCTCTGAATCTCCATTTCCAGCACCTTGCACTCAATTATTTGTTGAAAGGACAGAGCTACCAATGGATGGACAAGGTTGCTGGGGGAGAAACATAAAACAAATGAGCCAAGGAAGTGAAACCAGAGATATAATCAGAAGAATGTGCAAAGGGAAGAAAGAGAATCAGGGCAATATTGTATCAAGGGAGATTGAATACTGGGTGACCAACATCTCCAATAATACAAAGGATATTTAAAAATTTAAGGTTAAAAAAACACACCAGATTTCATAATTAAGACATCATTGGTAACCTCTGAAAGAAGTCAGGCTGCCAAAAGTTAAGAAGTGGGGGCGCCTGGGTGGCTCAGTCAGTTGAGCGTCCGACTTCGGCTCAGGTCTTGATCTCGCCGTCCATGAGTTTGGGCCCCGCTTTGGGCTCTGTGCTGACAGCTCGGAGCCTGTTTTGGATTCTGTGTCTCCCTCTCTCTCTGCCCCTCCCCTGTTCATGCTGTGTCTCTCTGTCTCTGAAAAATGAATAAACCTTTAAACAAAATTTAAAGAAGTGGGTGGATCATGAAGTACAGACAGCAAACATAAATGAGTCAAGAAATTTGGTGGAAGAACAGAGAAAAACAAGAAGATCTCAAGACATCTGGCAACACTGAAAGATGAATAATTGCTTGTTTATTAGTTTTGTTACTTTGAGAGAAGGAGATCCAAAATATTTGTTAACCAAGGGGAAGGAGTGGAAGAGAAAGAGACTGAAGGTTTTAGAGAGGGGTAGAGGAGGCCATCAATGGATTGATGTCCTGGAGGAGTCGGTAGAGGGGACTGAGAGCACAGCTCTTTCTCCCCAACTCTGCCACCTGCCAATCTGACAGGTGGATCACCAGGTACTATAGAGGGAATCCAAACATCTGAAGGGGGCTGGGCAACTGGTCTCTTAAGATCCTTTCCTAATTCTGTGATCACCATTTCCATCCATCCTTCTTGTGCCACATGGCCCACAAGCAGATGATAGCAGACGGTGTGAAAAAGTCTTTGAAATGTGGTCTAGTGTTTGCAGTATTTCCTGACCTACTGACACCGGTAACTGATCAAAGAGGAAGTGAGCCTTTTGAGACGAATTCCACCTGCTTTGGAATGTAGACCAAGGAGGGAGAGTGGCATAGTAGGAAAAGCACCAGATTGGGAGTCATGAGTTTGGATCTAGTCTCTCCTTGTAATTTCTTATGTGCCCTTGTTCTTTGAGCACATTTCCTCTTCTCGGAGTTGCAGTTTTCCTTGGAAAACAGGAGTTCAAGATAGAAATTGATTTACTTCTATGTGTCCCAACTCTTGAGTGTTACAGAGGCATCCTTAAAGAGCTGGCACTTGTCTTCGTGGTTCTTGGGCAGCTCTGCACTCAACGTGGCCACTGTGGTACAAGGAACAAAAGTGAGGCTAGAGCAGGTAATTCACACTGACATCACAGAGCTCAAAATATTGCCATCAGCTCCAACAGGAAAACCCACATGCTTGTCAGTGACGTTCTGGACTTTCTTGTTTGGTCTGTGGCACCGGCATGACTGAATCACGTTTAGCAGAAGGAGGGTCACGTCTGGCGGTGTGCTGATGACACTGATGAAACTCAGCATTGCCTTGGGGGACTGAGTCCCTGACTGAATTCCAAGTTCTCAATTCAGAACTTGGTTTGCACTTTGTTGACCAATCTCCACTAGGATTAAAGGGAGGTGGATGTATCTTTGTCATCAAATATATCGTGACAAATTAGCCATGTGTTAATTCACAAAAATGCATTGTGCAACTGCCTTATTCATTAAATATATGTGTATCGAATTGATGGATGGATGGATGGATGGATGGATGGATGCACTGGCGGATGATGATGGATGGATAGATGGGTAGATGGGTAGAGGATGGATGGGTGACACATTGAGGGATGATGGATGGATGTGAACCTAGGATATGGTTCACAATATCACTCACCAAATGGGCATATGAGCCAGGAGTTTTTCAGTGACAAGTGACAGAAACCTTAATCCAAGTGGCTTAAGAGGAAATTCAAAAAGAAATGTGGTGATTTATATATCCGAGAAATTATCGAGAGTACCAAAGTCCCATGTGTCTTGCAGCTTTGGTTTCTTCTGTTCTAGCTTCCTCTGCAAATGGTCTTTCCTCCACCTGGTAGCCAGTTTCACAACCAGGAGCTCCGTGCTTACGTTCTTCTAGCTTTGCAACACCAAAGGAAAGAGTGCCTTGCCCCTACGAGTTCTACAAAAAGTCCTCAAGAGGGTCCTCACTGGCCCAGGTTGCATCATGGGGTCATCTCTGGGCAAATTCTATGGCCAGGAGGGTGCAGCACTGACTGTCTGGGTCTGCGTCTAGAGGTGAAGGCAGCCCCAATGAAACACACAGACTGAGAGCGACAGCAAGGTGGTATTCCCCATTCCCAGGAGATACGGGAATGGACACTGGACTGGGCAGGCAAAACCCAGCGAGATGTCCTCTCACCGGGTAACTATATTCCCCTGATTGTCCTCACAGCACAGGCTTTATGTGATGGGAAAGCCCTTTGACAAGGTGGGTGATTATTCTTCTCACTTATCATTTCTTAGTAACCACCATGGCTGCTCCTCTTCTTAAAGCCTTCCCCAGCATCTAGGCCTCCAGGCTCCTCCTTTTTCTCATCTAGGCCATTTAACCTTTCATGCCATCTGACTAAACGTCAAGTGTATCCGGAGAGGTCAAAAGTACCTACAACTTCGTCAGGCCCAGCAAAGAAATGTGGCAAGAATAAGACTCTCTCTCTCTCTCTACATGGGAAACTCCCAATCGAGTCAGTGATAAATCTCCTTGCATTGTTCTCTAATAGCTCTGTATGTAAATCTAACCTAATCTCCAAAACAAAACTGCCGGTTCCTTGTGGGCCAGGCCAATCCTCTCCCTTCTCCTAGGTCACAGCTATCCCTCCAGGCTGTATCACCTGAGAGTACCTGTCATGGGCCCTTGGAGCTCCTGTCAGTGAATGTTTGGAAGCCTTACCCCATAAGTCCCAACTTTCTTGCTAAAAGATCCCCATGCTCCTAGCAGCCAAGTCAGTCCTCCTCTTTGCTGCCTCACATCATGTGCCTTGCTTCCCCCACCATCTCACCCTGAGGCCCTGGGTCACCACATCACTGGCACCCTCACCCACAGCTTAACGATGTCTTCCGTTCTTGGCTTCTAAAATCATTGGGGTTGCGTGGCCCTGGCTGTCCCCTGGATCTAGCCATCTGCAAGCCAGGGAGAGAAAGGATCCTTCTCTGGCCTCCATTAGACCATCTTGCAAGGCCAGAAACAGGGTGGCAGCTTCATGGTCTGCTCTGTGTTGGTCAACAAATATGTGCTGATCATCTATGACTCTGCACCCGGAACGCGTGCTAAGGAAATTGGTGAGTAGGCAGGCAGGGCTCTGTCCTCCAGGAGCTCACAGACCGGAAGGAAGACTATAGAGCCCTCACCCGACCCTGGGAGAGTGAAGCTTCTCATGCGGCACAGTGATCTCTTCCATCTACTCACTGGAATGGAGATGAAAGGGACTCAGTACAAGTACCCCAGGTGGCTTGGTTATGGTGCAGGGGAGTAGGGAGGGAAGGAAAGGAGTGGCCCCCATGATGAGCTATTCAAACTGGTCCTTCTGTGTCATTTGTCAGTCAGATCCCAGGACTTAGCGTAGGGACCCAGACTCATGTTCCCTCCACCGACTGCCAGGGAGGTAGTGGGGAGGCAGCTGGCCACATGCTGAGACCTTTGGCCTCAGCCATTCATTTAAGGCAGCCAACCAGGACTCTCCTGGGATGTTCCTGTATCCTTGCTGCTTGCACCAATGTGCCCATACCTGTAGTGGGTACACTCTGGAACCCTTGCTTCATTTATACTCTTCCATCCCCAAGCACAGACCTCTGTGCTGGGGACCAGCGCTCAGGAAACTGATCAGAAAAGTGAAATGAAGTAAATGTAACTGAACCGAAACTGATCTGCCCTCTCCTAGGCGCCTAGCAGACAGAAGGTGATCTTTTAAAAAGAAGGAGCATTTCCTAATCCACCTGCTCTTCCAGGAAGAGTCCTTGAATTCCTTCGGAAGGTGAGCATTTCTCTGGCATATGTCTCTTTTCTCCTTTGAACTCAGAGGCGAAATTGCTCCCAGGATCTCAGTCCCCTTCTCTCTGCCCCCACCTCTTCTTTCTGACATTAAAATCAGTCTCTGCCTTTCATAGCCACACGGGAGGGGGTGGGGCTCCGCTAATGAATGTTTGAGAAGCCCTTTGAGATCTTGGATGAAAGGCACCTTATAAAATACAATTAAAAATAATAGGGGTAATTACTAGCTGAGTTAGTCCCTGTAGGTTAATTAGAGAGTTTTCCTCTGGCAGGTTCTGAATTTGTGCAGAAACACATGGGTTCAAAAGGCGAAACTGATTTGAGATTTCAGGGGCCGCTGTTATGCTTCCCATATTCCAGGATCATGCACTGGCATTTTTTTTTTTTTTTTGAAATCTGAGGAGTATTGCAGCAGGCCAGAGCTGGAAAAGATCTTTCAGACAATCTGTCCAACTTTCTTGGTTTGCAGATAAAGTCAGTGAGGCCCGGAGAGGTAATGTGACTGGCTCAAAGTTGCACAGCAAATGTGACACAACCACGGCTCTGACGTCCAGTCGCTGGACAGCCCAAATCGGGTGGAGGTGGGAGGTCCTGTCACCACTGCTAATTAGTAATGCACCCTATCCAATCTGTGCAAACTGGTGACCTTCTATTGCACAGTAGAGCATTGGAAGAAGAGTCAGACCAAGCCGAGTTCAAATTCTAGCTCTGACACATATGACAGACAGTGGCTGGCAAGTGAGCCTCAGTTTCCTCATTCTTAAAATGGGAATAATAACTGCCTCAGAGGGTTGCTGGGAGGTACCAATAAGCAAGGCACACAGAAGCATCTGCTTTGGAGCATGTATTCAGTCAATGCTGGTTGAATGAGCACTGTAAGAAGGAGTCTTGGCAATGTTAGGGTTTGACCTACAGTCCTTGCTTTGCATACCTATGTTCAGTCTGTATTTAATGAGCCCCTATTATGTGCCTAACACTGTGCTAAGCTTTCCAGTACTTTATGTCAGTTAATCATCACCACACCCCCATGAGATTAGCTATGTGAAATTGAGGTTCAGAGAGGTTAGCTAACTCATCGAAGGTCACACAGCTGAAGAGGAGGCAGGACTTGAACCCATACTCTCTGCCTTCCTTTGTGGGGGGGAAAAAAAGGCACAGTCATTGTTGTGATCACAATGGAGCCCCCAGGGGATTTTCTGCTGTGATAATGGAGAAAAGTGATGGAGGGCATCAGGGAACAGGTATAGCCCAAGATGACCCACTGAAGCATTTGTTTTTAAGGTTATGAAAATTAAACTCTTCTCCTTAACCAATATTTATTTATTTGGGGCATCTGCACTGATGCCAGAAGTCAAATGATCTGCCTTGAGAAAAACAGTAGCCGTCACTGAATTTAGGAACAAGACGCCTAGATTCAGGTCTTGGATGTGTTCCTTAGAAACCATGTGACTTTAGTCAAGCTTCTTTACTTCTCCGTCTTCGGAGTCACGTGGTGCTGGTCTGTATAATAGGCATGACACTTCTCACTTTATCCCTCACATGGGATCTTCAGAAGCTCAAGTGGCAGGAGCACAGAAGTACTTTGTCAGTTGCAACCTCCTCTACAAATGGAAATCGTTACTATTGCCTGTTATAGTTTAGAAGATTTTCAGAGTGATAGAGGAGGGGGCTGGCGCTCCTGTGGACTTCAGCAAAACTGACTCAGCATTTGTCTTCAAAAGACAGTTGAGAGCATTCATAGCTCTAAGCTCAGACTATTTGGTTGAAGAGAGCATTTTAGGGCACCAGTCTTTTGAGATTCAGTTGTAAATTGAAATGGGTTCCATTTATTTGAGATTTCACTTTTTTTCCCAGCTGAGTCCCAAGATTCAGAACCAGCTGTGTGACATCTTCCACTTCTGTGTGTGAAGAGGAAAGTCAGCCCCTATGGAAGGCTGCTGGAGGAGGCCAGCAAAGGAGGAAAGAAGCTGACCTTAAGTCGTTAATCATCCTCCATGATTTCCTCATCAGTCAAACCTTTCACAATACTCCCTAGAAACTAGAATAGCCAGGACTATGTTCTTCTGAAATACTCTTTCAGAATGGGTGATGTTGAGTCATCCTCCCCAGGGATTTCCAGGGTAGACGAAGAGAATGATAGTGTTTCAGACTACTAGAGCTAAAGGGAACTCAGAAGTCCCTTGCCCTCTGCCAGGGTTTGGGCCTTCTGGGGAGACAGTCATCTGACACTCTCAGTGATGGAGTGCCCACTCCCTCACTTTTTCCTAAAATTCTCCCTATCTCCAGCCATCATCTGCCTTCATGTAATTCTCACTCACTGCTCAAGGGTCTGTCCTCTGGTGCCGCGGTGACAGATCTTCCCTTCTCCAACACCACTGGTCATGTGTCAACCCTGAGACACCTTTCCCAAGACTAGATTTCCCGTGTTAGAGGTGGTGCGATACAGACAAAAGTGCATGGCGTTAGATGGCAGAAAGAAAGGCTTGAATTCAAATCCCAGTTCATCAACTCATTGGCATTGACATATAGAAAGTGTTTGCACACAATGGGCATTCAACGAGCAGTGGTCTTCATATGGCAAGATCCACTCACATTTAAAACATTTATTGAGGGCTTACTTTGTCTCAGGCACTTTCCTGAGTGCTGCTCACAAGGGAGCAGAAAGAGAATGAAATTTGTTGTCAAAAACCTGGGCTCTAATCCAAGCTCTACCATTTATCAATCCCATAACCTTGGAGAACGGACTGACTGAAGCCTCATCATCTCATCCCTGCATAGGTATTCCTGTGCCTCACCTGTCTCATTTGGCAAAGGGATGTTGTGGGGATTAAATGATATGATGCACAAGCACTGAGCCCAGTACCTGATTCAGTACGAAGGCTCAGTAAGTGGCTGCCATATTGAAAGAGTCGAGGATACTGAGTGCATGATGGAGTTAAGGCAAGGCTCAGCTCAAGCATGACAATGGATATTTTATTATATGGAATTTAATGTAATCTTATCTAATTTTATGGTTCCCAACATGGACTCTGGACTCCTTCCTTTTTCTACTTATTTTCCCAGGGGGATAGATTCTTGAATATACAGGGGCAAAGTCCTTTAGCTTTGTTGTGTTGTAGACACCCATTGGAATCTTCTACATAAAGATGAAAGCTGCACCACTCAGCTAGACATAGTCCTAGCCAAAGAAGAGTCTAGCTATGTCTCTGACTCTTAAGAAGTTTAATTACATTAAGGTATGAGTGGCTGGTAGCTGCAGGTTTCCAGAGAGAAGGCTCCCAGCCTACACTGAGGAGTATGATGACAAATTCTAGTCATCCTTGAGATTAGAAGGTCGTCAGGACTGGGGCTCAGGGCTAGCTATAGCTTCTGTTCAGAGCAGAGAAACTAAGGCAGAAGATCAACTATATAGTTGAGGACAATAAGGGGAGGGAGGGAGTGGGTGGAAAAAGAAAACTCAGCAGGCACCTGGGCGCCCTGCCCTGCAAGCACCAGTCTAGGACAGCACTGGGACCTCTGAGCCCATTCTCTGGGGGTCATGCCTAGCTTGGGACGAGGACTTAGTCCATCACTTTAGGGTCTCTGTTGGGCTGGGAAAGGCAGCAGCTGACAGAATCAACACTACTAATCCTAGTCTTTCTCTCCATTTGAACTACCGGATGGGGAGAAACAGGTAGAGGAAAAACGAAGTTTCGTTTTGTCGCTATTCCGGAACACTCATGCAAAGTGCCCGTCCTCGTAATTCAGCATGGGTGTTCAGCAGGGTGACTATAGTCAATAATTCTATATTACATATTTGAAAGTTGCTAAGAGAATAGATATTAAAAGTCCTCATCACGGGAGAAAAATTCTGTAACTATGTTTGATGATGGATGTTAACTAGACTTATTGTGGTGATCATTTTAGAATATATACAAATATTGAATCATTATGTGGTATACCTGAAACTTACAATGTTATATGTCGATTATGTCCCAATAAAAAAATGTTTCTTAAAAAGTGTCTATCTTACTTCTGTTTTAGGCAATATGATGAATGAAAGCCATGGTTCTCAACCTCTTTTTTTTTTTTTTTTTAAGTTTATTTATTTATTTTGAGGGCAGGGACAGAGAGAGAGAATCCCAAACAGGTTCCGTGCCCAGCATGGAGCCTGACGCAGGGCTTGATCCTGTGACCATGAGATCATGGCCTGAGCTAAAATCAGGAGTCGGACACTTAACTAATGGAGCCACCCAGGTACCCTGGTTCTCAACCTCTATAAGTCACCTGGGGTCTTGCAAACATGCGGATTCTGATTCTTTGGATCTGGATAGAGCCCCAAATTCTGCATCTCTGAAAAGATGCTGAGGCTGTTCTGAAACTCTCCACCCAGGAAATATATCAAAATGTTAGAAAAAAGCTAAAAATATGCTTTTTAATCAATGGTAGAGACTTCAAGAAAGGGGAATCTGAGGCCAGGAATGAAACCAGACCCCAGTCCCAGTGGATACGTGTGAAAAGAAATGGTCACATCTTCTGGAAGAGTCTACACAATCCCGTGGCCCAGACCTGTTACACATAGAATTCTGCTATATGACACTGGTAGCACGATCTTAAAATCCCTAAATGATCATTTAAATCTAAAGTGGACCCCCGTATGTTACCAGTATGTCCGATGTCTGGCTGAAGCAATCACAAAATCCTCCCTGCAGGAATGCACCTCAAACCAGGCCGTGTAGAATTATCAGAAGATTTTTAAAAATAGGGGTTCACAGGGGCACCTGGGTGGCTCAGTCGGTTAAGCGTCCGATTTCAGCTTAGGTCATGCTCTTGTGGTCCGTGAATTCGGCCCCCTGGTCAGGGTCTGTGCTGACAGCTCAGAGCCTGGAGCCTGCTTCAGATTCTGTGTCTCCCTCTCTCTCTGCTCCTTTCCTGTTCACGCTCTCTCTCTCAAAAATACATAAACATTAAAAAAAATTTAAGTAAAAATAATAAAACAAAAAAATAGGGGTTCACAATCAAAAGTTTGATACATACAAGGAAACAGAGCACATGACTGAGAGCAGAAAGAACAAGCCTTAGAATCAGGCCCTCAAAGACTTCGGATACCGGGATATAGAATATAAAACAATTATATTTCACATGTTTAGAGAAATAAAAGAAAGAATAAAAAGTAAGTAAAAAGCAAGAGACCAAAGAGACTAGTAAAGAGTTGTCCTCCTTTATCCACGGTGTTGGTTTCCACAGTTGTAGTTACCCAAGGTCAACCGCGGTCGGGAGGCAGACAATCCTCCCGAAGCAAGGTCAGGTTGGCCGCAGCCTGATGGTAGGTCACAATGCCTGCGTCATTCACTTCACCTCATGTCATCACACAGACATATTATCATCTCCCATCATCACAGGAAGAAGGGTGAGTACAGTACAATAGGATATTTTGAAAGAGAGAGACCACATTCACCTAACTTTTATTCCTATGTAGTGTTATGATTGGTCTATTTTATTATTTTTGTTCATCTCTTACCATGCCTAATTTATAAATTAAGCTGTATCATAGGTATATACGTATAGGAAAAAACAGAGTATATATAAGGTTCAGTACTATCCACAGTTTCAGGCATCCATTGGGGGTCTTGGAACGTGTCCCCCACAGATAAGAGGGAGACTACTATATAAAAATAAACAGGTAGACTTGAAAAAATAATCAAAGTGCCTACTAATGATATAAATCAGTATCCCTATCTTCCCAAATTAAATCCAACACACTTTCTATTAGGAAAAAATTTGGAACTTTTCCTGCCCCATCTCCGGCCGTTAAAGGCAACCTGCCATACCCAGCAGCAAGGAATGTTATAAAAAATATTTTTCCAGAATCATCCCTGTGCCTGACACATCTTCTTGTGCTACTTCTCCCAGCGCTGAGGTGCCCTGGCTTTTCTCCCCAGCCCACAGTTTCTGGCTCTCCTCCTTTTAGGTGACATACCCAGATACTCCTTGAGTCCCCTCTTGACGGCACACGAGTCCCTCTTTCATGATGGCACCCTCAGTCTGAGGGGGCCTTTGACATGACTGTGCTGGCAGTGGTTATAATCATGTCCCATTCTCCCACCACCACCCGCACACCTGTTTACGGAGCACTTTCATGTCTGCTAGAGCACCGTCATCCTCACAGACAGAGGAGACAGGCTCAGAGTTACTGTCATGCAGCTAGAAATCTACAGAATCGGAATTCAGAACAGGATTCACTGCCCTGCCTCCACCATGGCTACCTCCAATTAGAGCAATGATCAATGACCAACGAGTTCTTTCTGTTCCTTCGTTGTGGTAAGCCCTTACCAGCCCTCCTCAAGCTGAATTGACACCTTCTTAGTCTCACCCAGTTGATTTGGAAATCTCTGGGTCATTGCCAAATGCAGGCTTACGCCCAAGGAAATGTTAATTTATGTTCCACATGTCTGAAGATAATCCATCTCTGGCTATAGTCAGTAGAGACAGAAAGTCAGCCCAAGCAGAGCAGAGGGGGAAGAGGTATCAGAGGGAGACAGGGTCCCCAAGTGTCTCCCCTCCCCCTGTCTCAAAGTGATACCTTCAAGTCCCACAGAGGCACATTTTTGTAATTCTCAAGGACATAGAAAACCCGTGAAACACGACAGTATGTGCTCGACCCAATAGGAGGACGAGTCAGCAGGGGTCTGACTCACAGGGGGTCTGGGCATCCCGGAAAGGTTCCTGGGTGTGTTGGAAATCTTCTATGCCCTACTTCACATATCCTGGGCCCACCTTTTAAATTTAGCCATTGCTGTGGCAACCAGCTGCACAACAGCTGCACAGAATATCTCTTGCTTTCTGACTGCTAGTACAGCGTCGCTCCGGGCAATTCCTTAACCTCTCTGTGTCTCAGGTTCATCATCTAGAAAAGGGGGATGATGATGGCACTCACTTCATATGGTGGTGAGGATGATGTGAGTGAATAAATGTACAGGCATTTTACACTTGGCACAGAGTAAGAATTATTTAAAAAAAAAAAATAGACATTGCTGTTATTATAATTGTCATTATTATTTCATCTTTATTCCTACTCTCATCTAGGGCTGGGTGCCTGAAGAGGAAGACTGGGCTTCTGAGCTCTGAACCTGCCCAATTGGAGCCTGACTTGCCGTGGTCAAGAGTGGCCTGAGGGGTGGGAGAAATGGGGCGGGAAGGACAAGAATTGCCATTTACTGAAGGCGCAGAAGCTTCGAGAATTCTTAAAGCACCTCAGGGAGAAGGTATTCTTACTACCTCCTTTTTAGATACGAGGAAACCAAGACTTAGGTTGGAGGATTCGCCTGAGGTCACGTGGCCAGGAGTGGCTGACCAGGCCTGACCCACTGCGCCGGGGCCTGGTTCCTGGGGCCATCACGTGATGCTGCGGAAGTGGGAAAGAAAAGGGCTTCTATTGCTACCTACTGATACTGTCCAGGAAGAAGAGGGGGGGTGGGCAGAGAGGTGCCTCCCAGCCCCCTATACCTGCCCACAAATGCTCTGAGAGGAGGGTGGGCCTCGATCGCCACTTCCCTACCTACACCTAGGGGGCTGGGCTTCAGGTGAGGTGGGTGGGGAGGAGGAGGTCTAGGCCAGGAGGCAGGACCTGGATTGCAAGCCTGGCTCCCTGGGCCAATCCCAGCACCCAAAACAGGGCCTGCCAGGCAATGGGTACTCCGTGAATACTGCTGAACAAATGGATGAACGAGTCAATGAATGAATAACATAGGCCCTGCTCTCAGAGGGTTTCCAACCCCGAGGACATACTCATCAGTATCAGCATAGAACAGCGTGTGCTGTGTCAAACCTCTAGGCAGAGCACAGGGGTTGTGATTTTCAGCCCGGGAAAGTGCCCCCTATGAACCGGGTTATCTTCCAAAAGGGGAACTTGACCAGGCCAAGAGGACAAGAGAGATTCCAGGAGGCAGAGAAGGGAGAAGATCACGGAACCTAAGGCCTTCATGCACCGAGGCTTAGAGGCAGGGGCAGTTTAGCATTTGAAAGGCTTGCGAGATATAGCGTGTTCCTTCATCTCTGGAACACATTTTGCCCTCACCCCTTCCGTTCCCTTCTCCCAAAGCGTAAGCCTCAACTGTGCAATTATCTGTAAACTGGGCACGTGCCCAGCTCCTCAGCGCTGGTTTTCTAAAGTCCAGCCTCATGCAAGGGGCTGGTTTCATAAGGAGACCTGCCAGCTCCCAGGCCCCAACGGGTCTCCATCTCGCAACCATTACAAGGTCTGGGGCCAAACCAGCCCTCGGGGAGCTGCAGGTTTAAACCGAACCCGGGTCTGGGGCCAGACCTCTGTCCTCCTCCTCGGTGCCCAGACCGCCACCACAGCGTTCACACACACCCTCCCCGCCGGCTGGCGGCCAGGCCCCACTACCTCTCCCGGCTCCTCCCTGGCTAAATCCCGCCGCCTCTCCCCACCCTGCCCTGGCCAAACACTGGCAGAGGGAGCTGGAGAAAACCAGACAGGCAGGCCCCACCAGGTGGCAGCCAAGCCTTAAGGAACCAAGGGAGAAGAGGGTGACATGGAGGTCACCGGGGCTCCTTGAAGCCAGAAAGGCTTGGGGAGGAGCTGCTCTCTGTTGGAAGCTGAAGAGCAGCGAGGCTGGTCCCTTTTGCTACCCAAGAAATGTTCCTGTGAGAGTTAAGAGAGCTATAGTAGCCATAATGATCCTTTACGTCTTTATAGGGCTTTGCTCACGTGCTAGGCACTCCCTGAGCACGTCAGGCCAACGCTGTAGGGGGACATCACCATTTCCCTGAGGTAACTGAGGGTTAGCGAGACTGAACGACTTAACTGTTAGTAAGGTTCAGTTAATTGATAATAATTGTTAGAACCAGGATTTGAGACCAGGAATGACCATTCCAGAGTTGGCTTTCATAGACACTGCCCTACGCTGCCACCCATGAATAACCATCCAGAAAGAACATGGCTCCCCATCACTACCCCACTTTAAGTGGGACCTCTTCCCAGACTTCACTTACTCCGCCCCCTGCAGGCCAGCCAAGGGTTACGTGATCCCCATAATAATCATTGACTGCCACCTAGTGGCGTCATGTGGAATGTCACATTTGTAGCCCTCCATCTGATTTTTGTGATGTTTAATCCTTACGTAACCCCAGTGCCTACAACAGTGCCTGGTACAAAGTAGACATTCAGTAAATATTTGTTGGATTAATTTAAGTGATCCTTAGAGGAAAAAGAAATATCAACTAGGAAAACCAGAGCATTGGTTGTCCCAACTTTTTCATTCCTAGAAGCTCCCCGGGCCCATATTTTGTTCCCTGACGGCAGATCTGAAGGAACAAAGGACCAGATGGAGAAAGAAGCTGCCTCTGCTCAGTCAGAGGGACCTGGATGCAGGCTTCTCTGGCCACAGAGCTTCTAGAAGCCCCAGAACTCCCTTCTCCGTGATCCTCTGACTTTCTGAGGAACTAGCCCTTGGCTGAGCAAGAGCAGTTTGACCTAATAAGGCAAAGGAATGGAAAGAAAAGAATTCAATAAGCCTTTACTTTCCTCCTCCTCTAGTCCGGTAGGAAGTCAAATCAGGGTTGCCTGGGAAGTTCAGTCAGCTGAGCGTCCTGGCTTAGGTGGTGATCTCACGGGTTCATGGGATTGAGCCATACATTAGGCTCTGACCTCCCAAGCCTTCTTGGGATTCTCTCTCTCTCTCTCTCTCTGTCTCTCTCTCTCTCTCTCTTTCCCTCCCTCTCTCTCTCTCTCTCTGTCTTTGTCTTTCCCTCCCCCCAGCCCTTCCCCTATTTATGTGTGCTCTGCCCCCCCATAAATAAATGAACATTAAAAAAAAAAAAAAGCTCAGAGCTGCCTTGAAGCAGGAGGTCCTTCCTGGAACCCCTGACTCTGAAATGGACTTCTGGTCCTCTGGCTAGAGAGAGCCCTGTAGAAGTTGCTGCCTTATTTGGTGTTATCAAGAGCCTGAGAAGCTGTGTGATTTCCTCTGCAAGGACTGTAAACAACCGTAATTGGATGAGAAGGGCACAGCACTCTCACAAGGGAGTCTCCTGCTTCGTGCCCTGCTCGGCTCTCCCCACATTGACTTCTCTTTCCCTCTCTGAAGCCCTGTGACTGTTTTTTCCTCCATCCAGCCAGTTCAGGCCAATCTTGATCCATTTCCTCCAGCCCCGCCATGGCGGGGCCACTATGCGTCAACCATCGTTCTGATTATGCAGCCACAGTCTTCCAGCCCAGGTCAAAAAGAGACAAGAGATTGGTGAGGCCCACTCTCCAGTGGGGTTTTTGTAGAAAGGATCCTGTAGCTCCGTGACTTTTCTGTCCTCGCTCCCAACCCCAGCTCATTCTGCTTCCATGTTCCTGGACTCCCCAGTGATTCTCTGTGTCACAGTGGCCTGCTCCCCCTTTCCCTCAAAACGCTGATTCCCAAATTGCACAGTAATTGAGAAACACATCTAAGTCAAACTACAGAAGCGTTCCATTTCCCACATGGACTGTGCTTCCTGAATGTGAAAATTTTAAAGTAGACCACCTTGTCAACCATTCTTTGCCTCCATTTTGGTTTGCTCTTCTATTGGCAGGTGTTTCTCACAGTTAGGCTCTAAAATTCCCTGCCTAGGGGCGCCTGGGTGGCGCAGTCGGTTAAGCGTCCGACTTCAGCCAGGTCACGATCTCACGGTCCGGGAGTTCGAGCCCCGCGTCAGGCTCTGGGCTGATGGCTCAGAGCCTGGAGCCTGTTTCCGATTCTGTGTCTCCCTCTCTCTCTGCCCCTCCCCCGTTCATGCTCTGTCTCTCTCTGTCCCAAAAATAAATAAACGTTGAAAAAAAAAATTATTTTTAAATAAAAAAAATAAAATTCCCTGCCTAGACCGACTTCCCAATCCTCACCTTTTCAAGTGATCTGCTCAATCACTACTTCACTCACGCTTGCAGACATAAATGCATACGCCTAAAAAAATTTGCTGAGCCCTGGGATCAGGCAGTGTCCCAGGCACTGAGACTCAAAGGCATGCTCATTATTCTCAAAGCACTCACAGTGCAATAGGAAAGAAATATGTCCTCAGAGGCTTAAAGTGCTATGTGATCAATGTTTTAACAGGGCCCTATTGGTGGCTGTGTGAGCAAAAGAGAGACCCAAAATAAATTAGTTTTAGCAAAAATAGACATTATTTGCTTCAAACAACTGAGGTTCGGTGAGGGAACCTGGCTCCAGGCATGACGGGATTCAGAGTTCAGATGATATCAGGATGCCCCCTCCCCTCCCCCACCTTGGTTTCATGGCATCTGCCTGGCTTTCAGCTGCTGGCGGCCCCCCATGGAGCGGAATGAGAAGAGGCTCAGGTACAGGGATGGGCCACACCCTCCCAAAATATAACTGTGCAAGTTCACATAGTAAAATCAGCTACACACACATACTCAGACAATCTCTCACTGCCGTTGTCCCCCCCCTCCCCCCACTATATAACAAAACTGTTCTTTATAGGGACTTTCTAAATGACATTGCCCTGCATTGTCAACTCGAATGAAAAGAATTCATAACACAAGACTTGGGACCATGGAGGGGGCCTAGACTGATGAGTTTATGACCGTGATGAAAAGTGGAGTCTCTGGGAACTATTAAGGACCTGATAGATGAGAATCACCTTGGGATCAAATCTGGCCTTGGAGAGAGCCCTGAGGTCTCCACTCTCTTTGGTACGGACCAGATCCAAGGGGGTGGGGGGAGGGCACATGAGGGAGAGACACAGGCCCAGGGATTTCCTAGTTTTAGATTCATCACAGCTGGAAAGCATCTCATTTTACAGATGAGGCACTGACACCAAACAGGGTCCACAGTGAATAAGTATCAAATCGGAAGTATGCTATGTATTACCAAACAGCATAAATAGTTGGATGTTTTGTGCGCAAATACCAAAACATTCATGCAGTTGTTTTTCTTGTAGCGGTATGACTGGAGATTTATATTTTCATTTGTATTCTATACATTCTCCTCTCCGCAGCCTGCGGGACTTTTCTGAAGCACACAGCTGATAAAGTTACTTCCTTGCTTAATTTCCTTAAATGGATCCCCTGTGCTCTCAGGAGATGCACATTTCCTATCATACAGGCTTCTAGAAGATAGAGTTTTAGGGCAACCCAAAGGTCAGAAATCTAGGCGAGGTGCTCCATGGAAAGTTGGGACCCCCAAAGACTAAACCTTCAGTATGTTTCTCTTAGTGAGAAATAAAACTATGGAGAAACTGCTTGATCAAGCTTGGCTCTGAGTGAAGAAAAATTCTCTCGCTTGAGAATTTGTAGCCACAAGTCAGTATCACGTTGTGGTCCTAAAACATCAAATGACAGGGGAGGTCTCTGGGGACATCCCAAAAGTTGAAAGCCATGCTGGGAAGGTCCCCCAGTCAACTAGCGAAAGAAAACACAAGACCTCTCTGGAGGAACTTAGCTATAATGCAGTATAATTCAGGCCTCAAAGAACTCCTACAGATAAGTCCCAAGGAAAGTGAACAGCTCATAGTCAAAAATCACAAATACAGGAAGAAACAAGGCACCATATGAAAGTGATAGAAGGAATAATAGGCGGTAAAATCAGACATGCATAGACTTCAGCGCGGGGAATTATCAGAGAAGCATAATATTGCCGGGGCTGATGAGGTTAGAGATATAAAAGAGAAAATTGACCATGGGAGCCAGCATCAAGAGATGAAGAAATGACCAAGCAAATTTGAAAGCAAAATCTCAAGCAGAGCTTCTAGAAAGTAATACCATAAAAAGCGAATTTAAAATTCAGTGAATGGGGCGCCTGGGTGGCGCAGTCGGTTAAGCGTCCGACTTCAGCCAGGTCACGATCTCGCGGTCCGTGAGTTCGAGCCCCGCGTCAGGCTCTGGGCTGATGGCTCGGAGCCTGGAGCCTGTTTCCGATTCTGTGTCTCCCTCTCTCTCTGCCCCTCCCCCGTTCATGCTCTGTCTCTCTCTGTCCCAAAAATAAATAAACGTTGAAAAAAAAAATTTTTTTTAAATAAAATAAATAAAATAAAATTCAGTGAATGGATTAAACGACACAGTGGAAAGGAGACTAGTAACCTAGAAGATGCATCTGTAGAAATTATCCAGAAAGCTGCCTAGCACACGAAGAGGTGGAAAATAAAAAAGAATGTAAATGATGTGGAAAAATAGAAAAAAGAAACTTTAACATGTATTGAATTAGACTTCCAGAACGACATAGTAATAAAAATCATCATAAGAATTAGTGAATATATAGTACTTACTATGAGTCTCTATTCTAATTTTTTTAATGTTTTATATATTCTTTTTTTATGTTTATTTTTGAGAGACAGAGAGAAAGCAGGGGATGGGCCGAGAGAGAGGGAGACACAGAATCCTAAGCAGGCTCCAGGCTCTGAGCTGTCAGCACAGGGCCCGATGCAGGTCTCAAACCCACGAACCGTGAGATTATGACCTGAGCCGAAGTCGGACGCTCAATTGACTGAGCCACCCAGGCACCCCATAATGTTTTATTTATTCTTGAGAGACGGAGAGAGACAGAGCATGAGCCAGGAGGGGCAGAGAGAGAGAGAGGGACACAGAATCCAAAGCAGGACCCATCAGACTGACATCTGAGCTGTCAGCACGGAGCCCAAGGTGGGGCTCAAACTCACAAGCTGAGAGATCATGACCTGAGCTGAAGTCGGAAGTTCAACCGACTGAGCCACCCAGGCGCCCCTATGAGGCCCTATTCTAAACTGTTACATAACCAATCCATTAATCTTCACAACAAACCTATGGTTTTGAGTAAATGAACAAATGAGTAACTAAATTTTTCTGATCGCTTTAAATACTTCACGGTTAAGTTTTTAAACCCAATTTGGCCGCGGCACGGGCACATGAAAGGAAGCCATAAGAGCTAAGGCTCTAGATGATCTGAAAATAATCTAGCTAACAAATATCATACGGTAGAGGGAGGTTGGTGATAATATGTGCAGTGTGCTAAATTCCTTATCTTTCATAAAGGGAATTCAATATACCTGTTGTTGGCATTGACAAATCGAAAGCAGAAATGTAGTTTCGTTATACAAAGCTATAACTTTAACATCTAAAAGAATTAAGGATGGAAACAAGAGGGGCGCCTCGGTGGCTCAGTTGGTTAAGCGTCCGACTCTTGATTTCAGCTCCGGTCATCAGGTCATGATCTCAGGGTTGTGAGATCGAGCCCCACCTTGGCCTCCATGCTGAGGGCAGAGTCTGCTTGAGATCCTCTCTCTCCCTCTCTCTCTGCCCCTCCCCTGCTGGCACACTCTCTCTTTCTAAAAAAAGGAGGAGGAGGAGGAGGAGGAGGAGGAGGAGGAGGAGAATAAGAATAAGAATGGAAATTAGACCTACTGGTTGTTACTGAGGAACACAATTGGGAAAGACTTCACTTTCACTTTATACACCCCAGTGTCATTTGAAATAAAATTAATTGTGCCTACCTTGCTTCTGTAATTAAATTTTAAAAAGATCAAGGAGAGCTTGGCTGGCTCAGTTGGTAGAACATGCGACTTGATCTTGGGGTTGTGCTTTCCAGCCCCACATCGGCTGTAAAGATTATAACTGAACAGACTTTAAAAAGATCAAGCGAGCCAGGCCACGCAGGGCCTCGAATGCCAAGCAAACAATTCTTTAGCTACGGAGGCTCACACTGGTTTACTGCCCAGGCTCACAGAGGGCAGCAAAAGGCTCCAGGGCAGCTAGCGATTCCTCACAAGGCGGGGGACCGGATGGGGTAGGATGGGGACAGGCTGAGATAAGTGATTGGAGTCATGGCAAATGAAAAACATCTCGTGAAGTTTCTTGTTTGACACATCTCCAGGATCTCATTTGCCAGTGCCCTTTCGGCAGGAAATCACAGGGGCTGTCATCCAGCATCCTGATAAGCCTCAGGCAGTCACCGAAGTTCACTCCTGCTACGGCAGACATCTTGCCATCCAGAGGGGAGAGAAACATTCTCCACTGCCTGCCAATCTCAGGAAAGCTCTTCTTTTTCTATTCTCTGCTTCCAGCAAGAAGAATGGTGCTCAGGTAAGAGCCTGCTCAAGCTATCTTCTTGCAAAAGCAGTTTTGTTTTCTTCCTCTTAGTCTACATGCTCATGAATTCATCTCAAGGTAGGGCATGCAGGACGCCAGGGGCACCCCACGGCAAATCAGGGGGCATGAAGCTCCCTCATGATGCTTTGGGTGCTGGCAGCTTGGACTGTGGGAGAGCCAAACAGGATCCACCAAGTTCTTTTTACTTCTATCCTCTGTCCCTATACTCTCTCTTTCTCTCCAAACATTCAAATCTGCAACTATGGAGAGGTCTGTTTTGCTACTTTTAATTTAGGGAGCAAGATGGCAGGCTGGCATGAGACTCCAAAGCTAAATTGTTTTAACAACCTCCACTTTCACAGATTTGCTTGCTATTCAAAGGTGGGGTTTGGTTTTGTTTTGTTTTGTGGCTCCTGTATCTGGCATTACCCCAGCAGAAAATGTAGGGCACAAGCTAACAGGATATTTGGAGCGTTTAATGAAAGGTCTGGTTACACAGGTATGGGCAGAGCTAAGGAAAATCTATAAAGGATGCTGACTGAAGCCCCCAGAGATAAGGCCTGAAGAGAAAGGGGAAGAAGTTACCAGAACCCAGGAGGGCTGTGGCGGTAGGGGTAGTTGTAGCTGTGCCTGTAGGAAAGGGCCCCCAGACGGGCTCTAAGTCCTCAGGCAGAGTAACACCTCCACTGCCAAACTGCAGCCTGGTGGACAGAGAGAGCCAGAAAGTCACAAACCCCCAGCCGCCCTCCTCGCGCCCTCCAGCTCCTGTCTGTGTCTCCCTTGCGCTGAAAGCAACCAGGAGCCAGAGACAGAGGGAGCCCGTTGATGAGGACGATAAGGACAGAGAGGCGGGTAGAGAAGATGGAAATGAGATGTGATGGCAAATGGGGAAAATCCATCTCTTCTTATGGCCTCCTCCCAGTTGATGTTTCCTGGGACTTCGTGTCTCTATGCGAGTCGGTCAGTTTCTCATTGTATCTCCTCAGTATGTTTGTTTCACTGTTTGCATCTCCGTATCTGGTGTC